>NW_027507790.1:39562415-40762415 GCF_037356315.1 Lithobates pipiens | reverse complement strand
TGTGAAATGCAAGACTCTGGTGGGTGTAACAAGATGTCTGCTTGCCGCCTTCTCACTGTGGATGAGTGCGGGGTGTAGCAAGATGGCGGCGACGGAAAGTCACTTCCATTACAAAATCTGATAGGTCGTATAATCTGACGAAACACAGCCAGGTGTGTTTAGCTGAAAAAACTCCTCCTCCCTACCCGAAGACTCCTTGGATGTATGACATCATTTGCCTAGGCCTAGAAACCAGGAAGTAACTGAAGAGATGTAAATAAAGGTTTAAAACAAGTGATATTCCTTCCCATTTACCAATGCTAGAAGCATAAGGATTGCAAATAGTCAATGTTGATTAAGGGAGTAAAATCCTGCTTTAAAATTTAGATATAGAGCAGCAAGGTGGTGAAGGTTCAGGATGGTTATTCTGTGCAGTTTGTTTCCATGAAGTGATGGTTTGTAGAGGAAAAATAATAAATATCCCATAAAAAAAAAAAAAGTCCTCAGTTTAGACCGATATGTATTCTTCTACATATTTTTGGCAGAAAAATTGCAAGCAGCGTATATTGATTGGTTTGCGCAAAAGTTATACAAAATAGAGGATAGATTCATGGCATTTTTATTATTATTATTATTTTTATTTTTTTAATAGTAATGGCGGTGATCTGCGATTTTTATTGTGACTTTGACATTGCGGCGGACATATTGGACACTTTTGACACAAGTTTGGGACCATTCACATTTACACAGTGATCAGTGCTATAAAATGCACGGATTACTGTATAAATGTTACTGGCAAGGAAGGCATTAACACTAGGGGGCGATCAAGGGGTTAAATGTGTTACCTAAGGAGTGATTCTTAAGCCCCGTACACACGATCCGAAAATCGTACCAAAAATGCTGCATTCGGATTGATCGTACAATAATCGGATCGTTAGTACAGAGCATCCGAGGACCGATGAGGACAGTTCATCTGATATTTTTCCCTTGCACATGCACACATTTTTTTTTCATATGATGCCAGATTGTACGATTTTCGTTTAAACAGCTGTCCTTCAAAAATGCAATACAAATGCATTGCAACACATGACATCACTTCCAAATTTTTATTCTGTCGTACGAGAATTTACGTGACTTTAGTAAACTCATCAGATTCAACGTGAGATTAGCATGCAAAAAAAAAAAGGACGATCATTCGGACGATAATCGGATCGTGTGGAGGAGACTGATCGGTGTCCCTATATACAAGGAACACACAATCAGTCTCCTCTCCCCTGACAGGACATGGATCTATGTGTTTACACACACAAATCCACAGTCTTGCTCTGTAACGAGCGATCACGAGTGCCCGGCAGCCATCGCGGCCGCCAGGCAAGTGCATTGGCTCCTCAGTGACGTGGCAAGCACGCACGCCCCCAATACCACCAAGGAGGTCATATGATGCCCGCCCAGTATGGGAGATCCCATCTGCAGACGTCATATGTCTGTGGGCGAGTAGGAAAGTTGTTAAGATAAAGATTAATTGTATAGAGTGTATTTTACTCCCAGGATTTATGCCCAAAATATACCCATCTATCCCTGAATCCTGCTGGAGATGTGCCTCACCCGCAGTGTATTTTATTCATATTTTTTGGTGCTGTTCCCTGGTTGAGACCTTTTGGACTGGGGTTCAATAGAGTGTATAGAGTGTATTTTATGACCAGGATTTATGCCTAAAATATACCCATCTATCCCTGACTCCTGCTGGAGGTGTGCCTCACCCGCAGCGGATTTTATTCATATTTTTTGGTGCTTTTCCCTGGTTTGAGACCTTTTGGACTGGGGTTCAATAGAGTGTATAGAGTGTATTTTATGCCCAGGATTTATGTCCAAAATATACCCATCTATCCCTGACTCCTGCGGGAGGTGTGCCTCACCCGCAGCGGATTTTATTCATATTTTTTGGTGCTGTTCCCTGGTTTGAGACCTTTTGGACTGGGGTTCAATAGAGTGTATAGAGTGTATTTTATGCCCAGGATTTATGTCCAAAATA
This sequence comes from Lithobates pipiens, assembly GCF_037356315.1. Taxonomy (NCBI): domain Eukaryota; kingdom Metazoa; phylum Chordata; class Amphibia; order Anura; family Ranidae; genus Lithobates; species Lithobates pipiens. Next base: position 40,760,404 of record NW_027507790.1, on the reverse strand, counting down.
TACCCATCTATCCCTGACTCCTGCGGGAGGTGTGCCTCACCCGCAGTGTATTTTATTCATATTTTTTGGTGCTGTTCCCTGGTTTGAGACCTTTTGGACTGGGGTTCAATAGAGTGTATAGAGTGTATTTTATGCCCAGGATTTATGTCCAAAATATACCCATCTATCCCTGACTCCTGCGGGAGGTGTGCCTCACCCGCAGCGGATTTTATTCATATTTTTTGGTGCTGTTCCCTGGTTTGAGACCTTTTGGACTGGGGTTCAATAGAGTGTATAGAGTGTATTTTATGCCCAGGATTTATGCCAAAATATACCAATCTATCCCTGACTCCTGCTGGAGGTGTGCCTCACCCGCAGCGGATTTTATTCATATTTTTTGGTGCTGTTCCCTGGTTGAGACCTTTTGGACTGGGGTTGCTGCAACTATTCTGGCAGTCACTACAATTTAAATCCCACTACAGGTGGAAGTATGTCTGTTAGGACTTGCGACTCCTTTAGCCCATAGCCGGGCAGTTAGAACCCTTTTGGAGATACTACTTTATTACGCCCCATAAAGCTATTGTCCTACGATGGAAATCCCCCTCTGCCCCATCAATTAATGTTGGAAATGTTTGATTAATTCAGTCCTTCCATTATACAAAACTACATATTTATCCAGAGGCTGCGCTAAGAAATTTCACAAAGTGTGGGACATTTGGGTGGAATCCCCCTACAGTAATGTTGACTCTGCAGAAGACTAGTTAACATGTAGTTGGGTACTTACTGTTGACATTGCGGTGGAATTTGACATTAATGTTCTAATTGGGGGAGTTGCTCCTGCAGTCTGGGATCTGGGAGAAGGCATATTTTATCATTTCATGAGTCAAGCTCTGTAGAAAGTCTGGGAGGAGGATCAATTGGTAATATTCCTATTATTTCAGCCTCCACTGGCAGTTAGGGTGTACCAACTGTTGCGATATGATTAGGATGTTTTGGTTTAGTTAGGTCACTTTGTTTTTTACGTTATGTATTTGAGCCTGGGTATGCCCAATAAGCTCTATTTTATACATGTACCTTGAAAAAAAATAAAAAATAAAAAGATTAAAATTGTCAAATTAAAAAAGTAGTGGGAAAAAAGCATTGGAACGCATTGAAAAATGTATTAAAAAAGCGTATGGGGAAAAAAGCACCTGGAATGCAGAAATTGTGGTGTGAACCAGGCCTTAAAGTGTTATTAAACCCACAACAGTAAAATCAGTCTGTATATGCAGTAAAGCACTCTAGTTATACTCACTGTGGAACCTAAGGGGTTAATCATCTGCAATGTGTAATAAGGCTGATTGATCCTGTCTTCTCTGATCCTCCCCTTCTTGCATTGCTCCCAGAACAGGTCCGGATAAGACAGAGTTAGTGGAGTCAGTCTGCACATGCTTAATTTGGTGTGTGTTGCTAGAGAGTTTTTTTTTTGGGAGAGTGCATGTGATCAGCACAGGGTCAATCAGCACTGTCCAGACAGAGGGTCATGCTTCCTGATAGGACTGCCAGTGCAGTATGAAAAGCTTTAACCAGACACCGATAGAAGTCACAAGACTGCTATATATTGCTGATGGAAAAGGTATTTAGCAGTTTATATTTACTAAAATTATTTTACTTCCATGTTCTGTGTACTGTGGGAGACCAGATATAGTGAATACATGGTCCTGGGTTTAGTAATACTTTAATGCATGGGTGCTCAACCTGTGACCCTCTTAGCTTTTGCAAAACTACAAGTCCCATCATGCCTCTGCCTTTGGGAATCATGATTGTACCTGTCAGCCTTGCAATGCCTCATGGGACTTGTAGTCCCATAACAGCTGGAGGGCCACAGGTTGGGCGCCCATGCTTTAATGCATGTATTTTAGGTGTCTCAATTGAACTGTCGTACCCAAGATCAGCATTAAAAGCTTCTGCGTAGTAAGATTGCAGTCACTGTTTACTATGCAGTGGCTTTTGGTATCCATCTTAGGAGATTTTTCTTATACCTACCTGCAGCTGAGCACTTTGGTGCTGTAGGGGCCTAGGAGGGTGGGGCAGGGAGAGTGCTGCGAGCGTCCTGGAAAGTGGATTTTCTGAAAGGACTAAAATACCATTATATATGCTTTGAATTCTCAAAAAACTGCAGCAGACAGTGCTTTTATAAGTACACCTAAGGGATTGTGTTGATGGCATCCGTTTGACATCAGATTGAGACATTTCTGAAATCATTCAGAATTCACAGACAGGTCTATTAGACCTGCACTTGACCTCCTTCTGACTGAGATCTGACATATTTTGCATTCAATTAGACATGTATGGGAATGCAGAACCTGTTTAAGACCAAAGCCCATCAATACAGATCAGATCCTAATTCAGATTTCCTGCCTGTTTTTTTTAAAGCTATTTCAGGACACATACATTACACATAATAATTATGCTGCCAAAATGAATGTGTGCTGTAAATTGCCTCCAGCATTGTTCCTGTTTCTTCTTTCTGGAGGCGGCCATTTTGCTAGAACCCAGAGCTCCTGAACAGCAGTAAATCATAAAGCGGAACTAAACCCATCAATTTAACCATTTCAAAAAACAGTTACATTCCTGGAATGCCAGGGTTACTAACTGTCACTTTTGCTTATGTCCTCAACCAAACTTTCAAACCATCAAATGGCTGGAGTCATAAATGATCGCACGTGCAGCACCATGGCAGTTGCAGATCAAACAGGAGCAGCTTCCTAGGCTGTAAAGAATAAGAGGCTTTAATTCCACTTTCTGTCAGCAGATCAGCCTTTACAAACTCGGCAGTGCCCAAAAATGGAGAGCAATTGAGCATGTGCAGAGCAGGGTAAGCCCCTGTACACACGGTCGGAGATTTCCACAACCAAATCCGTCGGATTTTGTCCGTCGGATCTTGTCCGAAACTGTTGCATACACACGGTCGGACAAAGTTGGCGAAAAATCCGATCTTTCAGAACGTGATGACGTAATTTTGTTACGATGGGACTACGTTCAGGCTAGTAGCCAATAGCTTTGATGTAGGAATTTGATCTGAGCATGCGTGGCACTTGGTCCGATCAAAATTCTCTACACATGATCGGACTATGTCCGATCGGCCCAGTTGGTCGGGAAATATTTCTAACATGTTGGAAAATTGGGTCCGATGGAGATTCGGACGGAATCAGTCCGATGCATACCACACACAGTCGGATTATCCGACGACACGGTCCGATAGGACACATTCTAAGGCCGCGTACACACGGGCGGACTGTTCACCCAACTTTGTCCGCTGAACAGTGTTTGGGCGGACAGTCCGCTCGTGTGTGGGCTTTCAGCGGACAGTTTCAGCGGACAGTTGGACGGACAAGGTTTTTCGGAATTTCCGAAAAACTGTCCGCTGAAACCTTGTTTCAGCGAACAGTCCACTCGTGTGTAGGCTTGTTCGTCAAACAAAGTTGCGCGCATGCTCAGAAAGGATTTTCACGCCGAAAGCTATAATGCAGTGTATAGGACGTCGTATTTTTCGTCCCGTCGTACGTGCCGTTCACGTCATCGCGCACGGTTTCAGCAAACTGTTCGTTCGTCGTGTGTGGCCATGTCCGTCCATGCTAATTTTGAGCGGACTGTTTGCCGAAACTGTTGGACGGACAAAGTTGGGCGAACAGTCCGCGCGTGTGTACGCGGCCTCAGAGTGTATTACTGGATACACTTTAAACAGTATAGGAACTTTTTTTTAATGTTTTACATAGCTATACCTGCAAAAAAGGGCCAGCCGGGAGTTCATGTGTTTTTTACCCCAATACTTATATTATAAATTATAAATTCCTGATTTTCCTGTATTTCTGATATGTGCCTGCTGTACCATGAACTTGTATGAGAAAGTCTCCTGTTCTTTTTGTATTGCTTCCTTTATCCCTGGTGTTCCTGCTGAACCCCTTGCTTTCCTATTAAAAACTGACCACATGAAGCAGGAGGACACACCGTGGTCAGTTCTCTAGCTATAGTGGAGACTCAGTGTACTCTCCTCCAATGATCAGGCTGGTCCTGACACACCCCTATTGCACAGCCATTCACTGGGAAGCTCAGTGTGCTGGTTCTCCTCCCCCAGCTCTTATGCAGCTAATAGAGGGGATGTGATCAATTATAAAAAAAGGGGGAAATGGTATTTATAATGTTTTTTTTTTTTTTTATATCTATACAAAAATGTTTTGCCTTTTATTTCTATTTTAAACTGAATGGGTTGTTTTACAATCACTTTAAGCAGGACTTAATTTTCTGACTAATGTTTTGCTTTAAATATTATTTTCTTTAGTAGATTCAAGCTTAGTTAAGACGTCTGACACTTGCCCTTATAATGAAATTCTTAAACATCTAGAAAGATTTTCATTTTATATTATGCCAACCAAGTAACAGATGTTGAAATTGTAGCTTCCTGCAGCTTCAGAGATCCCATTCACCTAAGTGGAGTTGATGTTAATGTGATGATGTTTAGCTGATGAGGCAACTGGCAATAGTTCAGAATATGTAGTGTGAGATGAATCTTAGAGGGGGACATGCATTATTTTAGGCAACATTTGATTCCCCTTATATGGATGCCGACAAATCCATAAATTGATTGGGGATATGATTGATCCCTTTTAAAATAGATCCGTGCTCTGAATACCATTTCAGTTCTTATCTTGTTTGAATAACTGGAATCTAAATGATGCAGCCGAATGACTTTCATATTAATGGAAATCTGTCCTGGGGTGTAAATGATTTTAGATAATCGCCAACGGTCGTTTTTGGGTACCATTATTTTTTTCAATTGCAATTACCATGATTTTATTCAATAGGCTCTCTGCCTTCAGAAAATAATGTAATGTTATAGGGGTTTTAAAGTGTAAACTTTATTTTTAGTTTTGGCTATAGTGGAGAGGGATTAGACCCCCTGTCAGTTTTTATTGCTGTCTTTGCCCCCGTTTACCCTCTCTATATTTGTGATGTTTATGGTTTTCACTAAGAGTGAAGGTTAAAGAAAATCCTACATTTTGGGTGGCCATCAGAACATTAACATTAATAAAGGGGAAATCTTTCAATGGGGATACCAATTTTGGTGATAATCAGGGATTCTTTCATGCCCTGTACACACGACAGTTTTTCCAGTCGGAATAAACTCTGAAGGTTTTTTCTGATGGAGTTCCGACGAAATTCCGCTGAAACTGTCTTGCGTACACACGATCACACCAAAGTCCAATCGTCAAGAACGCGGTGACGTACAACCCGTACAACGGGACTAGAAAAAGGAAGTTCAATAGCCAGTAGCCAATAGCTTCCGTCTCGTACTTGCTTCAGAGCATGCGTCGTTTTTGGTCTGTCGGAACAGCTGGTTTTCCCAATAGGAATTGGTTCCATCGGAAATATTTAGAATATGTTCTATTTCTAGGTCCATCAGAATTTTCGAAAAAAATAAAAAAAAGTCTGATGAGGCATATACACAAACGGAATATACAATGAAAAGCTTCCGTCTGACTTTCTCTGTCGGACATTCCGCTCGTGTGTACGCGGCATCACTTTGTGTTTTGGCTGTGGAGGGAAATCTTTCCAATGAGACACTGATGGCAATAAAAAAAAAAACATAACGGGGTTATAACTAGGGGTCGACCGATTATCCGATTATCCACGCGGGCGATATTTTTTTTGAAGCATCGGTATCGGTCACAAAACGTATCGATATTACCGATATTGCTTCAAGGGGTTGTACCGGGGTGATGCCTGCAGCTGGACGGTCGGTCGGCTAGCTTGTAATAACAGCCGATGCGGCTCAGCAGCCGCTCAGCTGTTATTACAAGCAGCGGGAGGGGACATCACCCCCCTCCCGCCACCTTCTGCAGCTCGCCCGGGCTCTCCAGTCCCACCAGGAGACCCGAGCCACCAGCCGGCTGGCCGAACACCTCAACAAAGCTGATGCTTTGTTTGTCTCTGATCTAGTAACCTGGAAGCAATGTCATGGCATTACTTCGATTACTGGCTTCTTAAAGGCCCAGTTTTAAAAAATAGAAAGTATTCAAAAACTCTGATCTTGACGTTTTAAATACTTTCAAATGCAGAGGAGGGGTTTGGGGTCTTAAAGACCCCAGATCTGTCACTGCTCATTACTGTTACAAGGGATGTTTATATTCCTTGTGACTGCAATAAAAGTGATAAAAAAAAATGTAAAAGAACAGTGTAAAAATAAAAAAAATTTAATGTACAGAATATCGCGACCCGATATCAGCTATCGGCCTGAAAGGCAGTCGAAAAATCAGTATCGTATTGGCCCTGAAAAAATTATATTGGACGAACCCTAGTTATAACCCTCCCTTACTCTATCCAAAATAAAAATAAAAAGTTTTGCAGTTTCAGTGTGGTGGTCCGGTGTGGTTCTGTTCACTGGTTCAGGTACGATTCAGGTGCAAATTTTTACCAGAAATCACACCTGAACCAGACCCAAAATCGCACGGGACTCTTTTTAAATATGCTCCGTGGCACATGTGTGAACCAGCTGAATTGAGATGGCTGCCAGTTCACATGCTATGCAAATCGGATGCCGTTCAAATTACATCCAATTTACATATATGTGAATCGAGCCTAATGAGCAGTCACACTTGTGCAAAATAAAAATAAAAAAAGGGTTGGTACTAATAGTTAACTTGCCCTTTTAAAAATCCTTTTAACAAGTCCCCTGAGGGCAGCCTACATACATTAAATAAATTAAATCAATACATACATTAAATACATAAATAAATACATGAAATGCTTACCCTGCTCCCTGTTCTAGCAATCCCCGCCTATGCAGCCCTGCCTGGCACCACACAGCATTTCTTCAGGAAACATACCCATTGGATTTTCCTTAGTGCCCGTGGCCCTATTTATTCCTATGAGTGAGATACATTTCAGCCACCCTGCAGAATACTTATTGTCTATGATAATAAGAAAATACATATGGCTGGTATTTTTTGAACAGGTGACAACCTGCTGTTGAAGCAGCACAAGTAGTAGCCATATTGTTGGTTGGCAGAATGGTAAGAAGGATGTAGCCACAGTCTGAGTACGGTATATACTGTAGCTAATTGAAAGTGCTTTTTTTGCTGACACAGTTTGCTCAGCTCTTTTGCAATGTCATTACTGTGGATTTTGGGGTTTAGGCAGAACTGTACTCAGAGGAATGCACACTCCTTTTGAAAATGCTAGATGTGTGGCTGTGTCTCACCTAAATGCTTTGTGTCACTAACCCAGAACAAGCCTACAGCAATTAAAAATCAGAACAACTGAGCTGTATACTTGTCCTGGGTAAGTGTCTTAAAATATCTAAAGACACTGGATCAGCAGCCAGGGGTGTAACATTTTCAAAAGGATAGGTTAGTAAAAGTAGCCCCCAACAACCTAAAAAAACAAGCAACCTAAGGCCCCTTTCACACTGGGGCGTTTTTCAGGCGCTGCAGCGCTAAAGGTAGCGCCTGAAAAAATCTGGCCTCTTGCCCTCCTCCAGCTTTCACACTGGAGCGGTGCACTAGCAGGACGGTGAAAAAAGTCCTGCTAGCTGCATCTTTGGAGCGGTGAAGGAGCCGTGTATTCACCGCTCCTAAACCGCACCTACCCATTGAAATCAATGGGGCAGCGGTGCTTTGCGGGCGGTTTTAACCCTTTTTCGGCTGCTATCGGGGGTTAAAACCGCCCCGCTAGCGGCTGCATACGCCGCTAAAACGATGGTAAAACAGCTCTAAAAATAGCGCCGCTTTACCGCCGACGCCTCTCCCGCCCCAGTGTGAAAGGGGCCTAACTACTGTTAAAACCAACCCTCCCCCTTTCTAACGTGTTCTGACCAAACTGTGTAGGAAAGATGTATTTACTTACCTATTTTCAAGCCACACAGGTCCGGTCACATGATCACCTCTGTGTCAGCCAGTGCTGGCTGCAGGGGAGAGGAGAGAGCACTCGACAACGGTTGGTAATGCCTGGAAGTGGTGATATCACTCTAAAGCCCCATACACACTCTCAGATTTTCTGCTGATTTTTTCCTTCAGATTTACCAAAACCATATAATATGAGGTCAAACCTTAGGAGTTTCAATTTGTATGCAATCAGGCAGGCCCTTGCACTACATGGTTTTGGTAAATCTGAAGACAAAAATCGTCAGAAAATAGTGTGTATGGGCCTTTATGCCGCGTACACACGGTCAGATTTTCCGACGGGAAATGTTGGATGTGAGCTTGTTGTCAGAAAGTCCGGCTGTGTGTATGCTCCATCAAAGATTTTCTGTCTGACTTTCTGCCAACAAATGGTGGCTAGCAGGTTCTCAAATTTTCCGCCAACAAAACTTGTTGTCGGAATATCCAATCGTGTGTACGCAAGTCCATCACACAAAAGTTAACGCATGCTCTGAATCAAGCAGAAGGAGCTGCACTGGCTATTAAACTTCCTTTTTCTCGGCTCGTCGCACGTCATCGTGTTCGGAATTGTTGGCCAACATTTGTGTGAGCGTGTGTATGCAAGACAAGTTTGAGCCAACAACCTTCCAACAAAAATCCACGGTTTTATTGCCGGAAAGTCTGATTGTGTGGCCCATCTGTTGTCAGCACTCCCTCCTCTCTTCTGCAGCCCTGCTGGCTGACAGAGGAGCAGGATCATGTGACCAAAACGGGGCTACCTGAAAATAGGTGTACAGATTTTTATTTTTATTTCCTACTCAGAATAGGTGTTAGAAGGGGAAGGGAGCATTTTTTAAAAATAATTAGGTTTTGTCCACACCTCCACTTTAAGGACTGGCCTTAGGTGTAAATCCTGCAGGTCTGTTATGGGATACTCTCTCTCTCTCTCTCTCTCTCTCTCTCTCTCTGTTGTTTGCGATTACCGTATTTATTGGCGTACAACACTCACTTTTTCACCATGAAAATCGGGTGCAAATAGTGTTATACACCAATACTTCAATTTCAGCTGCCTCGGAGGGGACAGGGAGGGGGGCGGGATGAGCGCCGCCAGATTACATACACTGAAACTCTCCTGTTTACTTGGTGGTCTCTGTAATAGGAAGTCCCGTCTCCTGGGCCGCCATTGCACCACTGTTCTGTCTATCATAGGAGATTCTCACTGTATGTAATCTGTTAGCACTCGTCCCGTCCCCTTCCCTGTCCCTTCCAGGCTGCAAATGGGCATCGATCAGGATGCACTGATGGCAATGGTGAGGCTGCTGCATTGATGGCAATGGTGAGGCTGCTGCATTGATGGAAATGGTGAAGCTGCTGCATTGATGGCAATGGTGAGGCTGCTGCATTGATGGCAATGGTGAGGCTGCTGCATTGATGGCAATGGTGAGGCTGCTGCATTGATGGCAATGGTGAGGCTGCTGCATTGATGGCAATGGTGAGGCTGCTGCATTGATGGCAATGGTGAGGCTTCTGCATTGATGGCAATGGTGAGGCTTCTGCATTGATGGAAATGGTGAAGCTGCTGCACTGAGGCAATGGTGAGGCGGCTCATTGATGGCAATGGTGAGGCTGCTGTACTGAAGGCAATGGTGAGGCTGCTGCATTGATGGCAATGGTGAGGCTGCTGCACTGATGTGGACTAATGAGGCTGCACTGATGGCACTTGTGAGGCTGCAGATGGGCATTGATCAAGCTGTATTAATGGCAATGGAGAGGCTGCAGACGCACACTGACCATTATTTTGCTTCAAAGTTCCTTATGTAAAATTAGTTTTTTTCCTGAAACTTCCCTCTTAAAATTAATGTGCGTGTTATATACGCAGATAAATACGGTATTTTTTTTATTTTATTTTTTTTTATTCCCATCGTAATGATCTTCAGTCATCGCAGTCATCTTGGGAAGCTAACTGCTACCTGATTTACTGTTATCAAGATGTCCCACAGTTGTGCCCTGCACCTCTACTATTTTTTTTTTTCTTTTCAATAATTTATTTTAAAAGGCATCACACGGTAAGTACAGAAACCAATTCACGTGCAAGTCAAAAATAATACATTATCATAAAGGACATGTCGCAAAGAAGACAATTTCAGCCGTGAGAAGCATATGTATACATGAGAAGGGGTCCTAGAAAACCAGACACTAGAGAATCTCTGTACCCCGTTTTTCTCGGTAGAACACACTCAATAAAAAAAGCAAGAAAAACAATCAAGAAGGTAACTCAAAGAACAAAGATGGTGAGGAAGAGAGAGAAGGTTGAAAAGTAAAAAGGGGAGAAGAGAAGGGGAAGAGAGAAAAAAAAAAAGACGGGGTGGGGGTAAAGGGAATGAATAAGAGCAATTGGAAGCGGAAAGGTAAAGGGAGAGAGGAAGAGGGCTGAAGGGAGCTAAAGGGAAGGGATCCAGTTAGGGCTGAAACGATTAATCGATATTATCGATAATAATCGATAATGAAAATCGTTGTCAATGATTTTCATTATCAATTAGTTGGTCCGCACCATGTGATCCGCGGAGCAGGCCGCGGCCTTAGGAAAGACAGCGGCTTCGGCCTAGCTTCGGAGCTGGCGGCCATCTTGGTACACCCGGCGGCGGCGAGCTGCGCGCTGACGTCACCCCCAGCGCGGCGTTCAGCCTGTGTCAGCCCAAGTGAACGAATTCTGGAGGAGTCACGGAGTTCTTCTGTCCCTGCACATCCCCCGTCCTCTTCTTCTGTCCCCGCACATCCCCCGTCTTCTTCTGTCCCCGCACATCCCCCGTCTTCTTCTGTCACCGCACATCCCCCGTCCTCTTCTTCTGTCCCCGCACATCCCCCGTGGCAGGACTACCGGTCGGTTCTCCCTGCTGTCTGTCAGTGTTATTGTACGGTGCAGGATGAGTTCCTCAGTCCTCACATTGCTGGGGTCTGTGTATGGGGGAGGGGGATTACTCTAACGTTAACCCTTTCCATACAGCCTGCCTTGTCAAGTAGCAGACTGAATGAAGTTCAGCCCTCAGAGACTTCACATCTTCCCTCCAACTTTCCTAAAAAGTCCTCACTTCTTCTGTCCCCGTGCGGTCTCCTTCTGTCCCCGCACATCCCTCGCCCTCTTCTTCTGTCCCCGCACATCCCCCGTCCTCTTCTTCTGTCCCCGCACATCCCCCGTCCTCTTCTTCTGTCCCCGCACATCCCCCGTCCTCTTCTTCTGTCCCCGCACATCCCCCGTCCTCTTCTTCTGTCCCCGCACATCCCCCGTCCTCTTCTTCTGTCCCCGCACATCCCCCGTCCTCTTCTTCTGTCCCCGCACATCCCCCGTCCTCTTCCGCTGTCCCCGCACATCCCCCGTCCTCTTCCTCTGTCCCCGCACATCCCCCGTCCTCTTCCTCTGTCCCCGCACATCCCCCGTCCTCTTCCTCTGTCACCGCACATCCCCCATCCTCTTCCTCTGTCCCCGCACATCCCCCGTCCTCTTCCTCTGTCCCCGCACATCCCCCGTCCTCTTCTTCTGTCCCTGCACATCTTCTGTCCCCGCACATCCCCCGTCCTCTTCTTCTGTCCCCGCACATCCCCCGTCCTCTTCTTCTGTCCCTGCACATCCCCCGTCCTCTTCTTCTGTCCCCGCACATCCCCGCTTTCCAGCGCTGCCGTGATTGGAGGTTGTGCTCTGCACATGCGTGCATCCATCTCCCGGCTTCGGGGTGCCCTTCGCTCCATTTGGAGGAGTCGGCCGAGTCCCGTGTGGCGGGTCCGGACTGAGACTCCGCCCCACACCACCATGGCACACCGAGGAGGAGCCGCTGTCACCATGAAGGGGTGAGAAAACCAGACACCGGAGGGGGGGAGGGGAGCACTGAGAGGAGGTGGGGAAGTGACACCATGTGAGAGGGGAGGAATGTGTCATCTATACTGGGGGGGGACACGTGTGTGTGTGTGTGTGTGCGCGTGCGTGCGTATATATATATATATATATATATATATATATATTTCTCCCTCCCTTTTTTTTTATCCGATTAATCGAAAAAATAATCGGCCGATTAATCGATTATGAAAATAATCGTTAGTTGCAGCCCTAGATCCAGTCATTCCGCTATCCCTTAAGGACCAGAAGACCCACTGGTACGACCACCAAGTAGGGGGCATTAATTCAGCAAGGCTTTGAACTCCTCAACTGTTTACTTTTTAACTGAGCTACTCTCAAATTTCATTGCATTTTTGCTTCTCTCATTTAATTGGACCTTAAACTAGTAACACGTATATATATATTTTTAAAATTCTTTTATTGCTTCTCAAACACAATAAATTCAAGTCATAGCAAAATGTCTTCCAATCCAGGTAAAATACAATAAATCATCACATATTGGGGATATAGAAATATGTAAAAACAAAAAAAAAGGCCATAAAGTAAGATTAAACATGTTCTTTTTTTTATTTTCTTTAAAATTGTAAAAACTTAAAAAGAACATTCCATTATGAAAGCTACCGAGCGTGAAGCACTAACAACACTGTGCAGCATTTTTCTAGGCCTAACAACTGAGAACCAAGCAATATCTAAAATTTCCCAATTTTTTCAGTGCGTGCCTTGTGTCTTGTGTCATCTCCTAATAGTTTAACAATATTCTGTTGCGTGTTTGTTGCAAAGCACAGACATAGCCTGGTTTGCAGCCTGCTCTAGATTTCAGAATGTCCCCCATTGATCTGGTGACAGGATTCTGAGAATTGCGAAGCTATAGATGAACTTATTTAGGTCAAATTACAGATACATCTAAACTTTGTCTACTGGGATTCAATAATACGTTCTCCACAAAAAAAAAAAACCCTTGAACTGCTCTTCTATTTTTTATCTGCTCTATTTCTTCATTAGAAAATGTCCTATGATCATGAGAAAATGGTAGCATGTTCTGTAGGATAGAGAACCAATTACCCTACTCACAACAATGGGAATTATCTCCTGACTCCAGTGCAGCTTATCCTCAGGCATCATCCATCTTCTTCTGCACTGACATTATTTTTTTATATTAATTCAAGCTGCCCACTTTCTTCTCCCTAGTCTTACAATCCACAGCGGAAAGTAAACATGTTATACAAGACACACTAATTTGTGCATACTCTTCCTCCTCGCTAGTCCATACAGCATAGTGTTTACTATGCAGTTGTCTTTTTTTTTTGGGGATAGCTAAACACAGAAAGGATATTTAAAAAATAAAAATAAAATTACCCAATTATTACTCTAAAGACATAAGTGAAAGGAGGTGAGACTATGACATGTTACTATGATTCACGTTACTATGATTCACCTCCAGGCCTAGGATTCTGCAGTACACCATTTTCCACAGCACAAAAAGGGCTACTACAGTGATCTCAGAGAAGTGTCTGACATACAAGTGGAGCGGAGAAGTGAAGGCAGTTTCTTCTGGTGCTGAAGGACCAACATATGCTGTTGATGCAGTGCCTACCAACAGTATAGAGGGGGGTGGGGGTTAAGTGGACTATTTAGGGGTTAGGTGTAATGTTTGGGGTTAAGTGTAAGGGACAGATTAGGGGTTAAGTCTTGAGGGGATGGGTCACCCTTTAGGGGCTTCGTAAAGTGTTGGGTTAAAGCCCAACGCAGAGCAATTAGTAATTATCCCATGCAGTGGGGCTGTGCCCGCTCTTAAAGGGTTACTTGCTGGTTTATGTCTAAGGCAGTGATTCTCAACCAGGGTTCCATGGAACCTTAGGGTTCCTCCAGAGGTTGCTAGGGGTTCCTTCAGCATTGGGCAATTTCTGCCTCTCAGATAAGTTCCCACTGACACCACTGATCTTTTTAACTATCTGTAAGGAGGTAATTTTTCCCAATGACCACAAGTGTAAGGACCATTCTTCCCACTGACCATCACACTTAATGTAGCATGAGTTGTAGTTTTCTAATTTTTAGCAGGGGTTCCCTGAGACCGGAGAACTATTTCAAGGGTGTTGAAAAGATTCAGAAAGGCTGATCTAAGGGAACGAAAAAAAAGGAAATTTACTCATTCAATCCTTTGCTCCCCTAGCTAAACCGGTCCTTGCAGTGTCTGCACCCTCACGCTCCACCGGTTTACAGTCCCAATGACATTAAGAGCACAGCATGGTTCATACCCTTGCACTGGACATAAGGACACCGATGGACAGTCCACCGCTGGATCATGAGGGAATGCCGCCTGTCAGGGGAGCAGAGGATCAGTTGAGTAAAACTGTTTCTCCTTTCTCCTAAACAAAACAAGCTATTGATCCTTGCAGTGTGGACCCAACTCCTTTTTATTTGGCCAGAGTTGAGCTATCAAGGAACGGGTCAAAGTGGAACTAAAATCTCCTATCTTTAACAGCCATGGAAGCTGCCATCTTAGCCTTCTATTTGATCTGTAGTAGCTAAGGTGCTAGGTTTGTGATCAGTTATGACACCAGCCATTTGATGGCTTGACAGTTCAGTTAAGGGCATAGGTAACTGACAGCATACCTTAAATGTAAATGTTTTGGGAAACTGTTAAAACATTCGGTTAAGTTCTTTAAAGTCAGTAGAAAGTCTCCAATGAAGCAAACAGACAGGCTCTTTATTGCAGGAAAGGCATGCAATGTCTGTTCTGCAATAAAATAAACCTACCTGCCCACTCTAATGCCCCGTACACACGATCGGACTTTCCGACAACAAAACCGTGGAATTTTGTTTGAAGGTTGTTGGATCCAACTTGTCTTGCATACACACGGTCACACAAATGTTGGCCAACATTTACGAACGTGAGAACGTGGTGACGTACAAGAAGTACGACAAGTTGAGAAAAACAAAGTTCAATAGCCAGTGCGGCTCCTTCTGCTTGATTGCGAGCATGCATGAACCTTTTGTGTATACGTGATCGGAAATTCCGGCAACAACGTTTTGTTGGCGGAAAATTTGAGAACCTGCTAGCCAACATTTGTTGGCACAAAGTCGGACAACAAATGTTCGATGGAGCATACACACGGTCGGACTTTCAGCCAACAAGCTCACATCCAACATTTGTTGTTGGAAAATCCAATCATGTGTACGGGGCATTTGTCTTCTTTTGACTGGACCCTGAGCTGTGAATACACATCACATTTTACATTCTGACACATCCTATGTGTGAGGATAACTGAACTTCTGTGCATGCACAGGAGTGACATTATCCTGCACCAGCCAATCAATAAGGTGGCAGCGCAGCATCTGGAAGAAGTCGGGTAGAAGATGCCTACCAGTGACCTCAGTACAAAGAATTACCTCTGCTAGGTAATGACTTCTCCCAAAACAGCTGTCTCCACAATCCCACAGGGTGCTGGCTCTGTTTGCAACAGGAACTGAAGTAGAAAAGATGTAGCTGGATAGCCGCACTCCGAATTATTCAACTTTATTTCAAAAATGTAATTAAAATCATAGCATCTAAGACTAAGCACCATGTTCGGTGTGAAACATGTCAGCGGCTGTGCAGTTAGTCTGTTTACCAGCCTAGATGCTATGATTTTAATTACATTTTTGAAATAAAGTTGAATAATTTGGAGTGCGGCTACCCAGCTACATCTTTTCTACCAGTGACCTCAGACCGTTGAGAGGAAAGAATGTTGAAGTATAGTCTTGGGTAGGGTTAAGCATTTGTTTCATGGTCAAGAATTCAGGTATGGGTGGGTTAGGTGTTAGAGGGTGCTGCAGTGTAAGGTATACGTTTTCTTTACTAGTAGCAAAAGGATTAGATAGAAGCTGCCATTAGGTTTTTAGAAGTATTGCAGGAATAGGACCACTGAGATACAGCAAGTCATAATTACATTCCAGTCTCACTTCCCCTAGATTGCACAACCACCAGGTTGATTTTGAAGTGGGGTAATTGTTTATTGTATAATGACTCAACCTTTATAAGGCATAGGACAGCTTCAATATCATCATATGTATTGATGCCATTTCATAGAAGGCCTACATTTTATAGGGACGCCTCAGTTAAAAGCTGTGAAAGATTGTTCAATTCTAGCATGTATTACTAGGCCGAGGTCAGCATTGGGTCTATTTGTTAATATTCTTAGCTTGGTCAGTTTAAAATGAGAAAGCAGTGCACTGGCAGGATCACCAGGTATTTCACACAAAAGAAGCAATACAAGAGAACAGATTACTTTTAATACAAGTACATGGTACAACAGGCACATATCGGGAATATGAAACGTTGGTGTAACATATTCTGGCCATACACAGTGAATTTCAGCTGGTTCATTCGAATGGCCATAACTGGAGTTATGAGTGGCTTTGTTGACACCCACTCAACATCACTTAATCTGAAAATTGAAGGAGCTAAACTATTCTGAAGGCCTTGGCTGTTGGCTGTAAGAATACAAAAAACTGGTAGGGGAAATTCCTCCTTCAACACTGTTTAGTGTGGATGGGTGAATACATAGATTTCTCCCATTCAGCCTGCAGGGCTGAACAAGGGATATCTTGCAGAGTATGGCCAGTTTTACAGACAAGTGCCTAGACTTTGCTTCCCTGAAAGAGAAATATGGCACTTGCTCAGTGAAAATGTGGGCAACAGCTTAAGGTAAATTTAATGAGGATATATTGGGCCTTGCGTATAGAATTTCTGTTTGTTGAAGCAGTCAGTAGGGTTCTTACATTCATTTTAAGAACTTGCAAACAATAACAATTTAAACATCACTGTTTGCTGGGAGCAGCACAGACACTTTCACTTATTATACATGAGAGCTGAACACTAATGGGATTACAGTTAAATGGATTACAGCATGGTGGAAGGTTTCATAGCCATTTTAATGTATCACTCTGAAGATGAAAAAAAAAGCAAATGCCTTGGACCCATCCGTTTGAGTACACTTCCATGCAGCAAGTCTTGCGTAAGAGAGACATATGATCATGTTTTCTGTTGAGTCTTAAAATAATTATGTTAAAGTGCACAAGTTGTTAATATGAATAAAAAAAAAAAAAAAAAAACAGCTTTCAATAACGAAAGAGCAAAAATAGTGGTAAATGAAGTTCAACTGTGCTGACCTTCAGCCTGTGATCTTCCCAAATAATCAATGCAGGAAGCAGAGAGATAGCCAAGATTATAATAATCCCATACAAGCATTCCTTCCGCTCTTCTCAAAGATAAAAGAAAAACAAACGTTCCCAACATAAACAGGATTAGTGCCTGGTGAAAGTTCACCTACGAAAAAACATGACCCTGAGAAAAGTCTGGTCAAGCATTTTTTTTTTTGCATTTGAACATGGTTGCATCAGTGAACAGTTCCGTGATAGGGAAAAAAAAAGCAGGTCATTTACATGCACACTTTAATGCCATCCCAATCTTACTCCATAGGGTTCAATATTGAGTTGGCCCACCCTTTGCAGCTATAACAGCTTCAGCTCTTCTGGGAAGGCTGTCCACAAGGTTTAGGAGTGTGTGTATGGGAATGTCTGACCATTCTTCCAGAAGCGCATTTGTGAGGCCACGCACAGATATTGGATGAGAAGGCCTGGCTCGTAGTCTCCGCTCTAACTCATTCCAAAGGTGTTCTATCGGGTTGAAAGAATAGGTGCATAGAAATAATTTTTGAGGCTGTCCGACTTGGCGTTTGTACCTTAGCTGTTCTCCAATAGCATGAAATGTACATTAAGATATAAAGTTGATCTAAACCCAAACATTAGAATGCTATATATAAGCTTTAATGTGGTAAATTCATTTGAAAAGTCCGTTTTAATATTTTTAAATCTTTTATAAAAAGAATACATGATAACCATGCTATGAAGGTCATTGTTCCGGCAACTCCCGGCATGGCGTGACAACTGTCTGCCAGTCGTGCTTGTGTGTTGTCACCCTGTCACATGCACCCCTTAAGGAGAATATAAGCAGCTGTGCTGATACGCATTGTCACTATCAGGAAGCCAGAGCAGAACAATGATGTGCAGATGACGTGGGTGCATGTAGAGGGAAAGTGTCTCAAAGAGGCTGGAGGACATTAGAAGCAGTAAGATGTAAAAAAAGATGAAGACAGTATTTCGTGAAAAAATGGCAATTGTGTAAGTAAACTAAATGTCATTCAGTCAGGATTTAAATATGCACTTTGTGGGTATATTTAATCCAGCAGGGAAAACAATGATCTTCTGCAGACTTTGTAAGTTTGCTCACTTACAAAGAAATGAAGGGTCTATCATTTCTTTTATCACAGGTGTATTTTAAATGATAGAGACAGAATATCAAAAATCTAGAAAAAACACGATACAAATGTTATAAACTGAGTTGCTGTTCAGTGAGTAAAATTTGTATTTAATCCCCTAGCAAAACACGACTTAGTCCTTGGTGTAGAAACCCGAGCACAGAGAGAAGACGTTTCTTGTAGTTGGTTACCAGGTTTGCACGCATCTCAGGGGGGATTTTGGTCCACTCTTCTTTACAGATCTTCTCTAAATCCTTAAGGTTTCTTCGCTGTCCCTTGGCAACTTGAAGTTTCAGCTCCTTCCATAAATTTTCTATAGGATTAAGGTCTGAAAACTTGCTAGGCCACTTCATGACCTTAATGTGCTTCTTGAGCCACTCCTTTGTTGCCTTGGCGATATCCACGACCCATCTTCAGTGTTCTGGCTGAGGGAAGAAGGTTTGCATCCAAGATTTTACAATATATGGCCCCCGACCATTGGCCCCTCAATGCGGTAAAGTCGGCCTGTACATTTAGCAGGGAATCAGCCCCAATGCATATTTTCACCTCCATACTTGATTGCAGGGATGGTGTTCTTAGAGTCATAGTCAGCATTTTTCTCCAAACACGGTGAGTCCAGTTATTGCCAAAGAGCTTAATTTTGGTTTTATCTGACCACAGCTTTTTCTCCCAATCCTTCTCTGAATCATTTATATGTTCATTGACAAACTTCAGACAGGCCTGTACATGTGCCTTCTTGAGAAAAGGGACCTTTCCAGTGCTGCAGGATTTCAATCCTTGGTGGCGTATGGTGTTACCAATGGTTTGTTTGGTGACTGTGGTCCCAACTGCCTTGAGATCATTCACAAGCTCCTCCCGTTTAGTTCTGTGCTGATTCCTCACTTTTCTCATGATCATCCTTACCCCATGAGGAGAAATCTTGCACGGAGCTGCAGACCGAGGGCGACTGATGGTTATTTTGTAATTCTTTCATATGCGAATAATCGCTCCAACAGTTGTCTTCTTCTCACCAAGTTTCTTGCTGATTCTCATGTCGCCCATTCTGGCCTTGCACAGGTCTACCATCTTGTTCCTGATGTCCCTTGAGAGCTCTTTGGTCTTGACCATTGATGGTGAGGTTTTTATGGAAGAAAGAGATTCTGTTGACAGGTGTCTATTATACACATAACGAGTTGTCCTTACAAGCACCTCTCTTAAATTGGCAGGACTAATCTGTGTACCACAGGAGCACATACTATAGCCAGTCTGTGTGAGCCAGAATTATTGTTAGTTGGTAGGGGATCAAATACTTATTTTACTCACTGAACTGCTACTCAAGTTATAACATTTGTATCATGTTTTTTTTCTGGATTTTTGGTATAATTTCTGTCTCCATCATTTAAAATACACCTATGATAACAATTATAGACCCTTCATTTCTTGGTAAGTGGGCAAACTTACAAAATCTACAGGGGATCAAATAATAATTTTTGCCACTGTAGCTCCACATTTTTAAAATGCCAGCTTTGTATTTAGAGTATAGTTCTTAATGAGAGACAGTTCACTGCAATGGGGGAACAAAGGCTAGAACAGGGGGCACTAGGGGTTGCTGGATAGACTAGATGTTACCTATCCTTTAGTTAAGGATGCTGAGGTCCTGCTCATCTCCTAGTTAGTGTGTAACCACTTCAATACAGGGCACTCCCCCCCCCCCCCCCCCTCCTGCCCAGGCCAATTTTCAGCTTTCAGTGCTGTCACACTTTGAATGACAATTGCACGGATATGCGACGCTGTACCCATCCCCCCCCCCCCCCACAAATAGAGCTTTCTTTTAGTGGTATTTGATCACCACTGGGTTTTTTATTTTTTGTGCTACAAATAAAAAAAAAAGATCGAAAATTTAGGAAAAATAAGGTTTTTCTTTGTTTCTGTTACAAAACTTTGTAAATAAGTAGTTTTTCTCCTTCATTGATGAGCACTGATGAGGCTACACTTGAAGGGCACTGATGAAGCAGTAATGATTGGCTCTGATGAGGAGGCACTTATATGCAGCACTGATAGGTGGCACTGATGGGCACTCAGAGGTGGCACTGATGGGTGGCACTGATAGATGGCACTAATAGGCAACACTGATCAGGAGGCACTGCCAGGCATCACTGATGGGCACAGAGTGCCATTCCTAATGGGAACTGATTGGCATCCCCGGTGGGCTCTAGTGGGCTTATCTGGGGGTCATGCGTGGGCATCCCTGGTGATCATGGGTGGGCATACCCGGTGGTCATTGGTGGACATCCTCGATGGGTCTGCACTGATAATCAATGCACTGATTATCAGCGCAGACCCCTCTGTCAGGAGAGCAGCTGATTGGCTCTCCTCTATTTTTCGCCTGTCAGTGCGAGTAGAGGAAAAGCAGATACACAGCTTTTCCTGTTTATGCTGTGATCAGATGTGACACAGCTGATCACGTGGTAAAGAGCCTATGTCAGGGGCTCTTTACCTAGATCAGAGATGCGGTGTGTCAGACTGACACGCCACACCATCCATCGCGCCGGACTACCCAGCGGGCGATCAATCACGGCTTGTCCTGCTGGAGGTCATATGATGCCCAGTCAGGATAACAGAATCACTTTCCAGCAGTCATTTTGCTATATGGCAGGCAGGAAGTGGTTAATTGAACAAGCTGAAGTTAGAAGCTGATTGGTTATCATTCACAGCTGCATCGGATTTTGCACTCTCCAATTTTAGTAAATCAACCCCTTTGTGTCACATAGATTTCCTCCATGTGTTAGACTTGCAAGGATGTCAAATTGGTGGCCCTCCAGCTGTTGCAAGTCCCATCATGTATTTGCTTTTGGGAGTCATGCTTGTAACTGTCAGCCTTGCAATGCCTTATTGGACATGTAGTTCTGCAACAGCTGGAGGGCCGCAGGTTTGACACCCGAATCTTGAAGGGTCAGTCCATCCAAATCTAAGTTTAGTTTTTAGTAGGCTGGAGTGTTGACGTAACTGACATTGTCTTGCATCTCTCATGTACACTATTGATGAAATCTCTATGTGTGTGTTCATGGGTCTATACACTTGCATTGGCCAAAATGAGGAGTTCCCTCTTGGGGTCCATTTATAAAAACACTTGCTGTACGAATGTCTCAGCATTCGCACAGCCATCATAAATAATCCCTGTAATATGTTCAATATATGCATTTCCTATGATCTTCAGCTCCATCCAGTGGCCATAATGCTGCACTACCTGGAATTACCACAATCAGAAAAATAACGCAATAAAGCCACTAGACTAGATGAGGGGGGCACTCATAAGATATACACATATTTGGCACATTACAGGGACATTTTTTTTTTAAATAAATTGACTCCTTTGTGTTTTATTTATTTTATATTATGCAGAATTCAACAGTAGGTGCTGGAGCACAAAAAGGAGGGCAGGAACAAAACTCCCAGGTGAACAAGAACAGAAGAATCAGGAATTATACCTGAGGGATCTTGCTGCTGACAGGGCTCCACTTATAACACAAATATCACTTTTAGGTGGACAGGTCTTTTTAAATAAAAATTGATTGGTTAAATTGTTTCTGCCCAAGCTGGCCCTACACCTAGAGTTTGTATTGCATGTGTAGCAGCGGCTCCTGAAGAGCACGCGCTATGCGGTTTTTCTAAAGTTAAAGTTGCCTAAACTGCAGTTTGGTTTGGGTACAGTTATCTAAATTGGGCCTCGGCATCAGTCTGACTGGACTGTGAGATGTTCAGCCTGGCCACAGGGGGCACTGTCTCTTCTGGCAGGCATGGAACTATGGTCTGGTCAGGTGCTTAAGTTACTCTCTCTCGGAGCCCGCCCAGTGGGAGTGGCGCTCTTGCTGTGCTTCTGGGAGAGGGTACTTAAGATGCGGACATCATGTGGTTCGGGGTTCCGGTCCAGTATGATGTGCTGACTACATGGTCCTGGTCCTCCTGACCAGCCCCCAGGAAGGCTATGGCCTGGGGTGCGGATTCACCCAACTTTAATGTCTTGGAGCTGGCTAGCCTGAGGCAAGGAAACTAAAAAGGAGGATTCTGAGGTGGTTAGGTGCCGTCTCCGGTTCGGGAGAGACCCAGTGTACTTCAAGCATTCCAGGGGAGGACTCTTCAGAAGAACACCAAGTACGGGTTGGTTTTCTTAGCAAGAGCCTGGAAGGGTTGAAGTAACCAAGATAATCCGGTCTTGTGGATATCGCCAAGCAGGCTGAAAGATCCAGGTATCCTACAAGTGTTCTCAAGCTTAGTTTTCCTACGGGTTCTACAACAACGTCTGTGGCAGAGACATTATCTTGTACATTTCTATAACAACGTCTGTGGCAGAGACTTGTTCCTGAGTAAGCACTAAGTTGGCTGCTACGCCTTGTGAGAGAAGGACTATCCAACCTCAGTGCTCATCCAGCTGCGAATGGCTATTCTCTGGATGCAGTCAAAGTAAGCAAGTTCTTCAATGTTTTTTTGACTTTGACACTAAGAGTACCTGAACTTCCTTTCCAACCCTCTGATGCCAAGTTGAAAGACTGTTCAATTGTCTGAGTTTTGCAAATAAAATCCATTCAAGTGGATCTATTGTCAGTTTCAAGTTACTGAGCCATTTACCAAGGGACATCCCTTAGATGTGCAACAAGGAGAATGGAAGGTAACGGTAAGCCCAAAAATAACCAGCAGCTCCTTCGGGGTTAGTGCTACACATGGATAAAATATTGCCTGCTTATGTGAACAAGTCAGTGGTGCATGTTCCAGTGTAAGCATGATGTAATCATAAAATGAAACTAGTAATAACAAAAATAAACTTTAGGCCGGGTTCACATATGAGCACCTGAAAAGGACCAAAAGACGCACATGCTAACACAGTGCAAATCGTACCAGAGCCACTGCGGAGATATGTGAACGGGCACCATAGAGAGCCGGTCACAATCTCTTGCTGTGCGAATTGAATGCAGTGAAATACACATCCAATTTGCACTAGTGTGAACCCAGCCTAAAAGTTGGAATCCAAATTCCAGTTGAGCTAATGGTGTATGTTGGCTAATAGCAATGTGAGAACTGTTTCATTTGGACAAGCTGTGCTAATCGTGTGAAACGTGTGCAGTCTTGTAGACCTTTGATATTCACTTTGTGGTCAAAGATGAAAGGATAGAATTCTAAGTACACCTGACTTTGTAACCACCATTCCCAATTACACAGCTAATGAGTTAACAAAAACTTGTTTGCTTTTCTTTCTGTACTTTCAAAGTCCTCACGCAGTGTGAATGGGCTGTATTACAAAACAGTGGGTGGGATGTGCCTGTGCTGGGAAATCTCAATCTACACAATGTATCTGTGTAAAGTCAAATACAGCGCTTACAATCTCAGCCTTACATATAACCTAACCTGTGTCCTTAAAGTACAATTATGGCCTCCCATTAATAAATAAAAAATAAATAAATAATTTATATATATATATATATATATATATATATATATATTATACACACACACACATAGTATCTCACAAAAGTGAGTACACCCTTCACATTTTTGTAAATATTTTATTATATCTTTTCATGTGACAACACTGAAGAAATGACACTTTGCTACAATGTAAAGTAGTGTACAGCTTGTATAACAGTGTCAATTTGCTGTCCCTTCAAAGTAACTTAACACACAGCCATTAATGTTTAAACTGTTGGCAACAAAAGTGAGTACACCCCTAAGTGAAAATGTCCAAATTGGGCCCAATTATCCATTTTCCCTCCCCGATGCCATGTGACTCGTTAGTGTAACAAGGTCTCGGGTGTGAATGGTGAGCAGGTGTGTTAACTTTGGTGTTATTGCTCTCACGCTCTCATACTGGTCACTGGAAGTTCAACATGGCATGGACGTGTCATGGTCTGGGGCACCTGAACAGACGCTCTATAGACCTTTATGGAGCGACGGATGTCAGCGGTGACATGCACCCTGCTCTGATCCGAAAAAGTGTGACGGAGGAAAAACCTATTTTTCAATCCGTCTGCGGATTGGATCGGGCGACGATGGACTCTACCATCCGTCTTCATCCGATCCCCCATAGGCGAGAGCGGCGCTCTGACAGGTCAGTCCCTGCACAGTGTACAGAGACAGACCTGTCAACTTCCTGCTCAGCGGGGATCAACGGAGCATGTGAAGTAGCCCTAATGACTGTGTGTTGAGTTATTTTGAGGGGACAGCAAATTGACATGGTTATACAAGCTGTACACTCACTACTTTACATTGTAGCAAAGAGCCATTGCTTCATTATTGCCCAATGAAAAGATATAATAAAATATTTTCAAAAACTTTTGTGAGATACTGTATGTGTGTGTATATATATATATATATATACATATATATATATATATACATATACACATACACACACACACACACACACACACACACACACTATATTACCAAAAGTATTGGGATGCCTGACTTTACACACACATGAGTTTTAATGGTATCCCAGTCTTAGTCCACAGGGTTCAATATTGAGTTAGCCCACCCTTTGCAGTTATAACAGCTTCAACTCTTCTGGGAAGGCTGTCCACACGGTTTAGGAGTGTGTCTATGGGAATGTTTGTGAGGTCAGGCACTGATGTGGATGAGAAGGCCTGGCTCGCAGTCTCCACTTTAATTCATCACAAAGGTGTTGAGGTCAGGACTCGGGTGCAGGCCACTCAAGTTCCTCCACCCCAAACTCGCTCATCCATATCTTTATGGACCTTGCTTTGTGCACTGGTCCAAATCATTTGGTGGAGGGGGATTATGGTGTGGGGTTGTTGGGCTTGACCCCTTAGTTCCAGTACAGGGAACTCTTAAGGCATCAGCATACCAAGACATTTTGGACAATTTCATGCTCCCAACTTTTTGGGAACAGTTTGGGGAAATTCCCCTTCCTGTTTCAACATGAATGTGCATGTTCATATGCTATATGTGTGTATCTGTATATAAATTGACATTACATTTTTTTATATCAATTGTTCTGAAATATCAATACACCATGGCTCTGTTTTGTTTTTTTAAAGTCTCTTACTGTGGTTTTCTGGCTTCTTTTTTGTCCTGTGCATGCTCAATATCCTCCGCTGATCAATATACATATTTGCCAGCACAACAACAACCTCCAAATAATGTCCATAGGTTTTATAAAAAAAAAAAAAAGTATCACATTACAGCGGAAGAGTGCAGAGTTTCAGAGCCGCGCAGACCCCTTAGACAGGCATCCTGCACTGATGTACCACTATTGGTGTAGAGCAGGTATGTCAAACTCAATTTCATCACGGGCCACATCAGCAGAATGGTCAGTTATAGTGGGGGTGTGCTACGTGCAGAGTTCAGGAGTGCGTTATGAATAGGTACAGCATTCAGGAGTACACTATGTAGAGGGTGCAGAGTTCAGAGGTGCTCTATGTAGAGGGTGCAGATTTTAGGGGGGCTCTACGTGCACAGTGTGGCATCCAATTTCATCACGGGCCCCATCACCAGAATGGTTGGTTGTATTGGAGGTGTGCTACTTGCAGAATTCAGGAGTGCGTTATGAATAGAGCACAGCGTTCAGGAGTACACTACGTTAGGGGGTGCAGAGTTCAGGGGTGCTCTACGTAGAGGGTGCAGAGTTCAGGAGTGCTCTACGTGTAAAGTGTGGCCTCCAATTTCATCACAGGCCACATCAGCAGAATGGTCAGTTCTATTGGGGGTGTGCTATGTGCAGAGTTCAGGAGTGCATTATGAATAGAGTGCAGCGTTCAGGAGTACACTATGTAGAGGGTTCAGAGTTCAGGGGTGCTCTATGTAGAGGGTGCAGATTTCAGGGGTGCTCTACGTGTAGAGTGTGGCATCCAATTTCATGAAGGGTCCCATCAGCAAAATGGTCATTTGTATTGGGGGTGTGCTAAGTGCAGAGTTCATGAGTGCGTTATGAACAGAGCGCAGCATTCCGGAGTACACTACGTATAGGGTGCAGAGTTCAGGGATGCGCTATGTAGCAGGTGCAGAGTTCAGGGGTGCACTGTTTAGTGGGTGCAGAGTTCAGGGGTGCGCTGTGTAGCGGGTGCAGAGTTCAGGGGTGCGCTGTGTAGCGGGTGCAGAGTTCAGGGGTGCGCTGTGTAGCGGGTGCAGAGTTCAGGGGTGCTCTATGTAGAGGGTGCAGAGTTCAGGGGTGCGCTGTGTAGCGGGTGCAGAGTTCAGGGGTGCTCTATGTAGAGGGTGCAGAGTTCAGGGGTGCTCTATGTAGAGAGTGCAGAGTTCAGGGGTGCTCTACATGCAGAGTGTGGCCTCCAATCTCATCACGGGCCACATCAGCAGAACGGTCAGTTGTATTGGAGGTGTGCTACGTACAGAGTTCAGGAGTGCGTTATGAATAGAGTGCAGCGTTCCTGAGTACATTACGTAGAGGGTGCAGAGTTCAGGGGTGCTCTATGTAGAGGGTGCAGCGTTCAGGGGTGTGCTGTGTACAAAGTGCAGGGTTTAGGGGTGCCCTATGCACAGTGTGCAACCCTAATGGGGTTCCGCCATATTATGGCTGCAAAATTGAGTGCAGGGGCCATATGACACAGCCTGGAGGGCCAGATTCGGCCCATGGGCCTTGTGTTTGACATATGTGGTATAGGACAAGCAGCTATTTCTGGTCATATACTCTGCTCTGTGCATACCACAATTCCCATAGAGCTGAATGTGTCTGCAGATAGCAGTGTAGTCCATCTCAGGGTGACTACATTCACATACACAACAGGCATTGGAAAATGAACGTAGCCACCCCAGAACAGGAAGTTTGACAATAGCAGAAAAAAATCCTATGAGAGAGGAAACAATAGAAGCGAGAAATAGGAAGTACATTCTACCTATATTTAAATATGGCATTTATTTTTATTTAAAATGTGAGCTTAGGGTCACTTTAACAAGTTGATTAAATGAGTGTGGCGAAATTAGGCGTTTTGCCTTTTTCTTGTTATTGGTTATTTGTGTACTCCTGATATGTCTTCTGTTGTATCATTTGAGTGTTATATGCTCTGATTTGTCGGGGGGGGTTGCTTGGGTAAGATATATGAGTCACTCCTCCGATATGATATTGAACGATACATTAATCTGTTTGACAGTGTGCATTGTCTATATTCCTTAATATCCTCCTGCCCCAGTTCTGCTCAGCAGCCCATAAACAGCAGCATTAGAGCAATGTCTTCCAATACTGCCTTCAGGGAGCATACTGCTGGAGAGCTCCTGGCACTGCAGCCCCTCCCCCCCCTCTCTTTATCATCAAGGACCCAGGGATAAAGACATTAGAACCCAGTTCCAATCCTTGGAATTGCTACATCTTCATATATAAGATTGTTACGGAAGCCGTTCACAAATACATGGTATATAAATCACATTGCTCCCATGCTAGAAGCAAGGTGTTTACGCAGGATGGATGGAAAAACAGCAAATTGGTTGAGTGCTGAACTGATGTTAGAGGAAAATTGCATAGGCAAACCCCCTTTTTATTCAATTCTGCTTCCGTCGAGTAATAATTCTAGCTCAAGCATGAACTTAACATTAGGTAATCAATTAGAAACTGCCCCAAAATAACCCTACTTGGAGAAAGCAGAGGGCTTTGTAAGGTAGGGTTGTGCTGGAAAAGGCTGAGCTCTTCCGAGTACCGTGGCAATCTGGGAGCTGCTTTATAACAGCTGATTAGCAAAATTCCATGCGGGAAAAGCCGTGCCAGTCTGCAAAAGCATGCAAGTGGCGCGGTTTTCTACTTTAATGCTGACAACAGAAAGAAAAAAATCCTACAGTTGCATGAAATTTATTCAGAGACATGTTAATATATTGAAGCTTTACACGGACAGAACAATAGACCTTAATTAACAGTTTTTATAAAAAAAAAAAAAAAAAAAAAAAAAAGAAGATAATTGTTTTACCCATAGCAGTTGCCACTTTTTCATTCTCTTGTGGTACTTCGAGAACAAAAGAGAGAGAATCAGGTTGGTTTCTACAGGCAATAATAATAGCTCTTCCTCCTGACAGAAGGTCGGAGGACATTATACAGGTACGTGAAGATTAATGGACTAAACCATAGGCTTCTTAAAGCAGAACTTTACCCATAACAACTTGATAAAAAAAAACAATTCTTTAGCAAGGAACATACATTCCACATTAATAATTCGATTACCATCATTAGTATGTGCAGTAGATTGCCTCCAGCATTGCTCCTGCTTCTTCTTGCCGCAGGCTGCCATTTTGTTGGAGCCCAGAGCCCCTGACCTGAACTAAATCATAAACCCATCGACTTAACAGTTTTAAAGCAGTAATGCCGCATACACACGATCGGAATTCTCGTCTGAAAAAGCTCTGATGGGTTTCCCGTCGGAATTCCGACAGAATTTCGCTCAAACTGTCTTGCCTACACACGGACACACCAAATTCTGACGGTCAATAACACCGCGACATACAACACGTTCGGCACTATAAAAATGTTTTTTATTACAATGATATGTACCATTTGCAACAATCTTAATGTTATGTTCTCTTTTGATAAAATAAAACATTTATGGATAAAAAGGGAAGTTTAATGCTTCCGAGCATGCGTCAAATTGTTTCCGAGCATGCGTCTGAATTTTGCGTGTCGGAATTGCATACAGACAATCAGAAAATCTGATAGAAAGGTTTTCCGTCAGAAAAATCAAGAACAGGCTCTCAATCTAAAGTCCGTTGGAAATGCAGACAGAAAAAGACCGACGGGCATACACACGGTTGGAAAATTCGATGAAAAGCTCCCATTGGACTGTTTCCATTGGAAATTCCAGCCGTGTGTACGCAGCATTACATTTCTGGAATGTCTGGATTACTAACTGTCATATTTGCTTGTTTCCGCAGCCAAACTGTCAAACCATCAAATGGCTGATGTTATAACGGATCACATGGCAGTTGCAGGTCAAACAGAAGCAGCTTTCTTGGCTGTAAAGGATAGGAGGGTTTAACTCAGCTTTAAGCCTCTACAAACTCGGCAGTGCCTAAAAATGGAGGGCAACTGAGCATGAGCAGAGCAGGGTAAAACAGTGTATTAGTGGATTTTAAACAGTATGGGCACTTATTTTTAGGGCTAGTTTACACTTGCTTCAAAACAAGGCTTCAGACAGGCTTTGTTAAAGCTCTGTGAACACCAGTCAAAGCTACTGTCACTAAATAAAATGGTTAGCTTACAGTCCTGTTTACACCTTGCTTTTGTTTGGTGCTTCGATGAGCCTTTGGTGTGGCTTCAATAAAGCTTCAGTTGGGCTTCAAGCGAGCTTTGCCATAGACTTCTATGGAGGCTTTGAAGATGCTTTGAAGTACCACTAAAGCTACATGAGGTATAATTTTTGAAGCAATGCCAAAGCAAATCAAAAGCAAGGTGTAAACAGGACTGTAAGCTAACCATTTTATTTAGTGACAGGAGCCTATGACAGGCGTTCAGAGAGCTTTAACAAAGCATGTCCGAAACCTTCTTTTGAAGCAAGTGTAAACTAGCTGTTAATGTGTGTTGAAACAGAAACAAATATAAATGAGCCCTAATGTTTTACATAGCTATACCTGCTAAATGGGCCAGCCTGACGTGATCTAGCGGGACTTAAATGTCTGACTAAAGTTCTACTTTACAGCAGAACTAAACCCTCCTATCATTTTCATCCAAGTAAGCGGTGATCATAGCCTCTGTTTGATCTTCAACTGCCATGGTGCTGCACATGTGATCAGTTATGACACCAGCCATTTGATGGTTTGACAGTTTGGTTGAGAGCACAAGCAAATGTGACAGTTACATTTCTAGCACATGTCAGAAATGTAACTGTTTTTTGAAAATTGCTATTTTGAAAAGGATTAAAAATCATAGTGTACCCATAAGATAACTGTCTATTGTCAGGCCTTGTTCACACCATGTGCAGAGACGTGAGTTTTTCTGCACATGTTTTGCAAGGGTACAAAAAAAAACAATTGTTCTCTATGTGCCTTGTTCACACAACAACAATGGTATCACGTGCAGATTTTTTCTGTGCAGGAATCTGCATTGTGTATGCAGTTTTCTGCGTGGAAAAAAAAATTGATGTGACATCAACATTGTGATGTGAAAAGGGCATAGAACAGGCATGTTTAAGATTTGGCCCCTGGGCCAGTTTAATACGGTCCCCCTGGTGATTTGGATATATACCATATTTATCGGCGCTGCCTCAGAGGGGGCAGGATGAGTGCCGTCAGATTACATACAGGAGAATCTCCTGTTTACTCAGCGGCATCTGTAATAGAATGTCCGGTCTCCTGGGCTGCCATTGGACGACTGTTCTATCATAGGAGGCGGAACTTTGTATTAAAGAGGCCGCCGAGTAAACAGGAGATTCTCCTGTATGTAATCTGTTGGTGCTCAGCCCACCCCCTTCCCTCTCCCCTCCGAGGCTGCAGATGGGCATCGATCAGGCTGTGATGGTGGCAATGGTGGGGCTGCATTCATGGCAATGATGAGGCTGCATTCATAGCAATGGTGAGGCTGCATTGATTGCAATGGTAAGGCTGAATTCATGGCAATGATGAGGCTGCATTGATTGCAATGGTGAGGCTGCATTGATTGCAATGGTGAGGCTGCATTCATGGCATTGGTGAGGCTGCTTTCATGGCAATGGTGAGGTTGCATTGACTGCAATGGTGAAGCTGCTTTCATGGCAATGGTGAGGTTGCATTGACTGCAATGGTGAAGCTGCATTCCTGGCAATGGTAAGGCTGAATTCATGGCAATGATGATGCTGCATTCATGGCAATGGTGAGCCTGAATTGATTGCAATAGTGGGGCTGCAGATGGGCACTAATTAGCCTGCATTGATGGGCATTGACCCTTGTTTTGCTTCACAGTTCTTTATTTAAAATGTACGTTTTTTTCCTGACCCTCTAAAAGTGAATGTGCGTCTTATATGCCTATAAATATATCCAAATAACACGCCTAAGCTCATCTTTAGTCTTGAACGGTGTTCGGGGATTCGTTTGGGGGGCCACAAAATATATTATATATATATATATATATATATATATATATATACATACATATATATATATATATATACAGTGCCTTGCAAAAGTATTCGGCCCCCTTGAACTTTTCAACCTTTTGCCACATTTCAGGCTTCAAATATAAAGATATAACATTTTTATTTTTTGTGAAGAATCACCAACAAGTGGGACACAATTGTGAAGTGGAACGAAATCTATTGGATTTTTGAAACTTTTTTAACTAATAAAAAAATGAAAAGTGGGGCGTGCAAAATTATTCGGCCCCCTTGCGTTAATACTTTGTAGAGCCACCTTTTGCTGCGATTACAGCTGCAAGTCGCTTGGGGTATGTCTCTATCAGTTTTGCACATCGAGAGACTGAAATTCTTGCCCATTCTTCCTTGCAAAACAGCTCGAGCTCAGTGAGGTTGGATGGAGAGCGTTTGTGAACAGCAGTTTTCAGCTCTTTCCACAGATTCTCGATTGGATTCAGGTCTGGACTTTGACTTGGCCATTCTAACACCTGGATACGTTTATTTGTGAACCATTCCTTTGTAGATTTTGCTGTATGTTTGGGATCATTGTCTTGTTGGAAGATAAATCTCCGTCCCAGTTTCAGGTCTTTTGCAGACTCCAACAGGTTTTCATCCAGAATGGTCCTGTATTTGGCTGCAACCATCTTCCCCTCAATTTTAACCATCTTCCCTGTCCCTGCTGAAGAAAAGCAGGCCCAAACCATGATGCTGCCACCACCATGTTTGACAGTGGGGATGGTGTGTTGAGGGTGATGAGCTGTGTTGCTTTTACGCCAAACATATCGTTTTGCATTGTGGGCAAAAAGTTCGATTTTGGTTTCATCTGACCAGAGCACCTTCTTCCACATGTTTGGTGTGTCTCCCAGGTGGCTTGTGGCAAACTTTAGATGAGATTTTTTATGGATATCTTTGAGAAATGGCTTTCTTCTTGCCACTCTTCCATAAAGGCCAGATTTGTGCAGTGTACGACTGATTGTTGTCCTATGGACAGACTCTCCCACCTCAGCTGTAGTTCTCTGCAGTTCATCCAGAGTGATCATGGGCCTCTTGGCTGCATCTCTGATCAGTCTTCTCCTTGTCTGAGCTGAAAGTTTAGAGGGACGGCCAGGTCTTGGTAGATTTGCAGTGGTCTGATACTCCTTCCATTTCAAAATGATCGCTTGCACAGTGCTCCTTGGGATGTTTAAAGCTTGGGAAATCTTTTTGTATCCAAATACGGCTTTAAACTTCTCCACAACAGTATTACGGACCTGCCTGGTGTGTTCCTTGGTCTTCATGATGCTCTCTGCGCTTTCAACAGAACCCTGAGACTATCACAGAGCAGGTGCATTTATACAGAGACTTGATTACACACAGGTGGATTCTATTTATCACCATCAGTCATTTAGGACAACATTGGATCATTCAGAGATCCTTGCTGAACTTCTGGAGTGAGTTTGCTGCACTGAAAGTAAAGGGGCCGAATAATTTTGCACGCACCACTTTTCAGTTTTTTATTTGCTAAAAAAGTTTAAAATATCCAATAGATTTCGTTCCACTTCACAATTGTGTCCCACTTGTTGGCGATTCTTCACAAAAAAATACAATTTTATATCTTTATGTTTGAAGCCTGAAATGTGGCAAAAGGTTGAAAAGTTCAAGGGGGCCGAACACTTTCGCAAGGCACTGTGTGTATATATATATATATATATATATATATATATATATATATATATATCTCCAAATAACACACCCAAGCTCATCTCTTCCCCACACACAGCAACAAAGGCAAGAAAATTCCTGCTGGGCAGTGTATTAGTGCTCAGATAAACACAGACCGAATTTTAATGGTTCAAAGTATGTCAGGCAAAATGGTCGGCCCTCACGCATGTTCACTTCATCAAATCTGGCCCTCTTTGAACAAGTTTGGACACCCCTGGCATAGGAGAAAGTGATGACACAGGGTGTGCATAAAAATAAAAACTCACTGAAACACGCATGAAAACATATGTAAACGCATGTCTCTGCAAGTGAAATCTGCGTGGCTTTTCCATCAGTTTTTATGCATGTATGCTGTGAACGAGGCCTTAAAGTGGAACAAAACCCATCGATTTAACTGTTTTCAAGGCATGCTGTGAATGATGACTGTCACTGTTGCTCATATTCTTAATAGAACTGTCAAGCCATCAAATGACTGGCGTCATAACTGATCACATTAGCAACACCATGGCAACCGCAGATCAAACAGAGGCTAAGATGGCAGCTTCCATAGGAGGGTTTAGTTCCAATTTAAATCTGGATTTGTCGATTTTCTTTTGTTATGTAACACAAACCAGAAGAAAAGCCATGCTTTGTCATAAGCTGGTATGTGATGTAGCGTCTGAATGAAATGTAATAGCCTTTACAGGAAATGTTTGGTTCTATTAATTGCTTCCCTTTCAAAGGTTTTCATTAATGATTGAATTACTGAAAACAGCAGACTTGATCAATCACATTTCACAGAAAGCAAAGCAGATAAAAGCAAACGGCTAAAAAGAGGAGGGCTGCAAACTCGTTTGCTGATGTCACATCCATAAAAGAGCTCAATGAACATAATCAATGGGAAATATATAAACATTGTTTGCAACAAGTGAGCCAAGTACAAAAAGGTACCAAAGGGTGGCCTGTCCATTAAGGGCACACGGGCGCTGCCCCCTCTATCCACGGCACCCTCCTATATGGGCACCTGAATTACAGGCCATAGGCTCTAATAGGCTTCAAAAAAGGGTGGACTTGGAGTGCAGAGCATTGCGCTCGGAGCCCACCCAGGTGTGTTAGAAAAGCATATGTACTTTTCTAACACTGAATCGCCTCTCCGCCAATCAGGAAGCACGGGTCTGTTAACCATTTCCTGATTGTCTGAAAGGTCAGGCGATCCTAGTAGATGGCTAGGAGGAGGGAAGGAGACGCACAGCGGAAGCCGCCGTGATCTCAAGAGAGAAGAGGACACAGGAGACGCTGCCAGATGCCCACCGCAGCCTGTCCCCCTGCCTGATGTGTCCTCCGATCCCCGATATGCCTGCCGATCCTCACCGCCAATGGGGTAAGTGCCGGTGGACCGCCAGACAGTGGGGGGGGAGTTTGTTTGCCATCCCCTCAAACAAAAAGTCACCAGCCACCACTGTAAGTATCAGTGTGTGCTTGCAAGATGTGCATACCGATATCAATGCCCTTATCTATAGAATATATCTATTGAATCATTTTTACATCATATTTTACCACCTAGTTAAAGTGGTAGGAAACCCTCACATATACCCACTGAAGTGACATTCCTCAGGCGATACACAGAGATGAAAGAAATCCTTACATAAGTCATACCTGTTTATCTGTAGCCCTCTCTTCTCTACATTTGTTCAAAGTACAGAATTTAAACAGCATTTCAAAGCTTCAGAAGGCAGGGGAACTGATGTCATACACTGCACAGTGTAGCATTGACCCCCGAAGGAGCTGCTGGTTTTATTGGGCTTATCGTTACCTTCTTGAGTGCTTCTCCGTCTAGGGTTTGCCGTCGTAGATGGCCCAAAGAAATGTGGAAACTGACACTGAATCCTCTTTTGGGTTATTTATTTGAAGAAGAAACAGTCTCTCAGTTTAAGGTAGAGGGTTAGGAATAAGTTCAGGTACTTTGGACTGCAAAAATGGAAAGTCTCTTCTAAAAAAAATCCAGAGAATAACAACCGTTTCACATCTGGATTTTTTTATCAATAATGTTTTATTGAAAGATATTCGACATACAGTTGAAGTGCAAGGGTCTTCCAATCAACAATATAAAACTTTCAAATGAAAAATACATGAATCAGCTAATTTTTCAAGTACTGTGTCACTATCTATCCGCAGACCATGTTCTAGTATACACTTCTCAAGATTGTCCAGCGCAGGATATATAAACAACCTATGCAACCACAGTCAAACGTATCATCCTGCCGGCATAATAAACGGTCGCATGGGTCCCTGGAGGATACCCATGGACAGAGAGAAATGAGAGAAGAAAGTAGGAGAAAGAGGGAGAGAGAGAAAAAAGGGGAAAAGAAAAAGGGGGGGGGAGAGAGGGAGGGGGGGGGGAGATGGAAGGCTCAACCAACATCAGCCGATACCTGGGTGTGGATTACTAGGATCCTCTCGGCGGTGCCACAGTTCCCAAATCAGGTTGTGTACGTCCAGGCGGTCCTGCATCCTCGCTGTCATCTTCTCCATTGTCTCTACCTCCCTAATCCTAGCATACAGCGCTCCCTCCGGTGGAGGGGTCCGGCGCTTCCAGTTCAATGCCACTAGGCAGCGAGCTGCCGTGAGAATGTGCCTGACCAGTTTCCCCTGTGGGGCCGGGATTTTCAGGGGCGACAGCCCTAGCAGGAAAAATTTAGGGGTGAGGGGGACCTCCCTCTCTAAGAGGTGAGTCAAGAGTTGACGCACTGACTCCCAGTAGGGTGCTATCAGTGGACATTCCCAGTATATGTGGTACAATGTTCCCCTGTCTCCCAGGCATCTCCAGCAGCGATCCGAGCTTGCCGGATGGATGGCGTGGATTATATTAGGGGTCATGTACCAGAAGTAGAGTATTTTATAGATATTTTCTTTATAGAGCGTGCATATCGAAGACTTGGATGCCTGAATCCAGATGACCCTCCATTGGTCCACGGGTATCTCCTCACCCAGTGCCTTTTCCCACTTAAGCATATATTTATGCTTGCCCGCTAAGGTAATGGGCCTGTCATTCAGTATTTTATAGATGTCCGAGATCAGACCTTTTTGGGCCGAGCCTGCCAAGACGAGGTTTTCAAAGGGGGTCGGAGTGGAGAATTGCAGGCTCGGTGCAAATGTCAAGGCATAGTGTCGGATTTGGAGATACCCGTAGAAAACCTGCTTCGGGAGATCAAATTTGGACTGTAAGTCTACAAAGGAACGCAGTTTACGGGTGCAAGGATCTACCAGATGGCCATAATGGAAAAGGTTTCTTGTGGTCCACGGTGAGGACATCCGATGAGTCAGGCTATCTGGCAGTTTGGGGTTACAGGCAAACGAGGTCAGGAGCGAGCTTTCCGATGATAGCTCATGTTGCCGCGACAGTGCGCGCCAGAGCTTTCGGAGTAGTGCCATCGGGCCTAGCAGCCGTTCAGATTCTACCTCCGCGTTCGCATTCCATAGCAGACTGTTGGGGTGTATTGGGGCGAGCCATAACTTCTCTATCTCGGTCCATTTATTATATGTCCGGAGCGTAAACCAAGAGGTTACTGCCCTTAGTTGTGCCGCCTGGTAATACTTAGTGAGGTTAGGGAAAGCCAGGCCGCCATCCAATCGGGCCGCCTGCAATACAGAGCGGGGGATCCTATGCCTTCTGTAGTTCCAAGTGAAGTTCAGTAAGTCAGCTTGTAAGTGATTCAGTTGGCCGTAGGGGACTGGTATGGGTAGGGTCTGGAAGAGGTATAATAGCTTCGGGAGGATCGTCATCTTTATAGACGCGATCCTCCCAAGGAGTGAGATATGGTGTTTTTTCCACTGTTGGAGGAGGGTTCTAATGTTATGGAGAAGGGGAGGAAAGTTTGCCTGATAGAGCGTGGAATACTGCGGGGTGATATAAATCCCTAGGTACTGCAGTGCCTTAGTCCTCCAGCTGTAGGGGAAGTTGGCTTTGAGACATGCTACCTCCTCTACCGGGGTGTTAATTGGGAGTGCCTCTGACTTAGAGGTATTTATTTTATATCCCGACAGGGCCCCATAGTGTTCCAGTTCCCTGTGAAGGTTAGGGAGGGAGGTTCTAGGTTGTATCAGTGAGAGTATAACATCGTCTGCAAACAGGGAGATTTTAAACTCCCTGTCTCGCACCATTACGCCCTTAATATCCGGGTTTTTCCGGATAGTGGCCACCAGGGGCTCGACACATAATGCGAAGTGCAGGGGCGAGAGCGGACATCCCTGTCTGGTGCCATTCTGTACAGGTAGTGGGGTAGAGAGGGCAAAGGGGAGCTTGACCTGGGATGTAGGGTTCAGGTATAGGTGCTGGATAGCCCTAAAAAAGGGTCCTCTGATCCCTATGTGGTGAAGTGTGGCGAACAGGAAGGGCCACCCCAGGCGGTCAAACGCCTTCTCCGCGTCCAGACCCAATAGCAAGGCCTGGCCTCCCTCCCTGTTCACCACCTCCACCAAATCTATGATCTTCCTGGTATTATCCCCTGCTTGGCGCATGGGGACAAAGCCAACCTGATCTTTATGGATCAGGGACGGAAGGACCATGCTTAAGCGCAGAGATAGGAGTTTGGTAAAGATTTTGAGGTCAGAGTTCAGCAGGGTTATTGGCCTATAACTGGCACACATGGCGGGGTCCTTCCCTGGTTTAGGGATTACCGTAATGAAGGAGCTCTGCATATCCCGTGGGATCGGGGTATCCTGCAGGAATGCTCACATCTGGATTTTATAACCCCAGGATAGACCTTCTCTCACTAGGCCTAGCAGCCAGTAGGGTGTCAAGTAAAGTCTCTGCCATAGACTTGAGCGTAGAATACTTGAGAAACTGAGGGACATTGACAAATTTAAAGAGCTATCATATGGTACCAGTATCTCTCAGCCGATCCAGCGATACCTCTGTGAGTGTAGATCCATGAAGTGTCCTTCAACTGAGCCTCCAGGCTCCTTCAGAGAAGCCAGCCTTTCACACAGCATTCTCCTGAAGGGTCCTCCCCTGGGGTTTCTCTGGTTGCTGGGCCTCTCCCTTAGATGAGATGGCACCAGACCACCTTTGAATCACTGTCCCTGCAGTTGCGTTGCCTCGGGCTAGCCAGCCCCGAGACTTGGAAATGCATGACTCCGCACCCCAGGCCAGGAGGACCATGAGGCTGGTCAGGAGGACCAGAACCAAACAGGCAGAAAATAATCTCCAGAACCCTTTTGCCTCGTGATCTCAGTACCTTAAATACCACCTCCCAGAATGCACAGCAGGAGAACACTCCCACTGGGCTGGTTCCGAAATAAATGTGGCATTCAATACATCCAGCTAGACTGCGTTCTTACTCTTGCCGGCGGTGACAGTGACACCTGCAGCCAAGGAGAACCCAGTGCAACCCAACTGGACTGATACTGACACCATAAATTTAGCAAATTAGCCCCAAAAGCAAACTGCGGTCTCAGGAAATTTAACTTTGAAAAACAT
The DNA here is from genome assembly GCF_037356315.1 of Lithobates pipiens. Lineage (NCBI taxonomy): Eukaryota > Metazoa > Chordata > Amphibia > Anura > Ranidae > Lithobates > Lithobates pipiens. The sequence goes on along the minus strand of NW_027507790.1, from coordinate 40,722,152 downwards.
ATAGCGTATGTTCGTCAGGAGCCAGAGCTACAACAGCATAGAGCTGAATGTAATCTGAGACCTGAGTGGAGGGAAAGGACACACCCCCTCCCACACACAGTCTGATAGGGAAACAATCACAGCTGAGGCTGTCAATCACATGCTGTGTTTGAGGATTGCCGATCGTTAAAACTGTGTTTTTTGCTTTGCATAGAGGCAAGTACACACTATAGAAGGATATGCTTTGTTCGTTCTTCATTTCAGAGGTTTACTACCATTTTAAGTCCAAGAAAAAATTTTAGGAAGGAAATCTGAGATTGTTAAAACACTGTTTTTGTTTTTTGGGTTGATATGTTTCTTTGTGATATGCTCTTTATGTCTTTTGTGTGTATGTTTATGTGTCTATAAAAAAAAATTTAAAACAAAATCTGAATAAAAAAAAAAGCAGATAGCAAAGGAATGACAGAGCATACGGAGATCACACTAGTTGCTTTGGATAGAGGCAAGTACACAATATAGAAGGATATGCTTTGTTCCTTCTCTATTTCAGAGGTTTACTGCCATTTTAGGTCCAAGAGAAAATTTTAGGAAGGAAACTCTTCATTCCAAAGAAACAGTTATTCTACAGCATTTTTGCTTGCACATGATTGGATGATGGAAGTCAGCCGATCTTTTGCTCATTTACTAAGGTATGGAGAAACTGCACTGTGCAAAGTGCACAGTCTATTTGCCATTAGTAAATCAACAATCTTTCTTGAATTAAGAGAGGTATGGACTCCAGAGAGAGAGATATCATTATTCCCCTGTACAAATCATTAGTAAGCACCCATCTGGAATATGCAGTACAGTTTTGGGCACCAGGTCTCAAAAAGGATATCAGGGAACTGGAGAAAGTGCAGAGAAGAGCAACCAAACTGATAAGAGGTATGGAAGAGCTCAGCTATGGGGATAGATTAGATGAACTGAATTTATTCTCTCTTGAGAAGAGGAGATTAAGGGGATATGATCAACATGTACAAATACATAAAGGGTCCATATAGTGAACTTGGTGTTGAGTTATTGATTTTACGGTCAACACTGAGGACAAGGGCACACTCTACACCTAAGGGAAAAGAGATTTCATCTCCAAATACTGAAAGGTTTCTTCACAGTAATGCCCCCTACAAACGGTCGGACTTTCCGTGTGTAGGCTCCATCGGAATTTCCGTCGCTCGCACAAAATTTGAGATCTGGATCTCAAATTTTCCGACAACAAAATCCGTTGTCGGAAATTGCGATCGTGTGTGCATAATTCTGACGCACAAAGTTCAGCGCATGCTTGGAATCAAGCAGAAGAGACACACCGGCTAGTGAACTTATTTTTTCTTGGCTCGTCGTACGTGTTATACATCACTGCCTTCTTGATGTTCACAATTTTCAACCAACTTTGTGTGACTGTGTGTATACCAGACAAGTGTGAGCCAACATCCGTCTGAAAAAATCCATGGATTTTGTTGTCAGAATGTCCGATCGTGTTTACGGGGCATTAGAGCTGTGAAAATGTGGAATAGACTCCCTCCAGAGGTAGTTCTGGCCAGCTCAGTGGATTGCTTTAATAAAGGCCTGGATTATTTCCTAAATGTACATAATAAAACTGGGTACTAATATTTATAGGTAAAGTTGATCCGATTGCTTCTCTGGGATCAGGAAGGATTTTTTTCCACAAATGTAGCAAATTGGATCATGCGTTGCTGGGGTTTTTCGCCTTCCTCTGGATCAACTGTGGGTAAAGGGTTGGGTACATGGGATTGTATGATATTATTTTTTATTTGTTTGTTTTTATGGTTCAACTGGGTGGACTTGGCTTTTTTCAACCTGACTATGTAACAATGTTCACAGTATACTACATGAATTAAAGTGCACATGTATGTTAGTTTGACCATTTACAAAGTACTGAACTAAAACAGACCATAGTACTACATAGCTAACAAACAAGTCTAAATAAAAAAAGCATGTGAATGTTCAGCTAGTAGCATGATACATTATTGAAATGAACATCATTTTATTATAAGTCTCACGAATCCTGAGCCAAATCTTGTAATCTTTATTTTTTTTTAACCAAGAAAAGGTTTATTGAGCAGATGCAAAAAAAAAGATCACATAGGAGTAGTCAAATCTTGTAATCTTTGAATATGTACAGTTGTACTCATAGCCCCCATATTTCATTATCCATCTATTGCACATCCATCCCTGTATTGTGCTCTTGTTTGTTTACAGCCAGTGTTGTTCCAGCTGGACTAGGAACATTTTATTGCGCTGCATTACTCTAGGCAACTTCCGTTACAGCTGTTGCAGCACTGTAGATCCTTCCATGCTGGGCTTAAAAACACATTTCTTTGTGGATCTAAATTTTTTTTCTTTTCGACAACTATATGAAATATTGGACTTTTAGCGGATTGCATATCAGAATCTAAAGAACAGACAGCTTATTTGAAATGGAAACCAGAATGATTTAACCACTTCAATACTGGACACGTCCACCCCCTTCCTGCCCAAGCCAATTTTCAGCATTCAGAGCTGTCGCACCATATGTATGACAATTGCGTAGTCATGCAACACTCTACCATATGACATTTTTATCATTTTTTTCACACAAATAGGATTTTTGCTAAATAAATATAACCAGTCCTTTAATATGCCTATGGGATGTTTTTATAGTTCTCTGTCCTGGGACCAATCTTGTTTAATTTATTTATAAACAATCTAGAAGAATAAAGAGCTCAATCTCAGTATTTGCGGACAATACAAAACTAAGCAGGACAAAAACTTCTATGCAAGATGTGGAAACCTTACAAGCAGACCTAAACAAAATTATTGGGGTGGGCAACAACATGGCAAATTAAGTTTAATGTTGAAAAATGTAAGGTAATGCATTTGGGTGACAAAAATACGAATGCATGTTACTCACTAGGGGGGGAACCTCTGGGGGAGTCTAGGGTGAAAAAGGACTTGGGGGTCCTAGTAGATGATAGGCTCAGCAATGTCATGCAATGCCAAGGCTGCCAGCCAATGGCTCCAGCTGCTGTCTCAGCCAATGATGGAGGCATTGGGAGGGAGAGTCCCCAGAGAGCCAAGGCTCTTGTGCACATCTCTGAATCGTGATGGAGCTCAGGTAAGTGTTAGGGGGGCTGCTGCACATAGAAGGTTTTTTACCTTCATGTATAGATGCATGGAGGTAAAAAAACTTTGAGACTTTAGAACCACTTTAAAGTGAAAGTAAACCCTGATGGGTTTACTTCTTCTTTGTCTCCCTGCAAAGGTAAAGCATAATGGGCTATTATGCATCGCATAGTAGTCCATTATGTGTCACTTACCTGACACAGGAGCCAGCGATGTCACCGCTGTCCCCTGTAGTCCCGAGTGTCCATCTTCTTCTGGGTATCGCTGCTCCGGCCACTCACAGCGCCGGAGCAGCGATGACGTCACCCCCGCGCATGCGCACGGGAGCACCCACTAACGACATATCGCCGTTAGCAGCGGCATGCTGCTAACGGCGATAGTGCGCCTGCATGCCATTGTCTACGGCGCATGCGCCGTAGACAGCTGTCACTGTCTTTTAGTAAATATCTCCTAAACCGTGTAGGTTTAGGAGATATTTCTTGGACCTACAGGTAAGCCTTAATCTAGGCTTACCTGTAGGTCAAAGTGCTTTGTAAGGGTTTACAACCACTTTAACCATTACTGGGAAAGAAAGTATGGGAGTTTTTTTCTGTTCTGACAAATTGAAATTCATTTTTTAATGGCCTGACCTTTAGTAAATTGTTCTGATTTTCTGAACTTTCCAAATCATTATACATTGCCTTAAGAAAACAAGGTGATAGTGGTTTCACACTGGAAATCACAAGGGTAGTGCAATGCAGATTATTGTGAGCAGAAGCTCATTGGACTTCTAGTCTGGCCTTTAGCTCTACCCCAAAGAAATAATATTCTCTATGGTTATATTACATTATTTCAGAGTGCAAATGGAACAATTAGTGGTTCAGTCAATTAGTGGAGTTCAGTTGTACACTGATAATTGTTTAGATAGTTGACAGTATTAGGTAATTTATATTAAGTAAAAATGCATGAGAAGCCAGGATGAGAATTAAAAAGTTATTAAAGGTGCCCACTTTTGTGTGGTCCAATATTATAGAAAGTCACCACATGGAGTCATTTGAGAGCAAATTAATAATTAATATGAATGAGACAAAACAGTTTCTGGAATTTTCTCAATTAAAGCGGTTTTCTTTTTTGCATTTAAAAATGATAAACATGTAGAACAGAAAGCAATATGCCTGTGGAGGTAACATTTGGTCTAAAAGTGAAGGTGTTGACCATGACTATCAAGAACATACGGGATATGACCGCGTCAGTCTACACTAAGTGCATTTAAACTTGCTAAGGATAAACATATATACTAAAAAAAGGTTAAAATAATGAACAAATAAAAAAAATAAAAGGGAAGACTTGATTTACCACTTGGTCTTTTTCTGCTACTCTATGTATCTGGATTGTTCTTTTACTTTCTCTTTTGTGCTATAAAAGTGACAGCTGGAATCTGAGATATGGAAAGAGTCAGGTGATGTTCCACATAGTATCACTTTTATTGAGTCATGTTCTTTCTAGTTAACATTTTAGTGCAACAATTGCAAATGTAAGGTTAGAAGAGTGTTGCGATATTCAGAGGCATAAGCATTTTCAGTATTGTAGCCCCTCGTATTATGCCCCGTACACACGGTCGGACTTTCCAACGACAAAATCCGTCTGTTTTTTTCCAACGGATTTTGACCCAAACTTGTCTAGCATACACAAGGTCACACAAAGTTGTAGGAAAATCTGATCGCTCCAAACACGGTGACGTAGAGCACGTACGACGGGACTATAAACGGGCCAATAGCTTTCATCTTGTAATTTATTCTGAGAATGCGTGGCACTTTGTCCGTCGGAATTATCTACACACAAGCAGAATTTCAACAATCGTATTTTGTTGTCGGAAAATTTTAGATCCTGCTCTCAAACTCTGTGTGTCGGAAATTCAAATGGAAAAAGTCAGATGGAACACACACACGATCGGATTTTCCGACAGCATGATCCGATCGCATATTTTACGTCGGAAAGTCCGACCGTGTGTACAGGGCATTAATCAACATTTTGTATAACCAGACTAAAATATGAAATATGCTGCTAAATGAAGCAAAAATAATGCTTGTTTTACCACTTTAACCCCTTAGAGCCACCGGGTTTTACATGCCGAGAGGCGGGGCAGGGTTTAAGGTCATGTGACCCCCATGATTGGTTGTCACAGTGGTCACATGATCGGAAAGCTCCAGATTGCAAGCAACAGTTTTCCGTTAGCTGCCGGCAACTCTGCTGGGAGCACACTCTCGGCACAGTGCTGTTTGTACTAATGTAAGCAAATATATGGAAGACGCTCTGCATCAAGACCTGGCCGCATATTTGCTTGCAGCCGGCACCAAGGAGTTAAATATGGCCCTCTGTATTTCTCTTAAATTCTTATACATATTTCTCAAGCTGTCTTGTTCTTTATGGATGGATAGTTTAGGGCCCTTTCACCTAGGCGTCATCCATTCAGTCACGTTTTTTACAAAGGAAGGGGTTCAGTTTAATTTTAAGTAGCACCCGTAAGATTGCCACATGACATGTGCACAGGCTTGGACTGGTGCCTATCTGCCCACCTCCTCCATTTAGAATCTATGATTGGATGAGTTGGGTAGAAAGGATGTGCATAGCAAGCACTCTTGATTGAGTGCTTGTCATGGGTCTTTTGGCACTATTAACTCTTGCCGCACTGGAAGATTGCAGGGGTGGGATGGGGGTCAGAGGAGGATGATGTAAGCTAATGCAGGAGCCAGCAGAACAAGGGATATATCCTTTTGACAGTAAGTAATGTCTCTTGTCCTGATTTTTGTTTTTTTCATTTGTGACTAAGGCTGTTGACGGTTACATAGTTGGTGAGATTGAAAAAAGACACAAGTCCATCAAGTGCAACCCATGTGTGTGATTATATGTAGTATTACTTATATTATATGTTGTTGTTCACGTGCTTATCTAATAGTTTCTTGAAACTATCAATGTCCCCCGCTGAGACCACCACCTATGGAAGGGAATTCCACATCCTTGCCGCTCTTACAGTAAAGAGCCCTCTACGTAGTTTAAGGTTAAACCTCTTTTCTTCGAATATTTATTAGTGGCCACGGGTCTTGTTAAACTCCCTTCTATGAAAAAGCTTTATCCCTATTGTGGGGTCATCAATACGGTATTTGTATATTGAAATCATATCCCTTCTCAATCGTCTCTTCTCCAGAGAGAATAAGTTCAGTGCTCGCAACTTTTCCTCATACCTAATATCCTCCAGACCCGTTATTAGCTTTGTTGCCCTTCTTTGTACTCGCGCCATTTCCAGTACAGCCTTCCTGAGGACTGGTGCCCAGAACTGGACAGCATACTCTAGGTGAGTCTTGTAGAGCGGGAGAATTATTGTTTTATCTCTGGAGTTGATCCCCTTTTTAATACATGACAATATTCTGTTTGCTTTGTTAGCAGCAGCTTGGCATTGCATGCCATTGCTGAGCCTACCATTTCCACATCCTGCGGAGAAATTATTGCCCTGCTTAGCTTAGTATCGTCCGCAAATACAGAGATCGAACTGATTTTACCCATCCTCCACGTCGTTTATGAACAAATTAAATAGGATTGGTCCCAGCACAGAACCCTGGGGGACCCCACTACCCACCCCTGGCCATTCCATCTACTCCCCATTTATCACCACCCTCTGAACTCGCCCTTGTAGCCAGTTTTCAATCCATGTACTCACCCTACGGTCCATGCCAATGGACCTTATTTTGTACAGTAAACGTTTATGGGGAACTGTGTCAAATGCTTTTACAAAATCCAGATACATCATGTCTACAGGCCTTCCTTTATTTAGATGGCAACTTACCTCCTCATAGAAGGTTAATAGATTGGGTCGGCAAGAACGATTCTTCATGAATCCATGCAGATTACTGCTAATGATACCATTCTCATTACTAAAATATTGTATATAGTCCCTTATCATCCTCTCCAAGAGTTTACATACTATTGATGTTAGGCTAACTGGTCTGTAATTCCCAGGGATGTATTTTGGGCCCTTTTTAAATGTTGGTGCTACATTTTCTCTAATCAGCTGGTACCATTCCAGTCAGTAGACTGTCAGTAAAAATTAGGAACAATGGTCTGGCAATTACTTGATTGAGTTCCCTAAGTATTCTCGGGTGCAAGCCATCTGGTCCCGGTGATTTATTAATGTTAAGTTTCCCAAATCTCATTTTAATTCTGTCCTCTGTCAACCATGGAGGTACTTCCCAATTCCCTTGTGAAGAATGAGGATAAGAATAAATTCAATACCTTTTCCATCTCCCCATCCTTTGTAACCAGATGTCCTTCCTCATTCTTTATGGGGCTAATATGGTCTGTCCTCCCTTTTTTACTGTTTATATACTTAAAGAATTTCTTGTGATTTTTTTTGCTCTCCTCCGCTATGTGTCTTTCATGTTCTATGTTAGCCGCCCTTATTGCACCCTTACATTTCTTGTTGCATTCTTTATAAAGTCTGAATGCTGATGATGATCCCTCCACCTTGTATTTTTTGAAGGCCTTCTCCTCCACTGCTAGTTTTAGCAACGCTTTACTGTCACTATTCGGCCACTAGCGGTGTTAAAAGGGTTAAATGCACCCAGGTGCTTCGGCAGCAGTGCCCATTCATTTCAATGGGCAGGGGCGGTGGAGGAGTGGTGTGTACACCGTTCCTTCACCGCCCCAAAGATGCTGCTTGCAGATTTTTTTCTAACGTCCTGCCAGCGCACCACCCCAGTGTGAAAGCAATTGGGCTCTCACACTGGGACTGCAGGGGAGGCATTTTTCAGGCGCTATTTTTATCCCAAAAGTGCTTCAAAAACACCTCAGTGTGAAAGGGGTCTACACATAGGCTTTTAATTAGCTAGTTATCCAATTGTTGCTTTATTGGAAAGCTTAGAATGAAAGCATTTATATGTTATGTACTGGTTATGAAGCCACTCCAGTGTGCTGCTTGAGGTTTTTTTTTTTTTACATAACATAGAATTGTTATAAAGAGATACTGTGATTCTGGTAGCAAAGAAAAACGTCTTTGTCCTAAAAAAGCAGAATTTATTACATTCATAGAAGAATTATTCAGCTTGTAAGTCCACAGTGGTCATGAGTTCATCATTTTTAGATATCATGTGGCTCTGTTCTAACTGAGTATTGTAGACAAAACTCCTTTAAACTGGATATAGCCTCAGAGATATATTTTCAGTTTATGTGCATGCATGCGTAGCTGTAACGGCTCTTTCACACACACTGTGGAGTGCAGTGCCCTCTGAAAAACAATCTGTGTTCAGATTGCTTTCCAGAGGGCATTTGACAGGCAGTTAGAAGGTATTATAACACCTCTTTACCACCTAATGTAACCCTATAATGCTGCACTTTCGTGCCACAATCATGTGCAGTGCAGGCAGCTGCGCTACGGCCCTATTAAACTCAATGGCAAATTTGACAGGCGGTACCACCTGTCAAACTCTGCACCCCAAGTTAGAAATGCTGTGGCGTGTGTACAGCCCTGTCCAGCTGTATTGGGACACTTTGGTAGTTGGTAAAACAGTGGCTCTGCCACCTTATTTTACTGCTGTCCATCAGAAAGGGCACTAACCCTTGTACTGTACTGCCTAGAGATCTCAGTACTCCCTATGACAATACCTTCATAACCCTAGGAGTCACCCTTTATTGCTTGCTCCTGACATGACTAGGGACTATGGGGTGGGCAGTGGGCATAGGGCAGTGCACATGACCACAACTAATGTGCACTGCTTATCCCAACCAAAAGGAAATGAGAGGGGTAAGGAGAGGATTGGGAACTCATAGAGGGTGTTACAAGGAGGCAGAAAAACACAGCAAAAAAAAGGTTTGATGAAAAATATATAGTAGCGGATATGTTTGAATTATTTTTGGAGAATAAGGATATTGTTTAATGCTGCTTTAAGATGGTTTGAAGGATAATATAAGCAGAGATTTTCGGCTAGGTTAGATTAGCAATATTTTTTTTATACACTTATCAGCAATAACTTTATAACCATTCACCTAAAATTGATTAGGTCCCCCATTTACTGCCAAAACAGCCCTTTTTTCTACCTAAGGCCTGATTCACACCTATGCATTTTGCAGATTTTCATTACAGAACATATTCCATAGGAAACCATATTAAATGGACTGTAGGGCAAATCTGCAAAATGCAAAAAGCACTAAAAATGCATAGGTGTGAATCAGGCCTAACAGCCCTGAGCCATTGAGGCACGGATGCAACTAAACTTCTAAAAAGGTATGCTGTGGTATCTGGCACTAAGCTGTCAGGAGCAGATCCTTTAAGTCTTGTAAGTTGCAAGGTGCGGTCTCCATAGAGTAGATTTGTTTTTCCAGCACATCCCACAGATGCTCGATGGATTGAGATCTGGAGAATTTAGAGGCCAAGTCAACACCTCAAACCCACTGTTGTGTTCTCAAACCATTCTTGAACCATTTTTGCAGTGTGGCAGGGCATATTATCCTGCTGAAAGAGGCCACTGCCTTTAGGTAATACTGTTTCCAGGTAGGGGTGTACTTAATCAGCAATAGTGTTTAGGTGGGTGGTATATGTCAGGTAACATCCACATGAATGGCAGGACCAAAGATTTCCCAGGAAGTTGCCCAAAGTATTAGACTGTCTGCAAGCTTGCCTTCTGTCCATTCTGCATGTTGGTGCCATCTCTTCCCCAGGTAAGCAACAAACGTGCACCCAACTATTCACAAGCTGTAAAAGAAAACCTGATTCATCAGACCAGGCCACCTTCTTCTATTGCTCTGTGGTCCAGTTCTGATGCTCATGTGCCCATTGGAACTGCTTTTGGCTGTGGACATGGGTCATCATGGGCGCCCTGACATGATGACAAGGGTCATCATGGGCACACAACAATCTGAGATGCCAATTTTTTCTGCTGTCAATGCATCACCTTCAGGGACAACATTAAGATGCCATTGTCGCATGATAATCAATTTTATTCACTTAAAACTAGTTGCCTAATGAGCACTTTCACCCTCTTCCTGCCCAGGCCAATTTTCAGCTTTCAGCCCTGTCGCAGTTTGAGTGACAATTGCGTGGTCCTGCAACACTGTACCCAAACAAAAATATTTAGCATTTTATTGAGACAAATGGAGCTTTTTTGTTGTTGGTATTTAATTACCACTGGGTGTTTTCGTCTTCTGCTAAACAAACAAAAAGACTGAAAATTTTGAAAATATTTTTGAAAAAAAAGTTTCTGTTATAAAATTTTGTAAAATAAGTAATTTTTCTCCTTCACTGATGTGCACGGATGAGGCTGCACTGATGGGGACTTTTGTGGTGGCACTGATGAGGCAGAACTGATAGGCGACACTGATGGGCATTGATAGGCGGTTCTAACGGGCGGCACTGACAGACAGTGATAGGCAGCACTAATGTGCACCGATGAGGCTGCACTGATGGGCACCAATGGACCGCACTGATGCGGTGGCACTGATATGTGGCACTGATGAGGCCGCACTGATATGTGGCACTGGTGGGCACTGATAGACGGCAATGATGGGCACTGATAGGCGGCACCAACAGGCACCGATAGGCATCACTGATGGGCACTGACAGGCATCAATGATGGGCACTGACAGGCATCACTCATGGGCACTGTTTGGTAGCACTCATGGGCACTGTTGGGGCTGCACTGATCATCAGGGCACTGATTACCAGTGTAGATGACCCCTGTATGGATTTGCCAGTTATAGGCTCTCCTCTCCTCACGTGAGAAGAGGAATACCAATAGCCAGCAACTCCTGTTTACACTGTGATCAGCTGTGATTGGACACAGCTGATCACATGTTAAAGAGCCAATGTGATCAACTAAGGACACAACGATCACAGATCCCTGCTGATGCACACCATAATCACAGGAAGCGCAATCACAGGAGATCGTCCATACACTCCCTCCCAGCAATGTGCGACATCGTTATAGCCCTTTTTTTGGCTATAGCGTGGTTGTGAAGAGGTTAACTTATCAGTGATCATAAAGTTGTGGCTGATCGATCTACTTACAATAATTTTGTGAATAAATAATGGTGTTCCACATTGTGTTCTTCTTAGTTTATGAAAATGACCTTCCTAAAGGGAATGAACTAATGATGCATATAATATTTGTCTGGAGTTCCACCTTAAGATGCTGGGAACATGCAAACAAATTAGAGAAAATCTGACAGACAGCTGGATTTTCTGGCCACATCTGCTCGTTATCGTCCAGATTTTAATAGAGGCATTAGAGACCAATTAGGAGACTTGTCTCAACCTGACCACAGCCAGTCTAGACCCATCTGCAGCCTTGTCACCCCTATACACAAGTAATGCAGATAGTATGGGTGTGACGGCTCTGGATCCAGCCTGCAAGATAGAAAGGAGTGGCACTGGTGACATTTCTACTATGCCCCAAGCACTCTGTCCTTGGAACAGACCTTCAAAAAGGTCATTGATTTTCTGTCATTCTGTTGAATGCAAAATGATGTCAGCTACCGACAAGCTAACATGCTGTTGATTGGATGTTATCTGTTATTTCAGATCCATCAAAAGAAGAAAATGTGGTAATATATTTGTATGCGACTTGAGAGTACTCTAAAGCGGCTGTATGTTGCAGAGCAGATAATTTACCTTAGTTAATAATGACATTATGGGCGATGCAGCACGCTGTGGAAACTATCTTTTTATTGATTCATTGCATACACTCAGAGGAACCCGACCCTCCTTTTCCTTCTATACTTTGATTCACAGCAAAGCATAGTGATGGATTACATTACATATAAGGTACATAAATCGCACTGTGGTATGCTGTAAAATCGTATCATTTGCTGTTGTAATGTTTGTGATATTAATTTCCTGCAAAGAAATAGTGGGCAAAAATGATAATAATCTTTTGCTGTGATTTTGTATTGATTCAAGCCAATGTAAATCATTCTGAATTGATTCATGTGCTGTGTGTCCTAGATACTCGCTGGCGATTTAAACTGAGTCTACTTCTTATTTATCATTTAAAATCACTGACTCGCCCGACTCTGAAGCCGCCCCCGTACAGCCTACCGTAATAGAAGTCAATGCAAGTCGCTCTGAAGTCACCCCCAAGTAGTACAGGAACCTTTTTCTAAGCCGGAGCGGCTGTCCACAAGGTTTAGGAGTGTGTCTATTCCAGAAGCGCATTTGTGAGGTCAGGCACTTACCGTATATGGATGAGAAGGCCTGGCTTGCAGTCTCCGCTCTAATTCATCCCAAAGGTGTTCTATCGGGTTGAGATCAGGACTCTGTGCAGGCCATTCAAGCTCCTTCACCCCAAACGCACTCAGTCATGTCTTTATGGACCTTGATTTGTGCACAAATGTCCTTCTGGAAGAATGGTCATACATTCCCATAGACACACTGCTAAATCTTGTGGCCAGCCTTCCCAGAATATTTGAATCCGGTATAGCTGCAAAGGGTGGGCCTACTCAATATTGAACCCTACAGACGAAGGCTAGGATGCTATTAAAGTTCATGTGCGTGTAAAGGCATGAGTCCCAATACTTTTGGTAATATAGTGTATATTGAACCAAAGGTCACAAAAGTTGATTCCTCTCCCAGGCTCAACTTTGAGTTTCCATTGAGCAGATGATCACACGGGATGCCCATCCAATCCATAACCCTTCAGATCCCATGTTGGCCAGGTCTGGGGGGCAGAATAGCCTCAGGAGTCCTACTGGTCAGAGGATAATGACCTCGTGCATTCATCTAGACCTCTTTACTGCAGGCTGGCTGTGAAAATTGTCATCTGCCTCAAATCAAAGTCCTTTCAAAGTAAGATTGCCAAAGCCATATTGGCCTCATGTCCTATCTGCATCAATATAAATTTTTTCCAATATTATACCCATTCTACTGGAAATAGGGGGAACTCAACAAAGCATTTGCAACACTTTTCTGGTGTTATAGGCCTTTTAAAAATGCTTGCTCCAGATTGAAAAAAAACCCCACCGGTTTTGGTAGCTTTACTGAAAGGTATGACAGATTCAGGTAGTTTTTTAAACTGACAGCATAGCTGCACCATATATAAAAAAAACTACCTCCAGTTCTTATAAAACTAAACTAGGGGGCACTTAAGTTGGCAATCAGAGACAGGCAAAGTGCCTGTCTCTGTACGCTGTGTAGCGGGGTGACATATTTGCTTCACCTGTCACTCATTGTCAAGGACTTTTTGTCAGCTTCACAGCCCACAGACCCCTACCATCCAGTGACAATGAAAGTAGGCACAGCCTGATGTAGAAGCTAAAAAACGAGTTCCCCATCAGGTCCACTCACTCCTTGTGAATGACAGAAGGCAGTGGGGTATTCCATAACCAATACCAGGTTGTCCATTTGCTATGTAATCCACCCACTGCCTACTGTCAATCACAGGGGGAGCAGACCAGATGGAGAAAGTGCACTGTCTGTGTGGCAGCTGCTGTGGTAGGAAGGGGGCTCAGCTGCATTGACGATGGAGGGTCTGTATGGACTCTTCAAACCTAGTGTGCCTCCACACAACAAATGTCTGTGCTTGTTGAAAAGTCATGTAACTGTTAATAAAGGCCTGTACACACGATCTGACTTTTTGACAACAAGGCAACATCCGACCGCGTGTACACTCCAACGGACAAACTTTTTCGGTTTTCATTGGACAAATTTTGGCTGTGCGAACAGGCAAACTTTTCGACAACATAAGGCCGGTGGAGCAAAGTCCGATCGTGTGTACAGAAAGCCATCGGACTTTACAAACACGCATGCTCAGAACCAATGCAAAAGATCAGACAACAATACAGAAGTTGACCAAAGGTGGCAGGACAGAGCAGAAAAACCATGTGATTTGGTGAAAAATGGCTGAAAAAGTCCAATCGTGTGTATGCAATACAAGTTCAGGGCCAACGCCCTTTGTACAAAAGTCCACGGAAAGTTTGTATAAAGTCCGATCGTCTGTATGAGGCTTAACAAGTACATGAACTTGGGACAAGCACTGACGTTTGTTGTGTAAAGACAACAGAATTTGAAAGAGTCTCGTAGACACTTTTTATGAATTCCCCAGATTGGGTTTTTGTCCTTGTCCTAACAGGAAGTGAGGGGACATATTCCTATTAGAGACAAGTCCTGAAATATAAAACTGGCAGAGGCTCTAACCCTTCTCCACTCTATAAAAAACTAAAAAAATAAAATAAAATGGCTGGAGCTAGGCTTTATTTACAGGGATGCTTTGAAGAGGAAAACAGTATTTGAATCTGTATTTCTGCTGAACTGACTGCAATAAATACTAAAGAGTAACTCCAACTTCTGTTGATGAAAAAACATTCCCCTCTGGGTGATAAATGTACATTGCAAGGATTTTAACAGACTTTTATGCAGATTCCTACCTTTTGTTATTGTGAAGGAATAGCTGTTTGCCTGTGTCCATGTGCAGAGTGAATCTGTATGAGAGTGGTTTTATACTTATCAAATCGGCTACTGCACCTGCAGGGCTGCAGGGCTCCAATGCACAAATTGCAGGGTCTGCATCCGTTTAAATGCGATTTCCCTTTGGGAGTATTTTACCAAAAATGACATTTTTGTTGCAGGTGATGTCTGAAATCTGACTTGTATGTTAGTGTAGACTTCTGGCAAAATCAGTAAGCCAATCACACATGCAGGAAATTACATTTTCAGGGGGAGTTCTGTACACAATCTGTGTACAGAACACCTCCAGGTAGCCATATTGCATTTCACAGAAAATGACAGCGCTGCAGATTGAAAAGGAAAGGTCCTTTTTAATTACATTCAATTACAATATGACTCGAGTCGCAGTTGTATACGCTGTAATATATATATTTTTTTATTTGCTATTTTTTTTCCCCACGAAAGTGAAGTTACACTTTAGGCGAACAAGAAATAGAATTTTGATCCCAAGGTGATATATTTAAATACAACAAATATCTTATTAGTTATAACATTGACAAAATCTACATTCTGCTTTAGCGATAATTGTATACAAGCATTTTCTCCCAACAATTTTATGTACAATATGACCAAGCTATTTGTGTTTTCTGTGCATAAAGGATTGTGTTCTATATTGCATGCCTTGCAAGCCTGTGTCTTGTAATCATCATTTAAAGGAGAACTCCTTTTAGGGTAAAAGTTACCAGTAATTCACAATATCACTTTACATGAATGTGCTGTGTTTTGTTATTTTGGGCTACAGCAGCTGCATGTTGAAGGTTGCCGTTTTCAAATGATCTACCTTCAGCTGAGGATCAGTTTTTAATTGTTTATGGGGGAGGGTTCACTGTTGGATAGAAGTACATCGCTTGTCACAGAATGTTGCCTGGAAACCATAGAGGCTGGACATTATCTGAAACAAGCTTCATTTCCTGCTGCAGGCCGAAAAAATACGTGGACTATTATTTCTTTGTGCACATGGTGCATCCAGAGGAAACGGCAGACTAGCTTCTAAATCTATACGTTTAAGACAGGGGTTTCATTTTTGCCTCTCCTATAACAATCTATGAAGGTGTGGAAACACAACATGTATGTATTATCTTGTGCCAAAAATCCCTGTGTCTTAACTGATCTTGTAGTATCAATAAACCCAAATTTTAACACTACCTCATATTAATAAAGTGTGTTAAGCCCCATACACACTATCAGATTTTCTGTTGGCTGTTTCCTTCAGATTTACCAAAACCATATAATATGAGGTCAAACCTTAGGAGTTTCAATTTGTATGGAATCAGGCAGGCCCTTCCACTACATGATTTTGGTAAATTGGAAGACAAAAATCAGCAGAAAATCTGATAGTGTGTATGGGGCTTTAGAATTGACGTAGTTTTATGCCACGTACACACGGTCCGACTTTCCGACGGAAAATGTTTGATGTGAGCTTGTTGTCAGAAAGCATGTTCTCAAATTTTCCGGCAACAAAACTTGTCCGATTGTCCGAGATACGGACGGAATCAGTCCGATGCATACCACACACACGGTCCGACTTTCCGACGGAAAATGTTTGATGTGAGCTTGTTGTCAGAAAGTCCAACCGTGTGTATGCTCCATTGAACATTTGCTGTCAGAATTTCTGGCCACAGATGTTTGAGAGCATGTTCTCAAATTTTCCGGCAACAAAACTTGTCCGATTGTCTGTCGCACAAAAGTTCACACATGCTCCAATCAAGCAGAAGGAGCCGCACTGGTTATTGAACTTCCTTTTTATATGCTCGTTGTACGTGTTGTACATCACCGCATTCTCACGTTCGGAATTTTTGGCCAACATTTGTGTGACTGTGTGTATGTAAAACAAGTTTGAGCCAACACCCTTCGGACAAAATTCCGATCGTGTGTACGAGGCATAAGAGACCTCTAAATAGCCTACCACAGTATTTTTTCATTTTTCCATACTGTAAAAGGCATATAGGTGTTTAAAGGTAAGGCCCCTGTCACATGAGAAGTCCGATTCGGTCTGCCTGTCCCTTTTTCAGGCAGACCCGATCGGACCCTCCATTCTCCTCTAAGGGCCGGAGGGCCTGGTCATTGTTTCACACAATGATCACTTTTCACTCTCCTGTCTACTTCATTCTCCCCCACTTTCTTTTATTTAAGCCCTTGTTTGTCACTTTTTGTATTTTAATGTTTGTACATGGTTTTTTGTATGTGTGACTGGTAGGGTGTAGGTCCTCGGGCCTGCCCTGAAAGTCTTGGGAGGGGGTGGACATGGCCTTCTGGCTTGGTTCACCCTCTTTCATGGGGTCTCCGTTTTAGGGAGCCCCACCAAGCCCTTGGGTGGGTCTGTTTCGGCAGACCCTCCAGAGAAAGGGGTCTGTCTGGTTTCGGCCAGATGGACCAAGTGTAAAGTACCCCAGTCTCCGTCTGGAGCCCCGGGGGATCAGGGCAAGGCCCTCTGATTTTAGAGGGCTTGTGTACACCCGTTGCACATTTTTGTGTTTCACTCTTTATGTGTGTGCACATATTTTTAGAACTGGGTGAAGTTTTTGACTGTGTCCACACACCATGGGCAAAACATTTGGAGTATGGGGATCCGTTCTCCTCCATCTGGCTGGATCGGATCAGAGGGCAGGTGGGTGTGAACGGACAGCTGGTCCGCTTACATCCGCCTGCCCACAGAGCAGAGCAGATTGTGCTCATGTCCACTCTGCATAAACGGAGCAGACATGGACCAGTCATCTGCCCACTCCGCTGTGGGGATCAACGGACAAATCCCCCCTGCTCAGCAAATATATACTTTTATATCCAGAAGGGATTGATCAAGGTTTCTGCACAGGAAAATGGCTTTAAGGTATTTTCTAGATGGTACAAGACCCCTCTTAGACTACACAACATTTCTCCCACCATACCACCCAACTGTTGGAGATGCTCTGACGCAGAAGGATCACGCCTACACATATGGTGGTCTTGTTCTTAAATCCAAACCTTTTGGAAAGATGTCCATCGCCTCACTACTCAAATTACCACCTATCCAATAGACTTTTCCCTGACCCAAATGCTTCTACACCACTCCTCCATCCCCAAAAAGGATCCTCACCGATACCTATCATTACACCTCTTGAACACTGCGAAAATGTGTATTCCAGCCCAATGGAAATCGACCAATCCCCCAACCATTGCGGATTGAATCAGACACATAAATAAACTTGCTGAAATTGAAGATTTGGCCCATCAAGCCAAAGACACACCCACCAAATTTCAGAAAACTTGGTCTTGCTGGCATCACTTCCACATAACTGATGAATATTCCCAATTATCATCTCAGTGACAACTGATAATAAATATTGTCAGGTTGGAGGAGGAGGAAGGGCCCACCCCCCTCCCCTCTCATCTTTACCTCTGCATTTCCAATTTTTCCACCCCCCTTACTTATTCACTATATTAGAGCTCTAAACATCGCCTCTCCCAAAAAGCGAATATTTCACCCAACTCCCCCTCTTCGCGCATACCACCCTTCCCCGCCAACTCTTTCCAAGATCCTATTCCTCTCCTACAAGGAATTCTTCTGTTACCCCCCTACCTTTCAATTCACATAGTAGAATCTCCCCACCATCTTGCTTGAGCAACTCGACCAGTGACTAAGCCTACTAGAACCACCCTTTTCTGTACGGGTTGCTATCCAATGACCGCAACCCGACGAGAATATAACACCAGGCTGCTAACTGCTGAAAACACTATGTAACCAATAAATGACAGTAGATAATATGCTTATGACAGCATCACGTATAGTGGGATCCATTCCTTTTATTACTTTTGGGTCTGGTCACCCATACTGTTCAAATGTTTTTGCTACACCGTTCATGTATATTGTATACTTACTCGTGTTAACTCTGATATCTTGTGTTAATACATTGTACTGGATTTCGTATACCATACAACCTTTTCTCTTCATGTATTCCATCTTTTGTATGCAATAAAAATGCAATTGGAAAAAACAAAACAAAAAAACGGATTTCTCCCCATGTTAAAGGGGTCTAACACAGACAGTCTGAGCCAATTTTCCTTCTTACAAACTGATTACTAAGGCCTACAACCTGCTGTGAAATTGAAAGTTTGAAGGTGCAAAATACTAGTTTGTGGGGACAGTGTTGGAACTGTTACTGTTTTAGCATAGAAGGCTTCTGAAGAGCTTGATAGCTAGAGAGAATGTGTACTCTTCTTAAATATACTTCACCTAGTCTCTGTAGGCAATGTTTATTCTACTGAGTAAACTGGTGGTGCTATCTGCCCTTGACCTACGGTATGAATATATGAAGTATGCACATTCTTATATGCATAGATAAGAGGTGAACGGCACCATTGGTACAGTTAGTATTCTCCAATTTAGTTATGGGACATGCAGAGGTTGATTTACTAAAACTAGAGAGTGCAAAATCTGGTGCAGTTCTGCATTGTAGGCAATCAGCTTCTAACTTTAGCTTGTTCAATTGGGCTTTGACAGAAAAAAAAGTCTGGAAGCTGATTGGCTACTATGCAGAGCTGCACCAGATTTTGTACTCTCCAGTTTTACTATATCAACCCCACAGACTGATAGAGGTGCTTTTGGCCATGTTCAGCATGTGTGCATCTGTTAGCAGGTCTTTACAATTCCCATTAATTCATTGTCCAAGCCCAATGTGCCCTCGAGCGAAAGGGCTCCAAAGGGCAGGACTGCAACCTGGCAGATTTTTATCACTGTCTGTGACCACCTTGGTGAGAGTTTTTTCTTATCTCACAGTCACTAATGGCCCCTACACACGATCCAAAAATCGACGAAAAACACTGCTTTCGAATTGATCGTACGATAATTGGATTGCTAGTACAGAGCTTAACAAGAGCAGTTCATTCGATATTATCTGATTGGACAAAGATAAAATTTTTCTCGTATGATGCCAGATTGTACGATTTTCATTTAATCAGTACAGTTGTTGTCTGAAAATACAATAGAAATACACTACATTTTCGAATCGCGTGTATGGGCCATAAGACTGAAGATCTCATCAGTGACACTAACAGCAATAAAAACTGTTATTAGCGGAGTAGACATGCATTAGAACCCCTATCATGTTTGTACAACTGTCCACATACCCACTGGGGACACTACCCCAACATCTTGTAGTTACTGGTGCAATAAAGTGAAGGGAAATCTTCCATCAGAGACAAACGCAGCCTTAACAACTGACTGGGATTCTAACCGTTCCCTACTTTAAACAGAACTATAAAAAAATAAAAACATAAAAAAACCACAGCAGAAGAACATCCCTATTCCCCGGGAATATTTTTGTACTCACTGTTTGGTTGTCCTCATAAAGCTTCAAGTCATATCCACTGAGTTCCACACAGAATATTATGGCTGTCACACCTTCAAAGCAATGAATCCACTTCTTCCTTTCAGACCTCTGACCCCCAACGTCGACCATTTTGAAAGTTAGCTCTTTAAAGGTGAACTTGTTCTCCACAATGCCTGTAGTCATATCTCGTGAGCGCAGGATGTCTTCTACAGTAGGGATGTACTCAATGGCTGCTATCCTGTCCAGGTCATTGAGGTAATAAGCAGCATTGTCTTCCAGATGGTACTCATTAGAGCGACTGAAACACTCCTGGACACCCGTGTCTGCCCACAGTCTCTTCATGACTCCTAGGAGCTCAGACGTAATTTCACCCTTACTCTCTGCTGGCCCAGTCAAAGCAAAGAGCTGTACTGCATCATACGCTCGGTCTGGGTTGTGAAACTCGATTTTCAGTGTGGCAAGTGCCCTTATGATGCGAGTGAGCGAGTCAATTGCATTATAAATAATGAGGGGTTTATATTCTTTGCATGCCTCCAGGTTAAAGCCTCCACTGTGGATGATCTTCATCTGTTTTACAATGGTGCTTTTACCAGAGTTGCTGGTCCCGAGTAGCAAAAGTTTGATTTCCCGACGTTGGCGCTGGCTTTCCGAGCGCAGGTGCCTGTCAATCCTGCGCGAGCGCCTTGCAGCCTCTTTCTCCTCCGCACTTTGCCGACATCCCATGGTAGGTGTTTGCCAATGGTGGAGATACTCCCTTTCTCTCTCTTTATCTTTCCTCTCTGCCTCAGAAATATTGTGTCCCTCGGGTTTTAAACCAGGTAAAAAAAGTACAATCAGCCTGGACAATAAGTGTCAATGCCTAACAAACGAAAAATAAGGAAAAATACAATCTTAAGCAGATGGTCTCCTCAACAAATGTCATGGCACTCCCCTTCCTTTCAGATAAAAGTGGCACATTCCTTCTTTAATAAAAAGATACTTCCCGTCTCCAATGAGTAACCATTATTGTCATATACCATTTTCTTTCCTGCATAATTATTTCACTTCCTTCTGTCCAAAGGTAAGGAGCTGCCTACTCATCTGTTTCTACCTCACTTGCCTTTTTAATTGTATTTTCTGGTTACCATGGTGATTCTGCTCCGTGCCGCAAGAGATTCTGTGGCCAACCTCTCATTTATTCCACTGGCCTTTTTGATGGGTTTTTTTTTTCTTTTTTCACCCTGTTCCCGACAATGATCTGCACCTGTCAGACACAAAGAAAAGCAAACATGAAATACTTGTATTTGTACATCCTCCACTTTCAAAAAAAATACAAAGTGCTTTCTATTAACCACGATAATGACATAATTACTAAACCATATCGTTATATAGAACTGTTGGTAAATGAACATATTATCAAATGGCAGAAAAACTGAAACTCTAACTCGAGATCAGCTATCCATCATTTTTAAACGGGTTTGCAACCTTCTATCACTGGCATAAATTGCTATTCAGTGTAGGAAAAGGAGGTTGCCCCATTTTTTGTCCTCTTCTGACATTGGAATATGCACCAGTAAACTGAAAAGCAGCAGGCACATTTATGGCTAGAGTTGAAACATCTACAGCGCCTTGAAAAAGTACTCGTACCCCTTGACATTTTCCACATTTTGTCATGTTACAACCAAAAACGTGAATGTATTTTATTGGGATTTTATGTGATACACCAACACAAGGTAGCACATCACTGTGAAGTGGAAGAAAAATGATAAATGGTTTTCAACATTTTTTTACAAATAAATATCTTAAAAGTGTGCCGTGCATTTCTATTCAGCCCCTTTTACTCTTATACCCCTAACTAAAATCTAGTGGAACCAATGGCCTTCAGAAGTCACCAAAACTACTACTTGTGTGTAATTTAATCTCAGTATAAATACAGCTGTTCTGTGAGAGAACCTTAGTGAACAAACCGCATCATGAAGGCCAAGGAACGCAACAGACGTGTCAGGAATGAAATTGTCGAAACGTTCAAAGCAGGGTTAGGTTAAAAAAAAAAATATCCCAAGCTTCGAACATCCCACGGAGCACTGTTCAATCCATCACCTGAAAATAGAAAGAGTATGGCACAACTGCATACCTAGCAAGACATGGTCATCCACCTAAATTGACAGCCTGGGTGAGAAGAGTATTAATCAGAGAAGCAGCCAGGAGGCCCATGGTAACTCTGGAGGAGCTGCGGAGATCCACAGCTCAGGTGGGAGAATCTGTCCACAAGACAACTATTATGCCACGTACACATGGTCGGAATTTCGGCCAGCAAAAGGCTGATGAGAGCTTTTCTTCGGAAAATGTGATCGTGTGTATGCTCCATCGGAATTTTGCTGGCCGAATTTCGGCCAACAAAAGATTGAGTGCTCAATTTTTCCGACGGAAAAAGTTTCTTTCGGAAATTGCGATCGTGTGTATGCATACTCAGATTCAACTACGAGATGGAAGCTATTGGCTACTGGGTATTGAACTTCCTTTTTCTAGTCCCGTCGTATGTGTTGTACGTCACCGCGTTCTTAATGGTCGGAATTTGGTGTGACCGTGTGTATGCAAACAGCTTGAGCAAAATCCCTCGGGAAAACCATCAGAGCTTTTTCCGACCAAAATTCCAATCGTGTGTACGCGGCATTAGTTGTGCACTCCACAAACCTGGCTTTTGTGGAAGAGTGGCAAGAAGAAAGCCATTGTTCAAATATTTCACTCTCTAGATGTGCAAAGCTGGTAGAGACATACCCAAATAGATTTGCAGCTGTAATTGCAGTGAAAGGTGGTTCTTTTAACTTGGGGGGCTGAATACAAATGCACGCCACACTTTTCACATATTTATTTGTAAAAATATTTTAAAACCATTTATTTTCCTTCCACTTTATCTATATGTGCCACTTTGTGTTGGTCTATCACATAAAATCCCAATAAAATACATTTATGTTTTTGGTTGTAACATGACAAAATGTGCAAAATTTCAAAGGGGTATGAATACTTTTTCAAGGCATTGTATTCCAAAAACACCCTACCTCCATAAGGCCCCAGATCTGGTGTTTCTTAGCAGGGGATTGGTTTTGTGATCCCCTGCTGAGCTGAGCGGAGCGACTGAATGACAGATCGTTGCCTGCTCCACTTCTGCAGAGCAGACACAGCACGCTGTGTACTATGGGCATTATAATGGCACAAGTACAAAAACTGAGGCATGGCAGGGATGGCCTTCAACATTTTTGCCTGTTTGACAATGTCCAAACCTCCTGTAGCAGCAGTATAACCTTACTGTTTCAGGATCATCAGGTATCCTTTTCATTAAAGCTGTAGATTTTAATTTGTAAAAACGTATATGAGATTTTAGTAACTGGGTTATATTTTAAATGCTACAAAGTGATTTTGATGAGTTCAGAAAAAGGCCTGAAATAATGCGAAATACAGAAAATATAGGATGAAAATGAAATATATCGCTAACGAAAATGCCTCTTGATTTGTAGGATTTATAGATGCAGTAAAAATAATAATAATATTTAATGCTGGAAACAACTAAATGTGTATTGTGCAAATGGACTAGGTATAGTCTGAACGCACATACAGGTTGCGTTGCTTACATTTCTTCCTGGTCATGTGTTATCCTTTCCTTTACCCCCATATCATGTTATGGTTAAAGGAACAATGGATATTTATCTTTTTCAATATATATTGATCTTCAACAGAAGAGTATTACGTAAGCTGAAAGCACCATTGATTACTTAGGGAGACAGACGAAATGTCACACCACCAGGGTCATATCATGTCATGGAATCAATAACCAAGCACTGAAAAAAGCAGTTGCAGAAGTTTGTATGTATCTGCCACAAGAAACATATTCACTGTATAGAAATAAGTGTTTTTTACAGCTTGCTCTTAACAAACGCTTATTTTTATCAACTTAGTTTGCAAAAGACCGTTGCAAAGTGAAAGCATCCAGTAACACATCTGTCTAAACAACACTATACAAGGCAAAGGAGAAGTCAACTTAAGCCTCGTGCGCACAAACGGATTTTCCGCAGACAAAACCGCTGACTTTTGTCCGAAGGGCGTTGGCCCCAAACTTGTCTTGCATATAAACGGCACACAATTGTCGCCCAACAAACACCACTGTAGTCACGTACTACGCAGTATTTCAGCTCTTTAGCACCACCCTTTGGGCTCCTTCTGCTAATTTCGTGTTAGTAGAAGTTTGGTCAGTGCTGATTCGCGCTTTTCATTTTGCGCTTTTCAATTAAGGCTTTTCAGTTCGTTTCTGAATGGCCGTGATGTGGAATAGGAGGAGATAAGGTGTTATTTATTATTGGCCTTGGAGTTATTGCTTTGATCCAAGTCCAGTCCAGGAACAGGAAGAGGATTTCTTGGACTAAAAATTGGTTGCTTTATTAATTGTGACCAATTATGTCATATGCCTTTGCTGCAGGAGCTCCAGGAGAATAATCCAGATGTTTTTTGGAATTATCTCCGGATGACGGACCTCTGCTTTCACCAACTCTTGGCATTGTTGACCCCCTATATTACGAAGCAGGACATATGCATGAGGCCTTTATTTATTTTTTTTGGTTGAATAATAATTTGATTTGGTATATTTTCTATATTTTTTGATGCATAGAATGCACTTTTTGATTCTATTGGCAGATAGCATGTGTAATTTTATTTGTGGAGAATAATACTTGGCTATGTGTTTTACTTCAAATGACAGTTTGGGAGTAGGCAGTTACATTTTAAAAAATACAATGTAAAATTAACAAAGGATACCAACATAGTTGTATCTTTGATCTTAAAAACTATGGGATAATTGTGGTAACTTGCACCAAAAAAAACAAAAAAGAAATTATAAATATTAATAATATTATTCTTGATATCACTAGAAAAAAAAAAAGCCTTTGAAAATTTGTTTGGAATAACTCCATCAATATCACCAGCAAAGCAGCTTCATTATTATCCCATTAACCACTTGCCGATCAGCGCACGACGATGTACGTCGACAGAATGGCACGGGCAGGCAAATGGGCGTACATGTACGTCCCTTTAAATTTGCCGCCCTGCCATCGGGAGCGCGCCGCCGATGGCGTGCTCCCGCGCTGGTCGGGACCTCCGTGAGTCCAGTCGTGGGACTCGCGGACTCGATCGCCGCGGGCATCCCCGCGATCGTCTAACGGAGCGGCCGAATGAAGAAATGCCATTGTAAACAACATTTCTCCATTCTGCCTAGCAACTAGTGACGCTGATCTCTGCTCCATGTGATTGGAGCAGAGATCAGTGTTCACTAAATGAAATCCCAACCCCCCCACAGTTAGTAACACACCCCTAGGAACACTTAACCCCTACACTGCCACCCACTGGTTAACCCCTTCACTGCCAATGTCATTTACACAGGAATCACTGCATTTATATAGCAGTGATTATTGTATAAATGACAATGGTCCCAAAAATGTGTCAAAAATGTCCGATGGGTCCACCACAATGTCGCAGTCACAATAAAAATCGCTGATCGCCGCCATTACTAGTAAAAAAGAAATAATAAAAAATTATTAATAAAAATGCTATAAAACTATCCCTATTTTGTAAACGCTATAACTTTTGCGCAAACCAATTAATAATCGCTTATTGCGATTTTTTTTACCAAAAATATGTAGAATACGTATCGGCCTAAACTGAGGGAAAAAAACTGGAGTTAGTACTTACCGGTAACTCCTTTTCCGGTGGTCTTCCAGGACAGCCCTTGAGAGATGGAGCTCCTCCCATCGACACAGGAAACACATTGCCACAGTTCAAAAGGCGGTCCCTCAGGTCCCTGGTCAGTCATTCACCAAGAACCGAAGGATGGAACTGAAAAACATATAAACCATAACAGGTAATAACATTAGTACATCACTACAATCAAATAAAGGGTGGGATCGTGCTGTCCTGGAAGACCACCGGAAAAGGAGTTACCGGTAAGTACTAACTCCAGTTTTCCCAAGTGTTCTTCCAGGACAGCCCTTGAGAGGATCACCAAGTACTTACCAGATTAGGGGGGGACCACGGCCTGGAGGACTTTCCTCCCAAAGGCCTGATCCTGACTAGACATTAAGTCCAGTCGGTAATGCCTTGTAAAGGTGGAAAAGCTTGACCATGTGGCTGCTTTACATACCTGCTCCGGGGTGGCACCAGCTCTTTCTGCCCAGGATGCAGACAACGCTCTTGTGGAGTGAGCTTTAACACCCTCAGGAGGATCTCTATTCAAGGCCTTATACCCCTCTGCTATAGCTAGCCTAATCCATCTAGCTATGGTTACTTTTGAAGCTTTCTGTCCCCTACGCTGTCCGGAAAAAAGGACAAAAAGGGAGTCTGAGATTCTGAATGGATTTGTTATTTTAAGATATTCTAGAATACACCTCCTCACATCCAATAAATGAAAACGTTCCTCTTTCTCATTTGCTGCATTTTGACAAAATGAAGGGAGGACAATATCTTGGGACCTATGGAAGCTAGATGCTACCTTTGGTAAGAACCCAGGGTCTGTCTTTAGTATGACTCTGTCTTCTAGGATCTGTAGGAATGGTTCCCTGATGGAAAGTGCTTGGATTTCACTGACCCTACGGGCTGAAGTGATTGCCACCAGGAGAACTGTCTTAAAGGTAATAAGCCTTAGGGAGGCCTCTGAGATAGGCTCAAAGGGTGACCCCAAGAAAGCTTTTAGCACAACTGCTAAATCCCAGGATGGGACTTTTGTGATTCTGACTGGCTTACGTCTAGCGACTGCCTTACAGAATCTAGCGACAAAAGGATTTTCCTGTAAGCGTTCATCTAGGTATACACTTAAGGCAGCTATCTGTACCTTAATAGTACTTAGAGTTAAACCCTTGTTTACACCTTCCTGTAAAAACTGTAGAATATTAGCCGTATTTATGTCACGGCTATTCAGCCAGCTATTAAATTTTTTCCAGACTTTTTTGTAAATAGCTCTCGTGACTGGTTTGCGACTCTGTAGTAAGGTCGCAATTACCTCGTCTGACAGGCCCTTACTCCTTAAGATTTCCTCCTCAGTAACCACGCTGAAAGCTTCAGTGTGGCGACCTGCGGATGGTAAAGAGGTCCCTGCGACAGGAGGTCCTGTCTGTAGGGAAGTCTTAGAGGCGGACAATCTGTCAATTGTAGCAACGTTGTGAACCACGGTCTCCTGGGCCAAAAAGGTGCTACTAGAATCAAACAGGTTTTCTCCTTGAGGAATCTTGCTAGGACCCTCGGAATGAGATGAAGAGGGGGAAATGCATACGCCAGACTGAAAGTCCATGGAGTTTGCAAGGCATCTACCGCCAGGGGTTGATCTCCTGGGTTTAGCGAGAAAAAATTTGGAACCTTTGCATTTTTCTTGCTCGCAAAAAGGTCTACCTCTGGTTCTCCCCAGTGAGCTGTTATGAGATTGAATGCCTCTGGGTGTAAGGACCATTCTTGGTTCGAAATCCTCTGTCGACTCAAGAAGTCCGCTTTGTTGTTCAGCTCCCCTTTCAGGTGAACTGCAGAAATGGATTCCAGATTGGCTTCTGCCCACTGGAGAATGCGTCTGGCTACCAACATCAAACGAGGACTTCTGGTTCCTCCTTGTTTGTTTATGTATGCTACAGCCGTCGTATTGTCTGAACGGACTTGTAGATGGTGACCCTGTATTGCGGGGTGGAAAGCTAGAACAGCTCTCAGGATTGCTGTTAGTTCTTTCCAATTGGAAGAGAAACATTTCTCCTCCGGGGTCCACTTGTCCTGGACCCAGCTTGAGCCTAGGTGGGCTCCCCAGCCCCAACTGCTCGCATCCGTTGTTAGTGTTGAAGTGATAGGAAGGACCCAATGAACCCCTTTGTTTAGGTTCTCCCTGTCCTTCCACCACCAGAGGGAGCGTTTTACCCTTAAGGGGATCGATACCTCCTCCTCCAGATCTCTGCCTTTTAATTGTTCTAACAGAAAACCCTGAAGTTCTCTTTGATGGAACCTGGCCCATTGTACGGCTGGAATGGCTGCCGTCATAAGACCTAAGACCGACATTAATTCCCTCACCGTACACTTGGGGCTGCATTGAAGAAAAGATATTCTCTGCCACAGATTCAAAATCTTTTCTTCCGGCAGTATAATTTTCTGATCTACAGACTTGATCCAGTACCCCAGATACAGGATCTCCTGTGTTGGGGTTGTCTTGGATTTCTCCTGACTGACAATCCACCCTAATCGACTCAGACTGAGTTGAGTCAATTCCAGGTCCTGAGAAAGACGACTCTCTGAGTGGGCTGTTAGGAGCAGATCGTCTAGGTAGGGGATAATTGAGACTGATTGAAGCCTCAGAGGAACTAAAGCCTCTCCGAGAACCTTGGTAAAGATTCTCGGAGAGGATGATAGACCGAAGAGAAGTGCTCTGCACTGAAAGTGGTAAACCTTTGTGTCTATCTGCACTGCCATCCGAAGGAATTTCTGGCATTCCTCCCTTATTGGAATGTGCAGATAAGCATCCCTTAGGTCCAGGGTTGCCATAAATGTCTCTTTCTGCAGGAGATTCTTTATGGAATAAATGGACTCCATCCGAAATCTCTTGTAACGGATGGAGCGATTCAGTGGACGGAGGTTCATAATTAGTCTGAATCTCCCTGACGGTTTTCTTACCACAAAAATGTGCGAGTAAAAACCGTCCCCTTGTTCCTGAATAGGGACTGGTGTCAATACTTCTTGATCTACCATTTCCCCTATTAGTAAAGGTAAGGCCCTGGCCTTTTCTGAGTGACTTGGAAGCTTTGTCACCAGAAACTTGGAAGGAGGGTTGCTGTGAAATTCCAGCGTATGACCCCTTTTTATTATGTTTAAGACAAACTCGTTCGAGGTTGTCTCTTCCCATTGTGGAAGAAATTTGCTTAATCTTCCTCCCACAGGAACCCTGACGTCACTGGGGTTTGGGATCCTGATTGGGGCGGCTAAACAGTATGCCCCCTTTTCCTTTCCCTTTATGTCCCGACCAATGTTTTTTGGGGGTTGAACTCTTCTCTGGTTTAGAGGGTTCCTTAAAGGGACGAAAAATTTTTCTTTGAAAATTTTTCTTTTTTGCGGGAAAGGTTTTCTTTTTGTCCGCCGTCCTTTCTAAGGCGGAGTCTAATTCAGGCCCGAAGACTAAGTCTCCTGTAAAAGGGACGCTGCACAGGCGGGTTTTAGACGCCGTGTCTCCCCCCCAGGTTTTCATCCATACTGACCTCCTTGCTGCCACTGAAAGTGCTGCAGATTTAGCCGTAAATTTAACGGAGTCCGTGGAGGCGTCAGAGATGAAACTGGTGGCCTTAAAAAGCATAGGGAAGGATTTCAAAAGCTCCCCCCTAGGAGTGCCTGCTTTTAAGTGTTCTTGTAGTTGCGATAACCAGAACTCCAGGTTTCTAGCTACACAGGAAGTGGCTAGAGCTGGTTTTAAGCCTGCCATAGAGGCATCCCAGGCCCTCTTTAAGACAATGTCTGTTCTCCTGTCCATGGGATCTTTCAGGTGGCCCATATCCTCAAAGGCCAGATCAGCCTGCTTTGAGATTTTGGACAGAGGGGCGTCTAGTTTAGGATTTTTATTCCAGACCGCCTCTGGGCTCTCATCAACCTTCTCTTAAGGGATTTAGGAAAGAAAACCTTTTTGTCTGGTTCAGACCACTCCTTAAGGACAAGGTCAGAAAGCACCTTATGTATAGGGAAAACCCTTGCTTTCTTTTTCCCCAGAGCCTCATACATTTGATCATGTCTGGATAACTGAGTTTCTTCCTCCTCAATTTCCAGCGTATCATAGATAGCCCCCATTAGCTCATCTACTTCCTCGAGAGATAATCTATATTTTGAGGCTTTAGATGCTGCTTGATCCTCTTCCTGACCCGAGTCAGTGTCAGAGGATTCGGGGCTAATCAACGTGGGGCTAGGCTCCCTGACCATACGGGGCTCCCCTGAGCTGGGTGTTGTAAGGCATGGTGAGGATGAGATTATAGTTGTTTTACTCGTGGAGGCAGCTGCAGCTGATCCCACGTCAGTGATTAACTCCCGGAGGGACTTAAAGGTCGACGCCATTTCCTCTTTAAAGGAGCCCAAAAACTTTGCTAAAGGGGAATCTGCCTCAGATTTAAGCAAGCTTGCAATGCATTGCTTGCATAGGGCTTTGTTAGAGCCAGAGGACAACCTATTCCCACAATTAGGGCACTTTTTGCGGCCTGTCTTGTCTTCCCTTGGCATCTCTTTAGCCTGAAAATAAGAAGACAAAGGATTTCTTAGCGTCAGCACCATGTCCCTCTAAGAATCACCACTAACAAACAACCTCACTGTGAGTAAACCGCCACCGTGGGGCACTACAGGGCCCAGCTTACAAACACCACCACTCCACCAGAGTAATAGCATGCCCAGCAGCCTACCTGGGTTTGGCTGGTGCCTGTCTCCGCCGGAGTATCCTGGGGAATAGCCTCCACGGTCCGCCTCTGACGCTCCGAATCCCGCCGCTAATCCGGTATAGCTGGACGCTGGTCGGGCTTCACAGGCACAGCGCTGGCTCTCCCTCTCCTCCTTGTACCCTTAGAGACCCGGAACCGGAAGTCTCGGCACGCAGTGATGACGCGGTTCCGCCGGAAGTGACGCTCGGCGTCTCCGACCCCACCGCAACAAGGAGCAAAGATGGAAGGTTCCACTCACCGCTCCTGGGGGAAACCGCGCCATTCTGCCCCTGGCCACCTCGGCACTGGAAGGAGGAGGGTAACGGGTCTGCTCCGAATCAGCTGGACGGTACCCGAGCCACAAAGAAAGGTATGGACCCAATACTGCAGCCAAAAAACAGGACCCGGTCCCTTATGGCTAACAGGTTCTCAGGCAGCCCCTGAGAGGGGCCTTCAGGTTCCTGGCAACATGTTCCTCCGACGGAGGAAACACAAATGACTGACCAGGGACCTGAGGGACCGCCTTTTGAACTGTGGCAATGTGTTTCCTGTGTCGATGGGAGAAGCTCCATCTCTCAAGGGCTGTCCTGGAAGAACACTTGGGAAAATGTTTTTTTTATATATTTTTGGGGGGTATTTATTATAACAAAAAGTAAAAAATAATGCGTTTTTTTCAAAATTGTCGCTCTATTTTTGTTTATAGCGCAAAAAATAAAAACCGCAGGGGTGATCAAATACCACCAAAAGAAAGCTCTATTTGTGGGAAAAAAAAGGACGTCAATTTTGTTTGGGAGTCACGTCGCACGACCGCGCAATTGTCAGTTAAAGCGACGCAGTGCCGAATCGCAAAAAGTGGTCTGGTCTTTGACCAGCAAATTGGTCCGGTCTGAAAGTGGTTAAAGTAGATGAGAATGTGCACTGCATTTCGAGATTTCATAATTTGGCACATCACAAATGTTAATTCTTCATTACAAACGGCTGGTCCTTGTTTCCGAGCATGCGGGTTAGTACTTTGGGCTTTTGTCCGACGGACTTGTGTATACACGCTTGGAAAATCCGACAACAGACACGTGTCCGCAGAAAATTTTAAAGCCTGCCATCCAACATTTGTCCACAGAAAATCCGACAACAATTGTCCGATGGAGCGTACAAATGGTCGCCTGTCTTCAAACAATTCCTGTCGGAAAATCCGATCGTGTGTACGAGGCTTAAGTCCTATGTGTTCCAGACATTCAGTGCTGAGCTCTTAGCGATGAAAAGCATCATAACACTGTATATGAATCAATGTGTGCTTATTGAGACAGCTCCAACATTAGAGAAACAATGCGCTGATAGCATTTGGGATGTGGCACCATATTGTACATGGACTGATTTAACATGATGTATGAATATTAAACGCCTGGAGTGAGAGAGCAGTCATCTTGCATTGTCTTGGACAGCTGGTGCTGCATCACAATAACCAGTCAGATTCAAAATACACTGGAAAATTGAATTTCGACATTTCAAATCAGAATCCATTGCTATAGACCAAAATTAAAAAAAAAAAAAAAAATTCCTCATACATTCAAACAAACCCCATGATGATTGTCTTCCTAATTGCTTCTGTATATTGACTTTTACTTATCATTTAGAAAATGAATCTCTTTGAATTGGTTTTGTATCAAATGGCTTTTGCACAGAGGTGCCAAGTTTGAAAATAAAGGTCCAGGCTAGAACTTGCTGTGCTTGAAAAAGGCTCCCACCCACCTTGGCCTCATGCACACTGCTACTCCTAAAATTATGTTTTTGGGGCTTTTGCTCTTTTTTTTTTTTTTTGCCTAAGCCCCTGAATGCACCTCAATAAAAGCCTATGAAGGAGATTTACTAAAACTGGTGCACTCAGAATCTGGTGGCGCTAGGCATGGTAGCCAATCGGCTTCTAACTTCAACTTGTTCAATTCACCTTTGACAATAGCTGGTTGGTTAATATGCACAGCTGCACCAGATTTAGTAAATCTCCTCCTATGTAATCATGCACATTAAAAGCTTTATTTACTAAAGGCAAAACCACTTTGCACTACAAGTGCACTGCCCTTGCACTAGGAAATGCACTTGGAAGTGCACTCGCTTTCGATCTGAGGGGAAGATCTGAAACGAGGGGAAGCTCTGCTGATTTTATCATCCAATCATGTACAAGCAAAAATGCTGTTTTGTATTTTCCTTGCATGTCCCCCTTGGATTTACAGCAAGT
Organism: Lithobates pipiens; assembly: GCF_037356315.1. Taxonomy (NCBI): domain Eukaryota; kingdom Metazoa; phylum Chordata; class Amphibia; order Anura; family Ranidae; genus Lithobates; species Lithobates pipiens. The sequence goes on along the minus strand of NW_027507790.1, from coordinate 40,689,584 downwards.
GCACTTCCAAGTACAAGGGCAGTGCACTTGTAGTGTAAAGTGGATTTGCCTTTAGTAAATCAGTCTGATAGGCTTTTAGAGGAGTTTAGGAGCAGCAGAGTTTAGAAGCAGGCAAAGATCCTTCTCCTGAATGCAGAAGAATTTGTGTTCAGGAGAGGAGCTTTTGGGCATAAATAAAAAACGCCAAACCTGGCAAAACCCATTTAGAAACACCTAAACGTTCCTACGCACTACGCGCATCTAGCACCCTAGTATTCATTTCAATGGCCAGAATAGATTAAAATTGCAGCTTAGGTGAGTTTTTAATGCTGATTTTCTCCAATCAGGAGAAACAGTGTTTACCATAAACCAGTGTGTACAAGGCCTAAGCAGCACAGTGGCTAAGTGATTGGCATTTCATCCTGGCAGCACCAGAGTTGTCAGCTGTAATCCTAACCACGGCACTACCCACCTGGAGTTTGCACATTCTCCCTGTGCAGGTTTCCTCCCACACTCCGAAAACATGCTGGTAGGTTAACTGGCTCCTTTCTAAATTGGCCCCAGTATGAGTATGTATGAATGTGAGTTTTAGATTGTAAGCTCCTTGAGGGCAGGGACTAATGCAATGCGAAGTACAATATATACAGTATGTAAAGCACTGCGTAAATTATCAGTACTATATAAATACCTGAAATAAATAAATAATAAATACCCTGTAAAAACTTTGAAAGGCTGTAGAGGGGAGAGGGCCTGCAGATAAACAGGTGTAGTTTCTGTAGGGGGAGCGGCAAACAAACAAACAACACCCCCCCCCTCAGCGGCGTGGCACTGAGACAGCACCCCCCCACCATGCGGCGCGGCACTGACAGCACCCCCCACGTGGGCAGTCCAGCACTTACCCACTCATGTGGCAGGGCTGTGGTGTCCTCTCCTGGAGTGCGGGCAGCAGCGGCTCCGGTGTCCGTTCCTCAAGCTTCCTCCGCTATGTGTTTCCTCTTCCGCCAAAGGGCTAGGCATCCAATAGGATCGCCTGATGCTTTGGCCAATCGGGAAACAGGTCTTACGACCTGCCTCCTAATTGGCGGGGAGGAACTTTAGTGTGAAAATAGCGAAAATTAATTCGCTATCACACAACTGGGTGGGCTCTGAGCGTAACACTCTGTGCTCCAAGCCCTCCCTTTTTTGAAGCCTATTAGAGCCTCTGGCTCTCCCTTTTTTGAAGCCTATTAGAGCCTCTGGCTCTAATCAGGGGCTTAAAAAAAAAACACACCCCACATTGAAATCCATAGTCCGGTGCCCGGATATGTAGCTCAGGGGGCCTGGACCCATGGATAGGGGAGACGGTGCTCCCTCTGTGGATTGGCCGCCACTGAAGGGTTTACAACCACTTTAGAACAAGCAAGGAAATAACAGTCCCCCTATAGGAATAAAGGATTGCCCGCATTGTTATTATTATACTAGAGGGCTGACAATACATTTACAATTCCATACAGGAGGAATCAGAGGGCCCTACATATATGAATGTTGATTGAGCTATTACCCATCAAATATATACATTTCCACAAATGGAATCTCCTGTTTTCAATCTGCATGTGTTTATATGTTACAAAGATATGGCTGCCCTAAACAGTTAAAATTTGCACACCCACTGTCATGTGTAGATCTGGACAACTGTCCTCAAAACTTGTCCAGATCCAATGAAGCATAAATGTTCATGAAGGACCGGTTGGATGTCAGCCCAGGCCTTCACATCTGCAAACACAAAATGCAATTGTGCATTTTATTTCCACTATTGTGTCTTCTACAAAAGTGTGTTCATCACAGAGATCTTCTGAAGTTCTGACAGTCAATGACAGCTGTAAAAGTCAGTATGGGACTGAGGGCACAAGCATAACAAATCTTCACAGCCATCTTAGCATGCTCTCAATCTCAAATGGGAGCACATGAATTGGTCATTGTGCAGTCATGCATCATTAGTTGGCTTTGTGCGTCTGTATAATACAACCCGTATGCTTTAGTTGCTCTGTATGTATGACAATTGTGAAATTGATTTGGGCCAATTTTCAGTGTGGCCAGCAACTGTACATACATGTTAAATTCTAAAAAGAAGTGTGTTTTCCACCTTGCCTTTCACTCATGGTTAGTATTTGGCTGAAGCCACTTATTATCAGTCAACTGGGTTTACTCTTTTTAAATCATAATGGCAACAGAAACTACCGAAATGACCCTGATCAAAAGTTTTTTGGCCTGATAACATGCACACAAGTTGACACAAAGGGGTTCTCATCTGTGATCTGTTTGCTTGTAATTAGTGTGTGTATAAAGGGTCAATGAGTTTCTGGATTCCTGACAGACCCTTGCATTTTTCATCCAGTGCTGCAATGATGTCTCTGGATTCTGAGTCATGAGGAAAGCAAAAGAATGGTCAAGGGATCTGCGAGAAAAGGTAGTTGAACTGTATAAAACAGGAAAGGGATATAGAAAGATATCCAAGGAATTGAGAATGCCAATCAGCAGTGTTCACACTCTAATCAAGAAGTGTTGAAACCAAACCACAGCCAGGTAGACCAACTAAAATTTCAGCCACAACTGCCAGAAAAATTGTTCAGGATGCAAAAAAAAAAAACCCCAAATAACTTCAGATGAAAATACAGGGCTTTCCGAAAACATGTGGTGTGGCTGTTTCAAGATGCACAATAAGGAGGCACTTGAAGAAAGATGGGCTGCATGGTTGAAAGCCATTACTAAGCAAAAACCACAAAGTATCTTGTTTACAATACACCAAACAGCAGAGAGACAAGCCTCAAACCTTCTGGCACAAAGTCATTTGGAGTGATGAGACCAGAATTAAGCTTTTTGGCCACAGCCATGAAGACTACATTTGGAGAGGAGTCAACAAGGCCTATGATGAAAGGTACACCATTCCTACTGGGAAACGGAGGTGGATCTCTGATGTTTTGGGGATGTGTGAGCTACAAAGGCACAGGATTTGGTCAAAATTGATGGCAAGATGAATGGAGTATGTTATCAAAAAATATGGAATGGAAGAACATTTGCATTCATCAGTCAGGAAGTTGCGCATGGGACGTACTTGGACAATCCAACATGACAATGATCCAAAACACAAGGCCAAGTTGACCTGTCATTGGCTACAGCAGACTAAAGTGAAGGTTCTAGAGTGGTCAACCCTGCACTTACCCCACCCAGGCCATGGGCAGCTTTGGTGGCTTTCTCCTACATCTTCTCCTCGGTGCCTTGCCCCTGCTCCCGGCCAAAACGATCCCTTCTCCTCCAGGCAATTCAGGGAGGAGAAGCAGGCAGACAATAGCGAATATTAATTCGCTACTGTCACACAACTTGGTGGGCTCAGGGCGCAGTGCTCTGCACCCTCAGCCCACCCTTTTTTAAATCCAATTAGATCCTCAGACTCTAATCGCGTGCTTCAAAAAATTGAAATTGAAATCCATGCATGTAGATTAGGAGTCGGGCACATGGATTAGGGGGGGGGCGACGCTCCCTGCGCCCCTTAATGGAACGGCCCGCCACTATTGCAAACCCATTTAATTGTAGAAGATAGAGAATGCAGAGTATTTCTAATGCAGTTTTAAATATACTTTCTTTGAGTTGTATGTGGTTTAGGTGTAAGTATTAGATTAAACTGCTGGACTGGGATTTTATGAAGACTATTCTTAGATTTCCTTTAAAATTCATATGAGCCGCAGCTGGTGTATACCCCGTATAGCACCTGCAGACCTGTAATGTGATAAGCTGCTTCACACTGTCACTTTTACCTTCACACTTTACTTGCTCCCATAAGTGCAGGCAGTGCGCAGACTGATTTTCTTGTTTCAAGGTCATCAGGACTTGTGTTTCTTTTGTTAAAACCTAGAGCCATCTGGGTTTTGAAAGCATGCAGTAAAATAATGTAAAAACTAAGAATTCAGCTGCAGCATTTAGTAGCAAATTTCAGAAAAAACTGCCATTGGTTGGCAAATGACCATCCTCAAGCTTGTCACTAACACGGTGCTGACCTAGATTTTTTTCTTTTTTTTTTTTTCCAAAGACGGTTATGGTTTTGCCCTTCTTATCATTCATTCCTGTACATGGAAGTTATGATTTTTTCTGTTAGCACACTTTGAAATGTCTAGGAGACAGTGGGGGGAGTATTCATCTGGTCCTGACTGTTTCAGGCGTCAAAGATAATGCAATTGGCCGTGCTCCAGTACAAAATCGAGTTGTGCCAGCTTCCTCAAAAACATGTTCCACTACAACCAGAAGGTTTGCAACATGGCTCTGTGCTTGTTAAAAAAAAGGGGATGCTGTTTGTCAGGGAAAATGGAAAGCATTCATGCAAGATGCCCTTTTGTGCACTTTTTTTGGTTATTTTATTTCTAGGCAGATCATAAGAAAAAAATTTTTTTTTAAATGTGGGATAATCGTATTTACTCAAAACGTGAAAGTATTTTGAGACTAGCCTTGTAAGGATATTTTCGATTTTACAGAAATTCAGTGAGTGTCTTTCATTGGGACACATGCATACTAAGGGGTTGATTTACTAAAGACAAATAGATTGTGCATTTTGCAAAGTGCAGTTGTACTGCGGAAAAGCAGTTGCTCCAGAGATTAGTAAGACTAGACTCAAAATACTTTCACATTTTGAGTAATTATGATTATGCCAACATTTTTTTTTTAATTATTATTATGATCTAGTAAATCATCCCCTAAACATTGTGTTTTTTTGTCTTGCTTTTTAAAAATTAGAATGAGAGTTCTTTAACTGACTCGCGCGGCATGACGGCCAGGTGGCGCAGCTCTTGTTCTGGGCGGCGTCATATGGACGTCCTCCAAGAAAGACTGCTCTGATCGTGGTGATCTGTGGCTACACCGATCTCGGTAAAGAGCCTCTGACGGAGGCTCTTTACCACGTGATCAGCCATGTCCAATCACGGCTGATCACGATGTAAACAGGAACAATTGATCGCCTTTTCCTCACTAGCGTCTGACAGAGGAGAGCCGATCGGCTGCTCTCTTGACAGGGAGTCTGTGCCGATTATTTATCAGCACAACCCCTGCTCGGATGCCCACCCAGGACCACCAGGATGCCGTTAGGACCACCAGGGATTGGCACCACGCTGGACAACCAAGATGCCACCCTAGACCACCAGGGAAATGCCAATCGGTGACCAGGCAGCTGCCCATCAGTGCCCAGGCAGCTGCCAATCAGTGCCCATCCCAAATGCCTGCCAGTGCAAGTGCAATCAGTGATGCCTATCAATGCCATCTATCAGTGCAGCATATCAGTGCCCAGCAGTGCTGCCTATCAGTGCCACCCATAAATAACCATCAGTGCAGTCTTTCAGTGCCCATCAGTGTCGCCTATCAGTGCCCATCAGTGCCACCCCTGAGTGCCCAGTGCTGCCTATCAATGCCCATCAGTGCTGCATATCAGTGCCACTTACCAGTGCCCATCGTCAGTACCCATCAGTGCCACCTCACTGATGCCACCTCATCGGTGCTGCCTTATCAGTGCCCGTCAGTGCCACCTTATCAGTGCCCATCAGTTAAGGAGAAAATGTACTTATTTACAACATTTTATAACAGAAAAAACTTTTTTCCCCCCAAATTTTAGGTCTTTTTTTATTTGTTTAGCGAAAAATAAGAAACCCCAGAGGTGATTAAATACCACCAAAAGAAAGCTCTATTTGTGGGAACAAAATGAAAAAAATTCTGTTTGGGTACAGCGTAGCATGACCGCGCAATTGTCATTTAAACAGCAACAGCGCTGAAAGCTGAAAATTGTCTGAAAACAAGTCAGAGACCCTGATAAAAATGTATGGCATGAATGCAAGTTATTTTTATTTTTTTTTCAAATATGCATAACTATCCAATTATGTTATGTGAGCACTATGTCAAGTTTAACCCAGTTCTCCTAGATGGAAATACATTTGCAGTGCCTGATGACAGATAAATAGGGAAGTGTATAAACAATGGCAAAGAACAAGAAGGACAGTGTTTGTCCTAGCTGCTGCTAAACCATTGAGGAGTATAAGAGCAGACACTTTCCAGGATATACTATACATGCTAGCGAGGGCATGTAAGTAACAGAAACATGTAAAAGCAGACCTCGTGTGCTCCTTCACTGTTGGCGTGTTAGATTCTATCTCCCCACGGAGGAATCTTCCCCCAGAGCTTCCAATCTGGGCTCTCTTCACAAAGCAGCACTGGCAAAGCTGTTATAGTGCGCAAATGGGAATTTAGCCCGGGAAGCTGAATCTTTATATGTTTTTTTTTGATTTACATTACCATGTTTGGTAGTAAGGGGTAACACACAGACACAAACTGCCCAGAAAATTCAAAGTGCCTATAAAACGGCACATCTGAGTCATTCGAAAAATGAATGTTTTGCAACTTTTCTGCAGACATGCTGATATCTTTGTAAAGATATTTATCAGAATCAGCTGACAAGGCAGACGGATTTGTGCAGATGTAGGGCAGACTGACTTCTAGTTATTAGGATGTAGTCTCCTTTGTTCATGGCTACCTGCCACACAGCGTGCTTCCTTTTATTCTGCTCATTGTAGAAGAAGATAATATTCTGCGATTCTATTAATCTGTTGGTCGAAAAAGATTCAGCATAGTCGCCCTTCATGCATGCAAATGTCTTTCAAGCTCGTTGACCTAAATCTCTGTCATTTTTCATTTTACACTCGGACAACACATGAAAGACCACATCCCTGCTTTCTTTGTGTGCATGGTTCAAATGCGGATGGAACATTAGTGTATACGGTGCCTTGCAAAAGTATTCACCCCCCTTTTGTATTTTTCGTGTTTTGTTGCCTCACAACCTGGAATTAACATGGATTGTTTCAGGGTTTGCATCATCTAATTCACAGAACATGCCCACAACTTTGGAGATTTTAATTTTTTTTTATTGTGAAGCAAACATCAAATAGGACAAAATGACAGAAAACGTCAATGTGCGTAACTATTCACCCCCCTGAAGTCAATACTTTGTAGAGCCACCTTTTACGGCTATCACAGCTCCAAGTCACTTTGGATAAGTCTCTATGATCTTGCCACATCTTACCACTGTGATTTTTGCCCATTCCTCCTTGCAAAACTGCTCCAGCTCCTTCAAGTTGGATGGTTTGCGCTTGTGAACAGCAATCTTTAAGTCTGACCACAGATTTTCTATTGGATTGAGGTCTGGGCTTTGACTAGGCCATTCCAACACATTTACATGTTTCCCCTTAAACCATTCAAGTGTTGCTTTAGCAGTGTGTTTGGGGTCATTGTCCTGCTGGGAGGTGAACCTCCGTCCTAGGCTCAAATTACACACAGAGTGGTACAGGTTTTGCTCAAGAATATCCCTGTATTTAACACCATCCATCTTTTCCTCAACTCTGACCAGTTTCCCAGTACCGACTGCTGAAAAACATCCCCACAGCATGATGCTGCCACCACCATGTTTCACTGTGCGGATGGTGTTTTTTGGGTGATGTGATGTGTTGGGTTTGCACCAGACATAGTTTTCTTTGATGGCCAAAAAGTAAAATTTTTGTCTCACCAGATAAGAGCACCTTCCTCCATAAATTTCGGGAGTCTCCCACATGCTTTTTCACAAACTCAAAATGTGCCATTTTGTTTTTTGCTGAAAGTAAAGTAATGGCTTTCTTCTGGCCACTTTGCCATAAAGCCCAACTCTATGGAGCCTACGGCTTATTTTTGTCCTATGTTACAGGTACTCCAGACTCTGCTGTGGAACTCTGCAGCTCCTCCAGGGTTACCTTATGTCTCTGTGCTGCCTCTCTGATTAATGGCCTCCTTGCCCAGTCTGTGAGTTTTGGTGTGCGGCCATCTCTTGGCAGGTTTGCTGTTGTGCCATGTTGTTTCCATTTGGTTATGATAGATTTGATGCTACTCCTAGGGGGTCATCAAAGATTTGGATATTTTTTTTTTTATAACCTAACCCTGACTTGTACTTCTCAACAACATTGTCCCTTACTTGTTTGGAGAGTACCTTGGTCTTCATGGCAGTGTTTAGTTAGTGGTGCCTCTTGCTTGGGTGTTGCAGCCTCTGGGGCCTTTCAAAAAGGTGTGTATATGTAATGACAGATCATGTGACACTTAGATTACACACAGGTGGACATAATTTCACTAAATTATGTGACTTCTGAAGATAATTGGTTGCCCCGGAGCTTTTCATGGGCTTCATAACAAAGGGGGTGAATACATATGCACATATAAAGTATCAGTTTTTTTATTTCTGAAAAATTGTTTTATGTATGTATTTTTCTAATTTTACTTCACCAACTTAGACTATTGTGTTCTGATCCATCACATATAATTCAGATTAAAAAAACATTGAACTAAAGGCTGTAATGTAACAAAATAGGTAAAAAGCCAAGAGGGGTGAATACTTTTGCAAGGCACTGTACATACACTGAATTATTATATTATTATGTTAAAGGGTATTTAAACCCAAGAACAAAAATTAAATATGTCACACCGTACCTGTCCTTAGATGTTATGATTGCATTTGTTTCCCTTTTCCACCCTGTTTTTCTTTATTTTCTCCTTGTGATCCTGCCAGTAACACATTTCTTGTTCTAGAGCAGGGGTCTCCAAACTTTCTAAACAAAGTGCCGGTTTACCATCCTTCAGACTTTAATTGGACCGGACTATGACCTGTGGGAGTGGAGAATTTTCTGGCACCAGTAGGAGTAAACATCACCACATTTGGTACTAGGTTAGGAGGAATAGTGCCCCATCTTTGGTATCCTAGGAAGTAATTGTTCTCCATTATTGGTGTCAGTAGGAGAAATGGTGCTCCATTATTGGTGTTAGTTGTCAGAATAGGGTCTCATATCAGTGGAAGGATTAGTGCCCCAAGGGCCGGATAAAGGCAAGTTAAGGGTCTCATCCGGCCCCTGGGCTGCAGTTTGGAGACCACTGTTCTAGAGAAATGGTCTCCTAACTGCAGCCCAGGACCAGATGTCCCTCCCACTGACACAAGGCACTATTCTTTCTACTCCAACAATGGGGCATAATTCCTGTCACTAATACCAACAATGGGGCACTATTCCTATCACTGACCCCAACAATGGGGCACTATTCTTCCCGCTAACACCAATAATGGGCACTATCCTCCTACTGACACCAACTGCAGGGACCTATTCTTCCCACTGACAAAAATGATGTGGCACTATTCTTTACCCTGGTACCAACAATGTAGCACTATTCCTCCCACTGACACCATTGATGGGGCACTATTCCTTCCCCTGATACCAACAATGTGGCACTATTACTCCCAATGACACCAATGATGGGGCACTATTTCTTCCCCTAATACCAACAGTAGGGCAATATTCCTCCAAGTAATAATACCAATGATGGGGCATTCCTTACTCCCATTGATGTCATTTTCTACTCACACTGGCCACAGTCCTGCCCCCTCAAAGTCCAAATGACCTGTTAGGAGACCCCTGTTCTAGAGTGATAACATTTACACTGTACTGTATCTATATAAAAGCAGTGGTGTGTCGCCAGGCTGCCTACTCTTGATTTTGGTGTCAAAGTACCTCTCCCTCTACTTATTGCCATAAAATAGGGGGACAGTGTAAGTCTGATGACACTGCTTCAAATTTTATTGCAGCACAGCAACAGAACACAGGGAGTCAGAAGCTCGTAACATTTCTGACAGGATCAAATGGTAGTTTTCTTTCAGTTATCATATAGATTTAACAAAACACATTCAGTCTTATATTTAAAGCAGAACTTCACCTGAAAAGGCAAATTCAGTTCATCCTCCTCCTTCCTCTCTCCTCTCTCATTATTATGAACTTTTTTTTTTCAGCGAGAGGGTACCTGTTTCTAATAGGTAGCCGCTATTCACCATTAGATCACCATGTTTCATTGGATCATTACCTACGTAAGGAATACATGGGGTCGGGAAACCTCTCCTTTATTGAGTACAATTTAGCATTAAAAAGAAGCCATTGCAACGTACTGTGATGTTTTGGCTAAATTGTACAAGTATCTCCCCCTGAACTCTATTGACATATGTCTCTTTTTTTTCTGTACACTAAAATTGGTCCTTTGTGTTCACTGTACTGTATGCTTTGCTGGAGCTCAAAATTAAACTTGTAAATCTAAAAAAAGGTTCCTAAATATAGCATTCCAGCTATTGTTATTTCAATCCAAGGTTGGAAAAGCGAATCTATTTACTACAGCCAACACAACAACATTTGCTCCACTTTTTATTCACAAAGACTATGTATATATATGTGTGTGTGTGTGTGTGTGTGTGTGTGTGTGTGTGTGTGTGTGTGTGTGTGTGTGTGTGTGTGTGTGTGTGTGTGTATATATATATATATATATATATATATATATATATATATATACATACACATACACACACACACACACACACACACACACACACACACACAGTGCATCCGAACGGTATTCACAGCGCTTCACTTTTTCCACATTTTTTTATGTTACAGCCTTATTCCAAGATGGATTACATTAATTATTTTCCTCAAAATTCTATAAACAATACCCCATAATGACAACAAGAAAGAAGTTTGTTTGAAATTGCAAATTTATAAAACAAAAACAAAAATCACATGTACATAAGTATTCACAGCTTTTGCTCAATACTTTGTTAAAGCACCTTTGGCACCAATTACAGCCTCAAGTTTTTATTTGAGTATGATGCTACAAGCTTGGCACACCTATTTTCTGGGCTGTTTCTCCCATTCTTCTTTGCAGGACCTCTCAAGCTCCATCAGGTTGGATGGGGAGTGTTGGTGCACAGCCATTTTCAGATCTCTCTAGAGATGTTCAATCAGGTTCAAGTCTGTCCCCTGGCTGGGCCACTCAAGGACATTCCCAGAGTTGTCCCGTAGCCACTCCTTTGTTATCTTGGTTGAGCACTCTGGACCTCAGACTGGAACCTTTGCCCAAGTCTGAGGTCCAGAGTGCTCTGGAGCAGGTTTTTATCAAGGATGTGCATTGCTGCATTCATCTTTCCCTCGATCCTGACTTGTCTTCCAGTTCCAGCTGCTGAAAAACATCCCCACAGCATGATGCTGCTACCACCATGCTTCACTGTAGGGATGGTAATGGCCAGGAGCAGTGCCTGGTTTCCTCCAGACATGACGCTTGTTATTCAGGCCAAAGAGTTCAATCTTTGTTTCATCAGACCACAGAATTTTTGTTTCTCATGGTCAGAGTCCTTCAGGTGCCTTTTGGAAAATTCCAGGCAAGCTGTGCCTTTTACCCATACAGGCCTGATTGGTGGAGTGCTGCAGAGACGGTTGTTCTTCTGGAAGGTTATCCTCTCTCCACAGAGAAACGCTGGAGCTCTGTCAGCGTGGCCATCGGGTTCTTGGCCACCTCCCTGACTAACGCTCTTCTCCCTTTATCACTCAGTTTGGCTGGGTGGCCCGCACTAGGAAGAGTCCTGGTGGTTCCAAACATCTTCTATTTACAGGTGATGGAGGCCACTGTGCTCATTGGGACCTTCAATGCTGCAGAAATTTTTCTGTACCCTTCCCCAGATCTGTGCCTTGATACAATCCTGTCTCGGAGGTCTACAGACAATTCCTTGGACTTCATGGCTTGGTTTGTGCTCTGACATGCACTGTTAACTGTGGGACCTTATATAGACAGGTGTGTGCCTTTCCAAATCATCTCCAATCAACTGAATTTACCACATGTTTACTCCAATCAACTTGTAGAAGCATCTCAAGCATGATCAGTGGAAACAGGATGCACCTGAGATACATTTTTAGTGTCATGGCAAAGGCTGAATACTTATATACGCATGATTTTTTTTTTTTTCGTTTTTTATTTTTAATAAATTTGCAAAGATTTCAAATAAACCTCTTTCACATTGTCATTATGGGATATTGTTTGTAGAATTTTGAGGAATATATATATATATATATATATATATATATATATATATATATATATATAAATATAAATATAAATATAAATATAAATATAAATATAAATATATATATATATATATATATATATATATACACACATACACATACACACACACACACACACACACACACACATTCACAATACCTTAAAAAAAGCATTAAACTGTATTGCAATTTTACCTTCCACTATTGCACAAAGCCCATCACCCACCCAAAATAGCCTGAAATGTAATTTCACATTTGCATTAAAGACATTTATAGCCCTCAGAAGAAAAAGAAAATCTCCAAATCTATTTGTCTGTACCTTAATATTCCTAAAACGCCCACCCAATGGTATCAATTCACATAAATGATGACTTGGATGAAAAAAAAAATGTGTCGCAATACTCTTCTATATGAAAACAGCTTGGAAGTTGACATCCTTTTTTTTTTTTTTTTGTGCAGTCTTTCTGAAGGACAGTCTTAAAACTGACGAGCAACTAATGCAGCCTTTCTCAACATTTTTACCCCTAAAATAGTTTTCAGGTTTTGGGGGAACCCCTGATAAAACCCATTCATTGGGGGTCAGTGGGAACAATGCCCCTTACTTTGGTGCTCAGTGAGAATTCCCTTTTTTACAGTGGTGGTAAGAATAGCCCCCTTACCAAGGGTTTTAAAGATCATTGGTGTCATACCATTGGCTCCTCCAAGTGGCATTTGCTCAGATCTATGTAGGCACCATCATAGAGGAGGTAAATCAGCCACAGCTCAAGGAACCCCTAGCCACCTCTGAAGGAACCCTAGGGTTCCACGGAACCCTGGTTGAGAATGGCTGAACTAAATACAGTAAACCAGTAAGATCGCAATAGATAAACAATAAAAATTCACCAATAGTTTCACTGCTAAAGCACTTTTCCTGAGTAGTCTCAGGAAGTATAATCATTGCAGTGATTTTTTTTAAATAACTGCAATCAAAAAAATTGATCATGATAATTTTTTGGAGATATCAACACTTAGAAATTTTAAGGAAAACCCTCTCCACACAGTCAGCATTTTTATATAGTGGGACTAAAACTGCCTGATTCTTCCTAATGTCTATAATAAGTTCTTTTGTTTTTCCAGTATTTAAAATAAAAGAATTTCCACACTCCACTCCCATTTAAACCCAAAGGCCTGGGTTTTGGCCAATTCACCGATCATTAGCAGCAGCAGATTATACTCAGCATCAAGGTTATCCCTTCTTTGGGTAGCCAGGTCAGTGGATAGGTTATTTTAGATTTGTAGAGTATCATATGGCAGACACAGGCATTGGCATAGGCAAATAAGCAGGTGAACACCAAGGATACTTTTAGTGGATTAAAAATTTGGAAAAAATAAGGTCTGAAAGAACTTTAAAACTGGGTGGTGCTATCATGGATTGACATAGCACACATTACTAGTTGGAGTCTTTTGGATTACTTTTTACCCTTCTAATGCCCTGTACACACGGTTGGACATTCCGACGACAAAATCCGTCAGATTTTTTCCAACGAATTTCGGCCCAAACTTGTCTTGCATACCCATGGTCGCACAAAGTTGTCGGAAAATCCGATCTTTCGGAACGAGGTGATGTAAAACAGGTACGACGGGACTTTAAAGAGGCCAGTATCCAATAGCTTTCGTCTCGTAATTTATTCTGAGCATGCGAGGCACTTTGTGTGTCGAAATTGTCTACACGCGATCTGAATTTAAACGATCGGATTTTGTTGTCGGAAAATTTTAAATCCAGATCTCAAACTTTGTGTGTCGGAAATTCTGACAGAAAAAGTCCAATGGAGCCCACACACGATCGGAATTTCCGACAACACAATCCGATCGCACATTTTCCGTCGGAAAGTCCGGCCGTGTGTACAGCACATAAGAGTACCAACTGTACAGAGTAACACCTTGCATTTACAAGGAATAAGTATTGACTTATGTACACCAAACTGACCCTGAAGACACTGCTTAGTCAAATATATATTAGATGACATAGGGCAATGATGTAGCAATTATTCTTAAAATCTTAAAGTCTAATAAACTCCGTCACAGTCCCTGACCCTTATGTAGGCCATAACTCAAAGAACCGCAGCATAAAAAAAACTCAAAACAAGCCTGGGCTTTCTTACGTTAACCACTTCTGGACTGCCTGTCAGCAATGCACTGCGGACAGGTGGCCCGTACAGGCACAGAAATGTACTGGTACATTGCTGCCTGTTTCCAGGTTTAGGGTGCGTGCCTCCCACCGACACCCACTGTGATTATACATAAGTGGGAGTTTGTCCGCAGTTTCCAGCAAATGATTCATGGCCTGGACCTGTTCACCGGCTGTGTCCCTTATTCGATGCACGCAGCCCGGCCGGTCAGGAAAGGGGTTGGGGACGAGCTAGCGCCCCCCCTCCTGAGCCGTACCAGGCCACGTTCCCTCAACATGGGGGGTGCTTTAGGGAAGGGGGGCCCTTCGGCCCTCCCACCCCAAAGCACCTTGTACCCATGTTGATGAGTCTGGGGGGACCCCCACAAAATTTTTTCAGCGTAGGGCTTCCGCTTTAAGTCCATACCAGATGACTGGGCCAGCGACGTATCAATCTCGCCGATGGAGGCGGTGACATTGACTTCCTTCGCTAGTCCTGTCTACCTGGAGCTGCGTTCAAAATGAACGGACTTTTCTCTGTGTGGGCAAGTCTGTTCATTTCAAAAGTCCGGCGGACTAGCACACAGATGGGTGGATTGTCCGGCGGACAATTTTGAGTCAAAACTTCTTTCTAAGTCCGCCGGACTTTTGGAAAGAAAAAGTCCGCCGGAGCCCACACACGGGCGGATTGTCTGATCATGTATACGTGGAATTAGAGTCAGATTGCATGCTGCACTATGGCAGTCTCATTATAAGGCTCTGATCACTGCTATTAGTAGAAAAATAATTCCAGTATATATACCATAGCTTGTGGATGCTATAACTTTCATGCAAACCAATCAATATACACTTATTAGGACTTTGTTTTTACCAAAGACATGTAGCAGAATACATTTTGGCCAAAATGTATGAAGAAATTCGATTTTTTTTTAAATTGTTTATTGGATATGTTTTATAGAAGAAAGTAAAAATATTGGGGTATTTTTCTGTCCTTTTTGTTTATATAATAAAAAAAAAAAAAAAAAAAAAAAAGAAAGGGTGGTGATCAAATACCACCAAAAGAAAGCTCTATTTGTGTGAAAAAAAATTATACACATTTTGCTTGTGTACAGTGTTGCATGACCGCACAATTACCAGTTAAAATACTTCAGTGCTAACAAATTGGCACTATGGGGGTTATTTACTAAAAGTGGAGCAGTTCTGCAAAGAAACCAATTGGCCTCCAGGTTTTATTGCCAAAGCATAATTGAACAAGTTGAAGTTAGAAGCCGATTGGCTACCATGCACAGCTGCACCAGATTCCGAGTGCACCGGTTTTAGTAAATCTCCTTCATAGGCTTTTATTGAGGTGCGTTCAGGTGCTTAGGCAAAAAAAAAAAAAAAAAAAAAGGGCAAAAGCCCCAAAAACAATGTGCATGAGGCCCAGGTGGGTGGGAGCCTTTTTAAGCACAGTAAGTTCTAGCCTAGACTTTTATTTTAAAACTTGGCACCTCTGTGCAAAAGCCATTTGATACAAAACCAATTCAAAGAGATTTGGTTTCTAAATGACAAGTAAAAGTCAATATACAGAAGCAATTAGGAAGAATATTATCATAGGGTCAGAATGTATGAGGAATTTTACATTTTTTAAATTTTTAGTCTATAGCAATGGATTCTGATTTGAAATGTCAAATCTCCTCCTATATGTTACAAAACAACAAAGCAGACTGGGCCTTCTTCATTTACAGGCCTATTTTCAGGCTGCCCAATAAACTCAACCCTCCTATACTACAGCTAAGGGTTCTATACCTTTGTGGGTCTCTAATGAATCTCTTTCTTGTTTTCCCTTTGCCATTGGCTTCTTGATGTGGCTTCCCAGCTGTTTACGTCCTCCTATACTGTGTCCTACATTATAAAATTCTCTAGCTGTTTGAGACAGAGCACGACACCGCAAACCCCTGTCTTTGCCGCATGAACTCCCTTTTAGTGGTTTGATTCAATAAAGGCCTTTTACAAATTGGGGACTATGTTGATGGAGACAAACCATAGTCCTTACAATATTTTAGGGAAAAGCTGCAGATGCCACTCACTGAAACTTTTTCGGCACCACCAAATAATATCTTTTAGATCTAAACTTCGCTTACTGGCTTTTGAGTTGTCTTGTCAAGATGGGAGTTTTTTGAGGAGATGAGTATCTGCGATGTACGCTTCCCTCACTGATCTGAATGCTAAACTTCCCTATATGATCCAGTGGGAATGGGATCTAAATCTTACCTTTGAACCTAACTGAATGGCAAGACATTGCGTATGCTCTATAAAATATCCATAAATACTACTACATCAATAGAGTCCAACTATAAAAGTCAATGCTGTATGGAATACATGGGATACTTACCTGATACTAAGTAAAGGGTAACATTACCTTATGCTACTGCACACTGGGTAGCTCCTATCCTCTTCCCCTCTATAATCTCATACCTCTTATCTCTCTATTTTCCTTGCTAATTATTTTCCCTGTGTATTTCCTTGTTTCATTGGTCTTCGTGCTGGCCTTTCGCAAGTTAATATTGAGCTTTAGAAATATTTAACATGTTAAACAACCTTTGGCTGATTTCATTATAATATTCTTTGTATAAATCCATTATGAAAAATAAGTTTGCTGCCCCGGTTTATAAGGATTGCATAAGTCTAAGCCCCTGTACACACGGTCGGAGATTTCAACAACCAAATCAGTCGGATTTTGTCCGTCGGATCTTGTCCGAAACTGTTGCATACACACGGTCGGACTAAGTTGTCGAAAAATCAGATCATTCAGAACATGATGACGTAATTTCGTTACGATGGGACTACGTTCAGGCTAGTAGCCAATAGCTTTGATGTAGGAATTTGATCTGAGCATGCGTGGCACTTGGTCAGATCAAAATTCTCTACACATGATCGGAGTATGTCCGATCGAACCAGTTGGTCGGGAAATATTTCCAACATGTTGGAAAATTGGGTCCGACGGATATTCCGACGGAATCAGTCCGATGCATACCACACACAGTCGGATTATCCGACAACGCGGTCCGATAGGACACATTCCGACGGATTCTCCGACCGTGTGTACAAGGGCTTACATGCTTTCTATACAGCGTATATTTGATTCTTATACTGTCGACCGGCTTGTCTTACTGTTATTTTATTGTCTTTCACTTATATGGGAATTTTTTTTCATACCTGACTTATTTGACAAAACTTATATATGAACATTCAAGCAAAAAAAAAAAAAAAAAAAAGTTTTCATGTATAGTGTATGAATAATGCAACAGGTAATAATAGTGACTTAAAAAGACATAGTACATCTGAAAGAAAATGGTAATACATGTAAAATAACAAATTAGAACAGTTTAAATATGTATGAAAAAAAACCCTATACTTTACTGCAGGGCTGGACTTTAATACAGACCTTTCCTATAAGGTGTCAGAAGAACAACATTTGAACAGGCTGTTCAAGGAGAAATGACTTACTGGGAACCATTCTTTTGGAACCACTGTTATGCAAAATTGTCAACTAATTACAGATTAATCAGTGCCTAAATATGGTAATGACCGAGAATCTAGCGGAACTTCAGTCCAACTCATTAAAACTTTCAAGTACATTCACCACAAATGGCAATTTACCTGGTTTCTAGTCTGAGCTTGTCTGGCTGAAATTCAAATTTTTTAACGAGCATTGTTGTGCACATTTATATACAATGCATTAAGTCAGCCATTTGAATAGGCTTCCTAACGCACCAAAAAAAGGTGAATGTACCATTTGTAGCAATGCAGCACACCATAACGCATGGTAGAGAAATACTGTTCATTGCGCTGAACTGCAGCCCAGATGCGCAGGAAAAGGTTTGTTGGGGCTCCATTCTGAATGAATGGCACCACAGTGCACCATCGCACGTAACGTGTGCAACTGTCTGCATACAGTCTTACACATTTACCTAGCACCTGGGTTTTATATAGTTATTTTCAGTTAACCAGCATGGCCCTTTAAAACAAAGCTTTACATCCATCGAGAATAGGGACATTTATCAATTTTGTCACACAGCAAGGCAATGCTAAACAAGAGCAGTGAGACAGATTGTGCAACAGATTAACTACAAAGTTGCGTCATGAGCAATATAAGGTCTGGAGGGGCTACTCTGCCTCTTCTTCCCCAACTGTATCCCACATAAATACATACAACAACTTCATGGCAAAATGTTAGAGCCCCAGTCTATTAAGCCATTCCAATCCTTAAAAAAAAAACTCCCAGACTTTTCTTTCATTCATCTATTGATCCTTATTTTGTGATGCGCCTTGGTGAGCCCCATTATTCCAAACTCTAGAAGACAACTGAAAGCCCTACCTATTGGCATTTGTAAATGACACCTGAGGCTGACAAGCTGGCATGATAGAGTTGCAATGTGAAAATGGATGAGGATGACTATGGGTGGGGAGAAGAGTTACATTGTGGAGAGCCTCTTCACTATGTAACTCTCATCCCCTCCCAGAATCATCCTCATCCATCCCTCGCCACAATGTATTATCCTCCCATCCCTGCCCAACATCATCCATCCCTCTCCACAATGTATCCCCATCCCCACCCAACATCATCCATCCCTCTCCACAATGTATCCCAATTCACCGCCCAAAAAGGAGTACATATTATATATACACACACACACACACACACACACACACACACACTTTTTTTATTTTAGAGGTGGGGGAGGTATTTTGGGTGAGTTCCCACACTTTTCTTCAATAGGATTTGACCCCTGGGGCAGACTGCAATCCACAGGAGGTGACGGCAATGTAAAGGAGGGTTGTATTGTAAAGGGAGGGCCATAATGTAAAGAGGGGCACTGGTATGTAAAGGGGGACTGCGATGTAAGGTGGGCACTGTGATGCGAATGGCGGTCTGTGATGCAAAGGGGTTTATGATGTGAAGGGACTCTGTAATGTAAAGGGGGGACTGTGATGTAAATGGCAGACTGCAATATAAAGGTGTAGTTGCTTTTGCAACTGCGGCCACGATTATTTTCCTACCGTGCTATTGGTCCCTGCTAGTCATGCACTAGCTTTTGTCTACCCCCAGCCCTCCCTGGGGGCACTCTTTTCCTTCCATTTCGTCCCAGACATGACAGTAAAGAGGTGGCCGTGATGTAAAAGGGGGTGCTGTATTGTAGGGGGAGTAGTAATTTAAAGGGGGACTGTGAAGTAAAGGGCAGACTGCAATACAAAGGAGGTGACTGCAATGTAAAAGGAGTGTTGTATTGTAAATGGGGACAGTGATGTACAGTGGGTACTGTCATGCGAATGGGGGTCTGTGATGCAAAGGGGTGTATGATGTGAAGGGATTTTGTAATGTAAAGGGGGACTGTGATGTAAAGGGCAGACTGCAATAAAAAGGTGTATGTAAAGGGGGGGCTGGATTGTAATTGGGGATTGTATTGTAAAGGGGGGGGGGGGGCTGCAAAGAGGAGCACTGTGATGTAAAGTGGGGACTGTCTTATAAAGACAGGCCACTATGAAGTAAAGGGTGGCTCTGTTATGTAAAGGGAGGCTATGATATAAATAAGGGGATATTGATGTGAAGGGGAGGACTGATGACACTAATGTAAAGAGGGGACTGTAATTTGAAGGGGGAACAAGGACGCTGATGTTAAAGGCGGGGGGGGGGGGGGATTGTGATTTGAAAGAGTCATAGAACAGATATGAGATTTGGACCTCTACTGGAAGAAAATGTTACTGATCGGACCTCAGTAAAATGTTTACTGCTTTATAGTGAAAGTATAAGGTCCAGATAGCCACAGTTCCTTACTCATGTACTGTATATGTACATCTCTGCTATACATGAAAATTCTGAATAAATAATTTCCAAACAAACTATCTGTGGATGTTTGCCAATGATTAACTTTTGGAGCAGTATTTGTAGATTTTCAAAGGTTGCACATCTTTTCTGGCTTGTAGACTAGTCAGACTGGCTTTGACTCTATGCAGATTGTTTATTATCTTGGTAAGCAAATATCTTTGAAGACTGTTACATTTTTGCTATGGCTTCCTTTTCTGATGTTGTTTAAACATGAGCTAGTCAAACAGCAGTGCGTGCTTTCTCAGCGTGTGGCAAACATCTTTTTGGATATGGCATCAAGAGCTTTAGCTCACAACAGCTTACATTATGAAGTACAGTGCCTTGCGAAAGTATTCGGCCCCCTTGAACTTTTCAACCCTTTGCCACATTTCAGGCTTCAAAGATGTTTAAAGCTTGGGAAATCTTTTTGTATCCAAATCCAGCTTTAAACTTCTCCAAAACAGTATTACGGACCTGCCTGGTGTGTTCCTTGGTCTTCATGATGCTCTCTGCGCTTTCAACAGAACCCTGAGACTATCATAGAGCAGGTGCATTTATACAGAGACTTGATTACACACAGGTGGATTCTATTTATCACCATCAGTCATTTAGGACAACATTGGATCATTCAGAGATCCTCGCTGAACTTCTGGAGTGAGTTTGCTGCACTGAAAGTAAAGGGGCCGAATAATTTTGCACGCACCACTTTTCAGTTTTTTATTTGCTAAAAAAGTTTAAATTATCCAATAGATTTCGTTCCACTTCACAATTGTGTCCCACTTGTTGGTGATTCTTCACAAAAAATTTAAATTTTATATCTTTATGTTTGAAGCCTGAAATGTGGCAAAAGGTTGAAAAGTTCAAGGGGGCCGAATACTTTCGCAAGGCACTGTAAATGTATCTTCTTTTAGTTGGTTCAACCAATGTCCATCCAAGGCCTATTTGTCATGAGTAAGGCCCCTATCACACTTGTGCGACTTGTCCTATGACTTGGGACTGCAAAGTCGCATGACAAATCATTCCCCATGATTTCCAATGACAAGTATTCATATTAGTACGACTTCAAGTCGTGCCGACTTCAAAGTAGTCCCTGCACTACTTTGGTCCAACTTTGATCCTACTTTAGTCCATTGAATATCACTGAAGTCGGATCAAGTTGGATCGCTGTCTTAACTGATCCGACTTTGGCATGCGACTTGTGCTCTGATGATCTAAAAGGTGAACTCCATGCCAATTAAAAAAAAAAAAAAAAAAAAAACGCCATGGGTTCCCCCTCCAAGAGCATACCAGGCCCTTTGGTCTGGTGTGGATTTTAAGGAGAACCTCTATGGCGAAAAAACAGCGTGGGGGTCCCCCCAAAATCCATACCAGACCCTTATTCAAGCACACAGGTCAGGAAAGGGGGTGGGGACGAGCCAGCACCTGTACCATACCAGGCCGCATGCCCTCAACATGAGGGGGGGTGGGTGCTTTGAGGCAGGGGGGCCCAGCGCCCCCCATCCCAAAGCACCTTGTCCCCATGTTGACGAGAACAAGGGCCTCTTCCCAACAACCCTGGCCGTTGGTTTTTGGGGTCTGAGGGTGGGGGGCTTATCAGATCCTGGCCCCCCACCCTATGTGAATGAGTATCATACATTGTACCCCTACCCATTCACAAAAAAAAGTGTAAAAAATTAAACACAGTACACAGGTTTTTAAAGTCATTTATTAAGGCAGCTCCGGCATCTCTTCCGATCTCTTCTACCCTCTCCGGCTCTTCTGCCTCCTCCGCTGACGTCTTCTGCCTCTGCCGATTCTTCTCCCCTCCCCTCTCCACTAATGTCTTCTAGCCCTCTCCGGTTCTTCTCCCTCTGTCCGCTATCTTCTCGCTCTTTTGCTGGGTCTTCTCCACTGCCTTCTCCCACTGTTCATCTTCTGATGTTGACTCGACGCTCTCTCCCACTCTAATGCTGGGTGCACGGTGTGCCACTACTTATATTGGCATGGGGTGGGGTCACCTGGTGATGTCACCCAGATGCCCCGCCCCTTATGAATCACCGCCCGGGCATGATGGGGCGGTGATGTTATAAGGGGTGGGACCTCCATATGACATCACCCGGTGACCCCGCCCCATGCCAATATAAGTAGTGGCACACCACAAATCCAGCATTAGAGTGGGAGAGAGCGTGGAGTCAACATTGGAAGAAGAACAGAGGGAGAAGAAAGCAGAGAAGACCCTGCAAAAGAGCGAGAAAATAGTGGAGAGGGGAGAAGAGACGCCGGAGCTGCCTTAATAAATTACTTTAAAAACATGTGTAATGTTTTATTTTTGACACTTTTTTAGGTGAATGAGTAGGGATACAATGTACCCGATACTCATTGACATAGGGTGGGGGGCTGGAATCTGGGGGCCCCCTTGTTAAAGGGGGCTTCCAGATTCTGGTAAGTTCCCCCGCCTGCAGCCCCTGAAACCAACAGCCAGGATTGTTGGAAAGAGGCCCTTGCCCGCATCAACAGGGGGACAAGTTGCTTTGGGGTGGGGAATGCAAGGCCCCCCTACCCCAAAGCACCCCCCCACCCAAGTTGAGGGCATGCAGTCTGGTACGGTTCGGGGGGGGCGCTCGCTTGTCCCCACACCCTTTCCTGACCTGCCAGGCTGTGTGCTCGGATAAAGGGTGTGGTATGGATTTTGGGGGGACGGTGTGGGGGTTCCCCCTAAAGATTGATACCAGACACAAAGTACCTGCATTGTCGGGATCAAAGTCGGATCCCCGTTCATTGAAGTCGGTCTTCAAGTCACAGGGCAAAGCCAGATCCACAGTCGTAAGACTGTCATGTAGTACCAGTGTGAAAGGGGCCTAAACCATTACTGATCATTAGGCTACAAGGTATAAATTGCAACATAATATAAGACACCTGTACAGACAGATAAAAAGCCTCAGTTAAAAGAAAGTTTCCTAAATTTTCTTCAATGGCTATCAATATACCAAAGCCCATATTTGTGTTATCTTCTGTTCAGAATGTATTTTGATCGAAAGTAAAAAAAAAAAAATTAACAAGAACCAGCATCCTACACACTGAGCGTTGTTGTTCCAACTGGTGCATTTCACCCCAAATAGGCTTTGGAGCCTTAAAATGCTCAAATGTGAATGAGGGATTAAGGATTACTCCATGTACACTGGCTTAAAAATCACTGCTTCTACTGGAGTTTTGTGTTTTGCCTGTAGAAGCAGCTCAACGTTATCCTATGGATCCATGCACATTAGGATGATTACAGGCATATTTTAAACTCAATGTTTAGAGACAGGAAAAAAAAAAAAACCTTCTGGTTTGCCTTTCTAATTGGAGCTTTGGGGCAGAAAAAATGCAAAACTCTTCTAAACTTTGTACAAAAAACGCTCTATATAAGCGTTTTTTTTTTTTCTGCCAAGGGAACTGGCATTTTTTTTAAGTATAGTGTGCTTTGAGCCTTGGTGTTGTTATTAAAAAGTGTTACTAAACCCCGGACCCTGCATTCACTATATCTGATCTCCCACAGTATACAGAACATGGAAATGCAATTATTTTTGTAAATATAAACTGTTAAATACCGTTTCTCATAAGCAGTATATAAAAGTCTTGGGACTTCTAGCAGTGTCTGGTTAAAGCTTGTCAGAGGAGTTTTCATTCTCCTCTGACTGTCCTATAAGGCTGCAGGACCCCTGACCCTCTGCCTGGACAGTGCTGATTGACCCTGTGCTGATCACATGCAGTCTTCTAAAAAAAGAAAAAAAAAAAAACTCTAGCAACACACACCAAACTGAGCATGTACAGAGTGCCGCCAAGGCTCTGTACTAATCAGCAGATAGATTAGGGACTGTGGAAGAAGAAGAGGATCAGAGAAGACAGGATCAAACAGCCTTTTTACACAATGCAGAGGATTAACACCTTAGGTTCCACAGTGAGTATAACAAGCATGCTTTACTGCATTTTATTATTGTGGGCTTAGTAACACTTAAGGCCCCGTTCACACCCAAGCATACTGCCACGACATCTGCTGTGCTGCTTTTTTTGGAGTGACACAATTCATTTGAATGGGCCTCCCTCTATTTAAAACATGTGTCAAAGAAGCTCATGTACCAAATTTTGGCAGAGCCAGGCACATTGGCATTGCATTTTTTGCTGTGATTTTTGTGCATTTTGTCGCACAACAGTGGCAAAATCGCACCACATTTAGGGTGGCATTAAGAAATAATGGCACTGCAAGCACGTTTCGTGTTTTGTTGAGATTCTGGAATCTCAGGCAGAATAGTGCGATTCTGCTCGTGATTCCACTATGCTTAGGTGAGAATGGGGCCTTACACTGTCGTACAGATTGTAAGTTGACCATTCCCAAATCACCTTAGAAGCAATCAATTTTTCTTACAGCTTCAAAGCACCTGAGAAATGTAACTGAAATTAAAAATAAAGAACTGTCAATTTGCCAAAAAGATTTCTGATTCTGCCCCTCCATTCTCCATGCTGATTCTTGGTCTAATGATCAGCTTGAGGGAAGAGTAGTGACATAAGGGCACAAAAAATGGGAAAGCTTAAAGTAGACATATGGCCTCCCATAAATGTAGTGTATGTGTGTCAGCACTGAATGGCAACTGCACCCGCACTTCCAGTTTTCTCTTAGCCCTCCTGCAAATTCCCACAAATACATTCCTATGTGCACCGGACCCCATTGAGGGTATTTGTACTGGCTGGTATCCATCCAATCAGCCGGTGGCAGCATGGAAGGAATAGAAGTTCCATGCCCAGCTGATACATTTGTATCCCAGAGAGGGAACCTCCTTTTTCTGACCTTCTGGCGAAACAGGGGTCAGAACGTAAGGTGAGCAGCTAGGATATTGAGGTGGAGAGCACTTGCATTTTCAACGTTTATACACTGGTGGTGTATTGTGCGTTTTTGTGCAGAAGACTCAGAGGATTATATTTGTGCATCCGGACTCTTATTTTTATTTAATACATTTTTTTGAGTGTGCGGACTTTATCTTTATTGCGTGTTGTTCACTATTCCCATTAGGGAACACGTATATTTCATTACTGTGTATGGTTCACTATTCCCATTAGGGAACGCGTATATTTCATTACTGTGTATGGTTCACTATTCCCATTAGGGAATACGTATATTTCATTATTGTGTATGGTTCACTATTCCCATTAGGGAACGCGTATATTTCATTATTGTGTATGGTTCACTATTCCCATTAGGGAACGCGTATATTTCATTATTGTGTATGGTTCACTATTCCCATTAGGGAACACGTATATTTCATTATTGTGTATGGTTCACTATTCCCAGTAAGGGAACATGAATATTTGATTGCGCACTTGCTACATTGCAAGTTAATCATTTATTCTTATTTAAGGATTTATTGATAGTTATTTAGGAAGCGCAACACTGTTTTGTTATGTATATTCTATATGTGAAGTGAACGTAGCCAGGTGGGGGGTATTTTTAAAAAAAATTTATTTTTTGGTGGGATTTTGTTATATCCCCTACTATACATATCACTACATAGTGACTAAGGTTATTATTATTTGCGATTAAATTTGTTTTATTTTTTCACTACTAGAGGCTCTAATCACGTGCTTAAAAAAAAAAAAAAACCATTGGAATCCATGTGTCCTGCATGTAGATTGGGGGGGGGGGGGGGGGGGGGCTGCATTATGGGCCACCACTGAGCAGAATGCATTTTGGCCAGAATTTATGAAGAAATTCGATTTTTCTATTTATTTTATTGGATATGTTTTATAGCAGAAACTAAAAAATATTGGTGTTTTTCAAAATGTTTAGTCTTTTTCGTATATATCGCAGAAAATAAAAAAACCCAGTGGTGATTAAATACCACCAAAAAAATAAAATAAAATATATTTCTGTGAA
This sequence comes from Lithobates pipiens, assembly GCF_037356315.1. NCBI lineage: Eukaryota > Metazoa > Chordata > Amphibia > Anura > Ranidae > Lithobates > Lithobates pipiens. The sequence continues at coordinate 40,663,776 of NW_027507790.1, read as the reverse complement.
AAAAATTATATAAATGTAATTTGCGTACAGCGTTGCATGACCGCGCAATTACCAGTTATAGTTGCATAGTGTCGAACAGCAAAAAATGGCCTGGTCATGAAGAGGGTAAAATCTTCCAGTGATCAATCAAGAAATTGGAGTGACATTTGCCTGGTTGTATAGTGTGACATAGAGAAGTGTGACTCACAAGACTTGTGGAACAGCATAACAAATATTTTTTTTTGATCATGGGTTTACATGTATGCATTAAATTGTATTTGGCATTATGCAAGTAGTTCCACTTTAAAGTTGCTATTCCTTGGCAGTTGCGTATTTTAGCTAGTCCTTGTTGGTTCTCAGGGTCTGGTGGACACTGAAGTAATGCAGACACCCATGACCAAGAGTCAAGATAACTATACATAGAGTATTTAAAGAACAGCACAGACCACTGTGACAATGTTCACTGTCACTGTTTGGGAGTAACTGTTGTGACATCAGCAACCTATCAAAGAAATAAGAGCTAGACCAGTCAATATGCAGGATATTATCGGAACAACTCGCGTCACTGAAGTATTTCTGTTCTTCGGGTTTCACCATCTTCAAAATATCTTCTTGGCAACATATTTTCAGTGGTATGAGTTAGCGGCGGAGGATTAGATAATGTCTGAGTCTAAATGAGGTTTGTATTAAAAAAATAAATAAATAAAAAAGTTTTGTCCTCATCTAAGTTGGAAATGCATGAGCCCAGTGTTAAGCAGCTGATTTACTTTGCAACAAAATACTCATAGGGTTACTATATTAACTAATTAAAGTGATAAAAAATACTCCCCTTTCTAACCAATGACACCACAAAAGCTCTTAATTCACTCCCTGGTCATCTCTCGCTTCAACTACTACAACTCCTTCCTCATTGGCTTACCTGTACATAGGCTATCCCCCACCTTCAGTCCATCATGAATGCTGCCAGGCTCACACACCTTACCAACCGCTCAGTGTTTGCCACTCCTCTCTGTCAATCCCTTAACTGGCTTCCACTCACCCAACAAATTCAATTCTAAATACTAACAACTTATAAAGCCATAGACAACTCAGCCCCCAGCTACATCACCAGTCTCAAAATACCAACCTAATCGTTATCTTCGTTCCACCCAAGACCTCCTGCTCTCTAGCTCCCTCGTCACCTCACATGCTCATCTCCAGGACTTTTCCAGAGCCTCTCCAATACTATGGAACTCCTTACCCCAATCTGTCCGCTTATCTCCTACTCTTTTAGCTTTTAGATGATCCCTGAAAACCCTTCTCTTCAGAGAAGCCTACCCTACCCACACCTAACAACTGTATTTTCATTTTCTCCATCAGATCATCCCCCACAGTTATTACCTTTTATATCACTTGACCCTCCCGCCTAGATTGTAAGCTCTAAGGAGCAGGGCCCTCTGACTCCTCCTGTATTGAATTGTATTGTAAGTGTACTGTCTGCCCTCATGTTGTAAAGCGCTGCGCAAACTGTTGATGCTATATAAATCCTGTATTATAATAATAAAAGTCACAACAAAATATTTGAGAGAAAAAGTTAAAAAAATAAAATAAAATAAAAAACACCCATCAGGGTTTTTTTTTTTTGATTCATTTATGTTTGTGCATTACATAGTAACTTGATTTGGTACTTGTTTAGACGGTCATACTGGAGACTTTATGTGTAAGTTAACCAGGAAATTGGAGTGGTATTTAGACACATTGCAGCGACCTGAACGCCGCAAGACCTATGGTGCGAGGGGCCAGGCAACTTCCTGGCAATTTGAGTACTTACTACTTTATGCAACTTGATGTGACTTTGAAGCAACTTTTAGGGAATGTCTGGGTAATCTTCCTGTAATGTCAGATCCAAATCACATCATTATAGAGGAGGATCTGACTTGGAGGCGACTTCCATTAAAGTCTAATGCCGTGTACATAAGGTCGGAATTTCAGCCAGCAAAAGACAGATGAGAGCTTTTCGTCAGAAAATGCGACCGTGTGTATACTCCATCGGAATTTTGCTGGCCGAATTTCCGCCAGCAAAAGATTGAGAGCAGGTTCTCAATTTTTCAGACGGAAAAAAGTTTCTATCGGAGATTCCGATCGTGTGTATGCAATTCCGACATGCAAAAACGAACGCATGCTTAGATTCAACTACGAGACAGAAGCTATTGGCTACTGGCTATTGAACTTCCTTTTTCTAGTCCCATCGTACGTGTTGTACGTCACTGCGTTCTTGACAGTCGGAATTTGGTGTGACCGTGTTTATGCAAGACAGCTTGAGCGTAATCCCGTCGGGAAAAACCAAAATTCCGATCGTGTGTACGGTGCATAAGGGCACAAGTCCGACAGAAGTCATCTTGAAGTAGTACAGGAACCTTTTCTAAAGTTGGAGAGACTTCAGTAGTGCTAATTATTATTGACCGACATTGAATGACATGGGATTTCACGTCACGTCATTCTTCTTCTTTTTTTTTACTTCTTTTTTTTCTTTTTTACTATTAATTGCGGCCATCTGCGATTTTTATTGTGACTGCGACATTATGGCGGACACATCGGACAATTTTGACCCATTTTTGGGACCATTGTCATTCATACAGCGATCAGTGCTATAAAAATGCATTGATTACTGTCAAAATGTTGCTGGCAGTGAGGGGGTTAGCACTAGGGGGCGATCAAGGGGTTAACTGTGTTCCCTGGGAGGTGATTCTAACTGAAGGGGGAGGGAACTGACTAGAGCATGTGACGGATCGTGGTTCCCAGCTAATAGGTTTACAGACACACTTTTGTGTTCTGTCCCTCGTGATCGCTCTTAGCTGGTGGTCATCGCGACCAACGCCCATGAGCATCGGCACCGCCGCTGTGCAGCGGGCATGGGCACACGCCTCCGGCGGGGCGCCCGTGTCTGCTATCCCGATCCCGCAAGCCGATGTATAGCTGTGACGGTTCGTGACGACCTGCCGCAGTAAAATGACAGTGGCTGGTCAGCAAGCGGTTAAATACTGGGCAACATAATAAAAACCTGGGGTGCTCTAGTCTTCAAATTCCAGATAGAACTCGAAACACTGAGCTATAGGTTCTACCCTACTGCACCCTTTCCTCCCTACCAACCATAGAGGCCACAATCTAGTTGGAAATATGCATAGCTGTCACTACAGGTATACCTAACACTTAAGCTGAACTTTAAAGCGGACCTTCAGTCATTTTTTCATCTTTCCATTTATTTATCTTCTGCTTTAACTTTGGATAGTAAAACTTTTTTTTCTGCTAGTAAATACCTTATACAGCCCACTTCCTGTTTCTTGTCTGGTAAATAGGCATATTATATATATATACCTAAAGTGGTATTAAACCTAAAAACAAAATTTCATATAATGCAACTTACCAATTCGTAAATGTTGTGGCTGCATTTAGATTTCTATTTTTAGGGTATTTTCTTTATTTTCCCATGGTGATCTGGCCAGTATTATGCTTCCCATCCCACTCTGGGTGAAAGAGCAACAGGGACAGCAGCATTGTTAATCTGGGGAGAAGCTGGTGTTGGATGCACAAGCAGAATAAGGGCCATTTCACATTGATCCATTTTTTTATGCGTTTTTTGGGGATAAAAAAAGCTGAAAAAAAAAATGCATGAAAAATATATCTCTAAAAATCCTATGGAACTCTTCACAACAGTATGCTGCAGGGTGTAGTACATCTTTAAAAGTCCTATATGCTGTATTTTTTGGTGCATGTTTAAAAACCACACCAAAAACACACTTCCCCATTGAAATGAATAGAAAATGCATCAAAACTGCACCTGCGGTCTGTTTTGGGTGCATTTTTTGAGCCATGTGTCCAAGTTTCACATGTGCATAATTGGAGACAGGAGTACAGAATGCGCATTTTGAAAGCACTCTTAAGGCCCGTACACACGGTCGGACTTTTTGACAACAAACATGCAAATTAGCTGTTTTGGAGCAACATCCGACTGTGTGTACGCTCCATCGGACAAACTTTTTCTGTTTTCATCGGACTTTTGTTGGCTCTGCGAACGGACAAACTTTTTGACAACAGAAGTCCGATGGAGCAAAGTCCTACCGTGTGTACGCAAAAGCATCGGACTTTTGTACAAGGTACAAACACGCATGCTCAGAACCATTGCAAACGATCAGACTACAATACAGAAGTTGACCAAAGGTGGCGCTGGAGTCATTGAACGTCCTCTTTTGAAGCGGCGTCAGTACGTTGTGACGTCATTACGTTCGTGTTTGTTGTCAAAAAGTCCGACCGTGTGTATGCAATACAAACTTGTGGACAACACACTTTGTACAAAAGTCCACGGAAAAGTTTGTACAAGTCCGACCGTGTGTATGGGGCTTTAGATAGACCTGACTAATAAACTAAAGCTGAACTATTGCTAACACTTTTTGAGTGTGTACTATAGTTTTTATTTTTCCCTTTTGGTAAAAAGGTTTTAAATAAATGTTAACTATTGTAAGCACCCCTATCAGTTAAAGTGGAGTTCCACCCATTTAAAAGTCAGCAGCTACAAAAAGTGTAGCTGCTGACTTTTAATAATCAGACACTCACCTGTCCCACAGTCCAGCAAAGTATGTGCAGGAAGTCCTGCTCCTTTCCCCCTCCTCTCCGCGGTGCTGGCATTCTAACATACACAAGCCATGCTGCGTGCTGTGAATGGCCGGGCAATCTTCTGGGACCTGTGACGTGTCCTAGAAGATTGCAGGAAGGGAGGGGGGAGAGGTGATCCTCCTTCTAGAGCCGTGGCACCAAGGGAGGAAGTGGGAGCTTGGTGAGTAAAAAACAGGGTAACCCCCACCCCCTGAAAAAATTACATGCCAAATGTGGCATGTCAGGGGGTCACCAGCACTTAGGCCCCTTTCACACTGGGGCGCTCAGCTATATTTAGCGACGCTTTACCGTTGTTTTAGCTGCGCTAATCGGCCACAAGCGGGGCAGTTTTAACCGCTAGCGTCCGGAAAAGGGCTAAAACTGCCCGCAAAGCGCCGCTGCAGAGGTGCTTTGCAGGCGGGTTTGGAGCGCTGCCCCATTGTTTTCAATGGGAAGGGGCGCTTTAGGAGTGGTAATTACACCACTCTTACAGCGCTCCAAAGATGAGATATGTAAAGGGAAAAACTAGTGCGCTCCACCTAGAATGTCATAGGAAAAAAAAAATGATGTACATAGGAAGCAGCCAGCATAAAAAAGTGATCTCTGCACCAAAAATTAGATATATAGATTAATAAGAATGCGGCGCTACCAAAAAAGTGCTAAACCAATCAGTGAATAATAATCTCAAAATGTAAATCAAATAATATCCACTAAGTGTAACATAAATACAATAGAAAATAAATCAATAAAAATAATCCAAAATTACGCGTGCAGACAATAAATGTGCAGCAATTGGTGAATAATAGTCCGTGAAGAATAAATCAAATACTTCAATAATCTGCATAAATAATCCAAATGTAAACAAACGTATAAAAATATATGTATAAAAATATATATAGAAAATCTATAAGGTGAAAATACGTGAAAAAACAAATATAGTGATTATTTAAACAATCAATATACACACGTGATAGTCCATAATTAAAGTGCACTAATGACTGATAAAATTGCAAAATATATGAATAAAGTTCATGCATAAAGATGTGAAAAAACGATTCCCAAGAGTGGCAAATCACTGCAAACTTCAGTGCTTAATGGGTGCACCATCTATTTCCCCCAGCCTCTCACCTCCAATATCTGGTAAATAGGCACTGTATAAAGGGATAACTGCTGGCTTCTTATTCATTCACACTGCTCCACCGCTGATTGTATTTCACTGTGAGGCTATATATTATATGCCCTCCCAATAGCTCCAGGATATCCAAGCCATAAAGAGTGGAAAAACACAGAGGGCTCTTATGTGTAGTAACTTCGCTATTTTATTATAATCAACAGTAAAATCCACACTTACATTGAAAAATACAGCAGAGTGTGCAGCAGACGCGGACTTCCGGTTTCGGCCGTAAACCGGAAGTGATAGGTCCGACACCAGATTCCTTCCCTAAGAATCTGGTGTCGGACCTATCACTTCCGGTTTACGGCCGAAACCGGAAGTCCGCGTCTGCTGCACACTCTGCTGTATTTTTCAATGTAAGTGTGGATTTTACTGTTGATTATAATAAAATAGCGAAGTTACTATACCGTATATACTCGAGTATAGGCCGACCCGAATATAAGCCGAGGCCCCCAATTTACCCCCAAAAAAACTGGCAAACTTATTGACTCGTGTATAAGCCGAGGGTGAGACATGCCTGTCCATCCCTGTGTGTGTGTCCGTCCATCCCTGTGTGTCCGTCCATCCCTGTGTGTCCGTCCATCCCTGTGTGTCCGTCCATCCATCCCTGTGTGTGTGTGTGTCCATCCATCCATCCATCCCTGTGTGTGTGTGTCTCCATCCATCCATCCATCCATCCCTGTGTGTGTGTGTCTCCATCCATCCATCCATCCATCCCTGTGTGTGTGTGTGTCTCCATCCATCCATCCCTGTGTGTGTGTGTGTCTCCATCCATCCATCCATCCATCCCTGTGTGTGTCTCCGTGTGTGTGTGTGTGTGTGTGTGTGTGTGTGTGTGTGTGTGTGTGTGTGTGTGTGTGTGTGTGTGTGTGTCCAGCCTACCTTTGTCCCGAGCCTCCGTCCCGTGCCTTGCCTCCTTGCCTCCGTCCCGTGCCGTGACTTGCCTCCTTGCATCCGTCCCGTGTCGTGCCGTGCCTTGCCGCCGCCGTCCCGTCCCGTCCCGTCCCGTGCCGTGCCTTCCCTTGCCTCCGTCCCGTGCCCTCTTCGTCGGCGGCCATTGTAAATTTTAAAAGCAGCGCCGCCGCCTTCGCCTGTGATAGGCGGAACACTGAATTTCCCAGCAGCCTGTGTTCCGCCTATCACAGACGTCGTATCATCCTCGTCCGTAGTACGAGGATGATACGATGTCCGTGATAGGCGGAACACAGGCTGCTGGGAAATTCAGTGTTCCGCCTATCACAGGCGAAGGCGGAGCCGGAGGCGCGGCTTTTGAATAGAATGGCCGCTGTCTGTCTGCTCGACACGCTGATCGAGCGGGCAGACAGCGATGACTCGAGTATAAGCCGAGGGGGGCACTTTCAGCCTCAAAAAAGAGGCTGAAAATCTCGGCTTATACTCGAGTATATACGGTACATATATTTTTATACGTTTGTTTACATTTGGATTATTTATGCAGATTATTGAAGTATTTGATTTATTCTTCACGGACTATTATTTACCAATTGCTGCACATTTATTGTCTGCACGCGTAATTTTGGATTATTTTTATTGATTTATTTTCTATTGTATTTATGTTACACTTAGTGGATATTATTTGATTTACATTTTGAGATTATTATTCACTGATTGGTTTAGCACTTTTTTGGTAGCGCCGCATTCTTATTAATCTATAGCTCCAAAGATGAGGCTTGCAGGACCTTTTTGACCGTCCTGCAAGCGCACCGCTCCAGTGTGAAAGCCCTCAGGGCTTTCACATTGGAGTGCACTGAGCGGCTCTTTCAGGGCGCTTTGCAGGACCTATTTTTAACACTTTAGCGCCTGCTGCAGCGCCTCAGTGTGAAAGGTGCCTGAAAGCGGAAGTTCCATTTTTGGGTGGAACTCCGCTTTAACCTCCCTGGCGGTATGATTACTTCAGATTTTTGATGCTTAAAGGGATTGTAAAGTGATTTTTTTATTTTTTATTTAAAATAACAAACATGTTATACTTACCTCCACTGTGCAGCTCGTTTTGCACAGAGTGGCCCCGAACCTGCTCTTCTGGGGTCCCTCTGCGGCTGTCTCAGCTTCCTCCCTCAGATGCTTCTCACGTTCATGCGAGCTCCCTCGCATGGTGAGAAGCATCTGCGGGCGCGCTCCCGTGATACAGCCGGCGGCTATAGCCGCTCGCTGTATCACACGGCCTCGCCCCCCGGCGCTCCGCGTCAGTGGATGTGATTGACAGCAGCGCGAGCCAATGGCTGCGCTGCTTTCCATCCATCCACTCCAGCCAATCAGCGGCCAGGCTGAACGGTGGAAAGGACGTCGGGGGATGAGCGCGGGACTTTCGAGGGGTGAGGTAAGTAAAACGGGGGGGGGGGGGCTGGGATCGCAGGCACTGTCAGATGTTTTTTCACCTTAATGCATAGAATGCATTAAGGTGAAAAAACATTTACCTTTACAACCCCTTTAAAGCGGTACATTGTTTTGTATGGAAATTTGGCATTTTATATTGTAGGCCTGTAATTCTTAGGAATAACTCACTTAAATCTGTCCAAACAAGAGGCTAGTAGGCATCCCGGGTATGATAAAAGTTTGAAACAGGAAATCATAAATTATAATATAATAAATAACTATAAATAGTTATAACAAATAATAATAAAAATTATTCAATAATGTAATCAAATCAAGAACACTGAAATTTGCTCAGTTGCAGAATTGTCGCTGTCATTACTTTCACTATTTGATGACGGATTTCCCCAGGAATTACTATCGCTCAATTCTGCAAGTGATTCTAATTTATTATCACTGTTTTCTAGCTGGTCTATAACCACTTTTGATGTAAAGGGACAGTTTTGGTTGCTATGGACAGTTTCCAGGCAGAAAGAAAAGTATTTATAATATAAAACTATATGCAGGACACTGGGCAGACCACTAGGGACAAAAGGGATGTGAAATCATTTGTACAGTAATGTAATCTGTAAGACCCCTTTCACACATTGCAGGCGCTACAGCGCTAAAAACAACGCCTGCAAAGGCTTTCACACTTGAGCGGTGCGCTGGCAGGACGCTAAGGCCCCTTTCACACTGGGGCGGGGTCGGCGGTAAAACAGCGCTATTTTTAGTGCCACTTTACCGTAGTTTTAGCGCCGCTCTTCGGCCGCTAGCGGGGCGGTTTTAACCCCCGCTAGTGGCTGAAAAAGGGTTAAAACCGCCCATGAAGCACCGCTGCAGCAGCGCTATACCGGACGTAGAGCCGCGCTGCTCCATTGATTTCAATGGGCAGGAATGGTGAAGGAGTGGTGTATAGATGCTGCTAGCAGGACTTTTTTGGCAGCCACTCCAGTGTGAAAGCTCTCAGGGCTTTCACATTGGAGAGACAGCAGCGGCTGTTTCAGGGTGCTTTGCAAGTGCAATTTTTAGTGCTGTAGCGCCTGCAAAGCGCCCAAGTGTGAAATGGGGCCTAAAAAAAAAGTCCTGCTAGCAGCATCTATACACCGCTCCTGCCCATTGAAATCAATCATCAGTTTTCTTTTTTTTTTTTTTAGGCTTTTCCCCCCCCTGTTTTCACCTGGTTATGTGGCCAGTAACATGCCTCCTAAGATTAAGTTACTAAATGGGCACGGGAGCACAGCAAACAGCAGCACTGTCAGTCTTGGAAGAAAGAGAGAGTGTTAGATGTACCAGCAAATTTAAAATACACTAACAAATTGAAGCTAAACTCCAGATCACACTTTATAATCAGTTACAGCAAACTTTTTTCCTTTTGGGATAAAGGTTTTACATGAATAAATAAAAGCTGATCATTGTACGCACCCCTGTCAGTGTTACATGGTTTGCCACATCCTTTTCAACTGATACGTTCTGCTAGAGAGCTTGTTATTTTGAAAAACAACAGACTTACTGGCTGGATCACCAGATGAAAATATACCGTATATACTCGAGTATAAGCCGAGATTTTCAGCCTCTTTTTTGAGGCTGAAAGTGCCCCCCTCGGCTTATACTCGAGTCATCGCTGTCTGCCCGCTCGATCAGCGTGTCGAGCAGACAGACAGCGGCCATTCTATAGTTCAAAAGCCGCGCCTCCGGCTCCGCCTTCGCCTGTGATAGGCGGAACACTGAATTTCCCAGCAGCCTGTGTTCCGCCTATCACGGACATCGTATCATCCTCGTACTACGGACGAGGATGATACGATGTACGTGATAGGCGGAACACAGGCTGCTGGGAAATTCAGTGTTCCGCCTATCACAGGCGAAGGCGGCGGCGCAGCTTTTGAATTTTACAATGGCCGCCGAGGCGCCGACGAACGAAGAGGGCACGGGACGGAGGCAAGGCAAGGCACGGCACGGGACGGGACGGGACGGGACGGAGGCAAGGCACGGCGGCGAGGCACGGAGGCAAGGAGGCTCGGCACGGGACGGAGGCTCGGGACAAAGGCTCGGGACACAGGTAGGCTGGACACACACACACACACACACACACACACACACACACACACACACACACACACGGATGGATACACACACACACAGGGATGGATGGATGGATGGAGACACACACACACAGGGATGGATGGATGGATGGAGACACACACACACAGGGATGGATGGATGGATGGACACACACACACACACAGGGATGGATGGACGGACACACAGGGATGGACGGACACACAGGGATGGACGGACACACAGGGATGGACGGACACACACACAGGGATGGACAGGCATGTCTTACCCTCGGCTTATACACGAGTCAATAAGTTTGCCAGTTTTTTTGGGGGTAAATTGGGGGCCTCGGCTTATATTCGGGTCGGCCTATACTCGAGTATATACGGTAAGTAAGAAAGCCACAAAAAAGAAAACAAATGCGACCACCACATCTAAGAATTGGTAAGCTGCAATATTATAAAATGTTTGCTTTTGGGTTTAATATGGATTTAAGCCGATCAATTCACTAGTATCTAATGATACCACTCTACCATATGGCATTTTGTCACCATATGCCCCTAGCACTGTTATCAGTTCCTGTCTCATTAAGTAGAATGTTGATTTGGCCAGCTGCCTGCCTTGTATACAACTGGTACACTTCAACAGCATGCAGATTTTTTGCTGCTGAACAGTCTAATTATTTTTGTAATTGGTAACAAAAATATATTTAATGTTTTTGTAATTATCAATGCATTTGCAGATTTCACAACTCTAGAATACCTGGTAACCCCCGCTCAATATGTATTAAAATAACAAATTACTGCAAGAGTGGATATAACAAGTTATTTAGGATACACTGCTGTCAAACTGACACATTTAGCTTGAGCACCATACAGGGAGCATATTAGATCAGAATCTGATGTGTGCTACATTAAAGCAGGACTTCAGTCATTTTTTTCAACTTTCCATCTATTAAATCTTCTGCCCTTGTTGTTTTAACTTTGGATAGTAAAACATTTTATTTCTGCCAGTAAATACCTTATACAGCCCACTTCCTATTTCTTGTCTGGTAAATAGGCCTAGGCTTATGACACCATGCACCGCTCTCTCTCTCTCACTCTGAGAGTTTGCAAGGAAGGAAGGGGCGAGTCATAAGAGGGCCAATGAGAGCTGTAGAACTGGAGATGTGCCGCGGGTGCACATTGGGGAAATTCTGTGTTGGCTGTGTCCCTTGGACACAGCCAATCACAGATCGTGCTCAGCAGCAGTTTAGCACTCGATCAGAGCTTCCAGTGAGAGATGATCTCATATGTAAACATATGAGATCATCTCTCATCACCGGCTCTCCCTCCTCACACAGAGACCGCGTGTGAGAAGGGAGAGCTTCCTGCAGCAGCGTGAGTAAAATCACACAGTGCCCACAGTGCCGATTTCCCCAGTTCCACCTGTGAGTGCCATCTGTCCCCAGTGACACCCATCAGTGCCATCTATCAGTGCCATCTGTCCTCAGTGCCACCTGTCCCCAGTGCCACCTGCCCCCCAGTGCCACCTGTCCCCAGTGCCACGTATCAGTGCCATCTGTCATTAGGGCCACCTGTCAGTGTCACGTGCCATCTGTTATCATTGTCACGTGTCATCAGTGCCACGTATCAGTGGCATCTGTCATCAGTGTCACGTGTCATCAATGTCATGTATTAGTGCCATCTGTCATCAGTGCCACGTATGAGTGCCATCTGTCATCAGTGCCACGTATTAGTGCCATCTGTCATCAGTGCCACGTATTAGTGCCATCTGTGTCACGTGTCATCAGTGCCACGTATTAGTGCCACATGCCATCAGTGCCACATCAGTGTCATGTGCCATCAGTGCCACATCAGTGTCACGTGCCATCAGTGCCACATCAGTGTCACGTGCCATTGTCCTAGTGATCCAGGGCCTTCAAAAGTGTAATAGGTAGTCAACAAGTTGGATGTGGAATTTATGCTCCTAGAACCCGTGATGGCGCCCCCTGCATGTTGGGCCTCTCTATGTGGCTAGGCTGTGGAAAAGGCACATACGTGTGGTGACATAATACTCAGGAGGAGTAGCAGAATGTATTTCGGGGCATCATTTGTGGTATACACATGCCATGTGAGAGAAATAACCTATTACAATGACAATTTTGTGGGAAAAAAAATGTAAAATCTTAATTTTGCAAAGAATTGTGGGAAAAAATGACAACATTAAAAACCTCACCATGCCTCTTACTAAATACCTTGGAATATCTACTTTCAAAAAAGGGGTAATTTGGGGGGGGGGGTATTTGTGCTTTCCTGGCTTGTTCGGGTCGCAAGAAATGAGAGGCCACCAGTGCATCAGGTGTGATCAATCTTTTATGATTTGCACCACAGCTTGTAGACTCTCTAACTTTCACAAAGACCAAATAATATCCACTTATTTGGGTTATTTTTACCAAAGATATGTAGCAGTATAAATTGTGGCCAAAATTTATGAAGAAAAATTTATAATTTGCATAATTCTATCACAGAAACAAAGAAAATTTTTTATTTTTTTTTAAATTTCAGTCTTTTTTCATTTATAGCACAAAAAATAAAAAACCCAGGAGGTGATCAAATACCACTAAAAGAAAGCTTTATTTGTATGGAAAAAAAAGGACAAAAAATCCTTTGGGAACAGTATTACATGACTGAGTAATTGTCATTCAAAGTGTAAGAGCACCGAAAGCTGAAAATAGGTCTGGTCACGAGGGGAGTTTAAGTGCCCTGAGAGAGAGGTAATTAGTAAGAAAGTATTGTTTTAGAATTAAGAACCACCCACCCTATTTGAGTGGATTTCTCCAGAAACCTTGCGGTTTGTGGATTGCATAAATTAAGAAAAACTTTTGACCTTATGACTATAGCATATATACAGTGTTTTGCAAATAAGAGGAGCAGGCCACGGCGGTCCATCCTATCCATGATGGTGTCAGGCAGCTTCCAAAAAGACCAGTTAAAGAGAGGAACAAGGAAGCAGCAATTAAGCTGGAACAGTTTACATGTACCCCTGCTAAAAAAGCGAATCCAAAACTCTGCTACTGACCAAACACAACACCTGAGGGGAACTAAAATCCTGAGGACATGTCACCACTGCTGACACTGATAGGACTACTGGACTTGTTACATTGGAGAAACAGCCCAGGCCACCCCTGGTGCTGCTTAGCCACCTACAGACATTACAGGGGATGCTTAGCCCACCTTTAGAGATGTGCACTCAAGCTTACACCTTACTGAGAGTTCTTACAGATCAGCTTAAGGGTATTAAAGAGGATATTGTCCGTGGGAGACAATACATACAAAAGATAAGGAAACGCACCTTAACACTGGAAGGTTGAGTGAGGGTCACTGAGGATGTGGTCACACAGCTAAGCGGGATCTACAATTTGCCCAGCTTAAACTCACCGCCTATGATCAAAGGTTAGAAGAAACGGTAAAAAGATTTTCCAATCTTTTTTGATCTTATGATCTATTATATTGAGAAATTGTTGCTAGACATGTGTGGCAAGAACAGGTTCATGCCCTTATTGGTGGTGGAGAAGGTGGCCAGACCATTTTTTATCAAGAAGCCTACCATGACCTTTTTATAGAATATTGGAGATAAATGGATGTAAAATCTTGTTATTCCCTGACTTTCTGCTGAGATGTGGTGGCACAGTGGCACCCACTTTTTGTTTTTTAAATCATTGGGCGCAGCTTTCTCGTAGCTAGATCTTAATCAATGCCACCTGAAAAATAACACTAAGGGTCCGTTCACACAGGGGCAACACGACTTTCAACACGACTTTTGGAGTCAACTTGGACACGACCTGAACACGACTTGGGGTGACTTACAACACGACTTTAAGTCGCCCCAGGCCAGGCGACTTTTGCCGCGGCCAATCAGAGAATGAGCTCTCAAGAGGGCACTCCACGCCAAATTTATTTAAAAAATTTGGCGTGGGTTCCCCCTCCGAGAGCATACCAGGCCCTTAGGTCTGGTATGAATATTAAGGGGAACCCCCTACGCCGAAAAAACGGCGTGGGGGTCCCCCCCAGATCCATACCAGACCCTTATCCGAGCACTCTACCTGGCCGGCCAGGAGAGGGGGTGGGGATGAGCGTGCGCCCCCCCCTCCTGAGCCGTACCAGGCCGCGTGCCCTCAACATGGGGGGTGCCTTGGGGAGGGCGGGGCCGCGTGGCCCCCCACCCCAAAGCACCTTGTCCCCATGTTGATGAGGACAAGGGCCTCTTCCCGACAACCCTGGCCGTTGGTTGTTGGGGTCTGCAGGCGGGGGGCTTATCGGAATCCGGGAGCCCCCTTTAATAAGGGGGCCCCCAGATACCGGCCCCCCACCCTATGTCAATGAGTATGGGGTACAACGTACCCCTACCCATTCACCTGTGAAAAAAAAAAAAAAAAAAACACAACACAGGGTTAAAATAGTTTATTGCACAGCTCCGGGGGTCTTCCGTCTTCGGGGGTCTTCTCGCCGGACTCCTCCGCTATCTTCTGCTAGCTCTTTTGCTAGCGGAGGAGCCCGGCTTTCTTCTTTGTCGCCGCCCTCTTCTTCCGACTTCGGGGGTCTTGTCCCCCTCTTCGGTTCTTCTTGCCGGGCCACCGCTTCTTCTTTCAGCTCTTTTACTAGCGGTGGCCCGGTCTTCTGTCGCCGCCGCCTTCCGTTCTTCTTCTTCTTCTCCTGGAGATGTTGACTCAACGCTCTCTCCGGCCGCAATGCCAGGGACGCGGTGCGCGGCGACTTATATAGGGACAAGGGGCGGGGTCACCGGTTGATGTCACATGGTGTCACGATGTCACAGTCCCGGAGAATGCTGGGACTGTGACATCGTAAGGGGGCGGGTCACCATGTGACATCAACCGGCGACCCCGCCCCTTGTCCCTATATAAGTCGCCGCACACCTGGCATTGCGGCCGGAGAGAGCGTCGAGTCAACATCTCCAGGAGAAGAAGAACGGAAGGCGGCGGCGGTGACAGAAGACCGGGCCACCGCTAGTAAAAGAGCTGAAAGAAGAAGCGGTGGCCCGGCAAGAAGAACCGAAGAGGGGGACAAGACCCCCGAAGTCGGAAGAAGAGGGCGGCGACGAAGAAGATAGCCGGGCTCCTCTGCTAGCAAAAGAGCTAGCAGAAGATAGCGGAGGATTCCGGCGAGAAGACCCCCGAAGACGGAAGACCCCCGGAGCTGTGCAATAAACTATTTTAACCCTGTGTTGTGGTTTTTTTTTATATTTTTTTCACAGGTGAATGGGTAGGGGTACGTTGTACCCTATACTCATTCACATAGGGTGGGCAGCCGGTATCCGGGGGCCCCCTTATTAAAGGCGCTCCCGGATTCCGATAAGCCCCCCCGCCCGCGCGGCCCCCCTTCCCCAAGGCACCCCCCATGTTGAGGGCACGCGGCCTGGTATGGCTCAGGAGGGGTGGGGCCACACGCTCGTCCCCACCCCCTTTCCTGGCCGGCCGGGTAGTGTGCTCGGATAAGGGTGTGGTATGGATCTGGGGGGGACCCCCACGCCATTTTTTGGCGTAGGGGGTTCCCCTTAATATCCATACCAGACCTAAGGGCCTGGTATACTCTCGGAGGGGGAACCCACGTCAATTTTTTTTTCATAAATTTGGCATGGAGTGCCCTCTTGAGAGCTGATAATTCTGTCAGAGTCGCCTCCGTATAGATGGAGATCCGACTTGGAGGCGACCTCCATTGAAATTAATGGGTACCGGTCGCCTACAAGTCGGATTCAAGTAGTACAGGAACCTTTTCTGAAGTCGGAGCGACTTCAGTAGTGTGCATTAAGACGGCTCTCATTCACTTACATTGCTTTTTAAATGTTGTCCGACCTGAGGCGACTAGGGGTGACCTGAAGTCGGATCGGAGTTGCCCCTGTGTGAACGGACCCTAATACTAAAGACATACTGGTAGGTTAATCGGATCCTGTCTAAATTGGCCCTAGTATTTATGAATGTGTGTTTGGGACCTTAGGTTGTAAGCTCCTTAAGGGCAGAGACTGATGTGAATGTACAATGTATATGTAAAGAGCTGCGTAAATTGACGGCTCTTTAGAAGTACCTGAAATAAATAAAAATAATAAATAAGTAATAAGACTTTTTCCTCACTTCTTACAAGTGATGCCTTAAAATCCTTGCAAGCCCGGGCAACGCCAAAAAAATGGCAACTGCACCTACCAAATGTTCTGCTTTTGGAAAGGCGTACCCCGAAGGGCACACAAGGCCAACCAAAACTCTAGAATCTAGATTACCATGTTGTGTTTTCCTGCGTAGAACTGGTTATGCTTGTTTGTTTGGTTTTGTTGGGAAGCAGTTTGCCTGTTTCTAATTTCTGCACTTCAGAGTATACAATTAATACCACCCCTAGAATATTATTTTACCTGGCCTTTCTCTCATTCACTTACAGAAATAATCCAACTATTGGATTTGAAAGACTCTCCAGGCCCCCTACTGGGACTCATCTGAACTGTTCTGTTCCTCCAGGCCTTGGCAGTGGATCATGGCGACTTGACCCACTATTTGATCTAATTTCACCGGCAGACCCCTAGACGGTCTTGCTTTCTTCTGGCTCGTTTATGGCCAAGGACAATAAAGTCATCTCTTGGAATGTAATAGGGTTGAATGACCCAATTAGGAGACAAGCGGTATTCTCAATTAATTTATCCAAGGGAACTTTCTCCCTCCTTGAGGAGAGACAAAATTCAAAACACAGTATCATATTAATCTTCTCAATTCGGCTTTTCCTTGCAGTCATTCTAAAATAATAATATACAGTAAATTTGTAATCTTACAGTACAATGCAAGATGCATACTTGTTAATATATATATCCCCCATCACTCACCATACAAAGTATTTTATTTTTAAACATCTCATGCAATTTACAACTGGGTGCAGGACCCTCCTGGTTTAGAGATTTTAATAATCACCTGCAAACTACCGTGAGTTAATTGAATTGTTTACAAACCCTTACCCCACAGCAGGAACATCTTTTGCAACATATCTATGGCAAAACAGGCCTTATTGTGGAGGCTACAACAACCTACATTTTGCCAATATTCCTGTTACTCCAATACCCATCTATCCAACTCTAGGTTTGGCTTTGGGTAATGAATATATGCCCCCACTAATCACCGCATCACTTTTTGCACCCAGGGTCCTCTCAGATCACTCACCTTATAATAATAATTACCACAACCTCCTCCTCCCCCCCTTAAACTTTACACCTGGAAAACAAACTAAATTTGGCTAGAGCTATTTTCTGAACAAGCATTATTCTTCAAATAAGGGAGATTTTAGTCATATACAGACACTCGACCTCTTATATACTGTAGTGTGAGATACATTAAAGTTACATTTAAAGAGCATTTAAATGAAGGAGATGAATATTAAGAGAAACTCGAAGTTTCACAAGTGCGAGAAATTCCTCCTGCATGACACAGAGCGGGCTTAGGAGGCGTCTATCGCTGATCCCAAACCAGAGATGGCGTGACTTGCAGCAGGCGTGTAAAAATCTCCCTATCAAAGGTATAAAATAAATTTTACATCTTTTGTATATTCTTAATCTTATCCAAGGGTATGAGCAGAAATAGAGACTTGCATATTGTAGCACAATTATAAATGCAGAGCCCTCCCTGATTACACAAACATCCCAAGAAAGTGCCTCAAAGGGCAGTCCAATTTGGCCTCTGGATCCAACATGTGCAAATGTCTCCGCTTTAGTGACTTGTCTTGTCTCAGCCCAGAGTATCCAGAAAATTAAATAAAATCATGGTGGGGAAGAGTAGGGAGGGAAACATGACACCACTAATTTAGAACCGCCCTACCAGGATCCGCCACATCTAACAAAAGCATTGTAATGCTCATAGGGGGAATACAATGCTTCTTCAGCCATTAAGATCTTTATATGCCTACGTAGTCATGACTTGTATCCATCCTGTCCAAATCAAATTTCCACAGTTCATTTTCCATGATTTCATTAACTGCTGTAGGCCAACCCCTATGAAAGAGGACCTGGGTAGATTTTGAGACATAACTGTCTGGACCTTTGCCCATTAGGACTTACTTCATATTTGATCCTATGAAAGTGTGACTCCTAGGTCCCTCAATCTTTCTCTCAAGAAATAGGGGCTACCTTTAGACTCCAGGTCTAACAATGTTTTGTATTTGAGTGACATGGGCTAGAGCAGGGGTGCCCAAACTTTTTAAGAGCGAGGGCCACTTAAGCAACTTGGTAACCAGTCGCGGGCCACAATGAGCGGAGCGGGCGGTTGACAGGTCATGGCTACACTATAGGCCCTCCGATCCGATCCACCCAGATGGAAGGGGGCGAACTCCCTTCTATTTTTTTTATCAGATTTGTATGACCGGATTGGATGCAAGCGGGAGTAAATGGACAAAAGTCTGTTTACATCTGCCGCTCTGTAGAGGTGAATTGAGGGTCCGATTGCGTAGGGCTGATCATGTGAAAAGGGCCTAAACTGCTTTCACACTGATGATTACCCACACCACAGGTGCAGGGTAGTGCTGTGGGTTAACTGAACTTTGCCATAGACTCTGCCTGTGGCAAAAGCCGGCGCTGTACAGGAAGCATCAGCTTATGGGCTCTGCTCTGCAGCCGTTTTCTTCCTCTACCACCAGCTTCATTCACAACACCGCTGCTATGGTATGACGGGTCAGCAACCTGCGATCTGGGCTTGCTAACCCGCCACTCCAGAGCAGGAGGTCGCGGGCCACATCAAAGGGCTTTTTTTAGGGTCAATTTTTTGCATTTTGGATAGAGTAAGGGAGGGTATAAACCCTGTAAGGTTTCTTTTTGCCATCTGTGTCCTATTGGGCAAAATTCCTTTTGCTTCCTGTCCCATAGTCAAAATAGGAAGTGAAAGAAAATTAGGGAATCCTTGGTTGTCACCAGAACTCCCCAAGTCCCCACTAGAAAATATCCCCACTATTACTGTTCTGGCAACAACCCAAAATTTGTGATTTCCTTTTGACTTTCACTTTAATTGATAATGGTAAACAGGACTTGTATAAGGGGTGATTCACCATAACAGGGGCACAAACAGCAATAAAACCTGACAGATATTCTAACTTCTCTCCACTCTATCCAGAACTAAAAAAAGTTTTGCCTTAATATACTTTAGTTGGTGGCCATATTCTAATTATTACCATGCATCAAAACGTTATTGCTCTGTAATAAGGTTGTAAGTCTGAAAGACCTAACCTGTCTCAAAAAAGAACTCAGCAGTGCTATGGGAGCATATGGAGGAATAAAATAATCTTAGGCAAAATATTCATTTTAACAATCTGTATCCTACCCAATCACATGAAGGTCATCCTACCATGACCGCAAATAATTTTGGATGACCATGATCAATGTGGACTGAGAGGATATTTGCTTTAATAAGGTTTTTTTTTTTAAAGTTGGAGAAATTATCAAACCCTTCCAGTTTCACCAAAATGTGGCCTAGTCACAAAGAACAAGATGTCTTCAACAAAGGTTGATGTTTTTTTTATGCATTACACCTATGCACTCTTGTAATATTAGGGTTAAGCCTAATCTTGCTTAGAAGGACTTCCAACAGCAAAATTAATATTGTAGGGGAAAGGGGACACCTTTGTCATGTGCCATTCCCTATACTGAAGGAGAGGACAAGGTGCCCTTTACCTTCACACTCGCTGAGGGTCTAGTATATGGAGTGCCCAACCAATGGAGCATCTTCCATCCCAAACTCAAATTAATCCATTCATCCATGTCTCCATGCTTAATTTAGCTGAGAAATCACTTTGAAGAACATCCCCCTAGCATTTCTGGCTGTGGCCATCTTGAGTAAGGGCAGATGATTCATGTAGCATTTACTCTACTGGAATCAAGCTACCTTTATCACAGGCAGGAGGGTGTGCATAGCTGAGAAAGACCCTCCTCCACTCCTGAAGACTCCTGGGATGTATAACATCATTTGCCTAGGCCTAGAAACCTGGAACTAATTGACGAAATGTAAAAAAAAAAAAAAGTTTAAAATAAGTAAATATTACGTACTTTTCTATCTATGTACTAATGCCAGCAGCATAAGGATTAAAAATAGTCAATGTTAATTGAGAGAATTAAAAATCCAATCTATTCTGTCAGATGCTTTTTCAGCATTGTTAACAAAATAAGACAGGGAGTCTTCTGCGGTACAAAACCCACCAGATCCCAATGAATAAATGTAGACATATAACGTTTCAATCTGAGAGAATTTTTAGCTAGCACTTTCATGTCCACATTATAGAGGGAGAGGCGTCTATAATTCAAACATGTAGTGTGGTCCTTACCTTCCTCTAGGGCAGGGATATGCAATTAGCGGACCTCCAGCTGTTGCAGTACTACAAGTCCCATGAGGCATAGTAAGACTCTGACAGCCACAAGCATGACACCCAGAGGCAGAGGTATAATGGGACTTGTAGTTTTGCAACAGCTGGAGGTCCGCTAATTGCATATCTCTGCTCTAGGATAAGGACAACATGGGCAGTCAGTGCATTAGGGAACAAATGCCCAGTTTCCTTAAAATAAGCACACATATCGTCCACAAGCATTTCTATAATAATAATAATAATAATAATAATAATAATAATAATAATCTCTAGTAAGGCCATAGGGGGCTTTTCCCTTTAGCCATAGCTTTCAGGATTATTATAACTTCCTCTGCTTTGAGGTCCTACTCCAGGGACATATAAATAGCTTAGTTTGGGGCCCTTGGGCTTGTGTATCTGGAGTTTCATCCTGCCATTTTCTAGGGGCCCTGGCCAACATCCACCCATATTTATTCCCATGTTCATAATATATCTGGGACAGAAAATGCATCTACCTGGTTCCAGATCCTTTTCGCCTGCTCAGCCTCCCCCAGTGAGTGTAATAGTGTAAGAAGATGGGGCCACCTTTGTTTTTTAAAGCAAGCCCCCAGGGTGTTCAGTTCACCTGTAATGATTGTGATCCTCCCAGATGGTTCCTTCCAACACATGAGTAGAGTTATTTTCTCTAAAATATGCCCAGAGGTTTGAAATACTTCTGATTCTGCCATGACATTATGCAAAATATTGTGTAGAACAATAAATATTTTTTATAGACCAAGGTCCCTACCTCCAGCACTCCAGCAACTTCAGCTTTTGTAATGACTTGCTAAAATGTTTCAAGGCAGCTAGTGAATCGAAAAAAAGCTGATCATTGTAAGCATCATTGTGAGCACTGTGGTCAGTGGTAAATGGTTAGTCTCAACACTCCAAGTGCTACATTTGCAGGAGAGTTTGTTCTGTTAAAAAAAAACAGACTTTATTGGCTGGATCACCAAATGAAAATAAAGGAAAGAAAACCTAAACAAGAAAACTAATGCAGCCACCACATCTAAAAATTGGCATGTTGCAATATGATAAATGTTTACCTTTGGGTTATATACTGCTTTAAGTATCTCTCTTCGGCTCAACTTTTTGGGCCTTTAGCTGAAAGAGACAGGAACAATAAAATGGCAATGGCCACCCACTTAGCTTTCCCAAATACCAATCTTAGGTAAGGGAAGGCCCCACAAGGAGAGAAGAGAACAAACTGGAGGGCACTGCCCCCACTCTTATTATGGGTGACCTTCTTAGGCTTCGTGCTGACCACCTCATAGGCGGCATCAGGATTTCTCTATTTGACGGTAGTCTAGAACAGGGGTTTCCAAACCTCCAAACTATGGCCCGCCAGTTGTTCAGGAACTACAATTCCCATCATGCCTAGGCATGTCTGTGAATGGCGAGAGTGAGTTTTACAATGTCTCATGGGACGTGTAGTTCCAAAACAGCTAGAAGGCCGTAGTTTAGAGATCCCTGGTCAGGTTTAATGCTTTAAGGAATTTAGCTATGTTTTTTTTGTCTCCCATCGAGGTTGTTACATCATAACTTGTGGCAATCAACCACAAGGGATAACCCAACAATATTTTAATGGCTTCCTTGTCTGTGTATCTATGTAGCTTGCAAATCATGGGGCTTCTCCACATCCTTCCTCCTTGGGACAAGAGTTCTATTAGCTTGATCAATCAAAACTGATCAATCACAACAAATGATCGCAGGAATCTCCTGGCAATTTTCTTATAATATCATGCAAGGTAGGAACAAGGTCAGTTGCAGTGACTTCAGGAAGACCCCAGATTCTTATATTGGAATGGCTGCTCGTGTTTTTGTAATAATCTAGTTGCATCAACATCACATCAACAGTCCTGCCTCAATGTAAGGCTTACATGGAAAAGACATCCGCCTCATATTTCTTTTCCAATTCAGCTACATTGGTGCCAAGTTCTCTGTTCCACACCGAGTTCAGCTAAGCCCTGGTGTATCATTGTCTTTAAGTGGACAATACTACTCCCAGGGTTATTTGAGGTAATCAATAAGGCACCCTTCCCATTCCCACAAACAAAACCATTGTTATAGTACTGCCAAAATAGGGGCGGGAAAAACATAACCCAGGGTCTTCTACACCTATCTCTCTTTTCACATCAGATACTAAAACTCTTACCCATGTTCTGGTCAACAGTTTTTATAAAATTATACATAAATCAGTTCATATGACTATGATCAGTCTGGGTTGATCAGCTCTACATCTACAGCTATAAACATCGGGTGACCGTATTTGGCTTATATTGGAACTAGAGCCATACTGTCACTAGATGCCGCTAAGGCATTTGGCAACATTTAATGGCCATGCCTCTAGCGGTTCTTGCATGAACTTGACTAGGAACAGAATTTATCAAACAGATTCAAATTCTATACTATGTTCACTTGGACTGCCCTGCTCTAGAGAGAGTGATCAGACAGGGTTGCCCATTGTCTACGCTTTTCTTTTGCGTTGGTGGTGGAATCTCTTGAGCAACCATAAGAAAATCTGAGGGCATTGTTGGCTTCTGTAAGGGGGAAATGGAAATTAAGCTTGCTCTCTTTTCGGATGATGTGCTGCTCTTTGTAGGGGGCACAACCAAGTCGTTAGCCTCCCTATTGCCTATTATATCCTGTATCATTATATCATTTACAGTAGCAGTGCTCTTCTCTACCTACTGCAAGGGTTAACTGCTTGTTTTACTTAGAAGATAATGAATAAGGTGATATAGGTCCCTTTATCTTTGCTCTTACAGTCTTCTTCCTCCTCTTATTCCTCCTCCTGTGACTGGTCTCCATGTTGCAGCTCTATGTAAACATCCCATACAATGTAGGACCAGTAGTCTGGCATTGTACAGGAAAATGCCAATGGCTCACCCACAATGCAGAGTATTGGACAGTGGAGGAGAGTTTCATCTGCGGAGGGAGCAAGGAATAAGGTAAGTATGTCACCTTTTTTTAGCATCCCTGGCCTAGGCAAAACAAGCAGTTAACACTTGCAGTGGGGAGGCATCCCAATGCAAGGGTAATTTTCTTGTCTAGAATTCAGCTTTAAATATCTAGGTATATATTTATATCACCTACCATGACGGACTACTTAAAACTCAATCCAATGCCCATCCTTAAAGTGTTTTTTAAGCCACTCTGACATCTTTATACTATTCTCTCTGTCTTCTAATGACAGGTGCCCGTGTGTGTGTGTGTGTGTGTGTGTTTTGTCAGCTCTCTCCTCTCCCTGTCCGAAAGCTGCAGTGGGCAGGGCTGACATTCCCCTGCTGACGCCAGTCGGGAGGGGAGGAGGAGAGGAGGACAGAGCCGGCCGGTCACATGAGCGCCGACCGCTGCTCATAAATAAGGTATAGACTGAATTTTTTTTTATAAATCACACACAGGGGTACCTGTCATTAGGGGAGAGAGCGCATAGTATAAGATGTCAGAGTTATTTCAACAGCAGGAGAGGGGGACGGCCACTGTCACTAGCTGACAGGCAGGGAGGGGGGAAAGGACAGAGGAGGACGGGGAGAGCAGACAGGAGAGAGCAGATAACAAAGGCGTGTAAACTGACCACAGTGTCAGGGCTCAGCAGCCATAAATAATCATGGTCAGTTTATAGGGGGAGGGTAGAAACTGGAAGGATCAGCCAGATATTTCAGGTGTTACAGCAGGCCAAATTACACACCACAAGCACTGTGTTGTATAATATGCTTTAAGGGAACAGGATTAATTTTTTTTTTTTTTAGGGTAATAAATGCTTTAATCATTTTACCATATGAAAAAGCTGCTGTAAATTGTCATTCTTGTTAATAGCCAGAGTGATTTTTTTTTGATGATCTGGGAACTACAATTGCTAGAAATCTTACAAATGACCAATCTGGATACCACAGAAATAGTATAAACAACTAGACTCTTTTTTTAGACAAATGATTTAGAAAAATAAACACCCTAGAATTAAACTGCTGCTATCCAAAGATTCAGGAGGTCTTGCAATACCTAATGCAAAAACCTACTTCCTTGTCCCAGTCACATCTTGGTTGGAGGATCCGATATAAGAGAATGTCTTAAACACACTGCCTGTAGATCCACTGCTGTCTAATTTGGAAGCAGAGACCCTTACTGACTACACTCATTGCCCCACTCTTGTAATAAATAACCAAATATGGTCAACAATGAAATGAACTGCGCAAAAGTATATACTTAATACTTCACCATTTCAAAATTTCAAACTGGAGGGGGTTGATTGTCGACATTTACAGGATATATATGAACATCACAATCACAGAGACAACATACTATAATGCTACATGAAGAATCTTAGCTACTGAAACAGAACTTCTTTCTATATTTGCACCTGCACCATGACATAGCAGCTCAAATACAAACCATAGCCTTAAAGTCAAGCTCCAGGCTCAGAAAAAAATAAAAGTCAGCAGCTACAAATACTTTTAATATTAAGATACTTACCTGTCCACGAATCCAGTGGTGTCTTCACCTGAGCCAATTTCTCAATCTGTTCTTGGGTGCTGCCGTCGCCATCTCAGGTGAGGGAAAGTCCACAGCTAGTTCCCTCCTGTGCCTGCGCGAAGCTCGCTGCGCTTTGTGAATGGCCCGGCGGCGAGGAAGGAAGGGCCGAACTTCCAGATGAGTTCGCCGCAAAGTAAGAGCTTTACAAAATGTGCATTAGGCTCCCTCAGGAACTAGATTTGGCGAGCTTGGTTGTTTTAAAAAGGGCTGAATGCATTCCAAAATGTACAGACTAATGACCCGTACACACGATATGAATATCGTACGAAAACGGTCGTCCGAGGAAGGATAGTACGATTTTCGGATCATGTGTACACTAATTTCATCAACCGATCATGACCGTTCATTCGATCTTATTCGATCGGGCATTCATGAAAATTTTCCTCGTACGATTCCAGATCGTACGATTTTCGGTTAGTTTCAATACAAATACATTACAACACATGACATCACTTCTGATTTTTTTTTTTTCTATCGTACAAGAATTTTCGGGACTTTATTTAGCTATTCAATTTCTACTTGCGACTATTAACCGAAAACGGTCGTACGATATTCGGATCGTGTGTATGGGCCATATGACTGGATGTTAACATGTATAGGTATTACCACAAGAGATTGTTAATCCAGGGGAAATCTGATCAGGAAGGATTCCCCCCATGGAGTAAATTGGACCATGCTTTATACCTCCAGCTGTTGCAGAACTACAAGTCCCAGGAGGCATAGCAAGACTCCGACAGCCATCCCACACCCACCTAACAAACCCCATCAAATCATTCTCCACAGCTACCATATTACCTTTTGTACCACCAACCCCTCCCTTTAGAATGTAAGCTCTACGAGCAGGGCCCTCCTGTCCCTTCTGTATTAAAGGGGAAGTAAACCCTGATGGATTTACTTCCTCTTTGTCTCCCTGCAAAGGTAAAGCATAATGGGCTACTATGCATCGCATAGTAGCCCATTATGTGACACTTACCTGACACAGGAGCCAGCCAGTGTCGCTGCTCCGGCCACTCACTGCGCCGGAGCAGCGATGATGTCACTCCCGCGCATGCGCGCGGGAGCCGCCGCTAATGGCATATTACCGTTAGCAGCGGCATGCTGCTAACGGCGATAGTGCGCCTGCGTACCGCTGTCTACGGCGCATGCGCCGTAGACAGCTGTCACTGTCTTTTACTAAACATCTCCTAAACCGTGTAGGTTTAGGAGATATTTCTTGGACCTACAGGTAAGCCTTAATCTAGGCTTACCTGTAGGTCAAAGTGGGTTGTAAGGGTTTACAACCACTTTAAACTGTACTGTAATTGTGCTGTCCCCCCTATACAGTGTAAAGCACTGTGTAAACTGTTGGCGCTATATAAATCGTGAATAATAAATAATAATAATAATAATGACACTCAGGTAGAGGCATGATGGGAGTTGTAGTTTTGCAACAGCTGGGGATCGGCTAATTGCATATTCCTGCTTTATAGGGTTTTTTTTATTTTCCTTCCTCTGCATCAACTGTAGCTAAAAGGTTCTGTATATAAAGGTTATCTATTTATGTGCTAATTATTTCTACTGGTTGAAGTAGTTGGACTTGTGTCCATTGGATGACTATGTAACAAGGTGACAATGTAAGAGAACAATTGGAAGACAGGGACAGAGTATAATCAGCCTATGACAGGAAGTGCCTGAACAACAAGGACCTTCATGGTAGGATCTCCGGGTATTATTTCAAAGTACATGTACCTGTTTAAATTCAAAGTTGCCCATCCCCACTTCCTAGCCTCCTAGGAAGTGTAGGTGCATGCTTACCTCAGGAGGCTAGGTAAGGGGTCTGGAGAACTTCTGATATAAACGTGTACACATACTTTTATGAGAGCTCCAGATTTTAAAATAATAAAAATCCATAATGTTGAAAATATCTGAAATTGCATTAACAATGATCATGTTTACATATACTTTAAAGTGATTGTAAAGGTTTTTATTTTTTTGTAAAATAACAAACATGTCATACTTACATGTCATACTTACCTGTACAAGGGTTTTGCACAGAGCGGCCCCGATCCTCCTTTTCTGGAGTGCTCCGGTGGCGTTCCTGGCCCCTCCTCTTCATCAGGTGCCCTTGCGGAGAAATGCTTTCCCTGGGGGCACCTGTGCAGGAGGGCTCCCGAGTCCTGATGCTGCATCCATTGACACAGACATCAGGACTTGGCCCCGCCCCAGACTCGCGTGTCAATGGATTTGATTGATAGCAGCAGGAGCCAATGGCTCTATTCAATGAGGAACCGAGACAGCGGCTGGAGCTGCTGGGCTCATGCTTGTCTCTGGAGTAATAGGGATTTAGGTAAAAAAAAAGGGGGGGCTCTGCGGGGCAGCTGCTGCGCAGAAAGTTTTACACCTTAATGCATAGATTGCATTAAGGTGAAAAACCTTGAAGGGTTACAACTCTTTTAACCACTTCCCGCCCAGCCTATAACAGATTGACATCCGGGATGTGGTTCTGTTATCCTGACTGGCCGCCATATGACGTCCAGCAGGATAACATGCCAGCGTGCGCTGCATCTCCGATCATGATAAGAAGCCTCTGACAGAGGCTTCTTACCGCATGATCAGCTGTGACCAATCACAGCTGATCATCACGAGAACCAGGAAGTGCCGGTAAACGGCATTCTTCGGTTCAAGCTGACAGGAAGAGCTGATGGGCAGCTTTCCCTGTCAGAGGAGGGTCTGTGCTGATAATCAGCACACTGATTATCAGCACAGCCCCCATCAAATGTACCCATAAGCTGCCAATCGGTGCCCAGTCAGTGCCCCATCATAACCCCCTGCCAGTGCTCAATAAAGTGCCAATCAGTGCCCATCACAGTGCAAATCAGTGCCCACCATAGTGCCAGTGTTCATCACAGTGCCAGTGCCCAGCATTAACAACTGTCAGTACCTGCCCCATCAGTGCCATCTATTAGTGTTCATCAATGCCACATGTCAGTGCCAATCAGTGCCGCCTGTCAGTGCCCATCAATTCTACATATCAGTGCCAACTCATCAGTGCCCGTCAGTGAAGGAGAAAACAAAATTTTATAACAGAAACAAAGAAAAACGTTTTTTTTTCAAAAACGTCTGTCTTTTTTAGTTAGCAAAAAATAAAAACCACAGAGGTGATCAAATATCAACAAAGAAAGCTCTATTTGTGGGAAGAAAAATGTAGTTTGGGTACAGTGTTGTATGACCGCGCAATTGTCAAAGTGCGACAACAATGAAAGCTCAAAATTGTCCTGGGCAGGAAGGGGCAAAAGTGCCTGGTATTGAAGTGGTTAAGGAGAATTGTTAGGGTGTACACTATACACATTCTGCAACATTATTTGAAAAATATTGATTATTATTTGGGTTCACTATTATTATTATGGGGTAATTATTACTAATCTATTAACCAATCAAAATAAGTTCAGGAATGAGATGTTAAAGAAACCTGTAGAGACAAAATCTGTAGATTGCTGAACTCTCTTATTGAAGGTTAGGCCTGATTCACATCCATGCATGTTGCTTTTGATCCATTTCTGTCTTTTAATTCGTTTTACGTTTCTTATGATTTTTTTTGGGCCACTTTGTTGTTGGGCAGATTAAAAAAAAACGCAAAAAGCATCAAAAACACACTTCATGCTTTTCTGCAGCGTCTCCATTTGCGTTTAAAAAAGTCCTTGACTTTTCCCGAATACGCAGGGGCTGAAAAAAGCATAGATGTTAACGTGTCCCATAGGAAACCATGTTAAATGGACTGTAGTACGTTTCTCCAAAAAAAAGCACCAACAAAAAGGCATAGGTGTGTGCCAGGCCTTATAGTTGTTTGGATGTTTTGCTGATCCACTGGCTTTAGTGCTTTCTGACTTAATGACCCAGAATAATTATACAGATCAAAAATTCGGACTTTCCTGTGACTTCAATAGGCCTGTGCTTGTTCTGAGTTAATGACGCTGAATATATTGAGGCCAAACCAGGCATCTAGCATATTCAGAGGCTGGTATGCAAAAATAGTCTTTGTATTTCTCTTTCCTGGCATCAGTAGCTCACTGCTCCTTGGGATAACCCTGCCTTCAAAAAGGAGGAAGGATAATTGGAACGTATCTGCTCTTATTTGGTAGAATGCCAGGAGCAGGTATGCAATGTATGGTATTATTGCATTATTTATTCATTTACTCCAGCTAGAGCTAATGTGCTATTATCAATTACATATTAATTTAAGCATCAATGCTAACCGTCCCAGATTTGCTGGGACAATCCCACATCTAGGTGCTCTGTTTTCTGAAATCAGGACCCTTTTTTTGAGTTACTAAGCGTGCCTGAGGTTCCCACAAAATGATGAGCAGGACCAGAAAGGGGGTGTGATTTGAGCAGGAGTGTGTTAATGTCTAAGTGCTGCCAAAATCAGCACAAGGGACATAGCTTAAAGTCAGTACAGCATGTTTCTGCTCTTACTAGTAATTCCCTATAGCCCCAACCCCCTCACCCCGCCGTATTCTTCCAGTATGGCAGGTGTTAATGCAACTAATGGACTGTCACAGCCACCCATCAAGAGAACCTGACTATGGGGTTTATTTACTAAATTGTAAATAAACCCCACTTAGAAGTGCAGTCGTTGTAGATCTGAAGGGTCGATCTGAAACGAGGGGAAGCTCTGCTGATTTTATCATCCGATCATCTACAAGCAAAAAATACTGTTTTTTTTTTTATGGGAAGTGCACTGTGCTGAGCAGCTTCCTGTTCATTCACAAACGGAGGCATAGTAAACACAGCTTACTATGCTTCCATTATGAATGAACACAGTGAGTGAGTGTTCACTGTGCTCATTTAGAAATGGAAGGCGCTGGTAAACTACATAGTTACTAGGACCTTCCCCCACTCTCCATTCTGAAACATCTCCCACAGCAGCTTGGGGGGAAAGGAGGGAAGCCAGTAACATGGCAGGAGGGCAACATGGGGGAGTCAACATTGCATGCATTGGTTAGGATGTTCCCAGGCACACCCCCTGCGCACACCTATGCATCTGAAGCTTATGGCAATGGGCAGAACAGAGGAAGATTACTACTAACACAAAAGGAATCAACACAAGGGACATATGCTACTGACTGTATGTTATGTCCTTTGTGCTGATTTTTAGGTTTTTGAACTTGGATGCACTTAGGCTTTTAGTGCGAGTTGAATGGGGGTGACAGTGTCCTGGGGACTGGGATGAATGGTTGGCGAGTATGATTTAGGTGGCAGAATTTATTTTAAACCACAGACGACAGAAAAGTACATAGAAAAGTAATGATTCATATAATAATTATAACTTGCCCACAATATTACAAGATTATTAGCAGTCACTAAAGGTGACTAGATTACTAGCTTAGCTGGTTTCTTATGAAATCAGATATTTCAGTTTAGCTTCTATTTGCTTTTCATTCATAAAACCAGGATAGAGGGTTGGTTCTTGTTTTTGAAATATGAGATGTTTTAGATTACATAAATGGCGTGTGCTCAAGATCATTCAGCTGATCAGAATGGACACAGTAATGGAACCTCATTTTGAGCTGGTCGTCATACACTGCTATGTACATACATTTAAAACCACAAGCTAGTGCTGGGCATTTTGAAGGGTTGGAGTGTGATAATGATAAAGTCGCTGCTTATTTTTGTACCATGACAATGACTTAGTGGATTGATCTTCTAATCCAAAAATTGAAAGATTGCAGGCAGGTCTGGTGCAATGATTTTTGACACCCTAGGCGAAACCTTATTTTGCCACCCCCACTGGCTCCACCCCTAGCACCAGCCCCTTTGCCCTGCCCATGTATACCCCAGCTTTTTAACAAGGCACTCATCAAATGCAGCCCACCAGTGCCCATAAAACGCAGCCTCACCAGTGCCCTCAAATGCTGCTGACCAATGCCCATCAATGCAGCCTACCAGCGCTCATCAATGCAGCCTACAAGTGCTTGCGTGCTTGCTTCCATTCATTTGGGAGTCTACTGTGTGTGCGATTCGCAAACAGAGCGGCTGCCTGCTGATGCTGAGAGTTAGTTGCTTGCTGCAGAGAGAAGAGAGCAGGAACACCAGTGGCCGGGTGCCCCAGGCAGCAGTGCGCCCTAGGCGGCTGCCTAGTTTGCCTAGTGGTAGCACTGGCCCTAATTGCAGGATTGGGTGGTAGGGGTTTATAGAACACTCTTATAACTCTGAATGTTACTTTTTGCACTCTGTCCCATTATTAAAGAACCCCCAAGATTAGCATTACAGGGCGATGTTGTAATGGCCTCGTGGCATGCTGCCACACTAAAATACAGGTCATCAGCCAGCGCATCTACATGCATTACTTTCCTAAATGGTTGCACATTATATCAGTGAAGTCGTTTAGATGATCAGTTCTTCTACATCACACTGCATATACATTGTAGTCACGGAAATTGCAGGGCTGTAGTGTAGCATTGAATAAAGCCCATGCCATAAGTATTATGTCAACCCACCAATGGTATTCAGTGCAAATGACATTCCTGTCAGTAAGCCAACACACAGTGCTTGTAAAGCATCGCTCAGTCTAATAACTATTACATTAGATCCAACAAGGCACAGTGCAAGCAATAATCCTCCTCCAGCCACCCTGGCTGCTGCAAAGCATAGATCAGTGCTAATCTCAATCACACAGCGCTGGCCACATCGGACACATCTCCTGCTGCAAATCACACACGTCCCCTGCTCTCCTATCACAGCACATCTGTTCTATGACATTCACCTGGGAGCATAGACTGCCCATCACAAGTAAAAGTCACACTGCAATGCTTTACCTAATGGATCCATAAACACAGATGTCTACACAGCACAGTGCATCAACCCTCTCCCCTACTTTCTACATCACCCTAAAACAATGAGCAGATGCCACGACAGGGGAAGGTCATCAGTGTCTGAGCAGGCTTGCACACACAATATATATATATATATATATATATATATATATATATATATATATATATATATATATATATATATATATATATATATATGTCACATATGTATATATATATGCATTAGGGACAGTGACATACTACACACACACATGCACCAGCACCCACCCCGAACAGCACAGACCTCCCATGCCTTGAATGGAATGACAGCCGCACCCTGCACCTTGCTTGCCATCCTCATCTCCACCCCCCATCACCCCCCTTAGAGGTCTGTGATCATTGTGGGGGGTCCAGGGATGGATCTGTAAAATAAAAAGGGTCAGTGAAGGAGAAGCATGCTTAACCCCTCTTACCTACTGCAACCTCCACCTCTGTGCTGCATCCAGCATGGCTCACATAGGCACCAGCCCCTGCAATGGGAGGAGGACAGCACTCAGCTTGGCTTCTTGCTTTTTTTGATTAGCCCTTCATGGTGTAGAGCCGGTTAGAAGCGTCCTGTCATACAACAGGCAAGGAGGGAGGGGGGGTGCTGAGTCTGTCCTGTGATCCAAGAGAAGGGGGGAGAGAGGCTGTCCTGTGACACAGGAGGAGGGAGGATGTCATAGTGATGGGAGGGCACTGAGCTGCCCTTCTCTACAGAGTAATGGGAGGAGACTAGCAAGAAGACAAGAGGTGGGCGGGGCTCTGCTGTCGTTCAGGCGGGGGGAGTGGGAGGGCTCTGCTTGGCGGTCAGGAGGAGCTACTGTCATTCACAGCGGAAGTGGGAGGGATCGGCTTGTCCTCAGGAGTGAAGTGGGCGGACTCTTCTGTCATTCAGGAGTGAAGTGGGCGGGCTCTGCTGTCATTCAGGAGTGAAGTGGGCGGGCTCTGCTGTCATTCCGGGTGGAGGTGGGAGGAGTTGCTCGATAATGAAGGGTGGAGGGAGGATTGAGGGGTCTGTATGGGTGAGGCTGTCCTATACTGTGTAGGCGATTCACCCTATGTGATACCTGCTTGGCGTCCTTCCATTGTGTATATTAGACTTCTGTACGATCACATATGGATCGGTCGGCTCACGTGCACCTGCCTGCCATATGCTCTATGTATGGAACCTTTATAGGGGGGATCGTCCTGTTTCCTGTGCAGGAGGCTCATCAGTGCCCTCCATTGAACGTGCAGCTGACAGTAGTAGTAGTAAGAGGATGGCAGGTAGACAGGGGTAGATAGATGGGCTCAGCCCGCCCTGCGCCCTCCAGGCAGATGGGGGGTGAGGTGAAATGTGACGTGGCTCTGTAATACAAGGGGGAGCCAGAGAAATGCAGTTACCATGGCAACCACTATAGTACATCACATGGTAGCGGCAGCATGTGGCTTCTGGGACAGACACGTAGACATATGAAGGAGTATATACATACATTCATACCGTGCTGCTAGGAGGCAATCACAGCAAACACACATGGGGGGAGGGAAGGGGTCAGGACTCTGGCACAGGGTGACCCTCCTCACCTGAACAGCAATGCTGCCATGCCACATCCGCTCTGATTTCTGGATCATTGGCATAAGAAACAAATCATATATGAAAATCTCACTTTGGGAACTGATTATACTTTTTGGGACACTCAAAAAATGACTAATTCCCCGTACACACGATCGGATTTTCCGACAAACAATGTTGGATGTGAGCTTGTTGGTGGTAAGTCCGACTGTGTGTGTATACTCCATCGAGCATTTGTTGTCAGACTTTCCGCCAACAAATGTTGGCTAGCAGGTTCTCAAATTTTCCACCAACAAATTTTTGTTGTCTGACTTTCCGTTTGTGTGTACACAAGTCTGTTGGACAAAACTCCACGCATGCCTGGAATCAAGTACAAGCCGGAAACGCTCTGGTCTTGTAAAACTAGCATTCATAATGGAGATATCACGTACGTCTTGTACGTCACTACGTTCATAATTGTTGGCCATTTGTGTGACCGTGTGTATGCAAGACAAGTTGGAGCCAACAACCTTCAAACAAAAATCCATGGTACGGGCATCAGTGTTTTTCTCTATTAAATACAGACATGCCCATTCCTGATTTGAGTTTTAGGAGTGCCACATGTGTTGTAGTGAGAAGGTTTCCATACTGAGGCACTGCACTGATGCAGGTTAAAGAAGAACCCTCATGATCAGTAAAAATGAGAATGCTTTATCTCTGCAATGAAACATGAATGGATTTCTGAAGGAAATCAAACCTGTATTCAATGCCTTTCTGCTTCTCTGCCCCTCCTTACATAGAAGCTTGCTTCCTGGTCATTACTAAGACAGAGATCAGCCCCTTGCTTACTGACCACTGACAATTCCTCTTTTTCACCACCTCTGTCATTTCAAACATGCTCAGCCTCCCAGTGATCAGCTTCATTGGTTGAAAGGACACAGGTGGCTATGCCGCACAGCACCATTGATTGCTGTGAAACAAGCAGCCACATGGCACAGCACCATTGAACGCTAGAACACAGAACATTTGGTTGCTAGGACACAGGCAGCACAACATTATTGGTTGCTAGGGCGCAGGCAGTACAGCACCATTGGTTGCTGGGATACAAGCAGCCTGGCAGCATAGCACCTTTGGTTGCTAGGACACAGACAGCTGGACAGTGCAGCACCATTGGTTGCTAGGACACAGGCAGTACAGCGCTATTGGTTGCTGAGATGCAGGCTGCTGGGCACCACGGCACTTTTAGTTGCTAGGACACAGACAGGCAGTCAGCACTACATCATTGGTTGCTAGGACACAGGCACCAAAGTAGCACAGCACCATTGCTTGCTGGGATGCAATTTTAGACAGGATCCAATTAACTTGCCAGCATGTCTTTGGAGGGTGGGAGGAAACCGGTGTACCCTGAGGAAACCCACACAGACACAGGGAGAACATGCAAACATCAGGCAGGTACTGCGATTGTTTTTTTAAAAATGCAGAGAGCACTATGTGTAAACATGGAAAAGTTTCCCACTGGGTTTTTTAGCAGCAAAGTAAACATGATAGGAAATAATAAGAAAAATATGTAATTGTTTTATTTAATAATTGAGAAAAGATTCAAATATACAAAGAGTTTAAAATATGAGCTCTGGTTGGTGACATAAAACAGAGTAGCCATAATTGATGATAAAATTATACACTGTAGGAACAATGTTTACAAATTACATTACACCATAAGATGCATAAGAATGCCCCAATGCATTTCGACCCCTACATTCATGGTCTTCTTTGGGGGGTTTTAATATTCTAGAACATACATAAAAAGAGGGTTTTTTACTACTTATAATTCACATTTGGTAGTGTACAATAATTCTAGATAGAATGCTACATCATGTAATAGGATTTTTGACTTCAAAATCAAAATCACAGTAAAATCAGTTTCTCTGAGTTCATTGACAGAGACGGCCTTCTTTACTCAGAACCATAGGGTTTTATCGCCCCCTACAGGAGTAGGACACTAGGCAGAAAAAAGACTTGGCTATGCCCATGGACAGTCCTAGGTGATATACAGCCCCCCCCCCCCCCCCCCCCTCTCTGCTATAGGCCTTCAGTTATGTAACAAGCAGTACTAGAAGTATTAACAACTCCATAGAGGGGCAGGTGCTGTGTCTGTCAACTGATTTTACGGTAAGTCAAAAATCCTATTTTCTCATTCGTTCATTGATAGACACAGCCTTCTTTATTCAGAACCATAGGGATGACCCACGCAGTGCCAAACATGAGGGGTGGGGCAGCCAACAAAAACACAGGTCAACCAGACAACCTGGAGCTCGGCGAGAACAAATGGAGCTCAACCTGAACAGCAAAAAATAAATAAAAACCCCTTCACGAGAGAAAACCCCTCGGACCGCAGCCTGCAGAACCTTGCAACCAAAAGAGGCATCCGCAGATGCCAGCACATCCACCTTGTAAAATTTTGTGAAAGTATGCACTGACGACCAGGTGGCCGCCTTGCAAACTTGCGTTATTGACGCCTGATGACAAAGGGCCCAGGAAGCCCTCAGCACCTGAGTCAAGTGCACCTTCACTGGGAAGGGAGGAATCCGACCCTTGACAGAATAGGCCTGAGTCACCATCTGCCTGATCCATTTAGAAATGGTCACAGAGGAAGCAGATAGCCCCTTCTTTGTCCATCTCTGATCACAAACAGGGAGTCTGACTTTCGAAAAGACTCAATGGCCGCCAAATATACCCTGACAGCTCGTACCACATCTTAGGTGTGCAAGTAAAATTCCCTTGGATGTTTCGGATGCTGGGACATAGAGAAGGCAACACGATGTCTTCATTTAAATGGAAATCAGAGACAACCTTTGGAAGGAAAGTAGGACAAGGACGAAGCACTACCTTTTTCTTATGAATCACCAAGTAGGGCATTCAACAGGATAACGATGTTAACTCTAAAACCCTGCGAGCAGAAGTAATAGCCACCAGGAAGACCACCTTCTGTGATAGCGTGAGCAGTGGAATTTTTCTAATATTTTCAAACAGAGGCTTCTGTAGTACCGAAAATACAAGATTCAAGTCCCACAGTGGCAGGGGAGATGGCACCGGTGGAAACACATGTTGCACTCCCTGAATGAAGGTGCGCACCAGGGAGTGCAAAGCGTTGAAAGAAAACCACCAAGGCTGACACCTGGCCCTTAACAGCACTCAAGGCTAAATTCTTTTCAACGCCCCTCTGAAAAAAAGCCTAAATCCGAGCCACCAAAAAGAAATGTGGGTGAAACCCCCACTGACTCACACCATAAAATGTACGCCTTCCACGTCCGATAATATACCTTCCTGGAAGTAGACTTTCTAGCTTTGAGCAGCGTCAGAATCACTGACGCAGATAAGCCCCTATTCTTCAAAACCTGGCTTTCAATAGCCAATGACGGTAAAGCAGGGTGGAAGATCGGCTCTTGGGATAGCAGATCCTCCCTGAGAGGCAGCCGTCAGGGAGCATCTGCGACCAGACACACCAGGTCAGCGTACCAGGGCTGACGAGGCCAGTCCAGGGCCACTAAAATGACCGGAATTCCCTCGGCCTCAATCTTGCGCAACAGCCGCGGCAGAAGCTTGAGTGGAGGAAAGACATAGATCAGATGATACCGGCTCCACAGAGCGACCAAGAGCGTCTGAGGCATCTGCCAGAGGGTCCCGACTACTGGAACCTTCTAGAAAAAAGCGGTGTATACACCGCTCTGACAGCACCTCAAAGATGCTGCTTGCAGGAAATTTTTGAGTGTCTGCCAGCACACTGCTCCAGTGTGAAAGCCCGAGTGAGAGGAGAAGCGATATTGTTAGCGCTATAGAGCCTGTAAAGCGCCACAGTGTGAAAGTAACTTATGTGTTGGTAAATTTGTGAAGGCTTGGCTGACAGCCAAGCCTGTCTGTGTTTTTTACCTGGGTTGGGCAGAGATCCTGGTAGAGCTGGATGATTCACAGGCAGCATCACTGAGACCTCCCCCCTATTTCTAGAATGTGCTGGAAACTTCTAGAAAAATGGGAGGGGAAATAAGGTGGAGCTGCCGGGAGTATTCTAAGGGGACTTAACCAATCCCCAACTTGAGTTGGCAGGGGGCAGGCCCCCTTAAATACTCTGGGTCAGCCCAGCTGGGGAGAGTTTGGGTGGAAGCTGGAGATGGAGTGTTAGGCTGTCGTGGCCTTTGAGGGAGCCAGTCTGGGGGAGGTGACCTTGGGCCTAGGCTCGGGTGCGGACAGGACCTTCTCAAAACTCACGGAGGTGTCCTGGCCAAGAGGGACGGGAGCAAGAGGAGGACGGTGGGACAACACTGCCTGGCAAGTCTCCAGGAGGAACAGGTACTGCCAAGAGGGCTGGTGAGTGACAGTCAGGAGGACTGGGAGGCACACCTGAGAGGACTGGGATAGAGCAGTCTGGGATGAGTGAAGATTTGTCAGGAGGACTGTGGTGGCACGTTCAGTGGAAAGGGACAGCTGTAGCCAGGAGGGTAGTGAAGAGGTGGTACTGGGAGCAGTAGCCACATATAGGACAGCTAACACCAAAGACTTCTATTTTCTTGCTACACCATAGGGGCCCGCGGTCCCTGCCTGCAAAGAGCATTTTGCTAACATCCAGCTGAGTCTGTGTTGAATCTAAAACTTGTGCTAGCTGGTCCTGGGAGATGTTGTGCTGCAAGGTAGCAAGAGCGAGAGGTAGAAGAGGAAAGTGTGTGTATATACTGGAATGTATATATAGTTCTAGTCCCTCACAAGTTCTGCTGATCAAATGGGCATTCCATATCATCCCTTCTCTATCCAAATTCAATTCTCCTAATAAAAAAACAAAACAAAGCTGCAAGGACTGTTCATGTTCAAAATCCATGTGCCTGGCTGTGCAGGGTGGGGCAAGACCACATTCAGCAGCGGCCCTTACCAGGGTAGCACTACACATGCATACATGCTTTATGTATTGAGCTGTGAGCATATGATTAGGTATTTAGCTAGTTGTGCTAACAAGTGATTGCAATTATCTCTGCCCCTGGCCCTCCATGCTGTTTCCTAACTGGAAAAGTAAATGAGAACCCTAAAATATTTGTTAGCTGGAGCAGTATCTCTAAAGGTCCAATGTGCCCTTTGATTCTGTCATTTCCATATTTGACAATGGCTAAATGAGGGTCCACTGTGAGTCAGAGACAATAATAAACTTTTCTTTATTGAGAAGATGAAGATGTAGTTTTAGGGCGTGTCCTAGGCATTATGGTATTCTACCCAGAATATGGAAGCCCGTTAACAAAAGCTGGACTACACACAAACTGCTAAATACATAGATGAAATACATATATCGGCAATGTTTTGCATGCCAAAGGATTTGTAATACTCTGCATGCAGTGTTGTGATCCAGCCACAGCTTGCTGACACTAAAGCCAGGTTTGGAAACTCCATTGAAGCTAGAGGATTACACAGAAGCACTTACTCAGTCGCCTCCTAATTGGACAATGAAGGTGAAGCAGCATGCTGATGAGGTCATCACTCTGCTCACACCTCCTGCCAGCTAGTGTACTGCCAGCACATGTGCATGCTGCAAAGCCTGATTGAATCCTAGTGCTAGCCCTACCTCTCCCAGTGCCATTGCTACTATACAGGGAATTGCTGCTATCAAGTTTCGGGTACTTACTGTAATTGCTTTTTGAAAATACATTTAGTGTCTTTTCAATTAATACATAATAGTATTAAATGGTGTTTTTATAGTAGCCTAGAGTACAGATTTAATTATAAGCCTTGTATGTTATTTGTAAAGGTCAACAGAATGCACCAATCAGAATTCTAAGCTCCAAGCACAGGAGATTTTTATTTCAGTCATGATAAACATACGACTGGAGCTGGCACTAATAAGACATGAAAAACACGTCCCAAGGAATTTTAGAAACTGATGTGAGAAAAACGACTAAATAAAATCTGCTTTCCAATACTATTTAGAGGTGTCATACTATATCATTTAGAGTCTGTACTATGTGTTTTAATTATGTTATTTAAATTGGTACCCTTTTTCTTTCAAGTCATTTTTATTGGTGTGTGTGTGTGTGTGTGTGTGTGTGTGTGTGTGTGTGTGTGTGTGTGTGTGTGTGTGTGTGTGTGTGTGTGTGTGTGTGTGTGTGTGTGTGTGTGTGTGTGTGTGTATATATATATATAATATAATGAGAATTTTTTTTTTGTGTGTCTTCCACTGTGTTTTTCAAATACAGGAAGTGCCCTATAGGACAATGCAGATAAGGGTACTACCCGGGGTAAAACATCCATGTAACTGTATTCAGGGTGTAGATGGCACATCGTTATACAAAAGCAAATATGTCACAATAGGGCAGGGCTCAAAATTTCAAGTCCTGAGCTACTAGCCATGCCTTAAGGGTTACTTGCCACGAGTTGCCCCACCCAACCCCCTACCTTGCCTTGCCCCTAATTCTGCCCCTAAACATGCCCTTATAAATTATCTCATGAAATGACACTTAAATGTTTTATGCAGAATTAAGTTACAAAAATAAATATTAACATTAACTTTATCAGTGCCCATGAATGCAGCCTCACCAGTGCCAAACAATGCAGCCTCATCAATGCCAAACAATGCAGCCTTACCTGTACCAATCAATGCATCCTCACTGCTCATCAATGCAGCCTCACCTGTGCCCAACAATGCAGCCTCACCTGTACCCATCAATGCATCCTCACTTGTGCTCATCAATGCAGCCTCACTAGTGCCCATCAATGCAGCCTCATCTGTGCTCATCAACGCAGCCTCACCTGTGCTCAACAATGCAGCCTCACCTGTGCCCAACAATGCCACTTCACTAGTGCAGGGGAAGAAAGAGAAGAGGAAGAGGAGAGCCGGCTGGATCATGGCAGAATAGGGAACATCACTGTAACAGCTTTCATTTGAATTGCTCAATGTTCCCGGCGCTCAATGTCACATACAGCCCCACCTCCTGGCCCGAGTTCTTTGATAGACGTTACATGTCCCTGCATTGGACCGGTGTTCTGTCTATCAAAGTACCCGGCCCAGGAGGCAGGGCTGTATGTGATGGCGAGTGTCGGGAACACTGGACAATTGAAATGAAAGCTGTTAGACCCCTTTCACACCACACCGCCCATAGCGTGGGCGGTAAAACAGCGATATATTTAGCGGCGTTTTACCGCCAGATTTGTGGCTGATTTGCGGCGCATTTCGGCCGCTAGCGGGACACTTTTTCGCGGCCGAGAAAGGGTTAAAACCACCGGCAATACACCGCAATAGCAGCGTTTTGCCGGCGGTATTACAGTGCTGCCCCATTGATTTCAATGGGGAGCAGCGGTGGAGGAGCGGTAAACACACCGCTCCTTCACCGCTCCAAAGAAACTGCTGGCAGGACTTTTCCCTTATGTCCTGCCAGCACACCGCTGTAGTGTGAAAGCCCTCAAGCTTTCACACTACAAACAATGGTGCAGCTTTTTTAGGGCGCAATGCTGGCGCTATTTCTAACGCTATAGCGCCTGCAAAACGCCCTGGTGTGAAAGGGGTCTTACAGCGACGTTCCCCTCTCTGCGATGATTCGGCTGGCTCTCTTCTTTCTTCCCCTGGGCGATCACTGGGAGAACGGCTCCCATTCAACCCCACCTGCCCAGAGTCATCCCTACACACACAATATGAGCAGGCGAGTGGAAAATTTGAGGGCTGCAATACGGTATGCATTAGTAGAATGATTCATGCAAATGGTATACACGTGGTTAGTAGAGATTGGATGTCATCCAGGGTACACTGTTATCTTTGTTGGTGAAAAAGGACTAGTTAGGCTAGGGTAGCACAAACATGGGGTGCAGAGGTAGATTCATGGGAGATGTTAGAAAGAGACTGAGGTAGTCTAAAGAGGAGTATGCATAGTGGGAAAGAGACAAACAAAGAGGAGCACATATTAGGGTGCAGCATGAAACCCCTGGCCACAGAGAACACACAGAGGCCAAATGAAATTGATTGTATATTGTAGAACATTTCAACAGGTTACAACTAGGCCTGGATGGTGATCCCAACTACCAGGGGCCACTTACAGAGTCAGTAGAAGAGGTTCTGTAACTTAAAAATGATGTTGACAGCTTCTGCAAGCCAGACTGCAGAATGCCCAACTGGGGGGCATCCATGGTGGAGATAGTATAGTCCTTGAGCTTTCCCTACTTCTTTGGAACCTCTCACTGTGGCTAAACACTGTCCCTGCCAGACAGAGAACCCATCCCTGCATTACCCACTCACAGAGTGTGCACCAAATTAGGGGACCAGGGCCCTAAAAAAAGCTCTGCCCTCACCCAAGATGGCCACAGAGGTCATAAGGGGCACCAGCATCCAATCAGACAGTTGCTCCCCTGGTGGCCTCAGGAAATCATGGAGGAACCAAATTCCTCATGACTTCCTTTCCTTTCTGCATTGTCGCTTTGGATCAGCTGGGGCCTGAGGCCTGGGCTCGATGGGAGGCAGATACCACTCAAAGGGGATTTCCTGGATTGGTGAACATCTGTGGGGTTTGCCATCCTCTCTGTCTGTGACTTGGAGGAACAGTTCCCACTCAGCATTCAGGGCCTCAGCAGAATACTTATATAAAGTATCTGCACTACAACCCAATTACATCTTTGGAGTGGGCTAGAGGTTTCTATATGAACTCACCTGGCCTGACTAGCGGTCTCTAGTTCGCACACAGAAGTCCTACAGTTGTACTCATAAGTTTACATACCCTGGCAGAATTTATTATTTCTTGGCCATTTTTCAGAGAGTATGAATGACAGGGCCGGCCCTACCATGGGACCCAGTGGTACCATGGGTCCTGAGCGGCACTTTCAGGGGGCGGCAAACTGTCGCCCATGAGCAGTGGCAGGACTGCCGCCCGCAAGCCAGCCCTTCCGCTGCTTATTCCACAGTGAGGGAGCCCGGCACCACTGCTGTTAGAGGTAACAGGAGCGGGCCAAGACAGATTACAGCCACTGCTTTATTTCTCATCACATCGCTGTAGATGGGCACTGGAATCTCCTTCTCATGTACCTCCCCCACCTCTCTCCTCCAGCAGTTTTTTCAAGCATGGCCACTGTCCTGCAGGAATACAGTGATATTCCTGAGGTGGAGCCTCCTGGTCTCTGCTGTTTGAGTGGGCGGGATGGGGGCGCACCTGACCTACAAGATCACGAGCATCTGGTGTGACAGTGAGCAGAGGGAGACAAGCCGGTGTGTGTGGAGGTAAAATC
This sequence comes from Lithobates pipiens, assembly GCF_037356315.1. Taxonomy (NCBI): domain Eukaryota; kingdom Metazoa; phylum Chordata; class Amphibia; order Anura; family Ranidae; genus Lithobates; species Lithobates pipiens. The sequence goes on along the minus strand of NW_027507790.1, from coordinate 40,621,047 downwards.
ATCTTTGCGTATTTCGTGTAGCTTGCAGGCACCACTATGCTAAATCTGCTGGATTACTGCAGTTTAGCATGGAAGTGCTGCCTGTTATGTGATGTAACTATGTGGATACGGTCTTCAGGTAGACACTCCAAAATGATGGATAAAGCAGGTAAAACAAATGGGCAAATAAGCCCAACCATAAAGAGAAAAGAGAGGAAGAACAGGGCACATAGCATAATTCCGTAATCTTCTGTAATTCTTCCTCTCTTTTCTCTTTATCGTTGGGCTTATTTGCCCATTTATTTCACCTGCTTTATCCATTGTTTTGGAGTGTTTCCCTGAAGACCGTATCCACATAGTGAGCCTGAATTCCCTGGTCATCCTGTAAAGCCTGTTTGACCCATCAGGTGTACACCTGTATGAGTCTTCCCTTTCTGGTAAGCGACTGGTGCTTTTGGTGGCGGATCTTCTATGTTATCTCAGTCACATTTTGAATGTTCACTCAGGATTTCTGTAACTGTTACTGATTCATGTTTTGAACTTCACCCTTTTGGAATACATTTGGGACTTGTCTGTGTCCCCCTTTTTTTGTTTACACCTTGGACATTAATTTCTCACGTAACACATGTCACTATTTATATTGCATTTTTTCATATGTCAATTTTATTTTTGATATTGATCATTATTTGCTTAGCACTGCACATTTTCCATATATATATATATATAATATATATAAGTGCTGCCTGTTAGCTGACAAGTGGGCTTAATGATTGTTACTGTCTCCAGGTTTTCACTGCCCCCTGGTGTATAGCCTCCTGACCCTTCCTAGTACCCTCCTGACCCGTCCCTGATGTATACCCTCCTGACCCGCCCCTGGCAGGGGAGTAACTATAGGGGGTGCAGCAGTTGCGACCGCAACTGGGCCCTATGATGCAGGGGGCCCATGCAACACTCTCTACATATGGCCGGCAACAGTATAGGCAGCTAGGGTTACCAGTGCACCATGCACACGGGTGGCTGGAGCTGGAGGGTGACTAGCAGAGCTCCATGCTCGACTATCGCACTGGCTGCTCTTTAGTTGTGCATTCGCCGCATGACCTGTGTCCTCGGCCGGCTTCTCAGAGTACCCCTCTCCTGCTCCATGCATTGCCGCTTAGTCCGATGTCTGTTCTCCCCAGCCAGAGTCCCGCCCCCCCGAGTCCGGCCCACACTGCACTGCATACTTCTCCCGGGTAAACAAACTTTAAGCACACAGATGCAGTGCAGCCCTATGAGAGCTGGCTCCCCGGAGGACACTGCAGGCTTGTCTGCCAGCCCCCCTCCTCCCCTGTCATACACAGATGATGAAAGGTCTTTCTGGGAGATATGCTGATCGCCCGTCCAGCACACTGGATGGAGCCCAGGCCAACATGGATGAGTGCGCGGCTTACAGCTTGGTCATGGTGAGTGAGAGGACCCCATCCCCCACACACCATTACATACTTCCTCCATCTCCCCCTGGAGACAGGGAGCCCTTCTCATGTGAGGACAGGGACCCCCACCTCCCCTGGGGACAGGGACCCCTTCTCACCTGGGGGAAGGAACTTCATCTGCCCTGGAGAAAAGGACCTCGTCTCTTCTGGGGACTGGGACCCCATCCTGCCTAGGGACAGTTCCCCAATGGGGCACCTAAAAATAAAAAATAATAAAAAAAACTACTGATACCAGTGGTGGAACTACAGGGCTGGGGACAGGGAGCCCCCCAGGGACAGGGAGCCCTTCTCACGTGGGGACAGGGACCCCCACCTCCCCTGGGGACAGGGACCCCTTCTCACCTGGGGGAAGTAACTTCATCTGCCCTGGAGAAAAGGACATTGTCTCTTCTGGGGACGGGGACCCCATCCTGCCTAGGGACAGTCCCCCAATGGGGCACCTAAAAAAAAATAAAAAAAAAAAAATAAAAAAAAATACTGATACCAGTGGTTTAACTACAGGGCTCACAAAGGTCATACCTGTGACCACACCCTGGAGTTCCACTGCCGGACTCGGAGGGAAGGGCCCTGGCTGGGGTTCAGGGGGGCCCTTCATGGTTTCTTGCATCGGGGGCCTGAAGGTTCTAGTTACGACACTGGCCCCTGGTGTATACCTTCCTGACCCTTCCTAGTACCCACCTGACCCATCCCTGGTGTATACCCTCGTGACCCTCCCTAGTACCCTCCTGACCCCTCCCTGGTATAAACTCTCCTGATCCTCCCTGGTGTATACCCTCCTGACCCTCCCTGATGTATACCCTCCTGACCGTCCCTAGTACCCTTCTGACCCCTCCCTGGTATATACTCTTCTGATCCTCCCCCGTGTATACCCTCCTGACCCCTCCTTTGTGTATACGCTCCTAATCCTCCCTGATGTATACTCTCCTGATCCTCCCTGGTGTATACTCTCCTGACCCCTCCCTGGTGTATACCCTCATGACCCCTCCCTGGTGTATACTCTCCTGACCCCTCCCTGGTTTATACTCTCCTGACTCCTCCCTGGTGTATACTCTCCTGACCCCTCCCTGGTGTATGCACTCCTGACCCCTCCCTGGTGTATACTCTCCTGACCCCTCCCTGGTGTATACTCTCCTGACCCCTCCCTGGTGTATATTCTTCTGACCCTCCCTGGTGTATACCCTCCTGATCCTCCCTGGTGTATACCCTCCTGACCCCTCCCTGGTGTATACCCTTCTGACCCCTCCCTGGTGTATACCCTTCTGACCCTCCCTGGTGTGTGCCCTCCTGACCCTCCCTGGTGTGTGCCCTCCTGACCCTCCCTGGTGTGTGCCCTCCTGACCCTCCCTGGTGTGTGCCCTCCTGACCCTCCCTGGTGTGTCCCCTCCTGACCCTCCCTGGTGTATACCCTTCTGACCGCTCCCTGGTGTATACCCTTCTGACCCCTCCCTGGTGTATACCCTTCTGACCCCTCCCTAATGTGTGCCCTCCTGACCTTCCCTGCCTCTGTCTGAACCCCCCACCACCACCATCACTGCTGCCTCTGGCTGAACTCCCCTACCACCACCACTGCCTCTGACTGAACCCCCCCCCCCCCCCCACCACCACCACCACCACATCTGCCTCTGACTGAATCCCTCACCACCACCATCACCACTGTCTCTGTCTGAACCCCCCCCCCCCCCCACCACCATTACTGCTGCCTCTGTCGGAACCCCCCCACCACCACCGCTGCTTCTGACTGAACCCCCCACCATCACCACAGCTGCATTGGATGGAACCCCCCAACCACCACCACTGTTGTATGTAAATGTAAATTCCTAATACAATAAATGTTAGTTTTGATTGTTATGATAAAATAATGTATGCGGAGGCCTTTTGGTGGGCGTAAATATTTTTTTTGGGGGGGGGGGGGGGGGGGTGGTAGCTTTTAATTCTTGAGCCCAGGCAGCACAATGTCATGGGCCAGCCCTGATGAATGATAACACACAAAAACCTTTCTTTCACCTTTCTTTCAATCATAATGACAAGAGAAACTACCCAAATGAGCTTGATCAAAAGTTGACATACCCTGATGATTTTGGCCTTATAACATGTACACAAGTTAACACAAATAGGTTTGAATGGCTATAGGTAACCATCCTCTCCTTTGATCCGTTTGCTTGTAATTAGTGTGTGTGTATAAAAGACCAATGAGTTTCTGGATTCCTGACAGACCCTTGCATCTTTCATCCAGTAATGCACTGACATTTCTGGATTCTGAGTCATGGGGAAAACAAAAGAATTGTCAAAAGGATCTGCAGGAAAAGGTAGTTGAACTGTATAAAACTGGAAAGGGATATAAAAAGATATCCAAAGAATTGAGAATGCCAATCACCAGTGTTCAAACTTTAATCAAGAAGTGGAAAATGAGAGGTTCTGTTGAAACCAAACCACGGTCAGGTAGACCAACTAAAATTTCAGCCACAACTGCCAGGAAAATTGTTTGGGATGCAAAGAAAAACCCACAAATAACTTCAGGTGAAATACAGGACCGTGTGAAAACATGTTGTGTGGCTGTTTCAAGATGCACAATAAGGAGGCACTTGAAGAAAGATGCGTTGCGAGTTTCCAGGAGAAAGCTATTACTACACAAATGCCGCAAAGTATCCTGCTTACAATACGCCAAACAGCACAGAGACAAGCCTCAAACCTTCTGGCACAAAGTCATTTGGCGTAATGAGACCAAAATTGAGCTTTCTGGCCACAACCATAAACGCTTCATTTGGAGAGGAGTCAACAAAGCCTATGATGAAAGGTACACCATTCCTACTGTGAAACACGGAGGTGGATCGCTGATGTTTTGGGGATGTGTGAGCTACAAAGGCACAGGAAATTTGGTCAAAATTAAAGGCAAGATGAATGCAGTATGTTTTCAAAAAATACTGGAGGAACATTTGCATTCATCAGCCAGGAATGTACCTGGACATTCCAACATGACAATGATCCAAAACACAAGGTCAAGTCGACCTGTCATTGGCTACAGCAGAATAAATTGAAGGTTCTGGAGTGGCCATCTCAGTCTCCTGACCTCAATATCATTGAGCCACTCTGGGGAGATCTCAAAAGTGCAGTTCATGCAAGACAGCCCAAGAATTTCCAGGAACTGGAGACTTTTTGCAAAGAGGAATGGGCAGCTTTACCATCTGAGAAGATAAAGAGCCTCATCCACAAATACCACAAAAGACTTCAAGCTGTCATTGATGTTAAAGGGGGCAATACACGATATTAAGAACTGGGGTATGTAAAGTTTTGATCAGGGTCATTTGGCTAGTTTCTGTTGTCATTATGATTTAAAAAGAGTAAACACAGTTGACTCATAATAAATAGCTGCAGCCAAACACTTACCACGCGTGAAAGAAAAGTTTTTGTTATCATTCATATTCTCTGAAAAATGGCCAATAAATCATAAATTCTGCCAGGGTATGTAAACTTTTGAGCAAAACTGTAAGGTGAAGTCGGCAACCAGATGAGTATGTGTAAAATCACTCTTTATTTTATCAAAAGAAGTACATAAGTTCCAAAACAGAGCCTTTATACATACCTCCCAGTCCCAACTTTTTGAAATGGGAATGAGGGACACCTATCAGCAAAAGTATGCAGGTATAGGACATACCCCCTGCCAAGCCCCCCTTAAAGGAGAATTGTACAAAAAAATACAAGATTGGTTAAACCCACAATTTTTTTTTAACACTACTATTCCTTAATACTGGCTTTTGGAATTTACAAATGCAGCAATTTAGAAATCAGATGAAAGGTTTAGCACTGGAAACCACTTTTTGATAGATAAAAAGTGCATTTTATATACATCTATATAGATCAGACCAAAATGAGGGACAGAGGGACATTGCCCCAAATCAGGGAGAGTCTCTCAAAATCAGGGACAGTTGGGAGCTATGCTTTATAGCCTGAAACGTGTCAGTGTTGGCTCTGTTTTGGAATTTACCTTCTCCATTTGATAAAATAAAGAGTGATTTTACACATACTCACCTGGTTGCCGACTTTACCTTATATTGGAGAACCTCAGCAGATTACGGTGCAGCCACTTTTTGATAGGTTCCAGGCCGTCTGATACCACATCATACATCGGGGTCAGTGGGAAAGGTTGTTTCTTAATCCGATGGGTAGTGCACTTCTACTTGGGTTTTAGCTTGCTGCCTCTTTCACATCTCGGGTTCTTGCGGGCACCCAGTCCTGTTCCCTCACTGGGACTTGGCAGTATCTGCTTGCCACGTTGAGCATAGAGAAGTATCGAGCTTGGCTCAGTGCCATGAGTGACTCCTCCACCCTGTGCAGGGGGTAGGCATCCCAGTGGGTGCATGCATCCAGCATGTGATAGTCCACACAGAACCGCAAGCTACTGTCCTTTTTACATGCTTGGATGACAGGGGTGACCCATGGGCTGCCACTCTGCAGTATGTTACAATATAGGATCGGGGAATATGGCCATATTGGAAAGACCATCCCTGCTGTGAATTGGGTGATCTATTGCCTCTATGCAGCCATAGTCCTCAGGACTAGTTGCAAAAACTAGCAGGTATTTCTCTAGTAGTTGATGGAGAAGATATTGCTGTGGCAATGGATAGTCCTGGAAGGGCATGTGCAGTCAGTCCAGTAGCTGTTGGTATTGTTCATTTTTCATGGAGGTCAAGGTGACTTGCAACAGGGCACATACACCTTCCACTCCTGGTTGGACCCCAGAGATGCAGTGACTGGGCACCACGCAGAGGTGTTATTTTTTTAAAAAAAGCAAAAAATTAGAAAGCCACTTACAGGTATAACGACTAAATATACAGTATACAGCTTTAAAAAGTTCCTATCTGTAACCATTAGGGTGGATGGTATTGGATAGGATTTTCAATAACAGTGAGCACTATGTAGGTTCTCATTGCCTTTCAACATGTAAATACACACCGAATCATCCATACATCCACCCACCTGAGCTGCTGAGCAGGGACGTCGGGAGGGGGTGGCTAGGGGGGGCTGAAGCCCCCCGAATGTGACCCTGAAAAGCCCAGAGTGTATGGAATGCTGCATTCCATTGTAAGCCCCGAGCGCCAGCCACTGGGGCCGATCTCTTCGCGAGTGTGGCTGAAAGTGGCCCAAAGTTGCCGATAGCAGCCGAAAATTGCCGATAGCGGCTGATAGCGGCCGAAAGTGGCCAAGTGAGGCCGAGTGCCGAACGAACGAACGAACAAACAAAATACTTGTATAGCGCACAATGCGAACTGAATCGCCTCTAGGCGCTGTGGCGAGCTTTGATCATCTGCTAAAAGAGGAAGGTCTTGAGTTTTTTCCTAAAAGCCAGGTGATTTTCTTCCAGGCGGATGTTGATTGGTAGAGCATTCTATAGCCAAGGCCCTTGGACAGCGAATCTCCGATCCCCCTTGGATTTATACCGGGCTTTGGGCATGAGGAGGAGGTTTTTGTTGGCTGATCGAAGACTGCGGTTTGGTGTGTAATGATTTATTTTCTTCATTAGGTATTGCGGAGCTTCTCTATGCACACATTTGTGGGTGAGGCAAAGGGTCTTGAACGTGATCTGATTTTTTACGGTTAGCCAATGTAAGCTCCTCAGCGAAGGAGAGATGGATTCCCAGGGTTTTTTTCCTGTTATCAGCCTTGCCGCCGTGTTTTGGATCAGTTTTAATCGCGCAAGTTGATATTGTGGTAATCCTATGTAAAGCGAGTTTGCGTAGTCCAGTCGTGAATTAATGATTGCTCCAACTACCACTGCTTTGTCATTCTTTGGGATAAAAGGGATGAGTCTGCGAAGCATGCGCAGCAGATGGTGAGATCCACTGACTACAGATCCCATTTGCGCATCCATTGACATTTGTGCGTCTAAAATAACCCCAAGACTCTTCGCTTTGGTCTTTGGGGAGATAGTCTGCCCAAAGACGGTTGGTGGAGACCAGGAGGTTTTGGTTGCGGGCTTATGATTTGGGCCGATGGTTCCGCCTTCTGGAGCCTGCAGCGACCAATGCCAGGGCAGCGGGATGTGTGACGTGACGTCCATCTTAGCCTGCAGGCTCCAGAAGGAACGCTACATTCCCGCTCTGGCGGGCGGCTCGGCTCGGCTCTCCACTCCTCCTTGGCTCCTCTCCTCTCTGGCAGTGAAGAAACAATCAGTAACATTGGTTACATCTGGTGACTTTACAAGGTAAAGAACTGCAAACCCATCACATTGCAAACCCATCACATTACAAACCCAGCTGTGATGCATTATACAACAAAAGTAGGAATTGTTTTTTCATTTTTGAAGTACAAATCCAGCTACAAGAAAGAAAAAAACAGCCTTTGCTGCAATTCTCTCCTTCAACCTGGAGGTGTGCCCTTCAGTAACTCTTTTCCGCCACTAAATGTATCCAGTCTTCCCTGTTGAACAAAGGCCAGCATCATTCATCAGGGCCACTGATAAGGCAATACAGACAGCCCTCAAGAGTGACTAACTGCCTGATGTGACTGCACACCATGGCTGAGGTAGGTCAGACACAGAGTGTATGTAGGTCAGTGGTCAGTGTATGTAGGTCAGTGGTCAGTGTATGCAGGTCAGTGGTCAGTGTATGCAGGTCAGTGTATGTAGGTCAGTGTATGTAGGTCAGGCAGGTCAATGTAATGGTCAGTGTCAGGCAGGTGTGTTTACTTGGTAAGTCACACAACCCCACCACCCAGCCCAAAAAAAAGCCCCCCCCCCCCGGTTCTTGGACTTCGGGGCTGAAGCCCTTGGTCTTTTTGCCACCTAGCAACGCCCCTGCTGCTGCTGAGGTTCTCGAATCAAGTCCTTTCATAGAAGGAAAGGAGTCCTTTCATGGTTTGTGTAAAAATTGACCTTTGTTGTGGGGTCTATACAGAGAGGCGAGAGGTTGTCCACAAAGGAGTCACTCACGTGGTGGTGGTGTTTTCTGCTGAACATTCTTGCAGCATTTACCCAGGAGTGAAATTTTAATTTTATTGAGACATCCCTGTGCAGAAAGAGCGCCTGAAGCCATTTTCTCTATATATCACAAGTTTTATGGGACTACTACATTTACAATTATATGGACTTGTACTGTTTTATTGTTTATGATTGGTTAAACGTTTTTTTTCAGGTTTTTTTTTCTGATTATTTGATGATTGCAAAAAAACGCATACAACAACATCCAGATTACCAGTTAATTGTTTTTTACTCACAGATAAACTATTGGTGATAATGCAGCATTTATTCTTTTATAATTTAAATGATTGCTTTGGAATGTAAAATTCTTCGAATAAAAGAGCTTCCCATGGGCTCGGTGTTATGTGAAGGAACAGAGTGTGTTCATGTACCTTAATACTCAAAATAATTAGCAGGGATTCCTTTGGTTTCCAGATCCTCTTTGACTTCTCAGTTGAGCCTGGAGTTTGCTTTCCCACTGCCTCTTCAAAAAGTTAGTTGGTATCTTCATGGGCCTCCATGCTTTGAGCAGTAATACAGGCTGTTCAAGCATGCTGTGCAAGCATTATACATACAAGCCTGTCTTTATGTAGCAACACAGAGGGGACCTCCTGACAGAATGACTTTTGTGAGAATCAGCGGGAAACGAGTCCTGCTGTTTTATGCATTGCCTCAGTGTCCATCCATTCTCAAAATAAAACTGATGATAGAACTTGAATGGAGAGTCCGCAAAGTCAATTCTAATCTACATATCTGTTTTGGGTCAGAGATTCAAAATATTAACGTGTACTCAGGATCACAACCAGGCAACTCGAATTTTCATAAGAAGAGGCGACAATGGCAACTTATATGCTTCTTTATTAACAAGTTTTCTTTAATGTGTATGTATGCATTTTTAGCATATGGGAGTGCTATACCCCTATAAGGTTTTTGCTGACTGTGCCCTGCTGGTGGGAATATCCTTCACTTCCTGCCTTGTTCTGAAATCTCCCTTAAGGCTGGATTCACACCTATGCATTTTTTGTGCTTTTTGCATTTTGCAGATTTGCACTACAGAATATGTTCCATAGGAACCCATGTTAAATGGACTGTAGTGCAAATCTGCAAAATGCAAAAAGCACTAAAATTCATAGGTGTGAAGTAGGCCTAAATGAGGGGAATTACCATCTTAGTTTTCAACAGGACTATTTCCCCATTGGAAAAATGTTCCTTTTAATGCTTTCTCTTTTGACAACCCTAAAATGTAGGATTTCCCATCACTTTCTTCCTCAGTGACAATGGTCACCAGGGCAAATAGAGTGGTGAAATTCCAAGCAGGGACCAGAGGGCAATAATTTTTTTTTGAGGGGATTAAACCCTTAAAAAAATATCTATCTATCCTGTATATGCTGTTTCCTCTTTTAGGTTTAAATGGTTGTTGATGTCCAGGGGGCACCTAATCCACTTTGCCCCGGTGGCTAGTGCTCTCCTCTATTGCCCTATGCTCTTGGGCCTGGTGCACACAATGCAATTTCTGATGGGGCTTGAGTTGCATAGAATTGAAGGACAATGAAATTTATTGTTTTCAAAGGTGTCCATTCACATCAGTACGGCTCAGCACAGAATGATTTTGGATAAGGTTCCTGTGCTACATTGGTGGGATTCCAGCATGATTTTGGCTCTATAGACTTCAATGGAAACTCACAGAAATCCTATGTACATGTGATTTTTTTAAATGCGATTTGGAAAGTGATCTAATGTTTTTTTTTAAAACCACGAACTTTGCTCCCAGGCAATCCTTGGTCCCTCAAAAGTATTGCAGTAGTAGTAGTAGCAAAAAACACTGCCAAAAAAGTGCTTTAAAAATGCACAGGCTTAAAATCATGTTAAAATTGTCTCAAAATTGCAAAGAAGTCACACCTGAAATCGGTTAAAAATCACATCACGCATACTAGTGTGAACTAGGCCTCAGGATTCTATTGTCCAGTAGAGTTGGAGAACAGTTGGAGCCGAGCAAAAGTTTGACCCGAACATCATCTGTTTGGCAAACACTCGAATTTGCAGATAACTCGGCGGGATGTTCGCCTGCGGCCCACAATGCACTGCGGGTTGCACAGTGCATTCTAAGGACTGATTAGGCAAAGCTTTGGCCAATCAGGGCACAGTAAATAGCTGGTTGTTAAGGAGTGGGACGGGAAGCTGGCTGCTGCGTCCTTAACAACGAATAAGTCATCAGCTGTCAACGGGCTTCCCCGTTGACAGCCAAATGAAAAAAATATTGCAGGCAATAGAAAAAAGTAAAAAAGAAAAAACAGCATGGGGGTTCCCCCAATCCATACCAGGTGCTTCTGGTCTGGTATGGATTTTAAGGGGAACCCCATGCCTAAAAAAAAAAAATGGCGTGGGGTCCCCCACAAAATCCATACCAGACCCTTATCTGAGCATGCAGCCTGGCAGGACAGAAAAAGGAGGGGGGCAAGCAAGCACCCCCCCCACCTGAGTGATACCAGGCCACATGCCCTCAACCTGGGGGGGGGGTACATTGGGGCAGGGGGGGCACTTCCCTCGAGCTCAAAGCACCTTGTCTCCGTATTGATGGGGACAATGGCCTCTTCCCGACAACCCTGGGTGGTGGTTGTGGGGGGTCTACAGGCAGAGGGCATTTTAGAATCTTTAACAAGGGGGCCCCCAGATCATGGCCCCCCCTATGTGAATGAGTATAGCCATTAACCAAAAAAAGTGTTAAAAATAAATTAAGACAGGAGGCATTTTTTGACAATTCCTTTATTTAAAAAAAAAAAAGAAAACAATGTCCCCTGATGCTCTGTTGTTTGACAGTTGTTAAATAGGTAAGGGGCGGGGCCACCTGGTGGCATCACCTGGTGGCCTCGCCCCTTACCTATTTAAGAACTGTCAAACGGCTGAGCAGACATTCAGCAATCAGCAGCCAGAGCTAATCTCAGAGCTGTCTCTTGTCATTTTTAACATTTTGACACTTTTTTTGGTGAATGAGTAGGGGTACAAGGTACCCGATACCCATTCACATGGGGGGTGGGATCTGGGGGTCCCCTTGTTAAAGGGGGCTTCCAGATTCCAATAAGCCCCCCACCCGCAAACCCCCACAGCCACCGGGCAAGGGTTGTGGGGATGAGGCCCTTTTTGACCACAAAGCATCCTCCCCATAAGGCATCCTCCCCATAAGGCATTTTTGACCACAAAGCATCCTCCCCATAAGGCATCCTCCCCATATTGAGGGCATGTGGCCTGGTACAGCTCGCCCCCCCTTTTTCTTGTTGCCTGCCAGATTGCGTGCTTGGATAAGGTTCTGGTATGGTCTTTGGGGGGACCCCTACGCAATTTTTTGGGCGCAGGATTCCCCTTAAAATACATACCAGACCTGAAGGGCCTGGTATTGATTTTGGGGGGACCCCTACGCAATTTAAAAAAAATAATTGAGGCAGGGTTCCCCTTAATATCCATACCAGACCTGAAGGGCCTTGTCAATAATTATGATATGCCATGTTTGGACTCTGTGGTACTAGATCCAACGCATTAGTGAGGGAGGTCTCAGTGCATATCTGACTGGGTCTGCGGGCTGGGGAGTCACCACCCCTCTCCCTCATCTTACTTGACGGGGTGAGAGGCTGGATGTGAGTGGTGGCTACCTGCTTTTATGAGAAAGATAATCTTCTCCTTGGGTACTATTCCTGGGGAAGGAGCCAAGTGTCTCTGAAACACTTCAGATGTTTTTATGTGATCTTTTCCTTTATAAAATGATGTACAAAAAAGTTTACTGTACCTTTGTGAATTTCTATTAATCCCTACATGTGAGTTTTTATTTTTTATTTTTTTTTATTTAAGGAAAATAAAGCATAACAGTGGCATGGTCAACATTGGTACAAACATAGGACAGGTCAAGATACAAATGACATTGTAGCACTTAATCAGCAAATTAAATTGAACAGCACCATACCTGGGTAAGAACATAGTAGGAAAAGCTTCCAGCCCAGTAGCGTGGATGACCGTTGCCTAGTCATGCAATACATCAACATGTTCAAACTTTTTCTATATAGTATAAAAAGGATAGTAGGTCGGCTGTCTAATTGGCCTAGACATAAGGTATAAAGTAGCACTTCAATTCCAGAGTATTTCCATTATTCGGCCAGATACAAGCCCACTGTATCAGGCGTTTCGAGCCACCTCCTGGAGGTAAGCTTCTGTGTAGATGAAATGTTGCCAGAGACTCCAAGTCTCCCGAAAAGGCCTCCTCCCTGTTGTGCAGTGTAGCCGTGAGGTCTTTCATGTACAGTGGTGTGAAAAAGTGTTTGCCCCCTTCCTTATTTCCTGTTCCTTTGCATGTTTGTCACACTTAAGTGTTTCGGAACATCAAACCAATTTAAACAATAGTCAAGGACAACACAAGTAAACACAAAATGCAATTTGTAAATGAAGGTGTTTATTATTAAAGGTGAAAAAAAATCCAAACCATCATGGCCCTGTGTGAAAAAGTGATTGCCCCCTAAACCTAATAACTGGTTGGGCCACCCTTAGCAGCAACAACTGCAACCAAGCATTTGCAATAACGTGCAATGAGGCTTTTACAGCGTCCTGGAGGAATTTTGGCCCACTCATCTTTGCAGAATTGTCCTAATTCAGTTACATTAGAGGGTTTTCGAGCATGAACGGCCTTTTTAAGGTCATACCACAACATCTCAATAGGATTCAGGTCAGGACTTTGGCTAGGCCACTCCAAAGTCTTCATTTTGTTTTTCTTCAGCCATTCGGTGGTGGACTTGCTGGTGTGTTTAGGATCATTGTCCTGCTGCAGAACCCAAGTTCGTTTCAGCTTGAGTACACGAACAGATGGTCGGACATTCTCCTTCAGGATCTCTTGGTAGACAGCAGAATTCATAGTTCCTTTTATCACGGCAAGTCTTCCAGGTCCTGAAGCAGCAAAACAGCCCCAGACCATCACACTACCACCACCATATTTTACTGTTGGTATAATGTTCTTTTTATGAAATGCAGTGTTCCTTCTACGCCAGATATACTTGGACACACACCTTCCAAAGAGTTCCACTTTTGTCTCATTGGTCCACAGAATGTTGTCCCAAACGTCTTGGGGATCATCAAGATGTGTTGTGGAGAAATTGAGACGAGCTTTGATGTTCTTTTTGCTCAGCAGTGGTTTTCTCCTTGGAACTCTGCCATGCAGGCCATTTTTGCCCAGTCTTTTCCTGATGGTGGAGGCATGAACGCTGACCTTAACTGAGGCAAGTGAGGCCTGCAGTTCCTTGGACGTTGTTGTGGGGTCTTTTGTGACCTCTTGGATGAGTCGTCGCTGCGCTCTTGGGGTAATTTTGGGCGGCCGGCCACTCCTGGGAAGGTTCACCACTGTTCCATTTCTTCGCCATTTGTGGATAATGGCTCTCACTGTGGTTCGCTGGATTCCCAAAGCTTTGGAAATGGCTTTATAACCCTTTCCAGACTGATAGATCTCAATTACTTTCTTTCTCAATTGTTCCTGAATTTCTTTGGGTCTCGGCATGATGTGTAGCTTTTAAGGATCTTCTGGTGGACCTTACTGTGTCAAGCAGCTCCTATTTAAGTGATGCCTTGATTGTGAACAGGTGTGGCAATAATCAGGCCTGGGTGTGGTTAGAGAAATTGAACTCAGGTGTGGACAACCACAGTTATAGTATGTTTTAACAAGGGGGGCAATCACTTTTTCACACAGGGCCATGATGGTTTGGATTTTTTTCACCTTTAATAATAAACACCTTCATTTACAAATTGCATTTTGTGTTTACTTGTGTTGTCCTTGACTATTGTTTAAATTGGTTTGATGTTCTGAAACACTTAAGTGTGACAAACATGCAAAGGAACAGGAAATGAGGAAGGGGGCAAACACTTTTTCACACCACTGTACCTCAACTCACTCACTTTGGCAAACCATAAGGACTTCGCTGGTGGGTTCTCCGATCTCCAGCACAGGGGAATACAAGCCTTCGCTGCATACAGGAGCTGAATAGTCAGGGAATTCCTATATTTTTTAATGGGTCGTTCTGTCAGGTGCAGTAAACAGGCCGCTGGGTTCCCCTCCAATGAAACATTGGTCAAGTGGCCGATTGTACTGGTCACCTCACGCCAAAAGGGGGCGAGCCTAGGGCAGGTCCAAAAGACATGCAGGATCGTCCCTTCCACATCACCGCATCACCAGCAACTTCCGACACCTGCGGGAAGATGCGATGGAGAGTAGTAAGTACTCTGTAGCATCTCGTCGTTATTTTATAACATGTCTCCTGGACTCTGGTGGCAATGGACAATTTCTGCGTGAAATGGAGGATTTTCTTCCTTTGGTCAACAGTAAAATGGGTGCCGAGTTCTGCCTCCCATTTAGACACGAAAGGGGGGACGTATCCCTCTGCTGGTTGGGTTAAGGAGAAGTAGAGAAGTTAGAGACAGTGCCGCACTGGTTCCCCACAGTGGCATATGCGCTCTAGCTCCGTGAGCTGGCGGGAGATGCCCAGCTTCCGCAGCTGAAGGCCACTCCAAAAGTCCAGAGGGGGGTCCGTCACCAATGCCCCCGCCTCCGGGGCGAGCCACGAGAAGTCGCATATACGCTGCCTGACACCTGCCGCCAAGCGTTGGAAGCGGGGACTTCCGAAAGCCCGGCACAAACTCCAGGTTGCCCAAGATTGGCCCCATTGGAGAGGGCACCGGAGACACTGAGGAAATTCTGAAGGCCTCCCTCGCCACTACCAGGGTACTACCCAGCGTGGGGTGTTCCACTATGTCCCTTGGCAAGTGCGTTGTGAGCCAGGGCCTGCTCCTGGTCGTATATGTGGAATTTTTTTATGTACTATACTGTCCATCACTAATACTTTTTTATGTGATTATAATAAAGTTGATATACTTTTTAGAAAAAGGCACTTTTTTGAACCATTAAAGTCCCATTCAATGGGGGCATCTTCTTGCCACGTATTATGAATATAGAGATGTTGGCTAGTACAACAGTTAAAGCGGAGGTCCACCCTAAAGTGGACCTTCCGCTCATTGGAATCCTCCCCCCCTCCAGCGTCACAATTGGCACCTTTCAGGGGCGAGGGGGGTGCAGGTACCTGTACAGTACAGGTATCTGCACCCACTTCCGGCATAGCTATCTGCGGAAAGGGGCGTAGATTCTGCAGAATCTACGCCCCTTTCCGAAAGTCCCCCGCTGCCTGCTGGGAAACACACGGATCCCAGAGACAGTGGGACCATCCTTATTGCGCAGCGCGACTCGCGCATGCGCAGTAGGGAACCGGGAAATGAAGCCGAAAGGCTCCACTTCCTGATTCCCATACCCAAGATGGCGGCGGCAGCACCCGAGAGACGATCGAGAGATCGGCTTCGGGTGCCGACATCGCGGGCGCGCTGAGCGGGTAAGTGTCCTTATTTTAAAAGTCAGCAGCTGCAGTATTTGTAGCTGCTGGCTTTTAAAAAAAAAAAAACGGCGGAACTCCCGGCGGACTCCCGCTTTAATTCCCTATTTTGCCCTAGAGTACTAAGGTAGGGTGCTTTTTTTTTCAGGAAGCTATGTCCGGCAATATGGCAGCCCTCTCACCAGCCACAATCTTCTGGGATTGCATAAACAAGCACAGACACCCAGAGATGATGTCACTGCGTCTAAATTCATTTAAGTTATGTAATAAAAACAAATTATTAAAAGGAAAAAAAAGGTAGCGAACAGAAAAGAAAATCTAAACCAGATCAATATTTGGAATGACTAGTCTTTGACTTCAAGCCAGCAGCAATTCTTACACTTGCACACTTTGTGCACTTGCACAAAGTTAGGGATTTTGCAGAATTGGAGTCAGATGTATGATTAATCAATTATACCAAGCAGGGGCTAATGATCATGTGAAAAAAAACTGCAGAATTGATTTGAATGTCTGACCGGAAAACCACTGAATTCTTTGCTTTCATTTCTGGGTCTGGCAGCACCTGGAATTGCCAGATCATCTGTGACAGAGCTAAGTGCATCTCCAGCTCAGCTACCCAACACCCCCTGACCCTGTACTCAAAGGGGATAGAGCCAAAGGGTTGTGGTTTCTTCCTATAGCTGTGCAGCTACCTCCTGGGGCAGGAGAAACTGTTCTCATTGCAGGACAAAACTATTTCAAATGTAGGTTGAAAACATAGTCATCAAAGCATAGTTTTGGCCGAAATATGACTTTTAAGATAAAAATACCCCTAGAATACTCATGCCTTGTGCAATGTAACAAAGGTATGCTGTAAACTATGGCCAGTTTTCTATTTGTACAGCATTGTTTTCTTACTTTGTGAAGTTCCTGCACAGCGCGGCCATCTCCAGTGTGGGCATCTGAAGCCACAGTGTCCTTCTTCCTGGATTCCATGCATGCTGGCTACCCAGCATGCACCTGCCAATCTCGCACATGAGTAATACAGTACAATCTTCGTGGCTTGGCATGGCTCAGCCATGCCAAGCTGATCAACATTTTCCATAGACGCCAATGTTAAATGTAACGGGACCAGTGCCATGCCAGCCAAGCTGACCAAGATCTCCCAGGAGCCAATGCAAAACCGGAAATGGCGTAAGACACCGCGGCCCCTAGAGGAAGTGATATTAGATATAGGCATAAATCATTTCTGGGGAAAAAAAAAGATATAGGCATAAATCAGGTAAGTGAACAGAAAAAAAAAATTGTTAATTAATTTTAAGGATGTCCATTAGTGCTGCATGGTGAGGAGTGAAAAATGTTGGTGGGACTCCGCTTTAACTGAAACAGAAACTGCTGTGTAGGAGACTTAAATGTAGGTGAGGAACAGCCAAATTCTGCTACTAAGGAAGGTAGATTATGGAAGACAGTTTTATGTCACAGTTCATACACCATGGCAAGAGTGAGTACAGCAACAAGACACAAAGTAGTTATACTGCATCAACAAGGTCTCTCCCAGGCAAAGATTTCAAGGCAGACTGGGGTCTCAAGATGTTCTATTCAAGCTCTTTTGAAGAAACACAAGAAATAGGCAACGTTGAAGACCGTAGACGCAGTGGTTGGCCAAGGAAACTTAATGCAGCAGATGAAAGACACATCATGCTTGTTTCCCTTCACCATTGGAAGAAAACCAGCAGTGACATCAGCACAGAACTGGCGGAAACCAGGACTTCAAAAACTGTGAGCAAGTGTACCTAGAAGAATTGATGCTGCTTTGAAGGCAAAGGGTGGTCACACCAAATATTGATTTGATTTGGTTTTCTCTTTTGTTCGAGCAGAAATATCCTCAGTCTAAAAAGCAGATGACCATTGTTAAAAGGTGTCATTCTATCCAAAAACTTTTTCACTACAGCTAGTGGATTGAGTGACTCCTTGGTTTATTACATTTTTTCTGGACCTGGGAGGCAAGGTGTTAATTTTCAGCCTGTGCCTGCATACCTTGAAACGTCTTGCAATTTCAATGATGTAAGATAAATACATAGGAAGAGTGAAATGTCTTTGTAATTGGTGTGGCAATTGTGTAAACTCAACAGCAGAGCAAAAGAGACAAAGAAACTGTAAAATCAGTTTTGTCTGGACTGGCCATTTGATTGGTGAGCTGCAAAAATGACTAAATGCAGCCAATCTCAAACACCCCATACCCTCACAAACTACAATGCATTATGCTAATCAGATGGCTTAAAATAAACTCGTGCTTTGTTTTTGCCATCCATAGCCGCAACTTATGCACACCTTTCCCCAACACTTCAGGAACAAAGAAATATGCCTGATACGTTTGGGTATAGTGACTTCCTTTTAGATGACAGTGCTGCTGCTTGGCTCTTGGGACAATCAGGCACCAGGGCTGTCACATGATGGTTGGGATAGATTCCTATGGGTAAACTGAAAGTTGAGCTGCGGCCAAATAGATGATGGGGAGAAAAAGGAAGATTGGTATGTGCAACTGTTGGGGCTGACATCAAAAAGGCTTTACACTTCATGGACAAAGCACAGACTCACTCTAAGCCACCCATTCTCAGCCATGTTTCTGTTGGACTCTAGAGATCCTCTAGAAGTTTCTAGGGGTTCCTTAACCACTACTGGATCGCCTTCTGCATATATACTGTGGCAGGGCGGCTCGGCTGTGCGAAATCACGTACCTATGCATGATTTCGTGCACGAGGTCTGGGGGGCGCGCATGCTGCTGGCCGCCCTGGACACAGCGGGAGCCAATCAGCAGGTCCAGCGGACACAATGTCTGCTGGGAACCCGGCAATTGTTCGTAGAGAGGCAGAATCGTGGTCTGCCCATGTAAACAAGATTGCGGTTCTGTGAGAGGGAAAGAGGGAGATCTTGTGTTTCTGCTAAGCAGAAACATGGATCTCTTTCTTTCCCAGTCAAAGCACACTTAACCCTTTGATCACCCCTGATGTTAACCCCTTCCCTGCCAGTGTCATTAGTACAGTGATAGTGTATAATTTTTTTAGCACTGATTACTGTATAAGTGATCAAATAGCACCAAAATAAAGCTCAATTTGTGGGGGGAAAAAAGACATCAATTTTTTCTGGGTACAGCGTTAGATGATCGTGCAATTGTCAGTTAAAATAACGTAGTGCCAGGGACATAGAGGACCTTACGACCACTTTCCCTAACCGGGAAGAGTCCTTCACTGATACATGGAGACTGGCAAAACTTTGTTTTCCTACCGATTCTTACCTGTAAAGCCTCATACACACGATCGGACTTTGTACAAACTTTCCAGTGGATGTTTGTACAAAGGGCGTCGGCCATGAACTTGTATTGCATACACACGGCAGGACTTTTTCAGCCAACTTTCACCAAATCACATGGTTTTTCTGCTCTTTACCGCCACCTTTGGTCAGCTTCTGTATTGTCTGATCATTTGTATTGGTTCTGAGCATGTATGTTTGTACTTTGTACAAAAGTCCTATGGTTTTCTGTACACATGATCGGACTTTGCTCCATCGGACTTTTGTTGCCGGAAAGTTTGTCCATTCACACAGCCAACAAAAGTCCGATGAAAACCAAAAAAGTTTGTCTGATGAAGTGTACACGCGGATGTTACCTTAAAACAGCTAATTTGCATGTTTGTTGTCAAAAAGTCAGATTGTGTGTATGGGCCTTAAGAGGTCTCGCAAAACGGCTGATTTCACTAGGACTGTGGCTAGGCTCTGGGTGAGAGACCCCATCATTCTGTTTCTTGTGGCTCTCCAAATTCTAACCTTTTGTCTTCTGACCCCCTTTTTCCTTTCTCCTTGTACGTGTTTTCTTGTCCCTATTCCCTTCCATTTATCCCACCCTTTACCATTACTACTATTCTCCCCCCTGCTGACTGTATACCTTTAGCTTGGAGACCCCTTCCCGTTTTTTTCCTTGCTGTTCATCTGTATTTGACCATATAGGAAAAAATTGTTTTCTTATTGAGTTACGTTGGCCGCCGGGGATCCCCTCTGACCCCGGCTCTTTTTATTTTTTATCCCACAGGATTGCATAATTACTAAGATTATCCCAATACCACTTTTTTAAGACTGATACCGATTACCGATACTTTTTTTTAAATGTCACGTGACAGTTTTCAGAGCACAATACAGATTGGTGTCACTGATATGCAGTACTGATGGGCACTGATAGGTGTCACTGATTAAGCAGCACTGATGAGCACTGATAGGATTAGGTGGCACTGATATGCAGCACTGATGAGCACTGACTGATGGCTGGCAGTGGCATTGATAGATGGCACTGACAGGTGGCTGGCACTGATAGGTAGCTGGCACCGATAGATTGCACTGACAGGTGGCTGCCACTGATAGGTGGCACTCATGGGCATTGGGCACTGATAGGTGGCATTTATGGGCAGGCATTGAAATGCTATGAGAGGGAAGGCTGCCTGCGATGCCCATCTTGGTACTCCTTGCACTTGGCAGCATAAAAGCAGCATCGGCCATCTTGTTACACCTAGCCCGTACTTTATGGGCTAGGTGTAACAATAAGTCTGCTACTGGCTTCCTGCGGCCAAGTGCAGGGTGTACCAAGGTAGGTATCAGGATGTCTGAATGTTGACGTTGACACGAGCGTCACTTTGATTGTTCCACCCGCTGACTTCAGATTGCGCCGGATTGCCTAATCTGATAAAACACCACCTCTGCCAGGTATCGGATCAGGCATCAGGAGCGTTTGCGTGAGTACAAGTGTCCCAATACTGATACTAGAGTTGGTATTGGGACAACCCTAATTATTACGTTAGGGAATTTACACATACGTGGAAAGTTGGGGACAATTACCATCACGCCCTACTAGTTCAGAATATTTGACATGCCATAAAACATAAAATACATTTTGTATGCTTTGAATCTGTTGATTTGCCTTTGATGCTGAAGCGGACATTCAACACTTGTTTTTAGCAAACGTATTTTTAGCTGTCTGTAATGGTGGTATTTTGAACACCACTGTAAGGTAGACATTCTTCCCACTGACCACCAATGTACAGGTCAGTTTGTTCACTTACCACCAATTAACTGGTTTTAGCAGGGGTTTCCTGAGACCTGAAAATTACTTCAAGGGTCTCTCTGTGGTAAAAAGGTTTAGATTAGCTGCTTCCCACTCTGCTTAAGCCCCATACACACTATCAGATTTTCTACTGATTTTTTCCTTCAGATTTACCAAAACCATATAATATGAGGTCAAACCTTAGGAGTTTCAGTGTGTATGCAATCAGGCAGGCCCTTGCACTACATGGTTTGGTAAATCTGAAGACAAAAATTATGTATGGGGCTTAAGAGTAGCCTGTCAAAAGAAGGAGCTGAAGTGATACCATGAATTTGATATGCAGCAAGCAGTAAAGGTTCAACTCTTGCTGCACCTTGAAAGCTGTCTTGTCTTTTCCTGGTTTAGAAATGCTTAGCCACAATGTGCACAGAAGATGCATAGCCCACACATAACAGTAACATTTAAAAAAAATTGGAACATGTATATTCAGGGACAGGCGGAAATTTCCCCCCAGACAGGCGCCTACGTTATGTTTAACGGTCGCTGGCTGTTTGTTCATTTCTTTTTTTTTTTCACAATGTGACGGACGGCCTGGGTCACACAGTGCTATTAATGCCGGCCGCAGCTCCCGCCGTTTGGCTGGCTTGATGCTGCTGCCCAGCCTGCGCTGCATTGTGGGAGTTGTAGTCCGGCTGCGCTAAAGCTCCTTTAGGTGTGAGCGCAGCAGACTACAACTCCCACCTCCCAGGAATCTCAGAGGCAGGCCAGGTGTGTGGCACGTCAGGGGAGGGGACGCCCGGTGTCAAGAACGTCACGTCGCATGTGACCTGCTGGGCTTATGGGGAGGAGTGGCTAGCTGCAGTCTGCAGAGCAGAGAAGACGAGACCTGCTTCAGGATCATCACCCCCACCCCCGAAGAGTGGCAAGGACCTGGCTCAGTGTCTCCAGCCCTCACTGAATCAACGCTCCCCAGCCTGAAGTAAGGCATCTGTGATAACCTTCACAAAATGAAATAGAATGGGAAAATGCACTTCAGTAGTAAATTTAATAATAATGCATAGTCATCATGATAATTTTAATTTTTTATCTAACACCCTTCCCCCAACCAGCGGACTTATCTAACACCCTCCCCCCCACAGCAGACTTATCTAATACCCCCCAACCAGCGGACTTATCTAACACCCTTCCCCCCACAGCAGACTTTTCTAACACCCCCCCACCAGTGGATTTATCTAACACCCTCCCCACCCACCAGTGGATATATCTAACACTTCCCCCCACCAGTGGACTTATCTAACACCCTTCCCCCCCAAGCAGCGGACTTATCTAACACCCCCCCAACCAGTGGACTTATCTAACACCCTCACCACCCACCAGCTGACTTATCTAACACCCTCCCCACCCACCAGCGGACTTATCTAACACCCCCCCCACCAGCGAACTTATCTAACACCCTCCCCCCACCCACCAGCGGACTTATCTAACACCCTCCCTACCCACCAGCGGACTTATTTAACACCCTCCCCCCCACCAGCGGACTTATCTAACACCCTCCCCCCACCCACCAGCGGACTTATCTAACACCCTCCCCCCACCCACCAGCGGACTTATCTAACACCCTCCCCACCCACCAGCAGATTTATCTAACACCCCCCCACCAGCGGACTTGTCTAACACTCCCCCACCAGCGGACTTATCTAACACCCCCCCACCAGTGAACTTATCTAACACCCCCCCACCAGCAGACATATCTAACACCCCCCCGCCAGCGGACTTATCTAACACCCTCCCCCCCACCCACCAGTGGACTTATCTAACAGCCTCCCCCCCACCAGCGGACTTATCTAACCCCCCCCCCCCCCACTAGCGGACTCACCTAGCTGATTTAGTGGTTCAATGGGCCACTTGATTGGACTTGCCCCCCAGGCCCCCCTTGCCCCTGTGTATCTAATGCCGCGTATACACACGTTCAAATTGTCCGGCGTTCTTAGTACGGCAAACAATCCAGCGGATAGTCCGGCGGACTTTCTACCGAACGGACTTGGCCACACACGGACACACAGAAAGTCTGGCATTTGCTAGCGCGATGACATACAGCATGTACGACGGGACTAGAAAAAGGAAGTTCAATAGCCAATAGCTTCCTTTTCGTACTTGCTTCTGAGCATGCGTCATTCTTAGTCCTCTGGACTAGCATACTGACGAACATATTGTCACATACGGCCCCACCTCCTGGCCCTGGGACTTTGATAGACAGATCTCCCATAGAATCCCAGGATGTGTGACATATATCAAAGTCCTGCATGTGACGGCGAGCGTGGGGAACACACAGCAATTGAAATGAAAGCTGTTACAGCGATGTTCCTCAGCGCTCTGATGAGTCGGCCGGCAATCCTCTTCCTCTCCCCTCTCTTCATCTGCACAGGTAGGCTGCATTGGTGAGCACAGGTAGGTTGCATTGGTGGGCACAGGCAGGCTGCATTGGTGGACACAGGCAGGCTGCATTGATAGACACAGGTAGGCTGCATTGATAGACACAGGCAGGCTGCATTGAAGGACACAGGCAGGCTGCATTGAAGGACACAGGCAGGCTGCATTGAAGGACACAGGCAGGCTGCATTGAAGGACACAGGCAGGCTGCATTGAAAGACACAGGCAGGCTGCATTGATGGACACAAGTGAAGCAGTATTGTTGGGCACAGGTGAGGCTGCACTAATGGGCACAGATAAAGCTGTTGTTAATATTTATATTTCTAACTTAATTCTGCATAAAACATTAAGTGTCATTTCATGAGCTAATTTATGGGGGTGTGTTTAGGGGCAGAATTAGGGTGGGGTAGGGTTGGGGTTGGGTGGGGAAACTGGTGGCGGGTAACCCTTGAGGCCTGGCTAGTAGCTCAGGACTTGAAATTTTGAGTCCTGGCCTAGGCTATAAGAGGATTAAGAAGAAGAATGAGCTGCAGCACGGTGGCCAAGACCATACAGCGGTTTAACAAGACAGATTACACTCAGAACAGGCCTCGCCATGGTTGACCAAAGAATCTGAGTGCACGTGCTCAGCCCGCAAACAGTTTGCTGAAGACAAGCAGACTAAAGACATGGATTACTGGAACCATGTCCTGTGGTCTGATGAGACCAAGATAAACTTATTTGGTTCAGATGGTGTCAAGCATGTGTGGCGGCAACCAGTTGAGGAGTACAAAGACAAGTGTGTCTTTCCTACAGTCAAGCATGGTGGTGGGAGTGTCATGGTCTGGGGCTGCATGAGTGCTGCCATCACTGGGGAGCTACAGTTCATTGAGGGAACCATGAATGCCAACATGTACTGTGACATACTGAAGCAGAGCATGGTCCCCTCCCTTCGGAGGCTGGGCCACAGGGCAGTATTCCAACATGATAACACACCTCCAAGATGTCCACTGCCTTGCTAAAGAAGCGGAAGGTAAAGGCGATGGACTGGCCATGCATGTCTCCAGACCCAAATCCTCTTGAGCATCTGTGGGGCATCCTCAAACAAAAGGTGGAGGAGAACAAGGTCTCTAACATTCACCAGCTCGATTATGTCATCATGGAGGAGTGGAAGAGGACTCCAGTGGCAACCTGTGAAGCTCTGGTGAACTCCATGCCCAAGAGGATTAAGGCAGTGCTGGAAAATAATGGTGGCCACACAAAATATTGACGCTTTGGGCCCAATTTGGACATTTTCACTTAGGGGTGTACTCATTATTGTTGCCAGCGGTTTAGACATTAATAGCTGTGTGTTGAGTTATTTTGAGAGAACAGCAAATTTACACTGTTATGCAAGCTGTACACTCACTACTTTATATTTCTTCAGTGTTGTCACATGAAAAGATATAATAAAATATTTACAAAAATGTGAGGGTGTACTCACTTTTGTGAGATACTGTGTGTGTGTGTATATATCTATATATTGATATATACTGTATCTAGAGATAGATATATATCTAGATATATATATATATATATATATATATATATATATATATATATATATATATATATATATATATATATATATATATATATATACAGTGCCTTGAAAAGGTATTCATACCCCTTTAGATTTTCCACATTTTGTCATGTTACAACCAAAGACGTAAATGTATTTTTTTGGGATTTAATGTGATAGACCAACACAAAGTGGCACATAATTGTGAACTAGAAGGAAAATGATAAATGGCTTTCAAAAGTTTTTACAAATAAATATCTGTATATACAGTGCTGTGAAAAAGTATTTGCTCCCTTGCTGATTGTTTATTTTATTTTTTGCATATTTCTCACACTTACATGAATCAGATCATGAAACAAATTTTAATATTACACAAGATGCAGTTTTTTAAATGATTATTTAATTTATTAGGGAAAAAAGCTGTTCAATCCTGCCTGGCCCTATATGAAAAAGTAATTTCACTTCCCACACTCAGGCCTGATTACTGCCAGACCTGTTGACAAAGTGAAGTATGCTAACAGATCACAAAAAGCCACAGATAATGCCACAATCTAAAAAAAATGAAGATCAGTTTAGAAACAAAGTAATGTACATGTATATATCTAGGAAGGGTTTCAAAGCCATTTCTAAGGCGTTGGAACTCCAGTGAACCGCTGGGAGAGCCATTATCCACAAATGGAGATAACTTGGAACAGTGGTGAACCTTCCCAGGAGTGGCCAGCCTACAAAAATTATTCCAAGAGCATGACGATGACTCATCCAGGAGGTCATAAAAGAACCCAGAACAACAGCTAAAGACCTGCAGGCTTCACTTGCCTCAGCTAAGATCAGTGTTCATCATTCAACAATAAGAAAAAGACTGGGCAAAAATGGCATCCATGGGAGAGTTCCAAGGCCAAAGCCACTGCTGACTAAAAAGAACACAAATGCTCATCTCACATTTACCAAAAAACATCTAGATTATCCCCAAGACTTTTAGGAAAATATTCTGTGGACTGAGACGAAAATGTAACTTTTTGGAAGGTGTGCGTCCTGTTACATTTGGCATAAAATTCTAAGAGCATTTCATAACAAGAACATCATACCAACAGTCAGACATGGTGGTGGTAGCGTCTGGGTCATGCTTTGCAGCTTCAGGACCTGGACGACTTACCATAATTGATGGAACCATGAATTCTGAGCTCTATCAGAAAATCCTAAAGGAGAATGTCCGGCAATCAGTTTGTGACCTCAAGCTCAAGTGCACTTGGGTTATTCAGTAGTACAATGATCCGAAACAAAACAGCAAGTCCACCTCCAAATGGTTCAAACAAAGCAAAATTTAGGTTTTGGAGTGGCCTAGTCAAAGCCCAGACTTAAATCCAATTGAGATGCTGTATCATGACCCTACACAGGCCATTCATGCCGGAAAGCGCTCCAATGTGGCTGAATTAAAACAATTCCTCAAAGAAGAGTGGGACAAAATTGCTCCACAGCAATGTGAAAGACTCATTGCCAGTTATCACAAAGGCTAGATTGCAGTTGTTGCCGCCAAAGGTTGCCCCAACCAGTTATTCGGTTTAGGGGGCAATTACTTTTTTACATAAAGCCAGGCAGGTTTGGACAGCTTGTTTGCCTTAATAAATTAAATTGTTTAAAAACTGAATTTTGTATTTACTCTGATTATCTGTGTGTAATAATACGATTTGTTTGATGATCTCATTTAAGTGTGACAAATATGCAAAAAAAAAAAAAAAAAATCAGAAAGGGGGCATACATGAATATGCTTTGATCTAAACCATTCCATTGTAGCAATGGCTAAATGTTTAGGGTTGTTGTCCTGCTGCAAAGTGAACCTCCGCCCCAGTCTCAAGTATTTTTCTCCTAAGATTGCCCTGTATTTGATTCCCTCCATCTTCCCATCAACTCTGACTAGCTTCCCTGTCCCTGCTAAAGAAAAGCCTCCCCAGAACATGATGCTGCCACCACCATGTTTCACGATGGGGATGGTGCTAAGCATTTTGCTTTTAGGCCAAAAAGTTCAATTTTGGTCTCATATGACCAGAGCACCTTCTTCCACATGTTTGCTGTGTCCCCCACATGGCTTCTCGCAAACTGCAAATGGGAGTTCTTATGGCTTTCTTTCGACAATGCAGTGGCGGAACTACCGCCATAGCAACACATGCGGGCGCTATGGGGCCCGCAGTCAAGTGGGGCCCGGTGAGGATTGGCTCCGCGGGAGATAGCGGGTGAGAGCGGGCTGTCCGCGGGTGGTCCGCGGGCGGCCCGCGGCTCCGCGGGTGGTCCGCGGGCGGCCCGCGGCTCCGCGGGTGGTCCGCGGGTAGTCCGCGGGTGGTCCGCGGGCGGCCGCGGGTGGTCCGCGGCTCCGCGGGTGGTCCGCGGGTAGTCAGCGGCTCCGCGGGTGGTCCGCGAGCGGCTCCGCGGGTGATAGTGGGACTGGGAGGCAGATGAGAGTGGGCTGGCCAATCAGGGAGCTGACGGGCGGGGGAGCATAGAGATGACATCATCTCTCGCTGCCCTCTCATCCCTGTAGTGCAGTTCCCCCTCACTGTGCAGGCAGCCAGGAAGCAGAGAGATGACATTATCTCTCTGCTGCCTGACTGATAATCTGCTGCCTGACTCTGTGACACAGCAGGAAAGTGGCAGAGCAAGTGACAATCCATAATGTGTGGCAGGCGACGTGGCAAGTGACAACCCGGGACGTGGCAAGTGACAATCTGTAACGTGTGGCAGGTGACATGGCAAGTGACAATCCATAATGTGTGGCAGGCGACGTGGCAAGTGACAACCCGGGACGTGGCAAGTGACAATCTGTAACGTGTGGCAGGTGACATGGCAAGTGACAATCCATAATGTGTGGCAGGCGACGTGGCAAGTGACAACCCGGGACGTGGCAAGTGACAATCCGTAACGTGTGGCAGGTGACATGGCAAGTGACAACCTGGATGTGGCAAGTGACAATCCGTAACATGTGGCAGGTGATGTGGCAAGTGAAAATCCATGACATGGCAAATGACAATCCATAATGTGTGGCAGGCAACGTGGCAAGTGACAACCAGGGACGTGGCAAGTGACAATCCGTAACGTGTGGCAGGTGACATGGCAAGGGACAACCTGGATGTGGCAAGTGACAATCCGTAACATGTGGCAGGTGACGTGGCAAGTGAAAATCCGTGACATGACAAGTGACAATCCGTAATGTGTGGCAGGTGGCGTGGCAAGTGACAACCCGGGACGTGCAAGTGACAATCCATAATGTGTGGCAAGTGACAATCTAGGATGTGGTAAGTGACAATCTGTAATGTGTGGCAATCTAGGACGTGGCAAGTGACAATCCGTAATGTGTGGCAGGTGACGTGGCAAGTGACAACCTGGATGTGGCAAGTGACAATCCGTAACATGTGGCAGGTGACGTGGCAAGTGAAAATCCGTGACAAGACAAGTGACAATCCGTAATGTGTGGCAGGTGACATGGCAAGTGACAATCCGTAATGTGTGGCAGGTGACGTGGCAAGTGACAACCCGAGACGTGGCAAGTGGACAATCCGCAACATGTGGCAGGTGACATTCTGCAAAGTGTGACAAGTGACAATCTGCATCTGGTGGCAGGCGACGTGGCAAGTGGACAATCCGCAATGTGTAGCAGGTGATGTGACAAGTGACAATCCTTAATGTGTGGCAAGTGACAATCCAGGACGTGGCAAGTGACAATCCATAATGTGTGGCAAGTGACGTGGCAAGTGACAATCCAGGACGTGGCAAGTGACAATCCATAATGTGTGGCAAGTGACAATCCAGGATGTGGCAAGTGACAATCCATAATGTGTGGCAGGTGACTTGGCAAGTGACAATCTGGGATGTGGCAAGTGGACAATCCGCAACATGTGGTAGGTGACATTCCGCAACGTTTGACAAGTTACAATCTGCATCTGGTGGCAGGCGATGATGGCAAGTGACACGCTCAGGGATCCCACTGATTTTGCATTATGGTGAGTTGAACTATTTCATTTTATATAACAGAACAGAAATTGGTTAAAAGGCCTGGAGGTCAGCAATGTGTTCCCTTCAGGGGCTGCATACAGTATACTGCATACTTTGTTGTTCAAAATTTATATAAGCTGTTGCCTGGGTACTGTGCCACATGGGTGTGGTAGTCTGTTGTTTAATAGCATTAGTTTATTTTTTTTTGGTGGGGGGGGGGCCCATACAACATTTTGCTATGGGGCCCTGTGATCTCTAGTTACGCCCCTGCGACAATGGCTTTCTTCTTGCCACTCTTCCATAAATGCCAGATTTGTGGAGTACACGATTAATAGTTGTCCTGTGGACAGATTCTCCCACCTGATCTCTGCAGCTCCTCCAGAGTTACCATGGACCTCTTGTCTGCTTCTCTGATTAATGTTCTCCTTGCCCAGCCTGTCAATTTAGGTGGACGGCCATAACTTGGTAGGTTTTCAGTTCTGCAATACTCTTTCCATTTTTGGATAATGGATTAAACAGTGCTCTGTGACATGTTCAAAGCTTGGGATATTTTTTTTATAACCTAACCCTGCTTTAAACTTCTCCACAGCTTTATCTGTGACCTGTCTGGTGTGTTCCTTGGCCTTCATGATACTGTTTGTTCACTACGGTTCTCTAATAAACCTATGAGGGCTTCACAGAACAGCTGTATTTATACTGAGATGACATTACACACTATTAGACTCCATTTACTAATTAGGTGACTTCTGAAGGCAATTGGTTCCACTAGATTTTAGTTAGGGGTATCAGAGTAAAGGAGGCTGAATACAAATGCACGCACACTTTTCAGATATTTATTTGGAAACCATTTATCATTCCCCTTCCACTTCACAATTATGTAGCACGTTGTGTTGGTCTGTCACATAAAATCCCAATAAAAATGTGGAAAATTTCAAGGGGTGTGAATACTTTTTCAGGGCACTGTATGTGTGTGTGTGTGTATATATATATATATATATATATATATATATATTTGAAATTTTTTTTTTTAATTATATAGAATTACAGATTCTAAATAAAGGTATTCCAATCTTCTGTCTTTACAGGTGCAACCGCTCTTGTTGATGCAGGTTTAATAGCACAGCTGGTGAACAAGCTGGAGTCAGAGCATGATGAAATACAGGAGCTGATTCTAGAGACTTTGCATTTTTGTCTCCAAGCAGACGCTTCCCAGGCTCTTAATGCAGGAGCTGTCCTCATTCTGAAGGGGAAGCTCAGTCATCCGTTAGTAGGCATTAGGAGGAAAGCAGCGTGTGCTCTCTTGGAAATATGGTAAGGAAAAGGCAGGGCCATGTTGTATTGTTTTACAAGCCCTAGGGGGCAGTAAGTCTACATAATTACTTCTGCATTTTACTACACAAAACCAGAAACATACAGTAGCTAAGTTCAATAGGAGAATATTACACAATTCAGATCCCAGTTTGCTGAAGCACATATTACATTAAGTATTTAAAATGTATATAGACTAACAGATTAATAAATAGATACAACTTAATACAAAAAATCCTCAATGCTAAGTCCCTATTCACAATTGTGTTTTTTTTTTTACACTCAGGCCATCACGCAAATATGCATCACAACAGGAATCCCATTATTGTCTAGGGGACACACCTATGCATTGAGCTTCTGTTTGACTTGGAAAATGGTGCAGGCTGTTCTTTTGGTGCAATATAATGGAACATTTCCTATCAAATACTTACCGTAATTTTCCTTTCCTGATAGACTCCATGGCAGCATACTTGTGGGTTAGCCCTGCTTCCATAACTACCCTATAGGACACCTCTCCCATAAATCTTTGCTCTGGGCTGCCAGCTGTGTTTCGTAACTAGCCTACTCCAGGCATTCGAGAGGGAACTCCTGTTGCCATGAAGTCTATCAGGAAAGGAAAATTACGGTAAGTAATTGCTTTGAACTTTTCTGTTTTTCTGACAGACTCCATGGCAGCATACGTGTGAGAAATAACTCGCCGTACACACCAGAGTGGAAAAATGCTGAGCAAAGAAAATTAATTTATTTAACACGGTCAGCTGACAGTACTTGCAAACCAAAATTAACAGATGATAAAGAAGCTGGTTCAACACAGTAGTGGGACACAAATATATTGATGGAAGGAAGCCGCCTTACAGATAACATCAGGAGCGACATGCCACAAAGCTGCCCAGGAAGTCAGAATATTCTCTGTTTTGAGTCTCCGGTGAAACTGGAGTATTACAGGCACTGGGGGAAAGGCATAAGCCTTGCGGAACCTCCACTGGTCTATGAGTGCATCTATCCCATAAACCTGAGGGTCTCAGAAACTTGAGTAGTACTTGGCCAGTTTGTTGGTGCATGGGGATGCAATGAGTTGGACTTCTGGTGACACTCCCAGGGTCAAGAGCCACATGAACACTTCCTTGTGGAGAGACCACTTGCTGTTGTTCATCTGAACCCAAAAAACGTTCACCTGCACATTCTGGATCCCGGGTATGTAGACGGCTGAGGCGGTTGGACATGTTCTTCTGAGCCCAGTTCATAATTGGCTGCTCTTCCCGTAGCAGGGACCAGCTGCGGGTTCCACCCTGCCTCCTTATGTAGGCCACTGCGGGTGTATTGTCCAACCTGAGCATAACTGAGGATTTCTTTGTTAAATGAGGGAATGCTAGAAGCGCCTGAAATGTGGCCCAAAGTTCCAGGATGTTGGACAAAATCCTGAGAAAAAGGGAAGCTCCATCTGCCCTGTGCCACTTCTGATAGGCAATGAGCACCCCAGCCCTTGTTGCTGGCATCTGAAGTTATTGTGACCCATGTGATTGGGACGATCGAGTGCCAATTGCAAAGATTTTTCTGCTGGAGCCACCAAAGGAGGTACACTCTCATATACCGAGTAAGGTGGATGCTCTGGTTCTTGCTGTTGGACCTCCATTATTGGAGGAACCCGTCCTGGAAGGGCCGTGTTTGCCACTGTGCCCACTTCACCATGGGGATTGTAGCCTCCATGGTGCCAATTACCTTCAGACACTGAAGAGAGGAGAGATGAGATGAAGTAAGGGCTGAGCAGATTCTGTCACTGATCACTATCATTTTCTCCTCAGGCAGTGAGATGGTGCCCTCCACTGTGTTAAGGAGGGCCCTGAGAAACAGGAGGGACTGTGATGGTTCTAGTGACTCTTCTCTAGATTCAGGAGCCACCCAAACTCTTGAAGGGTGGAGATGACCAGACTCCTGTGTTCTAGAAGTTGAGCTCTGTCTTGTGCTAGGAGAAGGAAGTCGTCTAGGTAGTGATGAAGACTAACCCCCTTGACTCAGAGCAAGGCCACAACAGCTAACAAGACCTTGGAGAAATCACAAGGTGATGTTATTAGACCGAAGGGGAGACAGGTGAATTGTAAGTGCCACTGGCCTACTGCAAAGCGAAGGAATTGATGGAAATCCATTGCCACTGGAATGTGGAAGTATTTGTCTTTTAGATCGATCAACGCCAACGAGTCTCCTGGATGGACCGACTGCTGGATCATCTGTAAAGACTCCATTTTGAATTTTTCTTTCCTGATGAAGCAGTTGAGATGGGTCAAATCTTTAACCAGTCTCCATGTGCCTTTTTTTCTGTACCATGAACAGGGGAGAATACATGCCTTGGCCTTGTTCGTCCTCCGGAAAAAAGGAATGACTGCGTCTTGCTCCACCAAAGAGTTCACATAGGCTAATAGGATCTACTTTTTTTCTTCTGACTGTGGAAGAGTTGTAGGGATCAATCTGAGTCTGATGGTGCTCCTGAAGACCCAGGTGTGACCTTAGGAGACCTCTTTGATGGTCCAAAAGTCCTGGATTGAGGCCAACCAGAAATGCTGAAAGCAGAGAAGACAAGCTCCCACCTGGCATACCTGAGTGGGCTCAATCTCAAAAAGACTTTGAGGATTCCTGGTTTCCAGAAGAACCACCTTTAGCAGGTTTCTTGAATGAAGACTACCTATCTTCATACTGCTGCTACCGGCGATAATGCGACTGCGTGCTGCTGTCTACAGCACATGCGCCGTAGACAGCTGTCACTGTCTTTTAGTAAATATCTCCTAAACAGTGTAGATATTTATTGGACCTACAGGTAAGCCTTAATCTAGGCTTACCTGTAGGTCAAAGTGGTTTGTAAGGGTTTACAACCACTTTAATAATATCCTAATCAAGAAATATTGTAATATAAAGAAATTAGGATTTTTAACTAAAACTTTGAAACTTTTAGCATCTTAAGAAATATGAGACCTTTCGTCTCATGTGATGGGGGAGGTGAGAGGTCAACTCACTCTTAATTACTGTCATATGTTAAAGCTCTTTAAAAAAGCATTTTAAGAAATACAAAATGTACAGTGGTGTGAAAAAGTGTTTGCCCCCTTCCTCATTTCCTGTTCCTTTGCATGTTTGTCACACTTAAGTGTTTCGGAACATCAAACCAATTTAAACAATAGTCAAGGACAACACAAGTAAACACAAAATGCAATTTGTAAATGAAGGTGTTTATTATTAAAGGTGAAAAAAAATCCAAACCATCATGGCCCTGTGTGAAAAAGTGATTGCCCCCTAAACCTAATAACTGGTTGGGCCACCCTTAGCAGCAACAACTGCAACCAAGCGTTTGCAATAACGTGCAATGAGGCTTTTACAGCGTCCTGGAGGAATTTTGGCCAACTCATCTTTGCAGAATTGTCCTAATTCAGTTACATTAGAGGGTTTTCGAGCATGAACGGCCTTTTTAAGGTCATACCACAACATCTCAATGGGATTCAGGTCAGGACTTTGGCTAGGCCACTCCAAAGTCTTCATTTTGTTTTTCTTCAGCCATTCGGTGGTGGACTTTCTGGTGTGTTTAGGATCATTGTCCTGCTGCAGAACCCAAGTTCGTTTCAGCTTGAGTACACGAACAGATGGTCGGACATTCTCCTTCCGGATCTCTTGGTAGACAGCAGAATTCATAGTTCCTTTTATCACGGCAAGTCTTCCAGGTCCTGAAGCAGCAAAACAGCCCCAGACCATCACACTACCACCACCATATTTTACTGTTGGTATAATGTTCTTTTTATGAAATGCAGTGTTCCTTCTACGCCAGATATACTTGGACACACACCTTCCAAAGAGTTCCACTTTTGTCTCATCGGTCCACAGAATGTTGTCCCAAAAGTTTTGGGGATCATCAAGATGTGTTGTGGAGAAATTGAGACGAGCTTTGATGTTCTTTTTGCTCAGCAGTGGTTTTCTCCTTGGAACTCTGCCATGCAGGCCATTTTTGCCCAGTCTTTTCCTGATGGTGGAGGCATGAACGCTGACCTTAACTGAGGCAAGTGAGGCCTGCAGTTCCTTGGACGTTGTTGTGGGGTCTTTTGTGACTTCTTGGATGAGTCGTCGCTGCACTCTTGGGGTAATTTTGGGCCGCCGGCCACTCCTGGGAAGGTTCACCACTGTTCCATGTCTTCGCCATTTGTGGATAATGGCTCTCACTGTGGTTCGCTGGATTCCCAAAGCTTTGGAAATGGCTTTATAACCCTTTCCAGACTGATAGATCTCAATTACTTTCTTTCTCAATTGTTCCTGAATTTCTTTGGGTCTCGGCATGATGTGTAGCTTTTAAGGATCTTCTGGTGGACCTTACTGTGTCAAGCAGCTCCTATTTAAGTGATGCCTTGATTGTGAACAGGTGTGGCAATAATCAGGCCTGGGTGTGGCTAGAGAAATTGAACTCAGGTGTGGACAACCACAGTTATAGTATGTTTTAACAAGGGGGGCAATCACTTTTTCACACAGGGCCATGATGGTTTGGATTTTTTTTCACCTTTAATAATAAACACCTTCATTTACAAATTGCATTTTGTGTTTACTTGTGTTGTCCTTGACTATTGTTTAAATTGGTTTGATGTTCCGAAACACTTAAGTGTGACAAACATGCAAAGGAACAGGAAATGAGGAAGGGGGCAAACACTTTTTCACACCACTGTATATTACACTTCTCCATATCCAAACACAAATATAAATATTTAAATGTATCCAAGTCCATTATTCTCAGAGACCCAATCTATTCATAAATTCTGATATTCTAACACCCTTATACCCCACTCTCCTCCCCCCCAGCAGGCAAAACACAGGGAAAACCTAATGCATACCTGCTGTGAGAGGGCTGGCCACCAGGAGGCAGTGAAGGCTCCATTGTTATCCAGGCAGAGAACCACAGAATAAGAGAGATCAGCTGCCAGGCAGGAAACACTACATTCCCCATAGAACCAGCACTTACCTGGGGAAGCCGTCACAGATACCAGGGGAAGTTGCCGCATATGCCTACAATCATTCCAGAGGCTCTGCAGGCTTCCCCAGAATTTAAAAGTGGCGCCGCATGACGTCACTGCCAGCGCCAGGCATGAGATGCTCGTGCACATACATGAACCAAGCCTCGTTTCCGTTCTGGGTAAGCGCATGCGCAGAACTTACATCGGGACCCAGAAGAAAGAGTGAGTGGCAACTGGAATGCAGAAGGAGC
The DNA here is from genome assembly GCF_037356315.1 of Lithobates pipiens. NCBI lineage: Eukaryota > Metazoa > Chordata > Amphibia > Anura > Ranidae > Lithobates > Lithobates pipiens. The sequence continues at coordinate 40,585,693 of NW_027507790.1, read as the reverse complement.
CAGCCACCATGCTCATAGGGAAAACAGCACCAGTGAGGAAAAAGCATTCAACAAATATAAATAACCACATATAAATACAAACACTGCTGCCATGGCTAAAGATAGGCGCTGACCACCCCACGACCATCCAGGCCGAGGGACATTAACGCACACCGGACTTGTGGCAGATGATGGCTGCCTGCTTATAGCCAGGCAATCAGGCCAGTGCACTCTTGCCTGCGGACTGCTAGGCCACCCAATCTTCAGCGCTACTCTGCTCAAACACTCCATACCCTGCTTAACAGACAAGGCTTATCGGAGGGACGTGACTCCTGGCTGATCCTGATCGTAGGGGAATCATCTTCAGGTAGGAGAAACATCAACTTGGTCCTACGGAGGAGGACAAAAAAGGAACACAGCTGGTAGCCCAGAGCAAAGATTTATGGGAGAGGTGTCCTATAGGGTAGTTATGGAGGCGAGACTAACCCACACGTATGCAGCCATGGAGTCTGTCAGGAAAGTGTTATTTTGGCTCCATAGACTTCAATGGAGGCACATGAAATTAATAAAAATGAATTAAAAAGTGCAGCAAAAAACACATAAAAAAATATACAAAAAAAAACTAAACAGATCGGACACTTTTGACACTATTTTGAGACCATTGACATTTATAAAGCGATAGAGCTAAAAATAGCCACTGATTTCTGTATAACTGTCACTGGCAGGGAAGAGGTTTACACTAGGGGGGCAATCAAGGGGTTAACTGTGTTCCCTAGGTGTGTTCTAACTGTAGGGGGATGGGACTGACTAGGAGAAGAGACCAGTCAGTGTTCATATTTAGTATGAACTCACAATCTGTCTCCTCTCCCCTGAGAGAACAGGATGGATGTGTGTTCTCGTTCTGTCACGAGTGATCGCGGGTGTCTGGCGGACATCATGCATCAGCTCAGGGGACACGCGTCGGGCGTGTGCGTGGGCCGCCGCTGGCGCATGCACCTGCTTTAACGTCTTAAAGGAGTGACGTACAGCTATGGCGATTTGCACAGCCGTGCCAACCTGCTGCAGTATAACTGCGGTGGCTGGTCGGCTAGCGGTTAACAAGGGGGCCCCAGATCCCCTCCCCCCCATGTAAATAGGTATGGGGTACATAGTACCTCTACCCATTCACCAAAAAAATAAAAAAATAAAAATAAACAGGAGACAAGTTTTTGACAAATCCTTTATTAAAAAAAACAAAAAAACAGAAAATTGTACCATACTTACCGTAATTTTCTTTTCCTGGTGCCTATCCATGGCAGCATACCTGTGACAAGCTCCGCCTTGGCTCCTCCCTCAGGACTAGTAAATATTATAAAAGAAAAGGTTAGTACAACCCCCGCATTCTCGTTAATATAGAATACCGAGGGTGGGAATGTATGCTGCCATGGATAGGCACCAGGAAAAGAAAATTACGGTAAGTATGGTACAATTTTCTGTTTTCCTGGTGCCTCCATGGCAGCATACCTGTGACAAATAACTAGCTGAGACGGGTGGGATAATGCTTAGAGGTTTATTTTAAAGAAATTATTATTTAGAAGAGGTGAAGGCCGAAGTGACTGCCTGTCTGCCAAACTCCACTGAGGAGAGAGCTCCTGGGTCCACCCTGTAATGTTTCAGGAATGTGTGTTGGGACGACCAGGTCGCTGCCCGACAAATAGTTTCGATCGACACATTCGCTCTTGCCGCCCAAGAGGCAGAAACCGCTCTGGTGGAGTGCGCCCTGACCGCCGAAGGGGTCTCTAGTCCCTTTGTCCTGTACACCTTGTGGTTGAGTTTGACGATCCATGAGGCGATCGTTCTAGCTGATGCCTCCTTTCCTTTGTTTTTTCCCCAGGGAATTATGAACAGTCTGATGGAGGCCCGGAATGAAGCTGTGGCTTGCAGATAGCATTTCAGAGTGGAGGCAATGTCTAATTCATGAAGAGCGACAGAGTCCTGTTCAGAAAATGTTGGGAGTGCCCAAGGTTCTGACATGCTCAAGGATGAAGCGACCTTGGGAATGAACCCTCGTACTGTTCTGAGTTCCACTCTATCTGGGTAAAATATAATGTGATCATGATCTGCTCCCAAAGCTTGGAGCTCTGAAACCCGTCTGCCAGAGGTTATGGCTATCAGAAAGGCTAATTTTAAGGTTAGATTCCAGAGCGATGCTGAGTTCAAAGGGGCAAAGGGTGGATTGGCTAAGGACTCCAGGATGACCGTAAGGTCCCAAGTGGGAAAAGATTGTTTGGTTGGTGGTCGGATCTTCCTGACGGCCTTAAAGAACTGGATTAACAATGGATCCTCCGCCCATCTTTTACTGGTTGCTGCTGAGATCGCTGATACCTGTACCTTCAATGTACCTAACGCAAGACCTAGGTCCAGGCCTGCCTGCAAGAACTCAAGAATTTGAGATGATGAAGGGGAACCTGGATCACAGTTTCTGTCAAGCATGAAGGCCCTGAACTTGTTCCATACTTTATTGTATATGTGGTTCGTGGATGGTTTTCTTGCTTTGAGCAGGGTTGTGATCACTTTGTCGGAGCACCCCAGGGATTGGAACCTTTTCCTTTCAGTTGCCAGATGTGAAGGTCCAGCCTGCGGGGATCTGGGTGGGTGTGACATCCTTGCGACAGGAGGAGGGGTACTATTGGAACCTTGACTGGAGGACTGGTGCTCAGATCCATTGCCGTAGGGAACCAAGGCCTTCTTGGCCAGTATGGTAGAACCGCTATCACCGTCGATGTCTCCCTCACGAGTCTTGACAGGAACCTCGGTATGAGGGGCCGCGGAGGAAAAGCGTAGGCCCGATCGCATGCCCAAGGGGCTGAGAGGGCATCTGTTGCCTCCGCCTGGGGGTGCGGAAACCTCGAGATAAACCTTGGAAGTTTGGTGTTGGATGCTGTCGCAAAGAGGTCTAGCTCGAGGGGCCCCCACTGGATCACTATCCAGTTGAAGATTTCCGGGTGTAAGGACCACTCGTTGGTATCTGCGAACCTGCGGGAAAGGCCGTCTGCCCTTGAGTTGAGATGGCCGGGCAGATAGACCACCCTCAGGTCCTTCAGATTCCTTTCCGCCCAGAGGAATATGGGCTCCACCTCGTTCAGGAGGGATCTGCTGCGTGTTCCCCCTTGTCGGTGCACATAGGATACCGCGGCCCTGTTGTCCATCCTGAGGAGAACTGGTTTGCCCGAAATCTCGAACTCCAGGGCTAGCAGTGCAAGATAGGCCGCTCTGAGCTCCAGGACATTCGACACCATGCCGGCTGCATTGAAGGACCATCTTCCTTGTACTGAGGTCTGGTTGGAATGTGCTCCCCAACCAGCTGCGCTGGCATCGGTAGTAATTATGATCCAGTCGACATGCCCTAGCGGGCGAGACTTCAGAAGCGTCTGTCTCTTCATCCACCAATGTAGACTCCTGATCATCCGGGTCGTCAGGTGTATGGGTTGGGATAGATATCGTCTGTTCCACAGTCTTAAGAACTCCAGCTGAAAATGTCTCAAATGCCAGTGGGCCCAGGGGACCATAGGGATGCATGACGACATCCGACCTATCAGGCCCAAACAATTTGAGGCTGTCAGGTAGGATCTCGAGCTCACCTTCTTCATTTGTTGGATAATGGAAGATACCTTCTGCGGTGGGAGAGACACCGTTCCGTTCATTGTATTGAACAGGGCTCCCAGATAGACCATCTCTTGAGTCGGAGAGAGGAGACTTTTCTCGTGGTTTATCTTCCATCCAAAATCCGCTAGTGTTGTCAACAGGATATTCCTGTGTTCCACTAACTGGGTTGGGTCCCTCGCCAGGAGTAGAAGGTCGTCCAGATAGTGATACACCCGAAGCCCCAATTCTCTCAGAGGTGCTATGATGGCAATCAGGGTCTTTGTAAAGACTCTTGGTGACGTGCAGAGGCCAAATGGAAGGCTCTGAAATTGGAGATGTACTTGCCCCACCGCGAATCTCAGGTATTTCTGGAATGTAGGGAGTATGGGTATGTGTAAGTAAGCGTCTTGCAGGTCTATTGACAACATCCAATCCCCTGGTTGGACTACGCGAATAATCGTCTGTAGAGACTCCATCTTGAATTTTTCCAGAAAGATATAGCGATTTAGCCTTTTTAGGTCTATCACGGGTCTCCACCCCCCGTTTCACTTGGGGACTAGAAACAGGGTGGAATAGAAACCTAAAAATCTCTCGTATGGAGGCACTGGAACTACAGCTCGTTGCTCCTGTAGGGAAAGAAGAAATTGCTTTAGAGCTTCCGCTTTTTGAGGAGATCTTGATACCCTTGTCGGGGAGAAAAAGTCATTGGGAGGTTTGTCTAGAAAAGACCAGAAATGACCGTGTTTGACTGTTGCGACTACCCAAGGATCCTTGCATTTTTGTTCCCAAATCTTTGAGAACTGTTTCAACCTGGCCCCCACAGGGATCACTTGGGCTGGCCTGGCGTCAAAAGGATTTTGATGGATCCTGTGGGGTGGGTACTGGCCTCTGCCTCCTGGACTTGAGAAACGTAGACTGTGTACTTTTCCAGTTGTGCCTGAAGCCTTTCCCTTGTCTGGATTGTCGGTAGTCCCTATTTTTGGAGTACTGGAACCTTGGTGCGGATGATCTGAAACGTCTGGATCGCCTGTCTTGGGGAAGTAAGCCTGACTTTCCGCCAGTGACCCGAGAGATGGCCTTGTCAAGTTTTTCCCCGAACAAGGCTTTACCGTCAAAAGGTATCTTGCACCAATTTTGCTTCGAGGCAACGTCCGCTGCCCATGGTTTTAGCCACAGTGCCCTTTTGGCCATTACTGTGTGAAGCATTGCCCTTGCGGAGCAACGAATCGAGTCGATGGCGGCCTCCCCAATGAAGTCAGCTGAGAGCTTCAGCTCATCCAATGCCTTCATTATATCTTCTTTAGGGATGTCCTGTTGAATTGCCGACTCTATATTATCCGTCCAGACGCGTAATGCGTTGGACACTGATGTCAGGGCTATTGCAGGTTTACAGGCATTTCCTGCCATCTGATAGGCCTTCTTAAGGTCGAGGTCCATCCTCCTGTCCAGAGGGTCCTTGAAGGAAGTTGAATCTTCTAGGGGCAAAGTGACATTCTTGGCCATCCTTACCACTGCGGCATCTACCACCGGAGGGCCCTCCAGCATTGTGGAATCTGCCTCAGATAGAGGGTATAATTTTCCCAATCGATTGGTGGAAAGTCTTTTGTCTGTCCTCCCCCATTCTTCCTCGATCACTTCCCTGATTTTCTCCATAAGAGGGAAGAAGGAGATCTGGCGCTTAAGGAAGGGGAAGTATGATTTGGACCTCCTGACCTCCATGTTGGGATCCTCCCAACCGATTGCTTGTTTAACGGCCTGCACATAAGGCTGGACCATGGCGAAGGCAAAGCCAGAGGCATCTGTGTCATCTGAAGAATCCTCTGAAATGGCCATTTCGTCCTGATGCTTAAAGGAGGAGGGAGGGAACGGATGACCACTTCCACTTATGGATGGCCCGGGAATGGAGGCCTCAGCCATCTGTTCCTGAGGAGGGGATGCCGGTTGTTGCATCGGCATTGTGGCGACCAATTCCACAAGGGAGTCTTTTACTGCCTTTTTAAGGAGATCTGCCACCTGTAGGCCCTCAGACTCTCTGTCCGCTGCATAGTCTCTAAGGCAATCTCGACAAATCAGTTTATCTGGAAGCGGGGTGCCTCCGCAGGCCTGACATCTAGTAGGTCTAGGTCTCGGGGAGCGCGAATGACGGCGCCTCTTGGCTGAAGCTTTCCGGCCACTTCTGTAATGCCCATGTCTGGGCGACCTGTCCCTGCTGTGACAGGAATCATAATCGTCATCTTCGTATCGCCTTGAGGTCTTCTTAGACGTCTTCTGGCGTACAGGACTGAAATACAAAAAGTACCGTCCTTAGTGCACTCTTTTTTTTTTTTTTTTTTAAACTTACCTGGGCGTAGGTCCTTACCTTGGGAGTAGAGTAGGATCTTGAGCGGGCGGCGAAAGGCTCATGTTAGGCGACTTAGCAGAGGTAATGGCTAGGAAAGAGTCAGAGGAGAGGCGTCAACCGGTCGTGCACTGATTCACGAAAAAAAGGAAATTTGCCTACATAAGTAACGACTTTCCCCCCCTTGTTACTGTGTGCTGTGTTTTTCTTTTTTTATTTTTTTTTTACACATCCATTTTTTTTTTTTTTTGGAGGCTCCGATGAAATTTTTTTAAAATAATTTAATAAATTAATAAATACATTTTCAATAAATAAATTATTCCTTCATATCCTTTAGAGCTATATATATATATATATATATATATATATTCGCATGCTCACATGTATAAGAAAACAAATGCATTAAGACATGCCTTACCTTTAACAGGGGTGGGTATAGCCTGGAACTCTAGAGTGTAATTCTCTTGTTAACCACAGGCATTTCACTTGTGCTGCTGGGGAAATAAATAGGAGGAGGAGGAGTGGTGGCACGCTTGTGCTCCTCCCCTGACGCTCTGAGGGCAAAGAGAACCATTCGCCCTCAGTAAAAATGGGCGCCGAATCCTCCGACGCTACCGCGCATGCGCCGAACGACGCGACTGGACGTCGAAACATACGACCCGCCGGCGCATGCGCAGACGACGGCGGGAAACGCTGACCTACGATAAAACAACACAGACTCGCCGCGCGCGGCCCCTAGTGAGTCTGAGGATGACAAACGCAAGGGGGAAGGGAGGGGGGCCTCCGAAAACTATGGGAGCCAGGGGAACCAGCGCGCAAGAGAGAGAGAGAAAAGACAGGTGAGACTGGAGAGGAAAAGCAAGTCTCAGGAACAGAGCAAAGCTGCCACCTCTGCTGCCATAGACTGGAGCCTGAATGCCCATACTGCAGGTAAAGCTCTTACTTAAGAGACAAACTGCTTGTCCCAAAAGATCCTACAGAAGGGACTTCCAACCTTATAAGCGCATTTAGCTGCCCAAGAGAAGGAACTGCGCCCGGGAGAGGCTTGAACCCGCATGGACGCTGCCGAATGCAGAAGGTAAGGACGCCGACCAGGATTCACTGCCATGAGGTATGAGGAAAAAAAGGAGAATGCGGGGGTTGTACTAACCTTTTCTTTTGTAATATTCACTAGTCCTGAGGGAGGAGCCAAGGCGGAGCTTGTCACAGTTATGCTGCCATGGAGGCACCAGGAAAACAATGTTCCTTGATGTAAATGCACTGGCCCAGCATGCACCAGTCCGTACCTATATATAAAGCACGGAGGAGGCATTCGGTGGGCAGCTACCCTAGAAAGTGGAGCCTTTTTGTTTTTTTCAGTGCAGCGGGCAGTGTGATTGATGATGGATTTATATTGAGGATCACTGTTTTTGTCTCTGTTTTTTTTGTACACTTTTTGGTGAACGGGTAGGGGTACCATGTACCTCATACACATTCACATGGGGGGGGGGGGTCGGGATCTGGGGGTCAATTTGTTAAAGGGGGCTTCCAGATTCCGATAAGTCCCCTGCCTGCAGACCCCGACAACCACAGCCCAGTGTTGTCGGGAAGAGACCATTGTCCCCATCAACATGGGGACAAGGTACTTTGGAGTGGGGGGGGGGGGCATGTGTCCTGGTATGGTTCAGAAGGAGGGGGGCACTCAAAAAAAATTTCAGCTGTCAGCGGGGAAGTTACATTTTTAAATATGAAAAAGAATAAAAAATATATATTTTTATTGTTTTCCCTGCTGGCAGTACTCCAATGTTGATGCTACAAAGCATAAAATAAAAATATTGTCAGTTCTCTATATACTCAAATTCAGCAGCACATTACCCCTACCCCATTCCAAAAAAAAAAAAAAACCTTTACCATGAAAAATATAAATTTAGCGCTATATTCTGTAGCTAGTAGCCCTGTGTTTAATAGGAATGTGAACTTAGAGTCTCAGATAGTTTGTTTCTCTAATTTATCTGTGTACTAGGGATGCACCAATACCATTTTTTTTACGAGTACCAATACTTGCTTTTTTAATGTGAAATGTTTAAATATGTGTTAATATATACTGTATGTGTAAAAATATTCACTAACAAAGCAAACAAAAAAAGTTTTAATTGTTTATCGTTTACAAAATAGATGTGAACAAAAGAAAAAAAGCAAGAAAATAATAATTAAATGGAGGAGAGTAGGAAGTTAAAGTGGTTGTGAACCCTTACAACACACTTTGACCTACAGGTAAGCCTAGATTAAGGCTTACCTGTAGGTCCAAGAAATATATCCTAAACCTATACGGTTTAGGAGATATTTGCCCGAAGACAGGCACCCCTGTCTACGGCTCATGAGCCGTAGACTGCGGTGCACAGGCGCACTGAGAGTGGCATCTTCCACGACAGAGATCCCGTGCGCGTCGGCTCCCGTGCGCATGCGCGGGAGTGACGTCATTGCGGCTTTGCCGAATGACAGCGGCGGAGCTGCGAGACCCCCCCGAGAAGATGGATGCGCCAGACTACAGGGGACAGCAGTGACTTCGCTGGCTCCTGTGTCAGGTAAGTGACACATAATGGACTACTATGCGATGCATAGTAGTCCATTATGCTTTACCTTTGCAGGGAATGAAAGAGGAAGTAAACCCTGATTGGTTTACTTCCTCTTTAATTAAGGCTGACTAGAGTAAATTAAAGGTTATTAAGTGGTTAAACAGAGGAACATTTGTTCATCCCTTTGAGTTGCAGATGAAGAAACTGAAATATAAAAAAAAGAAACAATGTTTCTTTTTATTTTAGTGTTCCAGGGCTAAGCAATGTTAGTAATAAACATTGCCAGCTGCTTTTTTTTTTTTTGTTTTTTTTTTGACTGCTCCAATTACCAGACTTCTTTAACACTGGGGAGACTCACTGACAGCTCAAAGACAGTGCATTTGCACGAGTACCGATACTTGTGCAAATACTTGGTATTGGCACCGATACCGATACTTAGGGATGAGCCAAACACCCCCCGGTTCGGTTCGCACCAGAACTTTCTAACGGACCCCAAATTCGTACGAACTTTAGAACCCCATTGAAGTCTATGGCACTCGAACGTTCGAAATTAAAAGTGCTAATTTTAACGGCTAATATGCAAGATACTGTCCTAAAAAGGGTTTGGGGACCTGGCTCCTGCCCCAGGGGACATGGGTCAATGCCTAAAATGTTTTTAAAAATGGCCGTTTTGGCGGGAGCACTGATTTTAATGACGATTAAAGTGAAAAAAAAAAAGTGAAATATTCCTTTAAATATGGTGCCTGGGGGGTTTCTATAGTATGCCTGTGAAGTGCCACGTGTTTCCCGTGTTTAGAACAGTCCCTGCACAAAATGACATTAAACGGAAATAACACCATTTAAAACTGCTTGCGGTTTTAATGTTATATCTGGTTCCTGCAATATGGTTGAAAATCATTGAGAAAAATGGCATGGGTAGCCCTCCCTGCCTATTACCAGCCCCTTTGGGTCTTGTACACATATTAAGGGGAACCCAGTACCCATATTAAAAAAAGGAAATGTGTGTGGCCCCCAGGCCCTATATACTCAGAACAGCAGTATACAGGCGGTGCAAACAAGACAGTGTAGGTTTGTTGTGTTAAGTTGAATCTGTTTGTAATTTTCAACTGGTACATTTTTAAAGTGTAGCTCCAGTCAAAAAAACAATTTTTAAGCTTTTTGGAAAACATAGGGAAGGGTTATCACCCCTGTATAATTTGTTTTGTCGTTTTTTCATCTCACTTGCTGCTGTCTCCTTGCGTTTGCAAGTAGGAGATGTTTGTAAGTTGGATGTTTGAAAGTAGGGGCTTGCCCTATATGCTCTGCAGAAATGGCGGAACAAGGTGTTGGTTTTGCCACAACATTGTAAGCCCTCAAAGTGACTCTTGGTGGGCGCTGGAGCGCCCTGCTGTGAACGATTATATCAAGAATTGTAATTACATGCCATTGTTGAACAGTGGTAGAAAAATTGACCTTTGGTGGTTGTGGTGCTGGTGCCACAACACTATAAGTCCTCACAGTTACTCTGGGTGGGCACAGGAATGGGCCCTCCTGTGAAATATTATATCAAGAATTGTAATTACATGTCCCGGTTAAACAGGGGCAGAAAAATTGGGCCTTAGGCACTGGTGCTGGTGCCACCACACTGCAACCTCTCCCATATACTCTTGTTTTATTGCAGGAATTAGCCCTGCTGCAAAGCATTGCATCAAAAATTGTAATTAAACGCCCCTGTTGAACAGGGGCAGAAAAATTGGGCCTTAGGCACTGGTGCTGGTGCCACCACACTGCAACCTCTCCCATATACTCTAGTTTTATTGCAGGAATTAGCCCTGCTGCAAAGCATTGCATCAAAAATTGTAATTAAACACCCCTGTTAAACAGGGGCAGAAAAATTGGGCCTTAGGCACTGGTGCTGGTGCCACCCCACTGCAACCTCTCCCATATACTCTAGTTTTATTGCAGGAATTAGCCCTGCTGCAAAGCATTGCATCAAAAATTGTAATTAAACGCCCCTGTTAAACAGGGGCAGAAAAATTGGGCTGATGGCATCACCCAGAGCCAGAAATGTTCTTCCAACATATCAGCGGAGGAGGAAGAGGATAGACAATCAACATAACAGGACAGTCACTCAGCATCAGCATAGGCAGTCTTGAAGGGATGTGATATTTCAAAAAAAAATTTTTCGGTTACATCAGCTTCAGGTGCTTGGTAGCTGTGGGTGATCCAAGACTGATTCATCTTGATGAAGGTCAGTCGATCAACTGAATCGGTGGACAGGCGCACCCTGTGATCGGTAACAAAGCCACCAGCAGCACTGAAGGTGCGTTCCGGAAGAACGCTGGATGCAGGACAGGCCAGTAGCTCAATTGCATACTGTGCAAGCTCTGGCCAGTGATCCATCCTCAAGACCCAGTAAGCCAGAGGATTTTCAGGTGTCCAAGTCTGACCTTGCCCCTAGGTATTCCTGCACCATGTAAATCAGACGCTGGCGATGGTTGCTGGAACCGATCATACCTTGGGGCTGCGGACTAAAAAATTGTCTGAAAGCATCAGTCAGACGGCCACCTTCTCCACCGCTCCTTCTGACCGATGCCTCAGCAACACGTTGTTCAGGACCAGGAGTTTGTAACCTCCCAGTCTCTGGTAACGCGTTGCATAGACCTTTCTGCAAGGCCTCCCGGAGATGTCTCATCCTCTGCTCCCTCTGCGATGGCAAGATAAGGTCAGCAACCTTACCCTTGTACTGTGGATCAAGGAGAGTGGCCAGCCAGTAATGGTCCCTCTCCTTGATCCGAAGAATACGAGGATCCTTCCGCAGGCTTTGCAGGATCAGGGAGGCCATGCAGCGTAGGTTAGCTGAGGCATTCGGTCCGGAGTCCTCTGGGTCACTAAGGACAACATGATCCGCAGCTACCTCCTCCCAGCCACGTACAAGTCCACGTGTTTCTTGGGACTGTAAATCATCCCTACAAGACTGCTGCTGCTGCTGATGCTGAGTGCCATTCTCCACCTCCATGCTGACACAATCATCATCCTCCTCCTCTTCCTCCTCCTCATCCTCTTCCTGTGTGATGGTTGGCACAGCAGGAACACTGTCTGGATAAAGGGGGCCTTGAGAGGCAAGGAAGTCCTCCTCTTCCTGCCTCTGTTCTGCCTCAAATGCCCTGTCCATTATTCCACGCAGCGTATGCTCCAAGAGGTGGACAAGAGGTACAGTGTCACTGATGCATGCACTGTCACTGCTCACCATCCTTGTGGCCTCCTCAAACGGTGACAGGACAGTGCATGCATCCCTGATCATGCCCCACTGGCGTGGTGAGAAAAAACCGAGCTCCCCTGACCCTGTCCTGGTGCCGTAGTCGCACAGGTACTCATTGATGGCCCTCTGCTGCGTGTGCAGCCGCTGCAGCATGGCCAACGTTGAGTTCCACCTGGTGGGCATGTCACATATAAGGCGGTTCTTGGGCAGGTTCAACTCCTTTTGGAGCCCAGCCAGCCGAGCACAGGCATTAAATGATCGGCGGAAATGCACACAGACTTTCCTGGTCTGCTTCAGGACATCCTGTAAGCCGGGTTACCTGCCCAAGAACCACTGCACCACCAGGTTAAGGACGTGAGCTACACAGGGCACATGGGTCAGTTGTCCCTGTCGGAGGGCGGAGAGGAGGTTGGTGCCATTGTCGCAAACCTGGCTTAAGCTGGCATGGCGTCAACCACCTCTCGGCCTGCCCCTGCAGAGCTGACAAAACATCCGCCCCAGTGTGGCTCCTGTCCCCCAAACAAACCAGCGCAAGCACGGCATGGCATCGTTTTGCCTGCGTACTTGCGTAGCCCCTGGAACGCCTACGGAGCACCGCTGGTTCTGAGGACAGAGCACTGGAAGAGGCCATGGAGGAAGAAGAAGAGGAAGGGGTGGAGGAGAGAGGTGTGTCACAACCAATAGTAGCATTTTGGAGGCGTGGTGGCGGAACAACCTCCAACACTACTGCACCTTGTCCTGCATTCTTCCCAGCTGCCAGAAGAGTGACCCAATGGGCCGTGAAAGACAGGTAACGTCCCTGTCCATGCCTGCTGGACCATGAGTCAGCGGTAATATGCACCTTACCGCTGACCGCCCTGTCCAGCGAGGCAAGGACATTGCCTTCCACATGCCGGTAGAGAGCCGGAATCGCCTTCCGTGAGAAAAAGTGGCGTTTGGGGACCTGCCACTGAGGAACCGCACATTGTACAAACTCACGGAAGGGGGCCGAGTCTACCAACTGAAAAGGCAGCAGTTGAAGTGCTAGCAATTTAGCCAAGCTAGCATTCAACTGCTGGGCATGTGGATGGCTGGGAGTGAACTTCTTTCGCCGGTCCAGCAGCTGGGGCAGGGACATTTGCCTGCTATAATCGGACGTGGGTGTACTGCTAGCAGAGTGCCCGGAAGCACTTGGCTGTGACACACCTAATTCTACACCTTCATTCCTCTCAGAGCAGGTTTCAGAGAGGACTGAAGGTCTAGTGGGGTTGGAGATGCCAGCTGATGAGGAGCAAGGAGAGGTCCGCTTTGTTCTTTGGTGTGGGTCTTTGAGGTACGCTTGCCAACGAGCTGCATGGCAGGTCAACATATGTCTGGTCAAGCATGTGGTGCCCAAGCGGCTGATGTTTTGGCCATGCGAGATACGCTTGAGACATATGTTGCAAATAGCAGTGGTGCGATCTGATGCACTCGTCTCAAAAAAGGCCCACACCAAAGAACTTTTAGAATAACGCGCAGAGGCAGCGCCCTGCACAGGCGGAGCTCTGCGGTGTGATTCAGTCGGTGTGCTGCCCCTAAGCTGGCCCCCGGAGGGCATCCTGCCTCGTTGAACATGTACCTCCTCCTCCTCTCTCCTACCAGACACCCACGTGGAATCAGTGCCCTCATCATCCCCTCCCTCTTCATCGCTGTAGCAAACCTGGCAATATGCTGCAGCTTGTGGAACATGACTGCCAGATTGCTGTCCTTCTTGAGCATCCCCTCTCTCTGCATTCACGCTACTGCCTTCCTCTAGCTGAGTGTCATCATCAGAGGCTACAAAACACTGGGCATCCTCCTGGAGCATGGCAGCTGCTTTGCTAGTACCCTGAGACTGGGTGAGAGAGGATGAGGAGGATGAACAGGGCTTGGTCATCCACTCTACCAAGTCATTGGCATGTTGCGGTTCAACATGTCCAGCTGCCGAAAAGAAGGACAAGCGTGTCCCATGGCCACGTGCTGATGACAATGCACCGCGTCCACGACCAGCACTGTTGTCTCTAGACACAGAGCCTGCTTGCCCTCTTTTATCGGCTCGCACCTGTCTGCCTCTCCTTGCTGGCCTTCCAGACATGGTAATGGCCTGAAGGGAGTTGGGTAAAACAGCAGTTGGGTAGTGTATATTGTGCTGGAGGCACACAACACCCACTAACTCCTGCAGATGCCTTTATTATAGAACACCAGAGATAAAGGGGTATACTGTAATGGAGTCACACAACACCCACTAAGCCCTGCAGATGCCTTTATTATAGACCACCAGAGATAAAGGGGTATACTGTAATGGAGTCACACAACACCCACTAAGCCCTGCAGATGGCTCTATTAGAGAACAGCAATAAAGGGTAGATACAGGTGTATATTGTGCTGGAGGCACAAAACACCCACTAACTCCTGCAGATGCCTTTTTTTATAGAACACCAGAGATAAAGGGGTATATACAGATGTATACTGTGCTGTGCTGGAGGCACACACAACTTCCAATAACTCCTGCAGATGGCAAGTGGGCTCAAATAGAGAAGAGCTATGTAGGTGGATATAGCGGTGTGTACAGGGTACAGAGCATGCAGACAGCGCGCACAAGCTCCTAACACTACTGACTGCAAGCTCTATTATATAAAAGATAGATCACTAGCTATATAGGTGAGGTGAATATAGCGGTGTATACTGCGGTCAGAGCACACAGACAACAACCACTACAGAAGAGCAAGATCGAAAATCGGGCGATAACGATCGGTGTATACTGTGTTGAAGGTACACAGAACACCCACTAACTGCTTCAGACGCCAACACACTACAGAAGGCCGTCACTTCCTCCCATGCTGGCCTCCAGGACTTTTTCCGAGCCTCTCCCATCCTATGGAACTCCCGACCCCAGTCTGTCCAACTATCTCCCACTCTTTCTACTTTTAGACATCCCTGAAAGCCTATCTCTTCAGAGAAGCCTATCGTGCCCCCACTTAATAACTGTACTTTTATTTTCTCCATCGGCTCATCCCTAACAGTTATTACCTTTTGTATCACATGACCCTCCCTTTTAAATTGTAAGCTCTAATGAGCAAGGCCCTCTGATTCCTCCTGTAATGAATTGTATTGTAACTATACTGTCTGCCCTCGTGTTGTAAAGTTCTGCACAAACTGTAAGCGCTATATAATACCTGTATCATAATAATAATTACATTTTGGCAGGGTGACTAAAATAAAGAGGTCTGAGTGGGCTCTGATGAGCTGGACAAGCATCCTCCCCTGCACCACAGTGACTTTGGTACTTCTATCAGGAGGTGATCTATGATTGGTTAATTTCTGTGTATTGTTAAGAACAACTCGGGCAGCTCTTCATCACAGATACGTTTGGCTTGCTTTCTCCGCTTCCTGTGATGTAACCTATAAGTGTCATATTGTGGAATGATGGGTGTTTGGCAGCAAGGCCACCATTAACCAGTCTGTCTTTGAACAACCCCTTTCATGATATCTGGCAGAGAGCAATGCCACAGGGAACTAAAAAGGAGCACAGACGGAGGAAAACAAATGTTATCGCTAGACGAAGCCCAAATTCAATTTTACAATGATCGAATAATTGGGTGGAGATGTTCTTGATTGTTTTCTCTATGCAAAGAGGACATACAGTACACTGCTATGCTTTTATCCACAGATGCAATACATTTTCTATTGCACAGTAAAAAGTGATGCTTTAAGATTGGCATACCTATTATATTACTTTTTCATAACCAGGGCAAAGCAAAATACTTATAAGCTTCACATACAATTGACGTTCTAATGTTAATATTTTATCAAAGAGTAGTACAGAAAAACTTAATGTCAGTTTGATTCAGGCTCTTTTTTCATGTAGTTAAATAAGCATTAGTTTGATTTTTTTCCACCACTCCCCAACTTATAGGATACTCTTGCATTTCTACCATCTCTATCTCTTCCCTCTGTCACGTACCTTAAGGCAGAGCCCGGAGTGCAGGGAGCAGCCTCTTGTAAACCTCTGACTCGGGAGGTCCTGGTAGTGATGACAGGGGCTCGGGAGCACAAAGGAGCACAAGCGCCTGACTGGGTGGCCGGTGTAGAAGGCAGGAGACAGTTGGTAGTAGGGAGGTGTCCTGTAGTCCAGCAGCAGGATGCAGATGACAGCAAGATGCAGCAGGCAGTACCAACCGGAAGCAACGGACAGCAGGGATGTGCCTTGTAGCCCAGTGGCAGAATGTAGACTGCGGGCAGGATGCAGCAGACAACGGGGAGGAGTCCTGTAGTCCAGCAGCGAGATGCAGGTGGCAGCAGGATACAGCAGACAACGGGAAGGAGTCCTGTAGTCCAGCGGCAGGATGCAGGTGGCAGCAGAACACAGCAGAAGGCACCAGCCGGACACAGTGGAGAACAGGGAGGTGTCCTGTAGTCCCGTAGCGGTAGGCAGGTAACTGGAAGGTTGCAGAGTAGCTAAACAGTCCGGGTCAAACACAGGTAAGCAGATCAGGTACCAAAACGAAATCCAAGAGAATAGTCAGGTTCAGAAGCCAAGGTCGGGGGCAGGCATCAAGCAGAGAAGTCAGGAACAGGCCAAGTTCAATACGGATCAAGTCGATTCGCATACAGGGTAGCAGAGTACACAGGAACGCTGTTGATCGGGCAGCAAGACAGCAAGGCATAGATCCCCTTTAAATAGCGCCATTGGCGCCAATTGCCGTCAAGACAGCCGTACGCGCGCTCCCACACACACACGCACCGCAAATCGCGCTATTGGTTTTCCTGCGCACAGGTATTCTTCCGACCCTCACACAACTCTGACGTTTGCGGGAAAGGTTTTCCTGACACCCTCACTTGCTCCTCAAGTTCTACTCCTGTTGTCTGGCTCCTGTTTGAATTAATAATGCAGTTCAAAGTTCTAACCACATCCTACAAAATTCTTTCCTTCCAGGCCCCCCCACGCATACTCTCACATCTTTCAAGGTATTACGCCTGCGTGACTTCCCCTACCCAAATTTAGTCTCCTCTTCACACTTGCCTTCCTGACATTTCACATGCTCCATCTCTCATTTTGAACTTGCATATACACATTTTTGGGATTTCTCCAAAACTTAAAGTATACCACTAAAATTTAATTCATGCAGGCCTCTAATAATACCGGGGCCAGATTTCTTATTAGACACAGCTGATTTGCGTCTATAGGTGGTGAAGGCAAAAAAGTTTTTTTCCCCCTCCATCATCAGTAGAAATAGTCACTTTATTTAAGCTTATTTACATGTTGTCACAATATCAAAAATAGAGTGAGACAAGTAAAACAAGAAAATCTCAGTGTTAAAGAGATGAACCTAGCAGAAAGTATCTTTTTGGAGACCAAAGGTGTGTGCTTATATGCTTTACTGATGGAATTTCAGCCCTGAATGTGATTTAATACATTTTTTCAACCACTAATATACTGCCAGACAAGGCAATCACTGCCGCCTTACACAGCTTGTTTATAGTCTTGCCTTTTTTTTTTTTTACCCCAGATTTCTCAGATGGTATTCTTGTACAGAGTTGTGACTTCTACTGTATCCTGTTGTTGCTGCATACTGTTTGTGATGCAAATATGTACTTGGTCAAGTGTTTTCTTTTGTTTGTTTGTTTTGTCTTTTTTTGTCTTTTTTGTATGTCCCCATTTTAGTTACCCTTATTTGTTACATTTTTTTTGTATACTATAGAGCCATGAGCGATATTTCATTCCACAGCTTATTTAAGTTTGGCCACTAGGTGGTGCAGTTCAGTTAACACATCAAACATCAAAATTCATAATTTCTGCTCAGGTTTACTGACCCTGCTGTTGCTGCATTTAAATGATTACAGACACATACGTATAGTATGCAGATTGAAAGTACTAACATTACGCTGACTTTACATGCTGCATGTTCCAGGTTGGTGACTCAAAAATCACTGAAGTCAGAGGCTGATAAGCAAGTAGGATACAAGGCAGCCCTCCTATTTATTTATCTCATGACAGGTGTACTTTAAAACTATCATATTAACACAGGAGAACATCATCTGTATGTGTGTGTATATATATAATATATATATATATATATATATAATTTTAAAGTCGAACTATAGACAACACATTTTTGTTTCACTTTGGATAGCGTATGGGAGGGTTATAACCCCTGTCAGATTTTTTTTTGCCCCCTGTGTCCCATTGGGGAGACATCCCTTCACTTCCTGTCCCATAGCCAAACAGGAAGTGATAGGGAAATCCCTTACGAATTAAGTCAATTTCTTAGGGACACCCTGGTCACCGGAACTAGTGTCCCCATTAAAAGATTTCCCCTCTATAACTTTTCTGGGGACAACCCAAAATTCTGGATTTTCCTTTACTTTCACTTTCAATGATAATGGTAAACGGGACAAATAGAGAGGGTGAATTTCCTTAAAGCGGGAGTCCACCGGGACTCCGCGTTTTTTTTTTTTTTTTTTAAAAGCCAGCAGCTACAAATACTGCAGCTGCTGACTTTTAAATAGTGACACTTACCTGTCCAGCGCGCCCGCGATGTCGGCACCCGAAGCCGATCGCTCGCTCGGCTGCCGGGTCCCGCCGCCATCTTGGGTATGGGAATCAGGAAATGGAGCCTTTCGGCTTCATTTCCCGGTTCCCTACTGCGCATGCGCGAGCCGCGCGGCGCAATCCGGACGGTCCCCGCTGCCTCTGGGAGCTGTGTGTTTCCCAGCAGGCAGCGGGGCACTTGCTGAAGGGGGCGGGCGCTTGCGGAACGGGGGCGTAACCTACGCTCGTTCCGCAGAGAGCTAGCCCGGAAGTGGGTGCAGTTACCTGGATTATCCAGGTAACTGCACCCCCCTCCCCCCTGAAAGGTGCCGATTGTGGCGCCGGAGGGGGGGGGGGGGATTCCGATGAGCGGAGGTCCATTTTAGGGTGGACCTCCGCTTTAACAAGGGCATAGACAGCAATACACAACTGACAGGGGTTCTAATCCCTCTCTGCTCTATCCAAAACTAAAAAAGTTTTGCCTTTAGTTATACTGCAAGCTACTTGGAAACTAGTATCCATCCAATTGTAACAGTGGGGACTTCTTTGTGCTGGGATCATCTGTTGCTTTAGTCCTCTGCAGCAGAGGTACTGTCTGACAAAGAGTCTCACAAATCCTTGAGGGATGAATTTGTTCCTGAGGAGCCTCAGTCAACTGATTTAGCTGCCAAGATACCATATCAATTTTGGCTCTAGTTGATGCTGCCAAGCCACCTTTAGGCTGGTTCCACACTTCTGTGAATTGTATGTGGGATTCCTCGCATCCAATTCGTATGACAGGAGAGTGGGACTGGCTCTCATAGGAGCCGGTTCACATATCTCCGGGGTGGCTGTGGAGCGCATTGCACAGGGGTCCTGTGCGTCTTTGGTTCCGTTTCAGGTCCGAATTCAGGTAAAAATTCAGGCCTGATTTGTCCATTAAATGGAGAACAGGGAAGCACTGGACCCCCTGCTGTCAGCCTCATCTGTTTTAAGTGTGAGCCCAGCCTTAAAATGGAACAGCCTGATGTTTTTATAGCGCTGTTACCAGTCTGGTTTACTCCTTACCTGTTCTGTACATAGACAAGAAAATTTTTAATAAAATATTTATTCCTCCCAAATGCATTTTTAGACAAACACCTGTTTGATGAGAATCTTTTTAAGTAGTGGGCTGCTCCCATTCTGAATCTTGTGATATCCTGTCTTATTGAAACACTGGTTGTACCTATTGAGGAAGCTCTATAATGACACCAATGACAAACATTTAAAAGCCCTTTGCAAATTCTTGTTTACGCAAGTACTCCCTGCTATGCAACCTGCCATCGCTGTGTTGTCAATCTATTAAACCTAAGGACTACACTAATGTCAGGATCCTGCTACAGTCCCCACTTATTCTTTAATCGAAGAGTGCTTAGAGCTTTTGCCTTTCAGCCCTATATTATTGCATTGATGGCTTAGTTAATGTTATCCCTCTTATGTCCCTTATGTCCTGAATGAGTCACGTGCCTGTGAATAGAAGGGGATCTCTTTAGTTTTAATGTATGTCTGCAAAACAGCAATGTAGAAAACCGTTGCTGTGTGTGACTTTTGATGATGAACTTTGCTTTGGTGCTTCATTAGACAATTTCATAAAGGAAGTTACTGGTGATAAAGAGCACTCATTTTCCTGAGCATAGGAAACCTAAGCGTCAAATGGCAAATCTGAAGCTGAAAATAGTTACTTGTGTTTCTCCCATTCAGGAGTCAAACCTCAGGCAAGGGACCGATACAGCTGTAAGCCTTGGGAAGGGCTGGTGCTACCAATAGGCAAGGTGGACGCCAGCCTAGAACGCCCATCAGTTGGGGGGCACCGTGCCAGCAGGGGTGGATTGGGCCGGGGGGGGGGCACAGGGTGGCAATTTCCTCCCAACTGTGCTGAGGCTCTGTAAAAAGGCCACTCTGCTGCCCTCAACATAGCACCGGCAGTACTCATACTTGCCGCGGGCCGTTCACACACAGCGTCAGACTGACAATCATGAAGAGCTGAGGCGCTGCAGGGGCTGGGATACCCACGAGACCCAGAAAACAGGGGCAGAGCCTGCGAGGTATGCATTTTCACTGGGTGAGACTCGAGGAAGGGGTGTGGCCAGCCTATTTCCCAGCCCGCCTTCTTCTGTGGTGCATGCGTGAGATGAGGCTCTGCAGACTGAGAGAGAGCGAGAGCACCAAGGAGGTTACCTGGTAAGTTAGTTCTTTGGTGGCAGGATATATGAGAGAGCACAGTAGGAATGCATCATATTTTAGAAGTGGCTGCTGATCTGCTGGCTGGTTGCTAATTTATACATAAGCCCAAATGTCCTGTGATGCCCAAACTAAAATTCAATATACTAGCCTAGCCTGTCTATATACTACCCTAACATGTCAATATACTATCCTAGCCTGTCTATATACTACCCTAGCCTGTCCATATACAACCCTAGCCTGTCTATTTGCTACCCTAGCCTGTCTATTTGCTACCCTAGCCTGTCAATATACTACCCTACCTTATCTAAATACTACCCTAGCCTGTCCATATACTACCCTAGCCTGTCTATATAAATGTCCTGTGATGCCCAAACTAAAATTCAATATACTAGCCTAGCCTGTCTATATACTACCCTAACATGTCAATATACTATCCTAGCCTGTCTATATACTACCCTAGCCTGTCCATATACAACCCTAGCCTGTCTATTTGCTACCCTAGCCTGTCTATTTGCTACCCTAGCCTGTCTATTAGCTACCCTAGCCTGTCAATATACTACCCTACCTTATCTAAATACTACCCTAGCCTGTCCATATACTACCCTAGCCTGTCTATATACTATCCTAGCCTGTCCATATTCCTGCAGACCACAGCTGGCGCGTGGAAGCAAGCCGGTTCCACCTCTTTTTGTCATCAATCCGGATCCAAAGGGGCAGGTGCGGGCCTGCAGACTATGACGGAAGAAATAGGTTGAGAGGCGTATACATGGGCAGAACAAAGGGGGTGGAGTCAGGGGCAGAGCTGGGGGGGTTAAAATTAGGTTTTGCCTAGGGTGTCGAAAATCCTTGCACCAACCCTGACCTTGGGCCACTAAATCCTCCAGCCCTACAGACAAGGCATTTCTTTCCAAAGTGGGGGGTGGAGTGGCATCTGTTGGCCTTAGCAGACAACTGGGCAGACAGCATCTCAGATGCCTGGGTATGGGAGATAGTTTCAGCAGGTCACAAGCTAGAGTTTTCCTCTCTGCCTCCACTCCGCTTCATATTGTCCAACCGGGCTGTTTCTGTGCTTAGACCAGTAGACCTCTATTCTTCACTTACAGACCCTTTGAATCAAGGAGTGATTGTTTTGTGCCAATGGTGGAAAGGTTTTAGGCTGCCTTCCTTTTCACTGTTTCAAAACCAAGAGGGCGTTTGCACCATTTTGAATCGGAAGCCCTTGTCTTAATTTAAGTCCAAAAATTCTGCCTTCAAGGTGGGAAAGGGGGGGGGGGGGGGTTCTACACCCAGAAGTGTTTCAAGACCTGTGTCACAGATGAGGAAAACCTAGCATTGATCCCCTTGCCTCCAGGTTCAACAATAAATAACAGATTTGCCTCCAAATGCATAGATCCTCTGATGCAAGAAGCGGATGCTCTGGTGTCTTTGTGTTATAAGTACAGCCTGATCTGTGCGTTTTCTTCTCTGAAAACCTTTCCTTGACTACTTTAAACAAAAAATAATCACGCTAGTCATAAATAAATTCAAGAAGGAATTTAATACATTCAGTACATAAATTACATCCAAATTGCAAATAAACAAAAATTATAAAATTAGTTCAAAGTTTTTGCAGAAAGTACATCATTATAATTGAGACATATGAAAATCCAAAAATCATTAAGACAGGTATTTCCACCACCAAGTAGTCATGTAGGGCCTCCTGTGACACTTCACACCCCGTGAGCAGGGACACTTACCAGATAGTAGAGACTACCCATCGCTAGGATGGTAAAACAGGAAGGCAGAACAACCTCTCCAGGGTAAAAGGGACCAGGAAGCCTCTGGAACACTCCGATGGTGAGATGGATCCTCTGTTGTAGTCACACTCACAGCATGATCAATACAACAGAAGTCAAGAGGTAGACCATACAAAGGAAAACTCAGATAGTGTGATACTGTTTATATGACATTTATTTTTTAAAGTCAATTGGCTATTTACAATAGATAACAAAACAATCTTGCATTGATTAAAATCGTCTGCTGGGAGACTCAAATTCTGTCACTCGCATATGTCTCAATTATAAGGATTCACTTTCTGAACAAACTTTGAACTAATTTAAATCATTTTCATTTTTTTGCAATTTGGATGTAATTTGTGTACTGAATGTATTTTATTCTATTTTGAATTTATTACTTATGCCTAGCGCGATTATTTTTTCTTTAACCACTTTCAGACCGGACCAATTTGCTGGTCAAAGACCAGACCACTTTTTGCGATTCGGCACTGCGTCGCTTTAACTGACAATTGCGCGGTCGTGTGACGTGGCTCCCAAACAAAATTGACGTCCTTTTTTTCCCACAAATAGAGCTTTCTTTTGGTGGTATTTGATCACCCCTGCGGTTTTTATTTTTTGCGCTATAAACAAAAAGAGAGCGACAATTTTGAAAAAAACGCATTATTTTTTACTTTTTGTTATAATAAATATCCCCCAAAAATATATAAAAAAACATTTTTTTCCCTCAATTTAGGCCGATACGTATTCTTCTACATATTTTTGGTAAAAAAAATCGCAATAAGCGATTATTGATTGGTTTGCGCAAAAGTTATAGCGTTTACAAAATAGGGATAGTTTTATAGCATTTTTATTAATAATTTTTTATTATTTTTTTTTTTACTAGTAATGGCGGCGATCTGCGATTTTTATTGTGACTGCGACATTGTCGGGGACCCATCGGACATTTTTGACACATTTTTGGGACCATTGTCATTTATACAGTAATCACTGCTATATAAATGCAGTGATTCCTGTGTAAATGACACTGGCAGTGAAAGGGTTAACCAGTGGGTGGCAGTGTAGGGGTTAAGTGTTCCTAGGGGTGTGTTACTAACTGTGGGGGGGTTGGGCTTTCATTTAGTGTACACTGATCTCTGCTCCAATCACATGGAGCAGAGATCAGCGTCACTAGTTGCTAGGCAGAATGGAAAAATGTTGTTTATACAGCATTTCCTCCATTCGGCCGCTCCGTGAGACGATCGCGGGGATGCCCGCGGCGATCGAGTCCGCTGGTCCCGCGACCGGACTCACGGGGGTCCCGACCAGCGCGGGAGCGCGCCGCCGGCGGCGCGCTCCCGATGGCAGGGCGGCATAGAATATTGGACGTACATGTACGCCAATATGCCTGCCCGTGCCATTCTGTCGACGTACATCGTCGTGCGCTGGTCGGGAAGTGGTTAATATATGGTTACCTTGTTTATATCACTTGGATTAATTGCTGCAGTCCTTTAGTATATGCACAATTTATTCCCTGTTTATTTTAGCGCAGTATTAGGC
This sequence comes from Lithobates pipiens, assembly GCF_037356315.1. Taxonomy (NCBI): domain Eukaryota; kingdom Metazoa; phylum Chordata; class Amphibia; order Anura; family Ranidae; genus Lithobates; species Lithobates pipiens. The sequence continues at coordinate 40,561,914 of NW_027507790.1, read as the reverse complement.
CGGGTTCACACTGGTATGATATGACAGTCGTACCACTTTGGATCTGACTTTGACCTGCGACTTGAAGTCCGACATGTGTCCGACTTCAATGAACAGGGATCTGACTTTGATCCCTGACAATACCAGGCACTGTGTCCAGTATGAATCTTTAGGGGGAACTCCACGCATAATGCAAAAGAAAAAATGGCATGAGTTCCCCCTCAAGGAGCATAACAGGCCCTTCGGTCTGGTATGGATTTTACGGGGAACCCCCACGCCGGCATGGGGTCCCCCCCAAAATTCATACCAGATCCTTGTCTGAGCACACAGCTGGCAGGTCAGGAAAGGGGGTAAGGACGAGTGAGCGCCCCCCTCCTGAACTGTACCAGGCCGCATGCCCTCAACATGGGGGGGTGGGTGCTTTGGGGCTGCACCCTTACCCCAAAGCACCTTGTCCCCATGTTGATGAGGGGGGGCTTATCGGCTTATCTGGAAGCCCCCTTTCAAAAGGGGGCCCTCATATACCGGCCCCCCACCCTATATGAATGAGTATGGAGTGCATTGTACCTCTACCCATTCACCTAAAAAAAGTGTCAAAAGTGAAATGCAGTACACAGGTTTTTAAAATAATTTATTATGGCAGCTCCGGTGCCTCTTCCGACTTTTTCTCCATTCTCCGGTTCTTCTGCCTCCTCCGCTGATGTCTTCTGCCTCTGCCGGTTCTTCTCCCCTCCCCGGGTCTTCTCTGCTCTCTCTCCGGTTCTTCTCCCTCTGTCTGCTGTCTTCTGCCTCTGCCTCCTCTTCTCGATTGTCTTCTGGCTCTGTTCTTCTTCCGATGTTGACTCAACGCTTTCTCCCGCTCTAATGCCCGGTGCGCAATGTGCCGCTACTTATATTGGCATGGGGTGGGGTCACCGCCACATCATGCCCCAGGCGGTGATGTCTCAGATGACATCACCCGGTAACCCCGTCCCATGCCAATATAAGTAGGGGCACACCATGCACCCAGCATTAGAGCGGGTGAGAGCGCTGAGTCAACATCGGAAGAAAAACAGAGGCAGAAGACAGGCGAGAAGACCCAGCAAAAGAGTGAGAAGACCAAGCAAAACAGCAAGAAGACAGTGGAGGAGAACTGTCAGAGGCAGAAGAAAACAGAGCTGCCTTAATAAATTTGGTAGGGGTACAATTTACCCTATACTCATTCTCATAGGGTGGCGAAATCTGGGGGCCCCCTTGTTAAAGGGGGCTTCCAGATTCCTATAAGCTCCCCGCCCACTGACCCAGGCAACTAACGGCCAGGGTTGTCGGGTAGAGGCCCTTGTCTTCATCAACATAGGCACAATATGCTTTGGGGTGGGGGCGTAGGGCCTCCTTGCCCCCAAAGGCCCCACCCCCCCATGTTGAGGGCATGTGACCTGGTACGGTTCAGGAGGGGGAGGGCTCGCTCATCCTTACCCCCTTTGCTGACCTGCAGGCAGGCTGTGTGCTTGGATAAGGGTCCGGTATGGATTTTGGGGGGGACCCCATGCAGTTTTTTCAGCATGAGGGTTCCCCTTAAAATCCATACCAGACCGAAGGTGTGGAGTTCCCCTTTAAGATCATCAGACCACAAATCGCATGCCAAAGTCGGATCAGTTAGGAAGGCAAGCCGACTTTGATCCAACTTCAGTGATATTCAATGGGCTGAAGAAGGATCAAAGTCGGACCAAAGTAGTTCAGGGAGAATTTTCAAAGTCTGACTGACTTGTGTCAGATCAGTTAAGTCGGGAAACATTGATTTTCACACGTCATGCGACATGAGCTCCCAATGTCAGAGCATTTGTCGTACCAATGTGAACCCAGCCTCAACCCCATTTCCTTGACTACTTTGCATGGTCAAGATGGAGAGCATTCAAGTGAATACTCATAACTGGCCGAAGCAGATGTACCCTGATCTGATCAAACTTCTGCCAGACACCCCGTTATCTCTTCCAGAACAAGGTCCCCTATCTAAAAAAAAAAAAAAAAGTTTACTACCCTACTTCATAGCTGCTGACTATTGTCATGGATGTTGAAGCTCAGGTCTTGAGAGACAGCAGTCTCTCTGATTCTGTTATTCACATGCTGTTAAATCCAGGAAATCTGCCTTTCATAGGGTCTACCACTTTGTGTAGTGCAAGGAAAGGGGTTTTTACCCCAGGAAATACTCTGTGGGAAGAATACTAACTTTTTTCAATAAGGCCTGGATCAGCATTTGGCCTTAAGTACCCTCAAGTGATGAATCTAGGTCTTTGCGTTCTTATTCCAAAGATTGCTAGCCTCCCATTCATTGGTCAAGACATTTGTGGCCCGTTCCCTGCAACCACCAGTGACTCCATTGGATCTCTGAATTCTTCTTGTTTTTTTAGGCATTAGGCAATTGTTTTCCAGAGTTGGAAAGCTGCCACCTTGTCCTCTGTTCATACGCTCTCTGAGTTTTACCAGGTGGATTTTCAAGCCTCATTTTATTGCAGCTTCGGGCATAAGTTCCCTCAGTCAGCTCTTTGAACTGCAGACTGCCACCAGTTCTATTGTTTTTTTTTCATTTTAGTGTTTTTTTTTTTTTTACTGTTCCCTACCCCTCAGTTGGACTGATTTTGGATGTTTCAGACGTCTCGGGCTAAACGAATACTGTGTCCAATAATGAACAATAAAACCATCAAATACATTTCTTGGAGTTCGTCTAGGAATACAGGTCTCACCCTTCTATGCTGTGATCTACTCATAAGTCCTGATTTTCAAACCATACTGAAGCTAGATGGGAGTTGAAGGAGTTATACCTGGCTGGTCAACGACTATTTGTTTGCCAGTGTCCAAATCCTCTTCTAGGAGGCAGTATAACTCAATCATCTCAGACTAAGTGAATCTAGTGTCCCTTAATGAACTTTAAGAAACAAATTTTATAGCAAGTAAACAAAAAAATCAGTTTTGACCAAGCTAATGAGTAATAGATTTTTACACCTTTTGGCAGATGTGAGATGTGTGCAGTAGCACTCATTTGCATTAGCCCAGAGGGACCGATGTGCCATAAAAGTTACATTGTAACTTAATTAGCTCCTTCTACTTATCAAATAATTACTTATAACTACCATACTTTTCTATCAGGACATGGAAGCTTTGAAAATTAACCTTTGTGTCACTCTCACAGTCGTATAAATATAGTTTTAAAAATGCCCTTTTCTTTATTACTTAATGGTATATATATTTAACTATGTAGATAGGCATTATGTGATAAATATATTATCATGACCTTTGTACGATAAAAAATACTGCTATTTTACATTTACTGTAAATGATAATGCCACTCTTAATGCTATATGAAACCCTATTTTTTCTTTCTTTTAAATAAGGAGGTCCTGAACAACCTAAAATGAAGATTTATTTTCATCATCAAGTCCACCTCTTCCAGCAGGCAACCAAATTGCTCCCCCGCCCCCTTAGTTGGCCAGGTGCTAAAGACACTTCTAACACTTCTGCATGCCTATGCCTGGCTGAGACCTGAGCTCCGATTTGTGGTTCTGTAAATTTAATGCAGCATATTGTGTTTGATAAGTGGTGCTGCTTGCCAAATGCGGCTTAAAATAAAAAGAAATTCAGGAGGCAGCAGTATCCTGAACACCTGCACAGTTGCACAATTGCCTCTGAAAAGCAACCCATATAAACTTTCCTCGGTGACATCCCATCTTAAATGGTTTGGCGCAGTCAACATGATCCTGGGAGGTGAGCTCAATGCCGCCTGGATACCACACCTGGACTCATTGACTGGTAAGTCCTCAATCTCCCTAGCCTCACTGACCAAAATTCGATCACTACTCTCTGACTTATCGCTGGTAGACGCATGGCGAGTGCTAAATCCTACCACCAAAGATTACACATACTACTTCCCCGCACACTTCTCAAACAGCAGACTAGACTACATTTTAATCTCTCAATCACTGCTCAGCTATTCCCCTGCTACATCAATAGGCCTAACTCTCTGGTCTGGCCATGCCCCAATCCATATGAGTCTTGGATGGATACCCACACACAGGAAAAGTTTCTTCTGGAGGCTGAATGACAAGCTCATATTTAGGCACATATACCGGATATATATGCCCTGAACTTTAGCCCACTGCTCACAAAACTTAAACGCCTCACCAAAAGTAGATTGGACCTCCCAGTATCATGGTTTGGTCTTAAAAAAGGACATATTTCCCAAATTGTTATACCTATTCCAAGCCTTATCGATAACACTTCTGTCCACCTTTTTTCGCATCCTCCGTTCCATAGCCATTCACTTTGTCTCATGTGGAAACCACCCCAGACGCTGTCTCCCCACCCCCTCCCCCCCTCTTACCCATACACTCTTCTCTCCCCTCTTATGATTCGCCTTCTTCTTTCCTGTTTCCCCCACCTCTTATCTACACCTCCATTTCGGTTGCACTTAATCTTAATATGGAATCACCAGTATTCTAGCTCTTTACTCTTAGCATAGGTGCTAGCCAATGCCATTCTAATTGATTTGAATGTATATCGACATCATTGTACTGAAAATACCAGACAATTAGCTTAGGCATATAGGTTTCATTGGCCCAAGGACACAGTGTGTTCCCGAGGGGGTGTCCGGGCCGACAGGAATCGCATTTGAACAGATATATGTATAATGTCTAGAACCATACGGTATTGACTTGTCCTCAGAATACCCATGTATAAAACCTAGAATACACTGTAATTTCTGTTCAATCCGAACTTATCAAACCAGAATGCCCTCTGATTGGCCCCCTGGTCATGGCCTTGTTTATTTTGTTTACTCCATGTTGATAACACAATAAAACTTATTGAACCTAAAATTCAAATAATGTTCACATATTTTCTGGTTTGGGCAATGGCCAATAAAAATGGAAATGGAAGAACTTATAAAAAGCTTAAGTGTTGTTTAACCACTTAAGCCCTGGACCATTTGGCTGCCCAAAGACCAGAGCACGTTTTACGATTCGGCACTGCGTCACTTTAACTGACATTTGCGCGACGTGGTTCCCAAACAAAATTGACATCCTTTTTTCCCCACAAATAGAGCTTTCTTTTAGTGGTATTTGATCACCTCTGCGTTTTTTTTTTTTTTTGCGCAATAAACAAAAAAATAGCGACAATTTTGAAAAAAACACATTATTTTTTACTTTTTGCTATAATATCCCCAATAAATATATAAAAAAATATTTTTTTTTCCGATACGTATTCCGATACGTATTCTTCTACATATTTTTGGTTTAAAAAAATCACAATAAGCGTTAAAGCTGGCTGTAAAACTGGTTAAAGTTATAGCGTATACAAAATAGGGGATAGTTTTATGCCATATATTAATAATTTTTCTAGTAATGGCGGTGATCAGCAATTTTTATCGTGACTGTGACATTATGACGGACAGATCGGATCACTTTTGGTGCGATTTTGGGACCATTCACATTTATACACCGATCAGTGCAAGTAAAAACGCATTGATTACTGTGTAAATGTGACTGCCAGTGAAGGGGTTAACCACTAGGGGGCAGTGAAGGGGTTAAGTGTGTCCTAGGGAGTGATTCTAACTGTGGGGGGGGCATGGCTATGTGTGAGCTGGCACTGATCACTGCTCCCGATTACAGGGAGCTGTTATCAGTGTCCTGTCACTAGGCAGATCAGGTAAAATGATTGTTTACATCAGCATTTCCCCATTGTTCCTCTCCGTGAGACGATCGCAGATATCCCCGTGGACATTGGGTCCACGGGACCCGCGATCACACTCATGGAGGTCGCGGCGGGCGCGCCTGCAAGCTGCTTCTTAGGCTTCATGCACACGAGACGCAGATGCAAACGCTGCTGGACACATGTTGAAACCGGCGTTTAGAAACGCGCGTTTTGCCGCGATTTAGCGCCGTTTTACCGCGTTTTACCGCGTTTGCGTCTAGAAGCGTTTAGTTAAGCTAACATCATAGACCCTCCCCAGCTAAAAAAAACAGTATTATTAACTATTTCAGCAATTTTGTGAGACCAGAGTGAGTAGCAGCAGCTGTGAGAGCTGCAGTGTACTTGTATTTAGCGTGTCACTTGCCACGGCACCTGCCACAAGTTGTGGATTGTCCACTTGCCACGTGACTTGCCACATCACCTGCCACGTCACTTGCCATGTCATCTGCCACAAGTTGTGGATTGTCCAACTGCCACGTCACCTGCCACAAGTTGTGGATTGTCCACTTGCCACGTGACTTGCCACATCACCTGCCACGTCACTTCCCACGTCACCTGCCACAAGTTTTGGATTGTCCACTTGCCACGTCACTTGCCACGTCACTTGCCACAAGTTGGGGATTGTCCACTTGCCACATCACCTGCCACGTCACCTGCCACAAGTTGTGGATTGTCCACTTGCCACGTCACTTGCCACATCACCTGCCACGTCACTTGCCACGAGATGTTGATTGTCCACTTTCCACGTCATCTGCCATAAGCTGTGGATTGTCCACTTGCCACATCACCAGCCACATCACCTGCCACAAGTTGTGGATTGTCCACTTGCCACGTGACTTGCCACATCACCTGCCACGTCACTTGCCACATCACCTGCCACAAGTTGTGGATTGTCTACTTGCCACGTCACTTGCCACATCACCTGCCACGTCACTTGCCACGTCACCTGCCACAAGTTGTGGATTGTCCACTTGCCACATCACCTGCCACGTCACCTGCCACAAGTTGTGGATTGTCCACTTGCCACGTCACCTGCCACAAGTTGGGGATTGTCCACATCACCTGCCATGTCACTTGCCACATCACCTGCCACAAGTTGTGGATTGTCCACTTGCCACGTCACTTGCCACATCACCTGCCACGTCACTTGCCACAAGATGTGGATTGTCCACTTTCCATGTCACCTGCCATGCCACCTGCCACAAGTTGTGGATTGTCCACTTGCCACGTCACCAGCCACATCACCTGCCACAAGTTGTGGATTTCCACTTGCCACGTGACTTGCCACATCACCTGCCACATCACTTGCCACGTCACCTGTCAAGAGTTGTGGATTGTCCACTTGCCACATCACTTGCCACCTGCCATGTCACTTGCCACAAGCTGTGGATTGTCCACTTGCCACGTCACTTGCCACGTCACCTGCCACGTCACTTGCCACGTCACCTGCCACAAGTTTTGGATTGTCCACTTGCCACGTCACTTGCCACGTCAGCTGCCACGTCACTTGCCACAAGATGTGGATTGTCCACTTGTCACATCACCTGCCACATCACTTGCCACATCACCTGCCACGTCATCTGCCACAAGTTGTGGATTGTCCACTTGCCACGTCACTTGCCACATCACCTGCCACGTCACTTGCCACGAGATGTGGATTGTCCACTTGCCACGTCACTTGCCACGTCACCTGCTACGTCACCTGCCACGTCACCTGCCACAAGTTGTGGATTGTCCACTTGCCACGTCACTTGCCACGTCACCTGCCACAAGTTGGGGATTGTCCACATCACCTGCCACGTCATTTGCCACATCACCTGCCACAAGCTGTGGATTGTCCACTTGCCACGTCACTTGCCACATCACCTGCCACGTCACTTGCCACAAGATGTGGATTGTCCACTTTCCATGTCACCTGCCATGCCACCTGCCACAAGTTGTGGATTGTCCACTTGCCACGTCACCAGCCACATCACCTGCCACAAGTTGTGGATTTCCACTTGCCACGTGACTTGCCACATCACCTGCCACATCACTTGCCACGTCACCTGTCACAAGTTGTGGATTGTCCACTTGCCACATCACTTGCCACCTGCCATGTCACTTGCCACAAGCTGTGGATTGTCCACTCGCCACGTCACTTGCCACGTCACCTGCCACGTCACTTGCCACGTCACCTGCCACAAGTTTTGGATTGTCCACTTGCCACATCAGCTGCCACGTCACTTGCCACAAGATGTGGATTGTCCACTTGTCACATCACCTGCCACATCACTTGCCACATCACCGGCCACGTCATCTGCCACAAGTTGTGGATTGTCCACTTGCCACGTCACTTGCCACATCACCTGCCACGTCACTTGCCACGAGATGTGGATTGTCCACTTGCCACGTCACTTGCCACGTCACCTGCCACGTCACTTTCCACGTCACCTGCCACAAGTTTTGGATTGTCCACTTGCCACGTCAGCTGCCACGTCACTTGCCACAAGATGTGGATTGTCCACTTGTCACATCACCTGCCACATCACTTGCCACATCACCTGCCACGTCACCTGCCACAAGTTGTGGATTGTCCACTTGCCACGTCACTTGCCACATCACCTGCCACGTCACTTGCCACGAGATGTGGATTGTCCACTTTCCACGTCATCTGCCATGCTACCTGCCACAAGCTGTGGATTGTCCACTTGCCACGTCACCAGCCACATCACCTGCCACAAGTTGTGGATTGTCCACTTGCCACGTCACTTGCCACATCACCTGCCACGTCACTTGCCACAAGTTGTGGATTGTCTACTTGCCACGTCACTTGCCACATCACCTGCCACGTCACTTGCCACAAGATGTGGATTGTCCACTTTCCACGTCACCTGCCATGCCACCTGCCACAAGTTGTGGATTGTCCACTTGCCACGTCACCAGCCACATCACCTGCCACAAGTTGTGGATTGTCCACTTGCCACACCACTTTCCACGACACCTGCCACGTCACCTGCCACAAGCTGTGGATTGTCCACTTGCCACGTCACCAGCCACATCACCTGCCACAAGTTGTGGATTGTCCACTTGCCACGTCACTTGCCACATCACCTGCCACGTCACTTGCCACAAGTTGTGGATTGTCTACTTGCCACGTCACTTGCCACATCACCTGCCACGTCACTTGCCACAAGATGTGGATTGTCCACTTTCCACGTCACCTGCCATGCCACCTGCCACAAGTTGTGGATTGTCCACTTGCCACGTCACCAGCCACATCACCTGCCACAAGTTGTGGATTGTCCACTTGCCACACCACTTTCCACGACACCTGCCACGTCACCTGCCACAAAATGTGGATTGTCCACTTGCCACGTCACCAGCCACATCACCTGCCACAAAATGTGGATTGTCCACTTGCCACGTCACCAGCCACATCACCTGCCACAAGTTGTGGATTGTCCACTTGCCACATCACTTGCCACATCACCTGCCACAAGCTGTGGATTGTCCACTTGCCACGTCACCAGCCACATCACCTGCCACAAGTTGTGGATTGTCCACTTGCCACGTGACTTGCCACATCACCTGCCACGTCCCTTGCCACATCACCTGCCACAAGTTGTGGATTGTCTACTTGCCACGTAACTTGCCACATCACCTGCCACGTCACTTGCCACAAGATGTGGATTTTCCACTTTCCACGTCACCTGCCATGCCACCTGCCACAAGTTGTGGATTGTCCACTTGCCACGTCACCAGCCACATCACCTGCCACAAGTTGTGGATTGTCCACTTGCCACACCACTTTCCACGTCACCTGCCACGTTACCTGCCACAAGATGTGGATTGTCCACTTGCCACGTCACCAGCCACATCACCTGTCACAAGTTGTGGATTGTCCACTTGCCACATCACTTTCCACGTCACCTGCCACGTCACCTGCCACAAGTTGTGGATTGTCCACTTGCCACGTCCCTTGCCACGTCCCCTGCCACGTCACCTGCCACAAGTGGATTGTCCACTTGCCACATCACTTGCCACATCACCTGCCACAAGTTGTGGATTGTCCACTTGCCACGTCACCTGACACAAGTTGTGGATTGTCCACTCGCCACGTCACTTGCCACATCCCCTGCCACAAGTGGATTGTCCACTTGCCACGTCACTTGCCACGTCCCCTGCCACAAGTGGATTGTCCACTTGCCACGTCACCTGCCACAAGTAATGGATTGTCCACTTGCCACGTCACATGCCAGTCACCTGCCACAAGTTGTTGATTTTCCACTTGCCACGTCACCTGCCAGGTCACTTGCCACGTCACCTGCCAGGTCACTTGCCACGTCACCTGCCACAAGTTGTGGATTGTCCACTTTCCACGTCACTTGCCACGTCACCAGCCACATCACCTGCCACAAGTTGTGGATTGTCCACTTGCCACGTGACTTGCCACATCACCTGCCACGTCACTTGCCACATCACCTGCCACAAGTTGTGGATTGTCTACTTGCCACGTCACTTGCCACATCATCTGCCACGTCACTTGCCACAAGATGTGGATTGTCCACTTTCCACGTCACCTGCCATGCCACCTGCCACAAGTTGTGGATTGTCCACTTGCCACGTCACCAGCCACATCACCTGCCACAAGTTGTGGATTGTCCACTTGCCACACCACTTTCCACATCACCTGCCACGTTACCTGCCACAAGATGTGGATTGTCCACTTGCCACGTCACCAGCCACATCACCTGCCACAAGTTGTGGATTGTCCACTTGCCACATCACTTTCCACATCACCTGCCACGTCACCTGCCACAAGTTGTGGATTGTCCACTTGCCACGTCCCTTGCCACGTCCCCTGCCACGTCACCTGCCACAAGTGGATTGTCCACTTGCCACATCACCTGCCACAAGCTGTGGATTGTCCACTTGCCACGTCACCAGCCACATCACCTGCCACAAGTTGTGGATTGTCCACTTGCCACGTGACTTGCCACATCACCTGCCACGTCACTTGCCACATCACCTGCCACAAGTTGTGGATTGTCTACTTGCCACATCACTTGCCACATCACCTGCCACGTCACTTGCCACAAGATGTGGATTGTCCACTTTCCACGTCACCTGCCATGCCACCTGCCACAAGTTGTGGATTGTCCACTTGCCACGTCACCAGCCACATCACCTGCCACAAGTTGTGGATTGTCCACTTGCCACGTGACTTGCCACATCACCTGCCACGTCCCTTGCCACATCACCTGCCACAAGTTGTGGATTGTCTACTTGCCACGTAACTTGCCACATCACCTGCCACGTCACTTGCCACAAGATGTGGATTTTCCACTTTCCACGTCACCTGCCATGCCACCTGCCACAAGTTGTGGATTGTCCACTTGCCACGTCACCAGCCACATCACCTGCCACAAGTTGTGAATTGTCCACTTGCCACACCACTTTTCACGTCACCTGCCACGTTACCTGCCACAAGATGTGGATTGTCCACTTGCCACGTCACCAGCCACATCACCTGTCACAAGTTGTGGATTGTCCACTTGCCACATCACTTTCCACGTCACCTGCCACGTCACCTGCCACAAGTTGTGGATTGTCCACTTTCCACGTCCCTTGCCACGTCCCCTGCCACGTCACCTGCCACAAGTGGATTGTCCACTTGCCACATCACTTGCCACATCACTTGCCACATCACCTGCCACAAGTTGTGGATTGTCCACTTGCCACGTCACCTGACACAAGTTGTGGATTGTCCACTCGCCACGTCACTTGCCACATCCCCTGCCACAAGTGGATTGTCCACTTGCCACGTCACTTGCCACGTCCCCTGCCACAAGTGGATTGTCCACTTGCCACGTCACCTGCCACAAGTAATGGATTGTCCACTTGCCACGTCACATGCCAGTCACCTGCCACAAGTTGTTGATTTTCCACTTGCCACGTCACCTGCCAGGTCACTTGCCACGTCACCTGCCACAAGTTGTGGATTGTCCACTTTCCACGTCACTTGCCACGTCACCAGCCACATCACCTGCCACAAGTTGTGGATTGTCCACTTGCCACGTCACTTGCCACATCACCTGCCACGTCACTTGCCACATCACCTGCCACAAGTTGTGGATTGTCTACTTGCCACGTCACTTGCCACATCACCTGCCACGTCACTTGCCACAAGATGTGGATTGTCCACTTTCCAAGTCACCTGCCATGCCACCTGCCACAAGTTGTGGATTGTCCACTTGCCACATCACCAGCCACATCACCTGCCACAAGTTGTGGATTGTCCACTTGCCACACCACTTTCCACATCACCTGCCACCTTACCTGCCACAAGATGGGGATTGTCCACTTGCCACGTCACCAGCCACATCACCTGCCACAAGTTGTGGATTGTCCACTTGCCACATCACTTTCCACGTCACCTGCCACGTCACCTGCCACAAGTTGTGGATTGTCCACTTGCCACGTCCCTTGCCACATCCCTTGCCACTTCCCCTGCCACGTCACCTGCCACAAGTGGATTTTCAACTTGCCACATCACTTGCCACATCACCTGCCGCAAGCTGTGGATTGTCCACTTGCCACGTCACCAGCCACATCACCTGCCACAAGTTGTGGATTGTCCACTTGCCACGTGACTTGCCACATCACCTGCCACGTCACTTGCCACATCACCTGCCACAAGTTGTGGATTGTCTACTTGCCACGTCACTTGCCACATCACCTGCCACGTCACTTGCCACAAGATGTGGATTGTCCACTTTCCACGTCACCTGCCATGCCACCTGCCACAAGTTGTGGATTGTCCACTTGCCACGTCACCAGCCACATCACCTGCCACAAGTTGTGGATTGTCCACTTGCCACACCACTTTCCACATCACCTGCCACGTTACCTGCCACAAGATGTGGATTGTCCACTTGCCACGTCACCAGCCACATCACCTGCCACAAGTTGTGGATTGTCCACTTGCCACATCACTTTCCACGTCACCTGCCACGTCACCTGCCACAAGTTGTGGATTGTCCACTTGCCACGTCCCTTGCCACGTCCCCTGCCACGTCACCTGCCACAAGTGGATTGTCCACTTGCCACATCACTTGCCACATCACCTGCCACAAGCTGTGGATTGTCCACTTGCCACGTCACCAGCCACATCACCTGCCACAAGTTGTGGATTGTCCACTTGCCACGTGACTTGCCACATCACCTGCCACGTCACTTGCCACATCACCTGCCACAAGTTGTGGATTGTCTACTTGCCACGTCACTTGCCACATCACCTGCCACGTCACTTGCCACAAGATGTGGATAGTCCACTTTCCACGTCACCTGCCATGCCACCTGCCACAAGTTGTGGATTGTCCACTTGCCACGTCACCAGCCACATCACCTGCCACAAGTTGTGGATTGTCCACTTGCCACGTGACTTGCCACATCACCTGCCACGTCACTTGCCACATCACCTGCCACAAGTTGTGGATTGTCTACTTGCCACGTCACTTGCCACATCACCTGCCACGTCACTTGCCACAAGATGTGGATTGTCCACTTTCCACGTCACCTGCCATGCCACCTGCCACAAGTTGTGGATTGTCCACTTGCCACGTCACCAGCCACATCACCTGCCACAAGTTGTGGATTGTCCACTTGCCATACCACTTTCCACGTCACCTGCCACGTTACCTGCCACAAGATGTGGATTGTCCACTTGCCACGTTACCAGCCACATCACCTGCCACAAGTTGTGGATTGTCCACTTGCCACATCACTTTCCACGTCACCTGCCACGTCACCTGCCACAAGTTGTGGATTGTCCACTTGCCACGTCCCTTGCCACGTCCCCTGCCATGTCACCTGCCACAAGTGGATTGTCCACTTGCCACATCACTTGCCACATCACCTGCCACAAGTTGTGGATTGTCCACTTGCCACGTCACCTGACACAAGTTGTGGATTGTCCACTCGCCACGTCACTTGCCACATCCCCTGCCACAAGTGGATTGTCCACTTGCCACGTCCCTTGCCACGTCCCCTGCCACAAGTGGATTGTCCACTTGCCACATCACTTGCCACGTCACCTGCCACAAGTTATGGATTGTCCACTTGCCACGTCACATGCCAGTCACCTGCCACAAGTTGTTGATTTTCCACTTGCCACGTCACCTGCCAGGTCACTTGCCACGTCACCTGCCAGGTCACTTGCCACGTCACCTGCCACAAGTTGTGGATTGTCCACTTTCCACGTCACTTGCCACTTCACCTGCCACATCACTTGCCACAAGTTGTGGATTGTCCACTTGCCACATCACTTGCCACCTGCCATGTCACTTGCCACAAGTTGTGGATTGTCCACTTGCCACGTCACTTGCCACCTGCCATGTCACTTGCCACAAGTTGTGGATTGTCCACTTGCAATTGCAATTGTTTAAAATATTTTTCTAATGGTTTTTCATCATTTGCAATCATTTTTGAGATTTTTAATGTAAAAAAAAAGGTCACCTTTAAAAACGCATATAAACGCAAACGCGGCTAAACGCGGTAGCGGCGTTTTGCCGCGTTTTACCGCGTTTTGTCGCGTTTTGCGTCTGAAACGTGGAAATTTTTGCTTCTGAACGCATTTTTTTGCTTCTGGAAAAACGAGATTAAACGCAACTGCATAAAAACGGAAAAAAACGAGACTGTGTGCATGGACACATAGGATAACATTGAATGAGTTCAGGGGCAGTTGAAAAAACTGTCCAACTGCATCTGAACGCGCGTTTAACTGCGTCTCGTGTGCATGAGGCCTTAAAGGGCAACGTAAAGGTATGTTATGTGCCCTTCCGCTGATGTATATCGGCGTGAGGTGGTCGGCAAGCTGTTAAAGTTAACCTGTTATAGTCATTATATCTTTTTCAAAATATTGCCACTTTGATGTAGTGTCACTTTTTTACTAGAAGTCCGACTTCTGGGTTTGTCACTGGCCAGAAAAGTGCTTTCATTGGACAGGGGATTACAGGTAAGTGAGGCTAAAGCTGGCCAAAGATGGAGCAACAATCAGCCAGTTCAGCAAGGACTAGCTGAATTTCGAACCATCTCAAACTGTTCCCACTGGAGAGAAGTTGATCTAATAATCAGCTTCTCTTGAACGAGAGCATTGGAAAATTTAATTTGATCAGAGCATGCAGTCAGTTGGTGTCAGCATTGATCAGTGTATTCTGACAACAGGGGAGATTACAATAGCACAGCGGGGAGGATTCCCCCATCCACCTTGCTTGTGCAGTTTGGGAATCCATTCTTCTTTTTTTTTTACTGGTTTGGGAATCCATTCTTCTTTTTTTTACTGTCTGTCATCTATGGCCAGCTTTACTTCAGAGGTCAAGTCACCAGTATTAACATGAAACATAATCAGTGGGGAGCACAAAAGTTCTGACTACAGCAGATGATAGCAGGCATCTTGTGGTAAATGGTGTTACCATGATGGGTGGATTTGCCTAAATCAATATTTATGACTTGGTACGGGAATGTCATAAATCTGTGGGCCCTTTATCAAGATCTCTAGTTGACCTGGGCTTTCATGGAAACCAACGCCATCAGCTTGAAAGGTGTTTTACTTGCTATTTTTTTCTGAAAATATTTCTTAGGTGTTCCTCCCCAATTTTTTTGGGCATGAGCACAAACACTTGCTGATTGTAATTGCGTATGCTTGTGCCATGATCTTTCATTAGCTCATTTCATCAGATTAAATCAACAGCTTGCATTAGTCAATCTGGTAAGTACATATCAATGTACCAAACCCAGCTTACTGTTGCCTCCTGCTTCACCATTAATCACCTATCCTACAGGGAAAATAAAAAGAGCCTTGTGATCATTTGCAAACCCTCTGGTGTCCTGGATATGCCAAAAAATGGTATAAATCAGTGGTATGAATAGTAAAGATTGTACAGAAGACTGGAAATTCTAAGGCCGCGTACACACGCGCGGACTGTTCGCCCAACCTTGTTCGGCAAACAGTTTCGGCAAACAGTCCGCTCAAAATTTGCATGAGCGGACTTGCCCACACACGAGCGGACTGTTTCAGCGAACTGTTTGCCAAACAGTCCGCTCAACTTTTGAAATGAACGGACTCGCCCACGTAAGGCGGAGGCAAATCCGCCCATTTCGAGCGCGTGTACAGGTAGGTGGGGCCCGCGAAGGAGACGTTGCGGGCTCCGCCGCCTGGAATGGGCTTAAAGGGGAACCCCAACGCCGAAAAAAATCGGCGTGGGGGTTCCCCCAAAGTCCACACCAGACCCTTGTCCGAGCACGCTACCCGGCCGGCCAGGAAAGGGGGGCGAGCGAGCGCGCCCCCCCTCCTGAGCCGTACCAGGCCGCGTGCCCTCAACATGGGGGGGTGCCTTGGGGAAGGGGGGGCCGCGCGGCCCCCCCACCCCAAAGCACCTTGTCCCCATGTTGATGAGGACAAGGGCCTCTTCCCGACAACCCTGGCCGTTGGTTGTCGGGGTCTGCGGGCGGGGGGCTTATCGGAATCCGGGAGCCCCCTTTAAGAAGGGGGCCCCCGGATACCGGCCCCCCACCCTATGTGAATGAGTATGGGGTACAATGTACCCCTACCCATTCACCTGTGAAATAAAGTACAAAAAAAAACACAACACAGGGGAAAAAATATTTTATTGCACAGCTCCGGGGGTCTTCCGGGGTCTTCTCGCCGGACTCCTCCGCTATGTGTGTGTAGCTCTTTTACTAGCGGAGGAGTCCGGCTTTCTTCCTCCCCGCCGCCGGCCTCTTCTCCCGACTTCGGGGGTCTTGTCCCCCCCTTCGGTTCTTCTGCCGGGCCACCGCGCCTTCTTGTAGCTCTTTTACAGGCGGTGGCCCGGTCTTCTGTCGCCGCTGCCTTCCGTTCTTCTGTCGCCGCCTTCGGTTCTTCTGCCGGGCCACCGCGCCTTCTTGTAGCTCTTTTACAGGCGGTGGCCCGGTCTTCTGTCGCCGCTGTCGCTGTCGCCGCCGCCGCCGCCTTCCGTTCTTGTTCTTCTTCTTGTTCTTCTTCTTCTCCAGGCGATGTTGACACGTCGCTCCCTCCGGCCGGAATGCCAGGGACACGCTCCGCTGCCACTTATATAGTGACAATGGGGCGGTGTCACATGGTATATGTCACATGGGTTGGTCACATGGTGACCCCGCCCCCTTACGATGTCATAGTCCCCATGTGACATCAACCCATGTGACCAACCCATGTGACATATACCATGTGACCCCGCCCCATTGTCACTATATAAGTGACCGCACAGCGCGGCTCTGGCATTCCGGCCGGAGGGAGCGACGTGTCAACATCGCCTGGAGAAGAAGAAGAAGAACAAGAAGAAGAACAAGAACGGAAGGCGGCGGCGGCGGCGACAGCGACAGCGGCGACAGAAGACCGGGCCACCGCCTGTAAAAGAGCTACAAGAAGGCGCGGTGGCCCGGCAGAAGAACCGAAGGCGGCGACAGAAGAACGGAAGGCAGCGGCGACAGAAGACCGGGCCACCGCCTGTAAAAGAGCTACAAGAAGGCGCGGTGGCCCGGCAGAAGAACCGAAGGGGGGGACAAGACCCCCGAAGTCGGGAGAAGAGGCCGGCGGCGGGGAGGAAGAAAGCCGGACTCCTCCGCTAGTAAAAGAGCTACACACACATAGCGGAGGAGTCCGGCGAGAAGACCCCCGAAGACGGAAGACCCCCGGAGCTGTGCAATAAAATATTTTTTCCCCTGTGTTGTGTTTTTTTTTGTACTTTATTTCACAGGTGAATGGGTAGGGGTACATTGTACCCCATACTCATTCACATAGGGTGGGGGGCCGGTATCCGGGGGCCCCCTTCTTAAAGGGGGCTCCCGGATTCCGATAAGCCCCCCGCCCGCAGACCCCGACAACCAACGGCCAGGGTTGTCGGGAAGAGGCCCTTGTCCTCATCAACATGGGGACAAGGTGCTTTGGGGTGGGGGGGGCGCGCGGCCCCCCCTTCCCCAAGGCACCCCCCATGTTGAGGGCACGCGGCCTGGTACGGCTCAGGAGGGGGGGCGCGCTCGCTCGCCCCCCTTTCCTGGCCGGCCGGGTAGCGTGCTCGGACAAGGGTCTGGTGTGGACTTTGGGGGAACCCCCACGCCGATTTTTTTCGGCGTTGGGGTTCCCCTTTAAGCACATTCCAGGCGGCGGAGCCCGCGACGTCTCCTTCGCGGGCCCCGCCTACCTGTACACGCGCTCGAAATGGGCGGACTTTCCGAGCGGGAACAGTCCGCTCATTTCGAAAGTACAGCGGACAGGCCCACACACGGGCGGACTGTTCGCTCAAACACAGTTTCAGCGGACAGTTTTTCGGAATTTCCGAAAGACTTTGTCCGTCCAACTGTCCGCTGAAACTGTCCGCTGAAAGCCCTCACACGAGCGGACTGTCCGCCCAAACACTGTTCAGCGGACAAGGTTGGGCGAACAGTCCGCCCGTGTGTACGCGGCCTAAAGGTTAAATTTAGTTATATGTGAACAGTCTGATTGTAAAAATGTTTGTATAACCTTCTTTAGATTTATCAACAACTGTGTAATACAAAGGAACTGCCTGAATGAATATAAAACCAATTGAACTGCATTTTTTTTGTAACTTTAAAGGAGATTATACAGTTATATTGTAAAGAACATGGCCAGCAGTAGGCCTCTTTCACATATGCTTACCGGTCATTTCACCAGGTCTAGTCACATTTTTTCAAAGAAAAGGGGATGAAATTTACATCAGTTTGTTATCGGTTTTTCATAAATTGTTCATCTGTTTTTACATCCTCCAACTCCTCCAAAGTCCTTAGCCACGTAAGTCCCAGAGCCATCTTTTCATGCAAAAATAGACAGTTTGTCCATTTACATCCGTTTTACGTCAAATGTATTTTTTGAACGGAAGAAAAATAGGGCTTTGATCTGTTCCAAAAAACAGATGTTGATGGAAGAAGATGTTAACTAAAGTAAATGGACAATCATCTGTTTACATCCGTTTTTCCATCAAGATGCATTGATGTCCATTTTTTATCCGTCAACGTACCTTTAGGTATAAGATAATATAATCATATCAGTGATCAGTAATTACCCTCCCACTATACTGTTTATACCCTGTGAAATATGATGAGTTCTGATACTTAAACTTCTGGCCGAATGCACCTACCTCTCCTTTCCCCCATCATCAGCCCTATCTTTCCCCTGATTTCACACAATGACAGCTCCTGTCTCAGTGTACTTCTCATAGATGCCGAAAACTCTCCCTGTAAACTGGAGCTGGGAATCCCCTTCTGGGTGTAGAGAGGCCCATGTTCTGTATGGCCTAAGAAACTGGCTGTATGCTGATACTATCCTACTGTGGCAGCAGACCAACATCTTTACATCTGTCAGAGAATATTTGATGTATCTTGGGGTTGCCACCTTTTTATTCAAGCCATTCCCAATCACTAGCAGCTCAGGGCAATTTTTTTTTGTAATATACACTATAGGATTATAAAAGACCTTGGGCACCTTTGGGTGCCCCAAGGAGAGTAGTAATGTGGTGCGGTGAAAAGTGGGTGTGTCTAAATTGCTGTTGCTGACATCATCACCCCACCCCCCCCAAGTGATGCCGAACCTGCCCCCAGGGAGCAGCTCCTGGATGGCAACAGATTTGTCTGTGACTATTGCGATTACTTGGGAAACATTAGCCAGGTCTGAATAACGTGTCTGGGTTTCAGGCAGACTAAAACCCGGACAAATGATTTAAAACCCAGACTGTCCAGGTGAATACTGGACAGGTGGCAACCCTAATGTATCTACATATCTCTCTGCTTCTGTCCAGCATGTAAGACCACAGGGGAGAGGAACATAGGAAATTGGAGGCAATAGTATCTTTATTGGAGGTTATAAGCAAGATCTGGCATGCCTGTAAGCACTTGCTAAACCTGCCCATGCTAGTATTATCCCCTGTACTACAGGAAACAGCATTCAGACGTTACACACATATGCTTTACACGATAGATGTAAGATAATTTCCTATGTTATTCAGGTATACCTTACAAGGAAGATGTAAGAAAATATCCTATGTTCTTCAGGTATATCATACACAGACGTTGTAAGATAATTGCCTATGTATCTCTGGAGATGACACTGGTGTGGTGCCAGGAGTGGTTTCAGGTTCCTGCAAGTCTAAAGCCGGGGACGATCAGATAATCGTACAAATGTTTGCCTGTTTTTTGTATGATGCTAGTCTCATATCGAAAGTGAAGAGGCTACTCAACATAAGAAAATTCTCGTACAACAAAATTCTATTTCAGAAGTGATGTAATGTGTTGAATAGTTTTGTATGTGTTCTTTCGTTTCTGAGCATGCGTAGTCTTGCTCTTACGATTTTTTTCAGATGAAAAGTGTACTAGTTACTGTAAACTAAAATTGGCCGTTGTGTTCACATACAACAACGATTTTATAGCTTGCACATCCAGCTTTTGTCGTCCAAAAATTCGAAATTGGCTTTCAAAAGCACCATACTAACGATCAGAAAATAGGCAGATCGTCCATTGAACAAAAGTTTACTTCCGATTTTCTGATCATGTGTATGATGGCTTCATTCTAAAGGGAGGTTTATTAAAGAAAAACTTCACTCTTTTAATCAGCACTGTCTATTTTTAATCTTTATGCTGCTAGTTTTAGTAAATAGATAGGAAAGTATATCATAATTACTTGTTTAAAACTTTTTTTATACATTTCTTCAATTACTTCCTGGTTTCCAGGCCTAGGCAAATGATGTCATACACCCCAGGAGAATTTCCCCATAAGAAATCATGGAAACTTAAATGAGGTCGTTACACAACCATTTATTCATAAGTCCTTCAGTTTATAGTCCATATAAAAATATTTTAGCAATGTGACCAGGTTGTATAACCATAAAATGTCCATCCACAAATGGAAACCTCCACAAGGGGATTTGAAGCAAAATCCATCAGGAGCTACAGAGTATAAAATAGAAGAGATGTGCCTCTGTAGCAATATGTTTCTAAATGTTGTACCTTCATTAAATGTAACCATATTGCTACACTTAGAGGTGCCTCTCTTCTCTTTACTACTCAGTTGTAACATGATGCTACTTGTATATTACGACATCACTTGTATATCAAGTCAAAATTTATTTAAAAATGTTGCTTGTCTTGCAAAACGCTCTCAAACTAAGTTACTCTCAATCCAAGGTTTTACTGTATTTCCCTTTGGTATTTAATCCTACCCTTTGTAATTAAACGAACATATACCGTATGTGTTACTATATGCTAACCCTTCTTTTGTATCTCATTTTGCTAGATTCATCCAATTTATTACATAACTAAATTTTCCAAATGGTATTAGCTAACTGTCGGTCTGTTTTCTTTCTTGCCAGTGTTCCACTAGAAGGAAAGGAAGGTGTTTGCAAAGCAGAGGTAGTTGCTATATTTGTACAGCTCCTGGAAGATGAGGATGATGAGGTCAGAGCCAATGCTGCTGGGGCTTTGATGTTCACTACCATTACTACTCAAGGTAAGGCATCTGGCCTATAGTGGTATGATAACTCTGAATATGTTTCCCAGCATGCTCTCATTGGTACTTTTTCTGTAGGGAAATATGCTGCTCTTCATTCTGGAGCCATTCCGAAATTGCTAGCTCTTGTGAAAGATAGACACAGCAAGGTACGACTAAACTGCATCAAGGCATTAACCACCCTGTCTGAAACACCTGAAGGCCGCAAAGTTCTTCTGCCGGATGTGAATTCAATCCAGGAATGTCTGAGCGACTCAAATGAAGCAGTGAGCAGAGCAGCTGCTATAGCAGTACAAGTCATACAGTGGAAACCCTGAGCCAAGCACTATAATGGTACACAGGCATATTACTGTGTCCAATTCCCTGCATTCTGATATCCATAAGAAACACTGGATCCATCTGTGAAAAATTTGTTAAGAAATTGTCAAATTGTTGCCTACGCTATACAAAGGTTTAAACAAAAAGTTTTGATTGAAGTTCTACTTTAATTTACACCCCGCAGCCTCCCCTTACTGAGGGGTCATTGAGCCCAGCATTCCCCTGCTTAATAGCTGTGCATGGTTGTACCTGTATTTTCTTGCTAACGGCAGGGAGGCAGTTTACCCAAATTTCATTGATAATGTTTTACAATAAATCTGAAAAACTTTTAAAATGACTCAGAGTTCAGTTTATGTATTATGGAATGGTCTCAGATTGCTTTCCCGACCATTAAAGCCTATGTCCACCTTCAAGACCCATATTTAGGGTCTAACAAAGTCCAAGAGGAATACAGTAATGCACAGGCATGTTCTGCCCAGGGACGGACTGACCATTCGGCCACTCAGGCACAGTAAAACCAGGGACAGTATGTAAAAATCGGTGTTTTTTTTACATCTGTCTTACCGACATCCTTTTGGTCTAAAAATCCCGAGATTATAGCTGCCCCACCTCTCCAGTACCTTCTCAGCCAATAGAAACATGTCTGTGTATACTGTGTGTACATGTATGTGCATACTGTGTGATTGTATACTGTGTGTGTATGTTTGTGTATACCGTGTGGCCCCATAATCTCTGATTGCCTGGGGGCCCCATAATCTCTGATTGCCTGGGGGCCCCATAATCTCTGATTGCCTGGGGTGCCCCATGAGTTGTCAGTCCGCCCCTGGTTCTGCCTTTATCTTCCTCAGGAAGCCCATCCTAAAAAAAGGCATGCCAAGCTTTTTCAAGTTGACATAAGTGTAAAAATGTTTATATAAGAATAAAGCTTTATGTACCTATGTTAGTATCACATATGGTTAGTGTGCTGCTGTTTACATAACGTGGATCTGTTTACGTTGACCACTATGTACTCTTTACTTTTTTTTGTTGGCTTATTTTTACTGTCAGTTCATGATCAGCTCATATTATATAAACTGCTGTGACTCATGTTTCACTGTAGTTTTCCTAGTAAACTGGGCAGGTGATTATAAGGGAATAAAGTGCGTCAACGGCATTCTTATCACATAAATGATTCTTGTATCTTGTAGGGTAGTTAGGGTAGTTTTTATTATGCACAAGGAGATCAATATATTTTCTAAATATCTTTTTTTTTTATTTTTTTAACAAGGTTGGTCTTTATTGAGAAATTATGGTACAGTACAATCCATATGACGAAAGTAAGGAAGTACAAAGCAGTTCATACAACAGTACATAATCAGGTAGTCACAGACATAATATATAGGTAGGCACTTTGTTGTCAGAGAACAACGTTATGAGAGAATGGACCCAATCAATGTTAACAGGGTCTTAAATCTCTATGTGAAAGGAAAAATCTCATCATTCGCCCTGCAGACAAAGGGGGGGGTATAGTGGTTCTAGACAAATCCCAATACATAGGGGAAATGAATAGATTATTGAGTGATGTTACCACTTACAGCCCCCTATCAGGTGACCCTACACTCAAATACAAAAAAACCCTCATACAGATCGTAGACGAAGGTTTTTCTCTGAATATTCTAAATAAGAAAGAAAGAGAATTCATGATCCCATTGGCTCCACGCATTCCGACAATATACCAACTCCCCAAGATACATAAGGATTCTGTAAATCCACCGGGTCGCCCTATTGTGAGTGGTATAAATTCTATCACTTCCCGAATAGGGAAATATATAGATTCCTATTTACAGCCCTTAGTAAGGAATATACCTTCCTACTTACAGGATACAGGGGATACAATTCGATTACTTGAGAATATTGAGTACCATGATGATCTTATTCTTGTTACAGCAGACGTCTCTGCACTATATACTTGTATCCCACAGGATTTAGGCCTGAGAGCTGCTGAACTATTTCTCTCTAGGGACTCTACACTTCCGGTGATACACAGGAATTTTCTTATGCAGCTATTAGAGTTCGCTATGTCTCATAATTATTTCTGGTTTCAGGGCACTTTTTACACCCAGAATAGAGGGGTTGCCATGGGGGCTAAATATGCACCCAGCTTGGCCAACCTGTTTATGGCCCAATGGGAGGAGGATGTCGTCTATGCCCTTAACAGGCCAGAATTGGTGCTGTGGGCTAGGTATATAGACGACATCCTCCTCCTATGGAGGGGTAGTCGGCCCTCTCTTGACTCCTTCATGGCAACCCTTAATGCCAATGACCGTGGCATTCAGCTGACTTTTGAGGCCAGTGCAACTAACATTCATTTTCTTGATTTGGAGGTTACAATAGTGCAGAAACGCCTGGTCCTGAAGACTTTCTTTAAACCAACGGATCGGAATGGGTACATTCCCGTTGATAGCTGCCATCATCGCCAATGGCTCAGTTCCATCCCACGCAGTCAGTTTCTCAGGCTCAGGCGCAACTGCACGAATGTCAGTGACTACATTTCTCAATCTTACACCATACGTAAGAGGTTCCAGGACAAAGGATATGACCCACATACTCTTGATGTTGAGATCCAAGCAGCTTTGCACATTGACAGGGCCTCTCTTATACAAAAAAAGGTCAAAACAGCAACCAGTGATAAATATAAATGGTCGTTCTTTACAACTTTTTCCACCCAACACAATGACATAAAGAGAATTATTAATAGGCATTGGAAGGTACTACAAAGTGACAAAGTTTTGGGCGGGACGATTCCAGATAAAGCTGGAACCATTTACAGAGGAGCTCGATCCATACAAAATGATATCGCTCCTAATGTAATAGACATCCCTAAATCGATACAATTCTTCCCCCAGAGTAAGGGCTATTTTCCTTGCAGAAAATGCAACGTTTGTTTACATAATAAGTTGGGTAGGGGGAAAAGTGACTCCTTTACTTCTTCATCTACTGCACGCAGATACCTCATGAAACACTTTACCACTTGTGTCACGAGGTACATTGTTTACTTGATTACCTGTCCTTGCAACCAACAATATGTTGGCCGTACTATTCGTAATTTCTCCATCCGAGTCAACGAACATCTTAGTAAAATCAAAAAAGGGTGTGATAAACACCCCGTTCCGAGACACTACCTTGAAAAACATAATAGAGACCCTACGGGCACTTGTTTTCAAATTATTGATAAATTTGTCCCAAACTGGAGAGGAGATTCATGCTTGAGGGGGGTCTCGCGCCTCGAGACTTTTTGGATTTATGAGTTGAGGTGCTACACCCCTTTCGGCATGAACACAGATTGGGACATCAATAGCTTTATTAATCAGGCCTAATTTATCTCATTACGGATCACTAGGATTCTATTTCTATCTATTTTTTCACTTTTCTTTCTTGGTTTTACACACCAACGCACCTACTGTCCATCTACTGGACACTTCACTTTTCACTTTTCATTTTATCACTTAATTTGTGTTCTTTGTGACACATCGCCCTATGCAATGCATGTATTATGCGTTCTCCTCATATTTTTTCCTTCACATATTCCTCTCCCAGATTACTATTAGAATCTGGATATATGCATTTATTATGCATTTTTCCAGATTATGTGTAGTCTGGGACAGATTCCCTTTCACACTTTGGATATATACATTTATTATGTTTTTTCCAGATTAGGCGCGACGGGTTCCCTTCCACATCCCTCTCACATTCCGGATATGTGCATTGATTATGCACTTCTTTAGATCATGTGGAATCTGGGACGGATTGCCTTTTACATTCTTATTTTTAAGTTTAGCCTTACTTTGGGCATGAGTTGAAATTATGTCGTATCTACCATATCTCATTGCCCTTTTTTTGGTCTCAGATACCTCAAAATATATATATATTTTTCAGGTTAATATGTTTGCAATTTGCAAGCATTATATCTGATCCATATGATTATTCCATATCTCTTTCATTTCACATAACCTTTGGCTATTTTTGGTAAAGATGCCCAGGGTAAGATGCACATTCAGATGATGTAGCGACATTCCGTTTTTTTCTTTTTGTTTCTTTACTTGCATTTTTGTACCTGCGGCATCCTCAGATGCGATGACGCGTCTGTGGCTGCCATGGTTACGCCGGGCTCTATTATTGGACGTGACGTGACATTGACACGTCCTTTATATTCCCCGCAATTGCCTTGTGATATCCATCTTCGGTCCTTTACTGCGCATGACATGACGTAATTACGTCATTAGTCACTGCGCATGCGCAGAACGACAGACTTTCGGATTGGCCCTTTTGCTATCGTCCACGCCCATCGGCGTGTGACGTTTTCCATGTGCAAATTGGCGCCAGATCTAAATGCCTCCCCCTTTCCCACATTGCTGTGAACACATACACAGCGTGACGTTTACACGCCCTCTTCCTGTTTTTGTTTTTTTACATGAGCATCTAGTCGTTGACGCTTTTGTATGCACGCCCTGTCTCGTCTCTGTGTATCTATGAGCGCTCACGATGTTTGATGTGGCCCGCAGAGTGGAACGCATAATGATGAGTGGGCTGGTGCTATGCTTTGTAGGACACCTCCTCCTTATGGTTTTACCTGATGACATTTAGATATATACGGCTCTACTCTTAGACTTGAGTCTTTTCTAACCACTCCCACATTCAGTCACATGACACACACATTGAGGGATTGGTTCAGTCATTTCTGTGACACTTCAGTTCATTTGATCTGAACTGTATGAAACTGATCATTATGTATGCAGTAACATCATGAGCACTCATGCACATTTCCAGGTTATGGATTGTTGGCACAACAAGTAAGAGACATTCAAATCACATTATGATAGATCTTTATTAAACACTATCATTGAGAATGTTACAGCTCTATTTTTGTTATAATACAGACAAACTAGTCCGCCCTTGGGACAGTATAGTGTAGTCGCTGTACAATTGATAGTGCAGGTCTGATAGTATGTGTTAGAATTGGATGTTTTCTCTATATGTGCTTTGTGTGTACATTGGGATTGCAACTCACAAGTCTGATGAGGCTGTGAATAATCTAAATGCAAACTGGTAGCTTTTGGTAAAGGTCTAATATATTTAATGTATAACTAACAACGCAGGTCTGATTTTTATGTATTAGTACTTGATGTGTTCTCTGCATATGTTTCACAATCGAATTGAATTATGCTGTATCTATACATCCGATTAGGCTGTGAACAATGCAGTTTATTTAGTGCCACTCTCGAGTGAGTATGGTGACTTACTTTTTATGTATTTTTAATTTTAAATTTTATTGCCATTAATACTTATTTAACAGTCTGCATGAATGACATTTTTGGATGTTATTTGTATTTGTTTATAGTGTCCGAATTGGTAGTCTTTGGTTTGATCAAATTGTACACTGTAGCTTTAAGAGACTGTTTGAGATTGGATGCCCCGCCTCTTGTTAGGCGTGACCTCTTCCTCATTTTCTATATATTTGTTAGCAATGTGGTGGGTTCCAACATGCCCCAGTTGAAGACACATTTGTCGAAACGCGTCGGGCGAGCTGTTGGCACCCCACATTGCTTTTAGTTTATTTTGCTTTTTATGTGATCACTAAGTCAATTTATTATCTTTTTGACTTTAATAAATCAACTTTTTATATTGTTTGACCCGCACCATGTGGAGCCTTTTTTTCTTTTTTCTCCTTTTCATTGCTTTGGTGTAAAATTTTACAAACACCCCCCTCCCCATTCGGGGGAGGCAGGAGTATTGGTACAAAGAGCTGCGTCTGGGCCGGACCACCTGAACCTTGAGGCTTTCATTTGAAAGGATCCACCTTCGAGCCTACAGCCGTCAGGAGTTTCTCCACCAGCCCAACTGACCTCTCTCCTTACAGTCTTTGGTCCCAGAGTGTGACCCCAAGCCTTCTAGACTCAACCGTCATATGACTGTGTGAGTCCAACCGTTCCGGTAAGAAGTATTTATTCACTTTTCATTTTGATGCTTACAATCAAGTTTACCCGCATGAACTCATTCGTCCAGTACATCATTGTCCTTCCAGGTGACGGATTGGTCACTTCTACGCCATCAACACAGTTGAATGATTGTTTTATGTTGGACTTTGATTTCTAGGCATTTGGTTCTGTGTGATCTCTGTTTTGCTATTATTATCGTCACAGAATTTGTGTTGATTACACTTAGTATTGAAGCGCTACACTATTTTTTATTCTATCTGCTGAACTTTGTTTGTTTTTGGTGTTGGCTGCTGTTGTGGCCGTTGTGGCCATTTTTTTATAAATTATAGCGCAGTGTTTTCCCTTTTTATAATGTTAACAGCCACCTGGGAGGGGAGGTGGGAATGGATGGGGGGTTGGGGGGGCACCGGGGGAATGGCCAGGAGGAAGGGGGAGGGGGCAGCGGCATAAAATCCTGTAGCGAATCAGAGGACGGGAGTATACCACCAAGATAAAATATCAAGTTGGTTCGGTCCATGGCTGTGAAATCAGGTCAAATTTCTGAGGACATCCCCTATTAGTGTATGTCAACCTATACATAGTGTGGCAGCACGCAGGTAAAATCACCTGGTTGTATCCAGGATGGGAAATATGTGTGTCCTAGATTCAGGCTTTATGCAGACTTGTACAACTAGAGGGGAAGAGTTAATGAGCCCAGCTGAAGTAAGTGGGCTCATTAAGACCTCTACAAAAAACCCCAGCATGCTTAGGGAGATGCTCCATCCTGGAACCAGTTTTGTGTGTATAGACTGGGGAGTGTGACACCTGTTCTGTGCGGTGAGTTAACGCCTGTGTGGCAAACCTCTACAACAGAGACAGGGACTGGTGCAGCACAAGGCTGCACTCAGTTGTTAGACAGGGAATCTAAGTGTGTAATTAGAGGTCAAGCTGACCAGGATTTATTTTCATGTTTTATTTTTGTTTGGCTGTTATATGTTTCGATGCATGTAGCATAAATAAACCGCATCTTTTGTTTTTTTGCACCTACAACGCTGTCTGCTGTGCCTGATTTTGTGTTGTGAACCCATCCAGGGGGTCACACACACCCGCTGCCGAGCTAACCCCTCACAATAGGTAGACAAGAAAGAGTACTAATTTAAGTATGTGAAAAAATATATGTGCAGCGCTCAAACATGTAATCATAAAAATGGGAACATTATATATAATAACTGGTGAATAATCCACTACAAATAATATAGATAATCATACAATGGTGTGAGGCAAAAAAATGTGAAATGTAAACAAGGATGAAAACTCAAATTGTGTTGTTGAGACACGGTGAATTATAGAACCTAGTCCATATGTTGAATACAGAAATGATGGAGAGAGTTCTTATGGCCCCGCTTCCAAATAGATTTGACTGAATATAGTCTAGATGGACCGATTGGTGTGTCAATAAACTTTTTCCAGGTATAAAGTAAACACGATAAGGTACTCTTACCGACTTTGGGGGACACACATACCATACAGCAGTGAGTCTAATGAGCTTTAAACTCCTGATGATGTCATATTGGGTGCGATGGTAGGCAACTCCAAAGTACGGGACCAGGCGAGACCAGCGACCAGCAACGGGTAGCCAAGGCACATCCATGTGTAGATGATGGAAAGATGGCCAGGAATAGAAAAATATAAAATATGGAAGTAAAGAAAAACAGGTGCTCCACATTGTGCAAATCAACCAATTACGGTTTATTGGACATAAGAAATCTTACAACTGCTTGCAAGATAATGATTAAAAAATGTGATCACAGATACAATAAAAATGAATAAAAAGCAATGTGGGTGGCATAAATGTGCAAGCCCAACACGTGTCGACACAAAGGATCTGCACCTGGCTGTCTCCCAGGGGCACATGCATCTTTTTCAATATTCATGCAGTATATGCTAGTTGGGCTGTACTACATGCCGCTAGCTCTGCTGAACGTGACCAGGGCTTTTTCCTTCTGGGCCCTGGATTTTCCAACGTGATTGTTCTGGAGGTCACACCTACCCTTGGACATAATATTCACACCTGCCCCTGCTGCAGAATTGTTTAAAATCTACATACTATTTGCTATATGCATTCCATTGTAGAAATGTGAACAGATGGGCGCCAGACTGAGTGCAGTATAAATCATGTATTTAATAAAAACAAGTAGTAACTCACAGGTTAAATTAAATGAGTTCAGTGTGTGGTGAAAATCGCCAGTCCTGGAGTCTCATAAAAGTCTTCCCTTTGCAGCCTGGGACACTGGTGTGATCTTACAGGGATCCAGAGAATGCTGGCAACCAGGAGGCAGGAAACAAGAAGCAGCTGGTCGTGAGGAACAGGAAATGTGATTATTCACAGTGGCAAGGAACGGTTTTTCCAGCAATGTAAAGGTTACTATCCTTGTCGCAAATGTAATGTATGTCTCCACAACATTGGGGGTAGACGCAGGATGGACACATTTATGTCTACTGTTACGCTGCGCAGCTACCCCATGAGACCTTTTACCACTTGTGCTAGCCAATAGATTGTTTATTTGCTAACTTGCCCTTGCAACAGGCAATATGTTGGTCGCACAATTAGGATATTTTTGATACGAGTGAACGAACATGTTGCTGGTATCAAGAGTGGGAAGAGTAAACACAGCGTACCTCGCCATTATTTACAGTTTCATAATAAAGACCCTACGGGAACATTGTTTCAAGTGATTGACAAATTTGCTTCACATTGGAGAGGAGAGTCCTGCCTGTCTCGAGATTTATTGGATATATGAGCTCAGATCTTACTTCTCGTTTGGTTTAAATGTGGAGTGGGATCTCAACTCGTTTATCAATCAGGCTTTAGGGACATCACCTTAAAAACATTTTTTCCCATTTCTATTTTTATTTTTGTTTTATTTTAGATTTTATATTATTTGAGAGAATATAAATTTTTTAAATTATTTTTTATATACACACTATTCATTTGTTGTATGTGATCTCTGTATGCTTTTCATGCTCATTTTATTATTATTTTTAGTTTCTATTTGGTGCCACATGGCGATGAGTAATCATTGCCATGTGACTTTTGTTATGACATGGGGTTTCTGGTCATTTCCGCAGCCTCTGATTACTTACGGTTTAGTGGTGACGTTTTCACTTCTGCGGTCACCGGTTTGTGACGTGGTTGGTGTCATATCCGGTCGCGGCTTTTTGAGGCTGCCGGTGTCACTTCTAGTCACATGTCTGCCACTTCCGAACGTGTTTGCGGTAATTTGGTTGCGGTAATTTGAGGTTACCGGCGTCACTTCCGGTCACGCTATTACCGCTTCCGATTGATTTTCGTGACACAGACGCGGAGATGATTGGGCTCCCACATGTTTCGATTATTATTTTATTCGATTGATTGACAGTATTGACCAATATTTTTTTCATACCCTTATAAAATATATGTTGGTATTTACAATATTTCGAAGGGGTTTAGTTTCCTTGGTATTGATATTGGGTTTTGTTTCATGACCTTTCACCTACCATGGAGCCATATATGTCATGTGACTTCCTGGAACACTTTTTTAGTGATTTACTTCCCCCCCATCATGTGACCACATTGGGACTCGTGATCCCTAGAGGCATTCATTCTCTTTCCTCATTGCATTGTTTTTATTTTATCAGTGATCATTTTATCTGTAATATCGGATTTTAGAATAAATGCTCATTTTGATCTTTACCATGTGGAAGCCCTTTTTTTTTTCCCACATATTATCCGGATGTGAATGTGTGTGGTGTTCATCCTGGAACTTACCATTGAGTCCCAGTTGAGACAGATACCTTTTGAGGCCGACTTGGAAGTTTTCCTCGTTCTCCGTGGACCCTGCTTTGGGAACCGGGACCACCATGAGCACCTGTCATTTGTGACACATTGCCCGGTAGACTCTGTGTCGCTGACTTTGTAGTCCATCTGTTCCGGTAAGAGCATTCACATTACCTTTGTGCAATAGATGATTGATGATCCGGACTGGTTTCCTGAAAAGGATAGAGTCTTTCTGTTCATCCATCTGAGAAGTGCCATCTTCTGGCGTTTGATGCCATACTTTTTGCCATATATTGCCATTGTTGGGACATTATTTTGCACATTGTTTGTCCATATTTTATTATAGATGGACTTTTGGAGTTGTTCATATTTTTATTAGCACTGACACTATTTTCACATATATAGCTATTGTTGTATAGTGTTTTAGCGCTGCAATTTTTCCATTTATGTCTGTTTGTGTTGGTCACATTTTTATGTAGCTGCTTTTTTTGGGATTAGCACAGTAATTTCTTCACTTTCTACAAATCTTAGGCCGCGTACACACGGGCGGATTGTCTGCCCAACTAAGTTCGTCAGACAATTCGACAGACAGTCCGTCCAAATTTTGAATGAACGGACTTGACCACACACGATGAACAGACAGTCCGTTGAAAACTTGCGCGATGACGTGTACAGCACGTACGACGGGACTAGAAAAATGACGTCCAATACACTGCAATGCAACCTTCGGCCGTGTAAATCCTTTCTGAGCATGCGCCATACTTAGTCCGTCCAACTTGCCTACACACGAGCGGACTGTCCGCTGAAACCAAGTTTGGACGGACAAAACCAAGTTTGGACGGACAAAATTACGGAAATTCCGAAAGACAAAGTCCGTCAGACTGTCCGCTGAAAAAGTCCGCTGAAGCCCACACACGAGCGGATTGTCCGCTGAAACACGGTTCAGCGGACTAAGTTGGGCAGACAATCCGCCCGTGTGTACGCGGCCTTAGAAGAAAACCTGTTAGAGTCTGCAAAAGACTTGAGACTGGGGTGAAGGTTCACCTTCCAGAGGGACAATGACCCTAAACAAAAATGTAATTCTCTTCATGTGCAAAGCTGGTAGAGACATACCCAAAATGACTTGCAGCTGTAATTGCAGTGAAAGGTGGTTCTACAAAGTATTGACTCGAGGGCTGAATACAAATGCACGCCACACTTTTTAGATATTTATTTGTAAAAAAAACGTTGAAAAACATTTCTTATTTTACTTCCACTTCACAATTATATGCCACTCTGTGTTGGTCTATCACATAAAATCCCACTTAAATAAATTTATGTTTTTTGGTTGTAAAATGACAAAATGTTGAAAATTTCAAGGGGTGTGAATACTTTTTCAAGGCACTGTAGGTGTATTTGTTTATGTAATCTGTTTTACATATCAAGCTCTACCCCCACAGGAGCCACTGATGGTTTTGGGTTCTATGTTCTTGTCTGGCCCTATGGAAGGCCTCACCCTCACACACTGACACCACTAGAATACCTTGTGTAGCTTTCCATATGAAATATTATACCTCAAGCAAACAGAGGGGATAACTAAGAGGTGGAGAAGGCTATGTCATTTGAGAGCTCTCAAACAAAGGGACTAAGTTCAGGCCTTTAAACTTAAATTCTATAACAGAACACAATTCTGCCTTCAGAATAGAGAAACGCAAGCAAGTCTCTTCCTGACAGCTATGTTGGGCCCTTCAAAACTATTGGCACGCAGGGTGATGGAGTAGAGTCAATAGGTGGCATTCAACAGCAGTAAATCAGCAGCAGTCATCACTCTATGGATAGCTCTGTCAGCCATAGAGTAACAATAAATGTAGCAACAGGTGTGATAAATCTCTGAGTGTAGTATGTCAATGAGTGGGCATGGTTTGTTAAACAGAGCCCGCCAAACAGAGCCCGCCAAGACGACGTGATATATCACGAAACGCGTAGGGCGGTGTGACACGCTATTGTTTGCCTCTTAGCCAGCACAAGGATACAACTGTGGACAATTGCGCTCGGCCGACGCTTTCCACTTTGATATGCCTTCTCTTACATCAACTTTGTAAGTGTATTTCTTCTTTCTTTCTTATAATTTTAATAAATGGTATTACACTATTTGGAGCGTTTTTCCTTTTTATGGCGGATTATTTGCTCGATTAATTGGAACATCTTTGAACTGTGATTCGATCTGAGAGTGGAAACAGGGCTGGAGAATAAGGCACTTGTGTGGTCTGGCTTGACCTCTTAAAGCGCAACCTACCAGGACGTCTGGTAAGGAGACATCTTATCTTTTTGGTGGTGGTGCACTTCAGCATGGTTTATAAGTTGGAACACAAATCAGGAAGTTGACGCTATCTGTGACACGTGGTGTTTCTCAACGTTTTCCTTCTCTGGCCTCATTCTAAGGACTATAATGAAAGGACTTTTTGAGATCTTATATAATTAGTTCATTATTTTTTTGCACAATATATTTTGTATTTTACCATAGAGTGTGGTTTAAAATTTAAGTTATTCATTGCATCTGTAATTCGTGGCAGTGTTGCACCTGTATGTTTATGAGTGTTTTTGTATATGTGACACAATATTTTGGGATTTACTATATGTATAAGTAACAATTTTATATATGGTATTTTTTCACACAGAGTTTTCTTGCAATAAGGGACATTGCACCCCTATCACTATTGTTTTTTATTGTAATTTTAGTCTCTCGGCTGAGGGACGTACACCCTATATTAACTTTTAGGGATTGCGCAGTTCTTCTTGTTTCTTTTTCCACATAGAAATATATTTTGGCCTAAATTTCTGAAGAAATTAGATTTTTTTTATTGGATATGTTGTATAACAGAAAGAGGAAAATATATATTTTTTTTTCAAAAAATTTGGTCTGTTTTCATTTACATAATAAGGAAACCCAGTGGTGATCAAATACCACCAAAAGAAAGCTATATTTGTGTGAAAAAATAATTTCATAAATGTCATTTGCATACAGTGTTGCATGCCCACACAATTGGCAGTTAAAGTAGCGCAGTGCTTAATAGCAAACTTTGCTCTAATCGTGAAGGGGGTAAAACTTTCCGAAGGTCAAGTGTTTAATGCACACTGAGCCTTGCAGCTCAGCATACATATACAGAACCTCTCTGTACTTAGATGATGTGACTCCATTGCTCATGCATGGGAGTGACATGGTCCAGCCAATAAAGTTGAAGAGTCCAAACCCAGAAGGAAGATGGGGAGAAGATGAATGATCTCATGACCAGCAGGAGTGCTAACAGCACAAGTCTGGAGAGGATTACCTGGCAGGTAGGTCTGCCATAATGAGCTAATATGCTGTGAATAAAAGCACATTGTAGCTAACAGCTTCTAGGAGCCTGTTAAAAAAAATGCAAAGTTAATTCCGCTTTTAAGTGCTTACACAGGTTTTTCAGAATGTTAAATAATGTTCTTTTTATTGAAGTAAAATAAAAAACAATGAGATAGGATATTCAAAGCAGGAAATATATCGGGTAACTTATTCAAAAAGTTGATCAAAGTTCATGAAGGAAGACGTGTGTATTCCCTCATGACAAGTGATTCGTTTGGATCATTTCAGTGAGAAAGTGAGAAAACAAAAGTGTACGTTGTATGGATAAGGTTCATTTTCAGAAATCAAAAATTAAACATATGTTAAAGGCCTTGACTTTGACAAGACTGTTTTAATTACATACCTAGCAAGTTTTAAATTCCTACCTGGTGCCAAGGCTGGCATCAGTGTCATGTTTTCCAGAAAAGGAATTTGTCATGTGTTTTGTCTACTGATGCTTTTGTATTTGTATTCTCTTTCTGGAGATTCACTCAAAGTCTGTTGGCTGTATTCAACTCCAGCAAATTATAAATGAGCAAAGACTTTCTTAGGGCGCTTTCAGGCAGGGCCAGATTAACGTAGGGGCTATTGGAGCTGCAGCTCCAGGCCCCACCTCAATATAGGCCCAGCAGGGACAGACTGATCATTTGGATACTGCACTGCATGAGACGCACCTTGTACCTCCTGCAGCAGGGGAAAACTGAAAGTTGGGGGTGATCGGTGCGGCGGGCAATCACAGGCACCATCACCATGACAGTCTCCCTCTATGGCTCTCCATGAAGCAGCTGAAAGCCACTCCACCTCCTCTAGAGGGAGATTGGTGCTTGTAATTGCCCCCCCCCCCCGTACTGATCACCCCAAACTGTCCATTAGATTCCCCCTGCTCTGCCCCCCCCCCCCCTGTGTATGCAGTAGTGACACCTTCCACTGCTCCATTCTCCCAAAAAAGTATTGTGAAAAAAAAGTAAAAAATAAAAAAACTCCAACAAATAATAAATGAAGAAAATTATTCAAAAATGGAATAAATAATTAAAAAAATTCAATAATTAAAAAAATTAAGGGCTCATTCACATGGGTTCTTGTGCATACAGTGTGAATGAGTGGTTTGTTTAAAATATTTAATTTACTTTAACAAAAAAAAAAATGTTTTCATTTTATTTATTTCCATAAAAAGGCCCATCAAAATCCTCAGCACCAGGCCCATGATACCCTTAATCCGGCCCTGCTTTCAGGGGTGTAACTAGAAATCACAGGACCCCATAGCAAGTCTAGTCTCTGGAGGGGCACTGCCAGAAAATATTTTTTTTTGGGGCCAATTTATCAGGGCAATGGCTGATGTGGGAACTTCATTCATCGCGGCACCATGGTTATTATGGTGTCAGGATGATTGAAACACATTATTTCTATTATTACATTGTTATAGAAAATGAAATAGTTCAACTCACCATAATGCAGAATCAGTGGGAGCCTTTAGTGTATCACTTGTCACCGTCGCCTGCCACCAGATGCAGATTGTCACTAGTTACAAATTGTCCACTATAACCTGCCACAAGTTGCAGATTGTCACTTTCCTGCTAAGGTGGGGAATGGGGATTGTCACTTCCTGTGTCCCAGTCTGAGCCAGGCAGCAGAGAGATGAGGTAATCTCTCTGCTGCCTGCACAGTGAGTGAGGGTGGAACTGCCAGGATGCAGGGCGGGTGCCGGGCGGTTTGAGATGATGTCATCTCTCTGCTCAGCCACGCGCTGATTGGCCAGTCCACCCGCCGAGCCACTCAGCTGCGTCCGCTCGCACAGTCAATGTCAGCTCACCCACCGACTGCTCACCGGGCCCTACTCGGCTGCGGGTCCCATAGCACCCACGTATTGATACTATTAGATGAATTCTACAGTACCATGGTGTAAAATGCAATTCTACAGTACCATGGTGTAAAATGCAATTCTACAGCACCATGGTGTAAAGTGCAAAAATGCAACGAAAACAAGAATTTATATATTGCGTCTTACTATTCATTAGATGTGGTGGCTGCAATTATTTTCTCTTTTTAGACACCTTTGCTTAATTTTCACCTGGTAATCCTTCCAGTAATGTACTATGCTCTTATGCAGGATAAACGTCAGGTTAAGCTATATTACAGAATCTGTAGTCCACAGAGCTAAACTGGGCAGGACTGATATAGGACTACAGAGTGCACAGGACAGCACTGGATTTCTGCCAGGGTCAATCTTTTTTTTTTCTGCACTAATGCAGCAGGTTTGATAAAATGTTTTACATTTTAGAACAGCATAAAATGGAACACATATACAGTAAATAAAAATAAATTTGCAGAGTTGCCATCCGTATTGGACTTTACTTTCACCCACAGGATCAATTTATTGCTTAGTAGTTTTTTCACTTTAGTGATTCCCTGTGGAATCAGATACAAAGCAGGATATTCAGGCACACAGATAAAGAGGTGGAGGCAGGAAATAAAAGGATAAGTTTGCCTTTCCCGGAAAAAAATAAAAATAAAATGCACATATTTTTACAGAAAAAAATTTGCATTTGTTTTTTCCTGCAGGAGCTTGGAAAGCATTGCATGACTGATCCACTGATCACAGGTGCAAGGTCAGGCTTCCGTAGACAAGCCCTGCAGCTTTCTGCCGTACCTTTATACGGGCTGCCTGTTGAAAGCTGTAGGGCTTGTGAATGAACTACAAGAGCTCTCATCAGCACCCTGAGGTCCAAGCTGTCGGCCACGGTGGTTGATGGTGAATGACATGGCCATGTGGGTGGCCGTGCTGTTTTTAAATTGTGACAACGGGTGTGAGAAGAAGATCCCCCGCCCGCCGTCACAGGAAGGACGGATCGGGGAACCTGGCGCCAAATGCTGGAACATGTTACATGCTCCACCCTAAATACAAGTGAAACAGGTAACAAAGGTGAACTTATCCTTTAAGACAATTTAAAGATAGCGTACTGAGTGTAGGCAGGCGAGGCTGCAGTATATCCTTCAATCTGAAGGTGTCACTGTGCTGTTTCTTCAGGCTGGCAGAACCCCATTGAGGAATAATTGTCTCCTGCTATGGGCTCTAGGCAGCCATCTTGGGGGGACAGCAATCCAATTGAATACTGAAGTCCCAAGAAAGGTAGTTGTCTTGACTATGCATTCTATAAATAGTAGGATACTGTGTCATTCGAGGTCTCCGCAGTGTGGGAGTAAGATAGGCACAGAGCCCCGCTGGACAGGTAGAGAATAAGAGCGACATTAGGGAGAGGTACCTGTTAAGGAGGAAAAGAGTAGGTTTCCCCTCACAGGGTGTCTCCTCTGTCAGCTTCCTGGAAGAGTCTTCCACTGGCAACCAGATATCTGCAGGGACATTTGGGGATTACAGTGTGAACAATCTATAGCCTCCTCCTAGGGAAGTGTTCCTCTGGCATTCTGTGTTTCTATGAATGGCTGACATGTTACTATTTGGAACAGTGCCCTCTTCCGCCTGAAGAAGTGTATGACCTCTAATATATGTAGTGCCATTGCTGTAACTTGTCTTATTTCTGTGAAAAGTCAATTTCTACAATATAGACAAAGTTCATGTATCCAATTATTGGGTACACTTGTTAGGCCCCGCCTACATGTTGGCAAGTGGTGTGTAGGTGGCATGCACTTTATCACTGGTGGCAAGGTTTACCTCTGGCAACATTGGCTGGTTCTGATGGTATGGACTGTTACATAGTCAATCAACACTGGTTGTACAAATGACAATGAAGTAACAAAATTATATTTCATAATAATAGTTTATTTATGTATTAAAATACAAGAGTTGTTTTACAAATATGGAAGAATTCTTTATCTATTAATTGTAGCTTTTGGACAATTTCTTCTGTGAAATATTTTCATATACCATCATTAACGCAATACATTCTAGTCAATGATGTCCATCATTGGTCCTAGCTTATTTTTAGTAACCTAGGATAGGTTAGTTATGTGTGGATGAAATTCACTACCAATGTCTTGCTACTTCACCCTGCAATAGGGCATGTCTGTGTAATATGTACTGCTATTGGAGCTTCATGGGCAGGAAGAGTTACCCACAGGGTAGATTTTTCATCACGTCCATATTTCCTTCGTTTTGTATCATCCAAATCGTTCTCATAAGCAGAAAAAAGTCATAATTGGTACCGCTCTCTGCCATTAACCTTTATTTGATGATTGGACCAAACAATGTCTATTAGGATTCAGCATAAAGAATATATTACATCTAGGCAAAGTATGCATGGCAGAACACAGCAACAGCTAGTAGGATAATGCCATTGATATTGGAAACATTTCTCCATAGTGGCTTTTCGGACGTGTCTGTCAGCTTTGCTTCCGCGGCCGCCTTCTCTTCCTCACTAAGTTTTGGAGCCTTCTTTGTTTCAAACCCGCAGAACCAATTGTAAGCCTTCTTCCACCAACTCATTTGTTTCTCTGCATCAAATGTAAAAATAAAAGAGTTGAATGAATAACTGACAAACAAAATGCTACACTTAAACTGACTCTATCAACTTTTTTTTTGTCGGCTGAAGAACTGTCACTAGCTCGGAGCACCCTTTTGGTCCTGCAGTAGGATTTAAAACAAATAGTATTCTGTGTTTCAGTGAATGGGGGACCTATTGTAGATTCAGAATTTTTTTAATGTAATCATGACCGACTTTGCTGATCAGATATCAATGGCTTGTATTTTGTGAAATGCTTTTGTACCTGGTTGAAAATTTGATTACACTAGTTGGGCGCATCCTGAGTACTAAGGTCCCATAGGTACGGATCTATACCTATTGTAACATGTACAGTTATTTACCGTATATACTCGAGTATAAGCCGAGATTTTCAGCCTCTTTTTTGAGGCTGAAAGTGCCCCCTCGGCTTATACTCGAGTCACCGCTGTCTGACTGCTCGATCAGCGTATCGAGCAGACAGACGGCGGACATTAAAATTCAAAAGCCGCGCCTCCTTCTCCGCCTCCGCCT
The DNA here is from genome assembly GCF_037356315.1 of Lithobates pipiens. Lineage (NCBI taxonomy): Eukaryota > Metazoa > Chordata > Amphibia > Anura > Ranidae > Lithobates > Lithobates pipiens. The sequence goes on along the minus strand of NW_027507790.1, from coordinate 40,522,271 downwards.
GTGATAGGCGGAACACTGAATTTCCCAGCAGTCAGTGTTCCGCCTATCACGGACATCCGTTCATTCTCATACTACGGACGAGTATGAGAGGATGTCCGTGATAGGCGGAACACAGGCTGCTGGGAAATTGAGTGTTCCGCCTATCACAGGCGGAGGACGGAGGCGCGGCTTTTGAATTGTAGAATGGCCGCCGAGAAGAGCGGCGATCCATCGGCACGACACGGGACGGAGGAGGCACGGAACGGAGGAGGCACGGGACAGAGGAGGCACGGGACAGAGGAGGCACGGGACAGAGGACGCACGGGACAGAGGACGCACGGGACAGAGGAGGCTCGGGACGACGGCGGCTCGGGACGGAGGCTTGGGACACAGGTAGGCTGGACACACACACAAGGCTGCACGGACACACACACACACACACACACACACACACACACACACACACACACACACACACACACACACAGGGATGGATGGATGGATGGATGGATACACACACACACACACACACACACACAGGGATGGATGGATGGATGGATGGATACACACACACACACACACACAGGGATGGATGGATGGATGAATACACACACACACACACACACACACACACACAGGGATGGATGGATGGATGGATACACACACAGGGATGGATGGACGGACACACACACAGGGATGGATGGATGGATGGATGGATGGACACACACAGGGATGGATGGACGGACACACACACAGGGATGGACGGACACACAGGGATGGACAGCCATGTCTCACCCTCGGCTTATACACGAGTCAATAAGTTTTCCAGTTTTTTGGGGGTAAATTGGGGGCCTCGGCTTATATTCGGGTCGGCCTATACTCGAGTATATACGGGTACATTATTCAATGACTTAGAGAAGTAGGGTCCATATGCCTATTTTATTTTAATAACAATGTACTGGCTAATCTGACTAACCTTCATCAAAGTCATCATCTGATGCTTCTTCAGCAACCCAGTCTGCGGCATCAAGGTCTTCTCTTTCCTCTTTGCTATTCCTCAGGGACCAGCACAAGCGGTAAAGCTACAAAAAAAAAAAGTTTTTATATTTTTGTCACATTATGCCTAGCACCTCTGTTTTACTCTTGTTTTAGTGATCTAGTACATTTTGGAATTGGATGCAAACATTTAGACTGGGTTCCCACTATTGCGAATTGGATGCGGAGAACAGCAGGATATTTTGACTGGCTCTCTATGGAGTCGGTTCACATATCTCCACAGCAGGTCCGGTGTGTTTTGCAGAAAAACGCTGTGTGTCTTTTGCTCTGTTTCAGGTCTGAATTCAGACCAAGATTCGGGCACAAATTGGACCTGTAACGGTGAACCAGGATGCACCCCTGCTGTGAGCTGCATGCAGTTCATATGTGAACCCAGCCTTACATATTCTTGTTATAGTTCAGTCATGTTTTCACGTCTATGCAATAAAACCAGTGTATATCAAGCCCAAAACCTTTTTTTTTTAGTTTTAGATCAGGAAAAGATTATAATATGTATCTATTTTTTACCACTAACCAGGACAGTTAGAGATTTTTCCCTCACTTCCTGTTTTTCTTACAATAGTTTTACCAGACAAGAACTAGGCTGCGAGTTGAAGGGAAGGACCTCCAAGGTGATATTCTCTGAAATATTGCCTGTGCCATGCGCAACACAGGAAAGGCAGGGGGTGATTAGAGAGCTGAATGCATGGCTAAAGACCTGGTGTAAGAAGGAGGGTATGGACTCTAGAGAGAGAGATATCATTATGCCCCTGTACAAATCATTAGTAAAACCTTATGTGAAATATGCAGTTCTGTTTTGGGGACCAGTTCTCAAAAAGGAGATCAGGGAACTGGAGAAAGTGCAGAGAAGGGCAACCAAACTGATAAGAGGCATGGAGGAACTCAGCTAATAGGGGGGGGTATGATCAACATGTACAAATACATAAGTGGTCCATACAGTGAGGACAAGAGAGGACAAGGGGGCACTCTTTACGTCTGGAGGAAAAAAGATTTTATTTCCAAATATGGAAAGGTTTCTTCACAGTAAGAGCTGTGAAAATGTTGAATAGACTCCCTCCAGGGGTGGTTCTGGCCAGCTCAGTAGATTGCTTTAAAAAAGGCCTGGATTATTTCCTAAATGTACATAATATAACTTGGTACTGACATTTATAGGTAAAGTCGATCCAGGGCAGTGGCGGAATTACCAGGGTCGCACCAGTCGCACTTGCAACTGGGCCCTGGCATTCTGCCACTGTGGGAGGGGCCCAAAGACAGCACGGAGGACAGTATGGATGCTCAGTGAAGAGCATGCCCCAGGTGGTCTTAATCTGTGCGGTGAGGAGGAGGGAGCGAGGGACACACAGGGAGCTTCTGCCACTTCTCCTGTGATTCTCCCTCATATGCTGATTCCCGAGCTCTGCAGTTCCAGTCACTGGAACTTTGCCTTATCTCTCCTTCTTTCTGCAACTATTACTCACTCCCCCCCGGCTCTCTCCGTGTCACTTCACCTTCTTCCTGTGTCTCACTCGATCTGCTCATCTTCTCCACAATCCTGCAGTAAGTTGGCAGTGATCCTCTTGAATTTTTTTTCCTGTTAACTTTGTCCTTTTTTCTCCTATCTGCTCTACCACCCATAAATCTGCACTACACACGCCCCTGCAGAACCCCCCCCCCCCCAGCTCTGGTCATTCCCATATGTCTGACACCCTTTCCATCCCAGTTTATTCATCTACTACCTGTCCTGTCCCTATAATGCAGCCTTAGCACTTTCTCTGTACTCCTTCATTTATTTATTTTGGGTACTTTTACTGGGTACTTACACTTCATGTACTCTTACTCTTACCTAGACCCCCACCTATTCACTCCTTTCTTATCCATCCACCCCTGATGTCTCAAAAGTGAGACATCAGGGGGTTTAAGACCCCTGATATTTCACCAAAGCTCCCAACAGGGCTCCTAATTTAAAAACAAAAAGTAAATAAAAAACATAATGTAAAAATAAAGAAGTGCATATGTGTTTGAGTTTTGGGGTGCACACCCTTATGCAATAGTCTGCACACACCTGTGTACCTTGCATAATAATAAATTACTTAAAACTTCAAATTATAATTTTTTTCACCCTAATGCAATAGTCTGCACACACCTGTGTACCTTGCATAATAATAAATTACTTAAAACTTCAAATTATAATTTTTTTTAAAGCTGAACTCCACCCTTACCTTCAGTCTTGCACTGATGAACAGGCTCCTCTAATGTATTACTCTGATTTCACTGCACATTGTGAGATTCTCACAGTGTGCATTGGAAACTGCACCAAGTCAGACAGAATCTGTTTAATTTCCTGGTTGGAGGACATCTAGCATCATCTAGTCCTCTCCACTCCAGCCTTACTGTCCCTGACCAATTAGCATTATAGATGGGCATTGGGCAGTCTGACTGGGAACACCACTCCCCCAAACTGGCATTCACCCATAAAGGCATATTGATATTTAATAGGTGGCATGCATTTTGCCACTGATGCTATAATCTGCTACTGGCAACATTGCAAAATTAATCTAATTTGCATAACCCCTCCCCATACCCAGCCCACTGCTTGTTTCAGAGCTGAGGGCTCTTGAGAGGAGTACTGAGGCAGGGTATTGTGAAGACTTTAAGCCCCATACACACTATCAGTTTTTCCTTCAGGTTTACCAAAACCATGTAGTGCAAGGGCCTGTCTGATTGCATACAAATTGAAACAAATTGAAACTCCTAAGATTTGACCTCATATTATATGGTTTTGGTAAATCTGAAGGAAAAACTCAGCAGAAAAACTGATAGCGTGTATGGGGCTTTAGGCTTTAGTTATGTACAGAACCCTGCCACCCTTTCCACCCACCATGATGTCCCTGCATTGTAAAGAAAAGTACAGTGACCTATGGAGGACATATGTGGGTCTAAAATATAATATAAAATTAAAACAGAAACATTTTATTGAAATATTTCAGTAGCATGTTGATGGGAGGGGGTGGTAGGGAGTACCTATTTTATAAGGCTAGGTTTCCACTAGTGCAACTTTTCATGCGATTTGGGACGGAAAAGTCGCATGACAAGTTGTACCCCATGATTTCCAATGAGTACCGTTCATATCTGTGCGACTTCAAGATGAATCGACTTCAAAGTAGTCCCTGCACTACTTTGGTCCCACTTTGATGCGACTTGAGGTCCATAGGCCTCAAGAATACACAGGCATTGCTTCAAGTCGCGGCAAAAAAAATCACGGCCAAAATCGCGCGACTTTGGGGACGCACTAGTGGAAAAATAGCCTAAATGTGATGAATACTGAATTCCTGGTCTGAGCTTACATTATAGTGAAGTTCAGCTGTCTGAGCAATGCAAAGTATAGCACAGTGTGATGCAGTAATGTATGTTGATGCTGTATTGTGACCCTAGGTTCACACCTATGTGTTATTTAGTGCATTTTAGTTTGCAGATACGTACTACAGTCCATTTAACATAGTTTCCTATGGTACAAGTTCACATCTATGCATTTTGCAGCCGATGCGTTTTTGGAAAGTTTCGGAGACCTTTTTCCCACGTTTGGTGGGCAATAGACTTCAATGGAATCGCACCAAAATGCAAGTGTTGTGTTTGTGATGCGATTTTTGATGTGTTTTGCAGTTTTTATTTTAACACTGTATCTAGCTGGTTGATAAGCAGGGGGCATGTCCTTAACAACTGATGAGTCATCAGCTGTCAGCTGGATTCCCCCGCTGAAAGCTGAATGTAAAAAAAAATAGAAAAATTGCCGGCAAAAAAAAAATTGCGAAAAAAATGGCGTGGGGGTCTATACCAGGCCCATCTGGTCTAGTATGGATTTTCAGAGGGGACCCTCCACGCCTAAATGTTAAAAAAAAATGATGTGGGGTCCCCCCCAAAATCCATACCAGACCCTTATCTGGGCGTGCTGCCCGGTAGGTCAGGAAAGGGATGGGACGAGTGAGCGACCCCCTCCTGAACAATACCAGGCCGCATGCCCTCAACATGGGGAGGTGGGTGCTTTGGTACTCTGCGCCCCCCCCACCCCAAGGCACCTTGCCCCATGTTGATGAGAACAAGGGCCTCTTCCCAACAACCCTGGCCGGTGGTTGTCGGGGTCTGCGGGCTTATCGGAATGTGGAAGCCCCCATTACCGAGGGGGCTCCCAGATCCCGCCCTGCCATGTGAATGGGTATCGGGTACATCCTACCCTTACCTATTCACAGGGAAAACTGTGAAATGTTAACAAATTACAAGAACCAGTTTTTGACAAGTCCTTTATTAAATAAGAAGGCGGGAACCATCTTCTCCCAGAGCCATCATCTCCCATGGAGCTGTCTTCTTCCTCGCCGCCGCCATCTTCTTCTTCCTCGCTGCCGCCCAGAGAGCCTGCCCCTTGTAATGTCATGTGACTTCACAAGGGACGGACTCTCCGGGCGACGTCATTGGATGGCCACGCCCCATGCCTATATAAGAGGTGCAGGACAGCAGGAATATCACAAAGGAGAAAGACAGCTTCAGGGCAAGAACAGCCTTTTTTTTTTTTAAGCGGGTAACCGGCGGCGATGAAGAAGATGGTGGCGGCCAGGAAGAAGAAGATGGCGGCGAAGAAGAAGATGGCGGTTGCAAGGAAGAATCAAGCTTCACGGGAAATGATGGCAATGAGAGATGACGGCACCGGGAGAAGATGGCTCCGAGTTTTTTATTTAATAAAGGACTTGTCAAAAACCAGCTCTTATAGTTTGTTAACATTTCAAATTTTTTTGGTGAATGGGTAGGGGTAAGATGTACCCGATACCCATTTACATAGGAGGTGTGAGATCTAGGGGCCCCCCTTGTTAATGGGGGCTTCCAGATTCTGATAAGCCCCCGCCCGCAGACCCCGACAACCACCGGCCAGGGTTGTTGGGAAGAGGCCCTTGTCCTCATCAACATGGGGCAAGGTGCCTTGGGGTGGGGGGGGTGCAGAGCACCAAAGCACCCACCCCCCCATGTTGAGGGCATGCGGCCTGGTATTGTTCAGGAGGGAGGGACGCTCACTCGTCCCCGCCCTTTCCCGATCTACCGGACGGCATGCACGGATCTGAGGGTATATAAGGGTGTGATATAGATTTTGGAGGGGGCACCACGTCATTTATTTAAAAAATCTGAATACATACTAGATCCAAATGGCCTGGTTTAGACCTGGGGGGACCCCAAGATGTTTTTTTTTTGGCATTACATACATTCAGCTTTCAGCGGGGAAGCTCGCTGACAGCTGATGACTCATCAGTTGATAAAGACCGGAGCGGGCGGCTTCCAGGCCCCCTCCTTAGCAACCAGCTATATACAGTGTGTTTACAGTGCATTTAAAGAGAAAAACAAAACAAAAATGCATGAAAACTGCATGCAAAAACGCGGGTTTAAAACGCAAAACGCACTATAAATTGTGCCTTAAAAATGCATTAGGTGCAGCCGCATAGATGTGAATGTAGACTTAGTGCGTAGGTGTAAGCTAGTGTAGCAGTGGTCAGTGGGCTGGTGCACACAGGTGCTGTGGTGGTGTGTGGGGAAACACAAGCAGTTGCAGTAGTAGTAAGTATATAATCATATGTTGGTTCAGTGGTGACAAATGGAGAAGAATTTGTGGGTGCTGTGGCAGACAATGCAGATAGCACTTCAGTTCAGTGGTGGTAGGTGCGAAAGTGTGTGCGGTGCAGTGGTGACCCGAGTCTCGGTGTAGTGGCAGTCAGTGATGTAGCTTGTGACAGTACAATGATGGCAAGTGGGGTAGCGCACATTGGTGTAGTGGTGGTGACTAAGGTAGAGTTCTTCAGTGCAGAAGCACATGACGGTGCAGTGGCGGTTAGTGAGGTAACACCGGTGCTGTTTCTATCTAGGCACAGTTGAGTGGTTCAGTCTTGTTTGCAGTAGAAAAAAGTAGAGCAAACCTTATATTTTTAGTGCAACACAATACAATGCATGTTAGGGCAACTCAACACAGGAAAAACAGCAGGCCAACACAAGTTTGGCACCTCTGCAATGCCACCCTTTCTATGTTCCAGGAAGTGAAAAGTGCATGTTAAAAACGCAATACACCACAACTCAGCATGCCAACACACGTCAACGCATGTGTGTTTACCTGTGCTCAATGCACACATTGCAGTGTGAATGCACCCCTAAACTTTCTTCCATTACAGTTTGGTACATATGTTCAGGAAAGGGTACATCTATAAAGAGTAGTTGTATTGTACTGTAATTGTGTTGTCCCCCCTATACATTGTAAAGCGATGCGTAAACTGTTGGCGCTATATAAATCGATAATAATAATAATAGTTGTAGTCCCTATCTATACCTAGACCAATATGTGGTGATCTGTAAAAAAAAAAAAAAAGGGCCAGAAGAGCCAACACTGCCCTGACTCCAAGAAGTCATGTCAAATACTAAAACCTTTATAATCTTACTTGTGTGGCAAAATGAAATATGTAAAAAGAAACAATGTTTCACTTTTTACTCACATTTTTGTCTGGGATTGGCTTGGTCATTAGCGATACGGCCAGAACAATGATGCTGGTTGCAGTAAAGAGAATAATAGCAAAATACAGGTAATGCACCCCACAGATGATCGTCGGACAGTTACTGGGCTTCTGACAGGTTCCGGTACCAAAAGCAAATTCTGTAATCATCCGCGACAGACCAATTAACAATCCAATAATTAATCCCCAGAAAGCTCCCTGGTAGAAAATGAAAAAGTGATTAAATATTTAAAAACCTAGCCACACCTTGTTCATTATTTTATACACACACTCATGTAATTGTGAATGTATCTCTAGACATTTTATGTGATCTCTGCAATTGTACCATTTCTGACAATCAGGCTTTCTGTAAAGCACATCACTTGGTTACCAGATTAAATTACATATAAATAATACAAGTTGTCAACTTTCAGTTGATCCTGATCCCCCACAGTTTTTCACTTTCGGAGCATGGATGAGCACTATGGTCAGCTGTAGTCCCATGTGTGAAGGTAGGTTTATGGCAGCTTCCAAAACGTGAAAAAACAAACAAAAAAAAACAAGCAGGGACGTTAAATTGAAGCTGAATTCAAAATGTGAAGATTTTGTCTCTAGAAAACACCTTGAAGCATTAGTTGTACCTAATCAGTACCTTGAAATATTTACTAGTTGCCTTGAAATATTACTAAGAAATGGCAGTTCACTTCTGGCACCTAGGCACTCATATCTGAACTGAGTTTGGTTGTGTCACTACTGTACCACTCACTGTTCTCCTTGCTGGAGAGGAAACTGTATCTGAGGACCCATGGTAAACCCCCAACTGTATGACATTTAGATTGATAAAGCCCTGAGTATCATAAACAACTGCCATTTTTGCAGAAAATACTTGGGTATATTCTCAAGTGCAAGCATATATTGTTGACACAAGTGACAGAATGCAGCACAGAGCAATTGAGAAAGAACAGACTATAAGCAGTATCACCCTGTGATACTGTGATGCCTGTATGAGAACCATCATGGCAAAATCACCAGGTATTACTTTAATAAAAGTTGCACATTTAGAAAGATTAAAAGATCATTTGAAATTACATTAACATGTTAAATATTATATGAAACTTTAGTAACTGGGTATATATATATATATATGTATGTATCTATATATATATATATATATATATATATATATATATATATATATATATATATGTAAACAGTATTTCACAAACGTGAGTACACCCCTCACATTTTTGTAAATATTTTATTATATCTTTTCATGTGACAACTCTGAAGAAATTACAATTTGCTACAGTGTAGTAAAGTAGTGAGTGTACAGCTTGTATAACAGTGTAAATTTGCTGTCCCCTCAAAATAACTCAACACACAGTCATTAATGTCTAAACTGCTGGCAACAAAAGTGAGTACACTTCTAATGCTGCGTACACACAATCTGACTTTCCGGCGGGCCAGAGTCCGTCGGACAATTCGATCGTGTGTGGGCTCCAGCAGACTTTTTCTTCCCCAAAGTCCGGTGGACCTAGAATTAAAACTTGTTTTAAATCTTCCTGCTGAAAGTCTGCCGGACCCAGTTCCTGTCAGGAAGTCCGTTCGTCTGTATGCTGGTCCGACGGACCAACTACGACGCAATGGTAACTGCAGCACCTGCCCGTGAGAATGGCTACAGGGTATTGTAAACCAGGCCCTTAGGTCTGGTATGGATTTTAAGGGTAACCCCCTACGCTGAAAAAACGGTGTGGGGTCCCCCCAAAATCCATACCAGACCCTTATCCGAGCACGCAGCCCGGCCGGCCGTATGCCCTCAACATGGGGGGTGGGTGCTTTGGGTAAGGGGGGCCTCTTCCCGACAACCCTGGCCATTGGTTGTTGCGGTCTGCGGGCGGGGGGCTTATCGGAATCCAGATCCTGGCCCCCCACCCTATGTGAATGAGTATGGGGTACATCGTACCCCTACCCATTCACCTGGGGGAAAAAGTGTCCATGAAAAATACACTACACAGGTTTTTAAAGTAGTTTATTAGGCAGCTCCGGGGTCTTCTTCCGACTTCGGGGGTCTTCTTCTCACTTCAGGGGTCTTCTTCTGACTTCTTTGCGTTTTCCGGTTCTTCTCGCTGGGCTCCTTCGCTATCTTCTGCTCTTTTGCCGCTCTTTTGCTAACGGTGGCCCGGCTTTCTCCTTCATCGTCTTCTTCTTCCTTCTTCTGTTCTTCCGATGTTGACACAATGCTCTCTCCCGCTGTAACACGTAACCGTATGACATTACCCGCTGTAACACGTAACCGTATGACATTAAGCTCGCCCCTTATGCCCTTATGCCTATAGTCGCCACGCACCGTGTCCACGGCATTACAGCGGGAGAGAGCGTCGTGTCAACATTGGAAGAACAGAAGAAGGTATAAGAAGAAGACGGCGATGGCGACGACGGAGGAGAAAGCCGGGCCACCGCTAGCAAAAGAGCGGCAAAAGAGCAGAAGATAGCGGAGGAGCCCGGCGAGAAGAACTGGAAAGTGCAGGGAAGTCGTAAGAAGACCCCCCGAAGTCAGAAGAAGACCCCCGGAGCTGCCTAATTAACTACTTTAAAAACCTGTGTAGTGTGTTTATTTTATTGACACTTTTTCCCCCTGGTGAATGGGTAGGGGTACGATATACCCCATACTCATTCACATAGGGTGGAGGGCCGGGACCCTTTCCCAAAGCACCCACCCCCCATGTTGAGGGCATGTGGTCTGGTATGATTCAGGAGGGGGGGCGCTTGCTCATCCCCACCCCCTTTCCTGACCAGCCGGGCTACGTGCTTGGATAAGGGTTCGGTATGGATTTTGGGGGGACCCCACGCCGTTTTTTCGGTGTAGGGGGTTACCCTTAAAATCCATACCAAGTGACGGGGCTCGCAAGGTGTCAATCTCGCCGATGAAATCGGCAAGATTGACTTCCTTCTGTAGTCCCGTCGTACCTGGAGTCACGTTCAAAGTGAATGGACTTTAGTCTGTGTGTGTTCGTTCATTTGGAAAGTCCATCGGACCTCCACCAAAAGTCCGTCGGGAAGTCTGACGGCCCTAGTCCGCCGGAAAGTCCGTTCGTGTGTGTGTGCAAGTGTGCTCGCTTGGAAAGTCCGGCGGACCTCCACTGCAAAGTCCGGTGGACCAAGTCTGCCGGAAAGTCCGACCATGTGTACGTGGCATAAGTGAGAATGTCCAAATTGAGTCCATTTAGCCATTTTCACTCCCAGTGTCATGTGACTCATTAGTGTTACAAGGTCTCAGATGTGACCTTGTGAGGGGTGTACTCACTTTTGAGATACTGTATATATATATATATATATATATATATATATATATATATATATATATATATATTATATTTATATATTATATGCAATGTGTTAGTGTGGTACCCCAACAGAGGAAGCACACATGGTTCTCAACCAGGCAGGTTGAGGGGCTCCAGGGGATTTGCTCATTCGGGAGGAAACTGGCTTTTCAGTTTCCTCGTTTAGGAAAATCAGTTTTGGGACCTGGACCCCGGGAATTTCATAGCGATCCGGTGGGATGAAAGTCCTGATTTTGTGATCCACCAGCACACTGACTGGTCAGGTGTGTGCTGGCCTATTTTTAGAACACCTGACCATGGTTCTGAGCGTCACCCTCCCGAGGAGTCCAGGTGAGCAGGGGAGTATAGTACAAAGGTTTCCCCTTAGGGGTGGGACTTTTTAGGCACAGACTGTGAGACACTATATTTAATAAAAAAGTATGAAGTAGTTTTATTTAACAATTATCAAAAACAGTGACACAATATTCATAAAAAACCCCAGATGAAGTCCAAGTGGATGAAACGCGTCGGGAGCACTCCACTACTGCCTATTTTTTTTTTATTGATAAGCGCTTGAATAACTACACAAATGTAAGTTTGTTACTATTTTTAATAAATGTTATTTTAAAACGGTATCACGCTATTTTGCCCATATCTTTCTGCCCTATGTGGATTTCGGTTGATGTGGGAGATCTCTTTTAAGTGGTAAAGATCAAGTATACTTAGGAATTGGAGGAAGGCAATGTCCATGGTGTGACTGACCGACTTGAGATCTGGGAGTCCATTCTCCACAACCAGAGTGATAAGCATGTATGACCCTTTGAATATAAGTTCATTTGAGTCAACAGCATCCGGTATGCCTACATCTGATAAGGTGGTGGTGGTATCGGCACTTGGGTGACAGTTCGGTAGAACCATTCTTGGATTGCTTCCTCAAATCTTCACTTTATATTTGGAACTTCACTCTCACAAATGGACTTTTTGTGCTCATATTTTTAGAGTGTTTTCTTTTGTTATTCTCTCTATATATATATATTGTTCACTTTATTTACTGTAGAACACATACCAATAAGCACTAATACACAGTAATATTGGAGTGCACTTCATTGAAGTATTGGAAAACTGCAAGTGTTTGTATTTTTTCTTGTCACTAATTTAACGTGTGCACAGATTCACACACTATTTTACAGCGCTACACTTTATATATAATTTTCACAATATTCATAAAAACATGATTGGATTGTCTGTACAAATCACTTTAGAATGCATATATTTCCCGGAAAATTCCAAGCATACATGCACTAAAGATATAAACATACAATAAAGTTATATGCATTCGTGTTTCCTAAACATTACAGAGTATGATACACTCCTTCTTCAGGGATGCGAACAAGGGAGGAGTGTGCATGTCTGCATGGTATAGTAGTCAGAGAGCCCAAGCCTGTGGGTTAAGCCGCAAGGAAGCTGGAAAAGAGGCACAGTGCCTGTACAGGAACTCTGTTATAGAGCCAAGAGGGTTGAAGCATAAGCCTGAGAAGCGGTGTTGATAAAGAGCCAGGTGGCTCTGTATTTTCCATGTATGACTATTACTATGAAGTTGAAACCCCTGCGTGGGCAATCTTGGATGGACTTGTTTTTATTTTTCTTCAATAAAAGCCAAAAAGCCCTTAAACTGCATACCTGGCATGGACTCACCCCCAATATTACAATAAATATTTTTTTAATAGATAATCATACTTACCTAGGTGGATGCAGCATCGGTCCAATGCTGCATCTGTCCCCGGATGCCTCTAAGACTGAGAATCGAGTAATCTAGCACCGCAGATTGCTCAGTTGTCAGAGCTCCCCGAGCAAAGAGCTGACAACTGTTAGCAGCTCTGTGCTCTGCTCCCTCACCCCCATGCTCACTGGAGTGTTGGGCTGTGGAGAGGGTGGGAGTGGCTGGCACAGGCTCTCAGCAGCTAAATGAGAGGCTGAGCTGAATGCCTGTCCAGGCATGTGGGTGGATCTTGACTCCATTGTCACAATCTTGCCTGAGCCTGGATCAGGTCTGTGTCATAAGTAGACAGTGGACTTCAGACCGCTGTCTGCTGAAAATGGGTCAGAGGAGTGCAGAATGAACTGCACTCCTGGATCCACAGGAGAAGTACAGTCAAACAAGCTTTGGCTGTACTTCTCCTTTAAGCATTAGAAAAAGCCATAAATAAGTGACATATTTTTCTTGTTCTTACCAATAATAATTCTCTCCATCTGCTAACTTACCTGTTCATTAACTCTCTTCACAAAGATAGCCAGGAAGAAGACAGATGCAATAGGAGGTCCCAAGTAGCTAGTCACGGACTGTATATAATCAAACAACTGTCCGCTCTGTGCAGACTGCAGAATGGGAATCCAGGCAATGCTCACTCCGATCAGGAACAGCATAAAGACTCTACAAGGAGATTTGACAATAAAACAAATATCTGCATAACTGCCGTAGACACACATGGACATCCAACACTGAACGTAGTCCCGTCCTAACGAAATAACGTCATCACGTTAAGTACAATTGGATTTTCTGACAACTTTGTCCGACTGTGTGTATGCAACAGTTTCTGACAAAATCCGTTGGCCAAAATCCAACGGATTTGGTTGTCGGAATGTCCAACCGTGTGTACATGGGCTAAAAGAGGGACAATCACTCCCAATTATCATCTTTGCGGAAGAGTAAGAACGAATAACATCTTGTCACCTTTGCCAGTTTTACATTCATCCAATCATCTGCAGGCAAAAATTTGTTGTTTTTTTTTTTTTTTGCTTGTACATGATTTGGTACTTTGTTGTACCACTTTCACTAAGCTCTGGGGAAAATTCCCCTGCAAAGTGAACAGAATATTTGTCAAATCAATTGCATTGTCTACAATGGTATCACATTTAAAAAGTGTGGTATTAATAAAGTATTAGGGTAATGTTGCTCACTGAAAGAGTATAATTTTGGGCCTGTAAAGTTTGACTGATCCACACTGTAGCAGTGGTGACCCTGTCTTTGGAGTATGGCCAGCTTGCATTATGTGCTTATTTCACAGACTAAATCCTTTCCAAGGAAAGACACAAGGGTTGTGTGAGCATGGAATAGCGCCTCTTACCTTCCTGCTATCATCAGCTCCTTCTCTGATGCGCGCTTGCGGATCATGGTATAAATGTCCATGGTAAACAAGGTGCTGGCACTATTAAAGATAGATGTTAGGGAGCTCATGAGAGATGCCAACATTACGGACAACATCAAACCTCGAAGACCTGGTGAAAAAATTCACATTCAATGAAAATGCAGAAACCAAATTCAGGGAAAATTAATTAAAGGCAGATAAATGTCAGGTAAATGTTATTTACCTCACTGTATTATAGAATCTCAAAACATTTTGGTGTAGCACTACCACTGGAGGAGCCGCTGGGTTTTGGGCCTATTTCCCCCACACAGCACCCACAGCCAGGCAAAAAGAATTTTCCACACACTCTAATTGGCACAAGAGTCTAGGGGTTTTGGTTGTTGGTGTTTATTTTGGGAACAAAGAACATGGATAAGGATTGGGGATCAAAATGGAAAAAATGACGAACTAAAACACAACGGTTGAGGAACTGCTAAAGTCTCTGTCTCACAATAACTCTGAATAAAAAACCTGATTAAGCTCATATCCTGAAAAAAATTGTCTATTAAATGCAGAGAGTTTTCACCTGAAGTCCCTGATTAAAAACATACCCATCGGCCAGTACCTGAGGGTTTGCCATAATTGTTCGGATGGGGAGGACTTTGAGAAGAAGGTAAAGATTTTGGGGGAGAGATTTTACATAATAAGAAATGGCTCATCAAGGGTTATAATAGAGCTAATGACAGCAAATGGGAATCCCTCATTTTTAGATGCAAGGAGGGACAGGAAAAAGAATTGGGCCACGCTAGGTTGAGCCTACAATACACACAGGTACTGTAGTGAGTAAGGTGAGGAACATTTGCTCCGCACACTGGCACCTGCTGAGTGAAGATACTTCTGTCAGTAGGTTTATCTCAAGGAATCCACAGCTGGTATACAGGAGGGCTAGCTCACTAAGCAACCTCCTGGTACACAGTGATATGTCCTGGAAACCTCAATGCTATCCTGCTAGAACAGGTATGACTCGATGTGGAAACTGTGATTTCTGCCCCCATATGATAGATGGGGATTCCTTATGCCGCGTACACACGAGCAGACTGTATGGCGTACTTAGTCCGTCAAAACACATTTCAGCGGACAGTCCGCTCGTGTGTGGGCTTCAGCGGACTTTTTCAGCGTGCAGTCCGGCGTATTAAGAATTTCGGATTTTTCGAAATTCTGTCCGTCGTACTTTGGTTTCAGCGGACAATCCGCTCGTCAGTATGCTAGTTCGACGGACTAAGAACGGCGCATGCCCAGAAAGGATTTACATGGCGGAAGGGTGCTTTTCTATGTATTGGACTTCCTATTTTTAGTCCCGTCGTACGTGCTGTACACGTCATCGCGCAAGCTTTCGACGGACTGTTTGGGTATCTGTGTGTGGTCAAGTCCGTTCAGTGGAAAGTACGACGGACTGTCCGTCGGATTGTATGACGAACTAAGTACGCCATACAGTCCGCTCGTGTGTACGCGGCATTACAGTTACCCATGGATAGACTTCTTAAATGCAGGCAGAAAGCCAATTGTGATACTATGGGGGTAGTGTATGTGATCTTATGCTTTTGTAACCACTTTTATATTAGCAAGATGATCAGACCAGTAAGCAAACACTTTCAAGAGCATATTTATGAGATAGCAACCCATCATTTAAAGGCCCCTACAGCAAGGCATGTATACCTACAACATGGCATCGACACCAACTGCCTCAAGTGTTGGGTATTGAAGGTGATCCTCCAGGACAATGAAACTAGGTGGATATGGGAGTTGGAGACTACAAAAATGCCCTGTTTGAATGATAGCCTCAGCTTTGTTCCCTTCTTGAAATACAATAAATTATTTTATTAGCATATTTTTTTTTTTTTTTCAAAAAAGGCCCCTTTTAAAGTAGTTTTTTTCAACTCACTGGATCATGATAGATTCAATTTACTCTAGTTGTGTATTTATAGTAATGTTAGCCTTTTTTTCTAATTTGTATGGTACTATAGTGCACAAGCTGGTCTAGCCACTATGAAATTGGCCATCAGTACATCGACCCCATGGAATATTTTTTATTTAAGTTACTTTTGTCACGGTGCATGTGCGGTGACGACAAATGCGTGCGCTTGGGGGGCACACGATGCTAGCCATTTTAAGTTCAGTTGATACAAATGGTGGCAGATCATACACTCATCAGCCTCTGATGCAGCCGGCTGTGACCCGCGAAACAAATGTCCACCTCTCCACTATGACCTAACGACACTCTATGAGATAGAATCATCCAGCAACGGTTGTCTTATCCACTGGCTCTAGGGGGTCTGCAGACAACAGGATCCAATAAGTATACAATATCTTCTTGGATGTGGGACTTTGTGATCTGTTTTGAAGTCTTGACCTTGGTGGATTACTATTGATATCTTTGGAACATTGATTGGAGTTCTTGGACTGTTTGTTCCACCAGTGTGCTCAAATTTACAGTGCGAGGGAGGAATTTAAGGCATGGAGACTTGTTTGGGAACAGTAGTACACATTTGATCCTCTGTTGAGGTTCCATAGCACATTGTATCCTCAGAACCTTCATTAGTGAACCTCCTCTAGACCACTGAACCATTCCAATCCTGTCCAGATATACATCCTGCTTCACCACAAGTAATTTGCACTTCTTCTACAAACCAGTATGAACTGTGTCTAATTTATCACATCCAGGCGCTGCAGCTCTGGTGCTGTGACATCCAATTAAGGGACTACACTGGAGTGTCCCTTTGCAGGACCATCTGTCCAGAACCACTGGACCCTGAATATACCCCCACTCACTGGCAGTACTAACCAGGGATCAGGACTATGCAACTAAATAGGTCCCTTTTCAGTCATGGATATGACAATGAGGTGGACACATGGCCTTTTAATAGCATGAGTGTTACTGTGTAATGTGGTAAAATTTTATCATAGTTTGTTCATTGTCTGACATTAATAAACATTTTTCTAGTGGATTCAGTGAGTTGAATCAATATTTTTTTCAGGATATATAAAGGTTTAGCTAAATCAGTTTTTTTTATTCTGAGTTACTGTGTTATGTTCTTCACCAATAAGCTCCCAACTCATCTACATTTTGCCTTGAGCACAGAGCTCAAAGGGATATCTTGCAGTACTATTAAATGTGGTATCTTGAGGGTCATTAATCCTTAGTGTTTGATTTAAAATCTCTATAATCCAAATTGAACTATGCTGCACACCAGTGGCAGTGATGGTGCAGCTGAAATAAAATATAAAGTTCCCAAAAGGTATTGTACTACACTGTCCTCCCTTGTCCTTTGGGTGTGATAGCTGGTTTGTTCAGTACCCCCCCCCCCCCTCCCCTTTTTTTTTATCCAACAAAAAAGTTATTTATTGTGCAGAATTGGTATACAAACAGTGTCACCATCACTATACAGTACAGTAGAATGCATCTCAATAACAATAAGCAATTTATAACTTCTCCAGCAGATCACAATATTCCATAAAATTAAGTAATCTCACTCAGTCCCTTTAAGTAGCTCCTAGAATCCAGAAGGCTTTGGTTGAACAGGCCATTCCTGGCTTATCTTGTAGTCTGCAGCTAAGCCTTTCTGAGACTATTTCTGAGTGATATGCTGGATCTTTCCTCCTTTCTCTCTCTCTTTCTCCTCTTGCTTTTTCTCTTCTGCCCCAAAAGGCAGAGCCCCCAACACAGGGGTTACCTTAAAAGGCTGGACCCTGAACTCTGCTCCCAAACTGCTAGGCTTTAGAATATCTATAGGCTGCTTTCCCACATTCTAGGCCCACCTTCCCAGGGATTGGTGGAAACTCGATAAATTTGTCAGACTGCACCTCACTATGTTCTGGAAATTTACAGTGAGTTCCAGAAGACAGGGGGAGGTGAGAGTGCCACAGCCTGTAAAGCACTGCCCAGTTTCCTAAACACAATTAACCCATGCTCCTCTGCCTACAGTGGAGCTAAACTAAATGTACCTATACTTGTAACTGTGAGCAGGGCCGCCATCAGGGGAGTACAGCCGTTAAAACTATAAGGGGCCCGAGGAGCCCACACCAGGGCCACCATCGGAAGGGTTCAGCCGTTACAACTGTAAGGGGCCCCGGGGCCCACCCAGGCCAGAAGAAGGCAATACAGGTGAAGGGGAGCCATGCTGTGCATTACTGAAACAATCTCACAGCGTGTGCTCTCTGTGGCATTGAACTCAAACATGAAGCTCTTTACTTCCACCTCTGGCTACTATGTGCATGTGCACCCCTTGTGTACTGGGATTTTCTGTGCCAGTAACATGTCAGCTTTTTGAAAACAAGCTGGGACCAGGTAAGAAAAAATTCTTTACAAGTAGGGGCTGTGAGGAAAGGAAGGGGGGCTGTTAGCGTACAGGGAGGGGCCAGAGGCTTGTGTGTTTACAGATCTGTGTATGTGGGGGGCTGTCATATATAGAGTTGTGTGTGGGGGTTGGCATATATACAGGTAGTGGTGGTGCGCCCATTAAGGGTACACGGGCGCTGCCCCCTCTCTCCAGCCACCCACCTCTATGTATCATGGATAGATTCATACAGTGCATGAATCTATCCATGGCCACTGTAGCCACCCCCTATTCAGGCACCTGGCCCCTTTTCGTATGCCGGGCGCCTGAATTCCAGCAGCGAGGGTGTATTTTTGAAGCACCTGATTAGAGCCATAGGCTCCAATAGGCTTTAAAAAAGATGAACAGTTCACCCAGGTGTGTTAGAACAGTGAATGAATATTCACTGTTCTAACACTGAACCACCTCTCCGCCAATCAGGAAGCGTGGGTGTGTTACCCATCATCTGATTGGCTAAAACAACAGGCGCTGTGATTGGACACCTGCTGCCCCTCCGAGATAAGGTAAGTGCCGGGCAGACAGCGAGCGGGTGGGGGGGGAGTAACAGTGTTAATTTCTAAATGGGCACAGTGGCTGCATTTGATGGGAACAGTGGCTGCATTTACTGGGCACAGTGGCGGTATTTGATGGGCACAGTGGAGGCATTTGATGGCACAGTGGCAGTGTTTGATGGGCACAGTGGTTACATTTGATGTGCACAGTGGCTGCATTTGATGGGCACAGTGGCAGCATTTGATGGGCACAGTGGCAGAATTTTATGAGCACAGTGGCTGCAATTGATGGGCACAGTGGCTGCATTTGATGGGCACAGTGGCTGGGTTTGGCTGCATTTGATAGGCACAGTGATGGGCACAGTGGCTGCAATTGATGGGCACAGTGGCTGCATTTGATGGGCACAGTGGCTGCGTTTGATGGGCACAGTGGCTGCGTTTGATGGGCACAGTGACTGCATTTGATGGGGCACAGTGAGGCTGTAATTTGTTTGCGCCCCCCCCCGAATATTTTTGAGCACCAGCCGCCACTGTCTACAGGTGTATGTGTGTAGGGGGGATGGTATTTATACAGGTGTGTGGGGGGCTGACATATATACAGGTGTGTGGGGGGGGGACTGAAATATATACAGGTGTGCGAGAGGGACTGACATATATACAGGTGTAAGGGGGGCTGACATATATACAGGTGTGAGGGGGACTGACATATATACAGGTGTTTGGGGGGGCTGACATATATACAGGTGTGGTGGGGGAGACTGACATATATACAGGTGTGAGGGAGGGACTGACATATATACAGGTGTAAGGGGGTCTGACATATATACAGGTGTGAGGGGGACTGACATATATACAGGTGTTTGGGGGGGCTGACATATATACAGGTGTGAGGGGGGGCTGACATATATACGGGTGTGGTGGGGGAGACTGACATATATACAGGTGTGTGAGGGGGGCTGACATATATACAGGTGTGTGTGAAGGGGGGGGCTGACATATATACTGGAGTGAGGGGGACTGACATTTATAAAGGTGTGAGTGGGCTGACATATATACAGGTGTGTGTGTGTGTGGGGGGGGGCTAGCATATATACATATGTACAGGTGTCTAAGGGGCTGACATATATACAAGTGTGTATGAGGGGTGCTGAAAAATATTCAGGTGTGTGGGGGGCTGGCATATATACAGGTGTGTGGGGGGGCTGACATATATACAGGTGTGAGGAAGGCTAACATTTATACAGGTGTGTGGGGCTGACATATATACAGATATGTGTGTGTGGAAGCTGGCATATATACAGGTATGCAGGGGGGCTGACATATATACAGGTGTGTGGAGGGCTGACATATATACAGGTGTGTGTGTGGGGGGGTTGGCATATATACAGGTATGCGGGGGGCTGACATATATACAGGTGTGTGTGTGTGGGGGCTGGCATATATACAGGTATGTGGAGGGGGCTGACATATATACAGGTGTGTGTGTGTGGGGGGGGGGTGGGCTGGCATATATACAGGTATGTGGGGGGCTGACCTATATACAGGTGTGAGGAAGGCTGACATATATAAAGGATTGAGGGGGGCTGAGTGTGTACAGGTGGGGTGGCTGGTGTGCGGATTCAGTAGGATGGCCCATGGGCAAGCCCTGGGTAATGTTGGTGGCCAGGCTCGGGGGGGGGGGGGGTTGGGGTGCCAGGCCTAAAGCTGTGTAAGGGGCCCAAAAATTTCTGATGGCTGCCCTGACTGTGAGGGTGCTACATTGGCATTGCAGTTTTGCCTAAGTTCACCGTACAGGACCCAGTCATATATTGTATCAGACTGCTGACATCGGTACAGTGATGATTATGAATTATATCTGACCCTTGTAATCAAGCAACGCAGAGACTGTAGGTGACATGATTCACATATTAAATGCTACAGAGCTCAATGAGGAAACAGTTTACTTGTGCAAGGGTACTTTATAGTGACCTTCCAGTGAACAAATGCTACTATTTCAGTTACTTATCTTTGCACTTACTGTACATTTCCATCTACTGGATGTCTAATAAAAGATGCAGATATAACTTGCATTCATTTTGTTGCCAAATGATAGAATGAGTACAGATAGCAGCATTCATTAGACGGATTACCTTTTTTGATAATATTTTTAATAGCACAAAATCATAATGCAGTGCATTTGTGTGAGTGACCTGTTCTCTATACAGAGATATTATTTTTTTTTTAAATGAAGCCTTTCTTTAAATGTCTATAATTTTAAAGTGTGATAGTAAGCCATTCAGTATAAAAACTTTTTTGACCGGTCCCTGTTCATTTCATTTTGAGCCTTAGGGAGCTCTGTAACACCTAGAGATTTGAAGATATTTAAAGTGGTTCTAAAACAAAAATTTTTTTTTAGCTTGCTGTCCTCAACCACCTCCCTAAATATGTACCTAAGTTTGTAATTAATCCAGCACTGTGCACAGCTTGATCTCTTCTTTCCTCTCTTCCTCTTCACACAGAGACTCAAGAAGCAGCAGGAGCCATTGGCTCTTGCTGCTGTCAATAAAATGCTGCGAGGAGGAAAATGGGCAGCGCCGCCATACCAAACTGCCGGGGCAGGGGCATTTTGCAGGCGGTTTTAACACTTTTTTGGCCGCCAGCGGGGGTTAAAACCGCCCCACTAGCGGGCGAATAGCGCCGCTAAAACGACAGTAAAGTGGCGCTAAAAATAGCACCGCTTTACTGCCGATGCCCGGGTGCTTTCAGTGTGAAAAGGCTCTAAAGAAGAAGAGAATTGTGCGCTGCATTGGGAGATTTCATAATTTGCCACATCACGAATAGTGATGGACGAACTTCCGACGGGACGTTTTAACGAACGCGGACCTCGAACGCGGCCGATAGTTCGCGAACCGGAACGTTTGCGGCGGGCCCCATTGACTTCAATGGGAGGCGAACTTCGCAAACCTATAGGTCAAATTTGCAGCCACAAAATAATTAATGGCTGTGCAAACATAGTCCCACCACATGGCCAATGACATAACACATGTATGAGGTGAATCTGGGATCGACAACTACAAGCATTCTTTTTTTATATGGGAAATTGTTGTGACAATTCAGGACTGTGGAGCGCATGAAGGCAATGGAGGAGAGGGAAGGTCAGGGACCAGGGTAGGCAAAGAAGAGGGTGCAGGAGATGATCACCAGCAGCGTGACAAACAGCAATGACACCTGCACCGTGATAGAGTCATCTGACACCAGCACCGTGATAGAGAGCACTGACATCAGCAGCGTGACATACAGCAATGACACCTGCACCGTGATAGAGTCATCTGACAACAGCACCGTGATAGAGAGCACTGACATCAGCAGCGTGACATAAAGCATTCACACCAGCACCGTGATATACAGCACTGACAGCAGCACAGTGATAGAGAGCACTGACATCAGCAGCGTGACATAAAGCACTCACACCAGCACCGTGATATACAGCACTGACAGCAGCACCGTGATAGAGAGCACTGACATCAGCAGCGTGACATAAAGCACTCACACCAGCACCGTGATATACAGCACTGACAGCAGCATCGTGATAGAGAGCACTGACATCAGCAGCGTGACATAAAGCACTCACACCAGCACCATGATATACAGCACTGACAGCAGCACCGTGACAGAGAGCACTGACATCAGCACCGTGATATACAGCACTGACACCTGCACCGTAAGCAGTGCCAGGAGGAAGTCAGCATAGCACAGGGATGGTGGGAGCCCCTCATAATGAGCATAGCACAGGAATGGTGGGAGCCCCTCATAATAAGCAGCCCCAGGAGGATGTCAGCATAGCACAGGGATGGTGGGAGCCCCTCATAATAAGCAGCCCCAGGAGTAAGTCAGCACAGCACAGGGATGGTGGGAGCCCCTCATAATGAGCATAGCACAGGGATGGTGGGAGCACCTCAAAATATGCACAGCAGAGGTACAGCCCCAGGAGGAAGTCAGCACAGCACAGGGATGGTGGGATCCCCTCATAAATATGCACAGCCGAGGTACAGCCCCAGGAGGATGTCAGCACAGCACAGGGATGGTGGGAGCCCCTCATAATAAGCAGCCCCAGTAGAAATATGACACCGCTCAACCTCTTCAAAGAGGAGGGTATGGGCATATAGTACGGTGTGCTTTTTTTGGACAAGGAAGTGAGCCAAATGAAGAAAGAAGGTCTCTGTGCTCGATTAAAAAAATTGTTTATAGACATATACATGGTCTACTGGTCACATGTGTTGAATTCCTCCGAGATCCATGCCTCATTAATTTTTAGAAATGTGAGGTAGTTAACACTGTCGTGAGCTAGGCGAGTATGCTTATCGGTCACGATCCCCCCTGCTGCGCTGAACGTTCTTTCGGACAGGACACTGGATGAGGGGCAAGCCAACAGTTCCATTGCAAATTGGGCAAGCTCTGGCCAGAGGTCAAGCCTGCCCACCCAGTAGTCCAGGGGTTCATCACTCCTCAGAGCGTCCACATCGGCCGTTAACCCGATGTAGTCGGACACCTGACGGTCTAGGCGTTCCCTGATGCTGGATCCGGATGACACCTGTCGATGGGTCGGCTGAAAGAATGACCTCATATCCGAAGTCACCAACACATCTTCAAACCGGCCTCTTCTTGCAGGCGCTGTTGGATTGGTACCCGCAACTCCTTCTCTGGGAGTGGGAATTGCTCCTCTGCCAGCGCACGCAAAAGCAGAATGCAGCATTTCTCGAAGCAAGGCCTGGAAGTGCTGCATTCTGACAGCCCTCTGCGACGGCTGTAACATTTCTGCCATTTTGTGTTTGTACCGGGGGTCTAAGTACGTTGCCACCCAGTATTGGTCCTTGACCCTTATGCTTTTTATACGGGGGTCCCTATTAAAACACTGGAGCATGAAGGCCCCCATTTGCACTAAACTGGAAGCGGTGTGGTGGCCTGGCTCCTGCTCATCATCCAGGATAATGTCGTCCTCTTCATTCTCCTCTCCCCATCCACGCACAACAGGGATCCCAGAAAGGTTTAAAGCATGCTCTTCTTGCTCCTCCTCATCCGCCCCGGCACCATCCTCCTCTGAATCCTCTTCAGACTCCTGTTGTTGACTTGTCTCAGATAGAGTAGCCCCCCCTGGGAATTCATCCAGCATTGCGACTTCCTCATCTTCCCGCTCCTGCTCCTCCACAGCTTGATCAATGACACGACACAATGCACGCTCCATAAAGAAGGCATAAGGTACCATGTCACTGATGGCGCCATGGCTGCGACTGACCAGTTTGGTGATCTCCTCAAATGGGCGCAGAAGTCTACATGCGTCGCGCATGAGCAGCCACTGGCGCGGTGAAAAAAAACCCAGCTCCCCAGAACCGGTTCTGCTGCAGAGTTCATACAGGTAGACGTTAACTGCACGTTTCTGCTGGAGCAGCCTATCAAGCATATAGAAGGTTGAGTTCCATCGCGTCGGGCAATCGCAAATAAGACGTCTGACCGGCAGATTGTGTCGCCGCTGAATGTCAGCAAGGCGAGCCATGGCCGTGTAAGATCTTCTGAAATGGGCCGAGATTTTCCTTGCCTGCCGCAAGATGTCCTTGACCCCAGGGTATTTGACAATGAATCGTTGCATGACCAAGTTTAAGACGTGTGCCATGCATGGCACGTGCGTGATTTTGCCCTGTTTCAATGCGCTAAGCAGATTGGCACCATTGTCACACACCACTTTACCAACTGTCAAATTGAGCAGTGTTAGCCACTGATCTGCCTGTGAACGCATAGCTGAAAGGTGTGCCGGGCCAGTGTGGCTCTTGGCTTCCAGGCACAACAGACGCAGCACGGCATGGCAACGTCTCACCTGGCATGTCGAATAGGTTCTGGGGAGCTTGGGCGGCCCAGCGGAAGAGACGCTAGCAGCGGAAAAGGAGGAGTCAACCGAGGAGAAGAGGGAGGAGGATGGAGTAGGAGGAGGAGGAGAAGAAGAGTCAGGCCTGCATGCAATCCGTGGCGGTAAAACCAAATCTACACGGGTGCCACGGGTTACATGCTTGACGGCCGTCAGAAGGTTCACCCAGTGGGCAGTAAAAGTGATATACCTTCCCTGCCCGTGTTTGCTAGACCACGTGTCTGTGGTCAGATGTATCTTGGCACCGACACTGTGTGCCAGAGATACATTCACTTGCCGCTGAACATGGCCATATAGCTCTGGGATGCCCTTTTCTGAGAAATACTTCCTTCCTGGGACCTTCCATTGTGGTGTTCCAATGGCCACAAATTTGCGAAAGGCCTCCGAGTCCACCAGTTTATATGGCAGTAGTTGGCGGGCTATGAGTTCTGACAAGCCAGCTGTCAACCGTTGGGCAAGAGGGTTATCCGGCGTCATCATTTTTTTACGCTCGAACATTAGGCCCACGGAAGCCTGCCTTTTTGCAGAAAAACGTGAGCTTGGCGTGATGGAAGGTGGAGTGGAGGACAATTGTGAGGAGAGAGGAGAAGGAGAAGTAGAAGACGAGGCTGGACGGTGAGAGCCTGCAGTGTGGCTTTGTGTGTTCGTTGCTCCCACTCGGCTCGTGATGGCTGCCCATGTGCCTTCTTAAGGCGGTCGTCCCTAGGTGAGTGTTGGGCTTACCGCGACGAATGCGTTGACTGCAAAGATTGAAGATGGCAACGCTATTGTCAGCAGCGGACACGTTAAAAAAAGCCCACACTGCGGAGCCATGTGCCGGTGTCCTGGGAGCGCCAGATGTGACCGTACATGGTCGATGACTCACTCCTGATACATTTGCAGTCTGCTTTGTCCCTCCTGTGCAATGTAAGTTATTCCTGCTTCTCCTCCCTATCTGCTGGTCCATATCTCCCTCTGAACTCCCCTCCTCTTCCTCTCTTGTGGGCGCCCACGTGACATCACTAGACATGTCATCATCGACGTCACCTTCCCCACCGCTATAAGTAGAGATCTCGGAGTAGGCAGCAACACCGGGGACCAACCGCCTCCTTGGGCTGATCTGGGTACTGTCGTCAGACTGCTGAGTAGCGGTTGTTGCTACCTCCTCTTCCTGATCCAATACCAAGAGTGGCTGCGCATCAGAAATGTCCTCTTGATATGGATCGGAAAATAATTCCTGTGACTCAAGCGGAAGGTATGTGGTGGTGGTGGTGGTGGTGTTGGTGGTGGTGTTGGTGGTAGTGTCTTTGGGGGTGCACATAGCAGAGAGTGAAGAAGATGGTGCAGATCGAGAGGATGAGGAGGGTGCAGAAGAGTAAGGCTGAGCGAGCCATTCAACCAAGTCTGGTGCGTCCTTTAAAGTAATTGAACGCACCTTCTGCAACTTCCCACTTTGGCTCAAGCCTGTTGCTCCTGCCCTACCCCTACCACCCCTGCGGAAGGGCCTGCCTCTTCCTCTGCCTGTCATTTTTTAAATTACCCTGTGACAAAACTCTCAGTCCCTATACCAATGAAGGACTGCTGCAGTATAGGGCAGCGGTCAGCAGTAGTGCACCTCAACCCTATGTATTGTGGACCTATACCAGTCCTTATAGAATAGCAGACTGTACCTCACTCAACCCTATGTACTGTAGCACCCTAGACAGACCAAGTTACCAGTCCTTATAAGGAGCTTTGTGGACCAAGTAGGTTGTGTGTGAGTGATTAGCAGACTGTACGTCAGTCCCTATACCGATGAAGGACTGCTGCAGTATAGGGCAGCGGTCAGCAGTAGTGCACCTCAACCCTATGTATTGTGGACCGATACCAGTCCTTATAGAATAGCAGACTGTACCTCACTCAACCCTATGTACTGTAGCACCCTATACCTTACCAGTCCTTATAAGGACTTTTGTGGACCAAGCAGGTTGTGTGTGAGTGATTAGCAGACTGTATGTCAGTCCCTATACCGATGAAGGACTGCTGCAGTATAGGGCAGTGGTCAGCAGTAGTGCACCTCAACCCTATGTATTGTGGACCGATACCAGTCCTTATAGAATAGCAGACTGTACCTCACTCAACCCTATGTACTGTAGCACCCTAGACAGACCAAGTTACCAGTCCTTATAAGGAGCTTTGTGGACCAAGTAGGTTGTGTGTGAGTGATTAGCAGACTGTACGTCAGTCCCTATACCGATGAAGGACTGCTGCAGTATAGGGCAGCGGTCAGCAGTAGTGCACCTCAACCCTATGTATTGTGGACCGATACCAGTCCTTATAGAATAGCAGACTGTACCTCACTCAACCCTATGTACTGTAGCACCCTAGACAGACCAAGTTACCAGTCCTTATAAGGACTTTTGTGGACCAAGTAGGTTGTGTGTGAGTGATTAGCAGACTGTAGGTCAGTCCCTATACCGATGAAGGACTGCTGCAGTATAGGGCAGCGTTCAGCAGTAGTGCACCTCAACCCTATGTATTGTGGACCGATACCAGTCCTTATAGAATAGCAGACTGTACCTCACTCAACCCTATGTACTGTAGCACCCTATACCTTACCAGTCCTTATAAGGACTTTTGTGGACCAAGTAGGTTGTGTGTGAGAGATTAGCAGACTGTACGTCAGTCCCTATACCGATGAAGGACTGCTGCAGTATAGGGCAGCGGTCAGCAGTAGTGCACCTCAACCCTATGTATTGTGGACCGATACCAGTCCTTATAGAATAGCAGACTGTACCTCACTCAACCCTATGTACTGTAGCACCCTAGACAGACCAAGTTACCAGTCCTGATAAAGAGCTTTGTGGAACAAGTGAGTTGTGAATGATTAGCAGACTGCAGCAGAAGGGCAGCAGTCAAGTATAATATTCTTTCTATATTTGGAAGAAAGAATATTATACGTGTACAAGCCTATTACCATACCACTGATACCAGTCCTGAAAAGAACCTTTGTGGAACTAATAGTAACAGCTACTGATTAAACTGACCCTCACTGCCTGACACACTGCTTCCTGCCTGTCCCTATATAAACTGACAAAACAGAGGCTGCTGGAACAATAACTGGTTACTGGAATAGCACTTTTGTGGACCTGATAGTAACAGCTAATGATTAAACTGACTCTCCCTGCAGCACACACCGTCCTGTCCCTTTCTTTAAACTGACAAAAGACACTCAGACTGCTGCAACAATCACTAGCACAGCACTGCCTATCCTGAACTACACCTAACACCTATACCAGTCCTGAAAAGAACTTTTGTGTACCAAATAGCTAGTGATTTGGGTCACTGTAATCTCTCCCTGCTCCACACAGCAACCTCTCCCTATAGTGACAGAAGAAAGAATGTAAAATGGCCGCCGGATCGGGTGTATTTATAGGTTAGGGGGAATGTCCAAGTGTCCATGTGCTGTAATGTCTCAATTGGCTGTCGTGTACCCCATGTTGGATGTGTCATCATAGGTCAAAGTTCTTTTACACAGTAAACGCGGAAGTCTGCCGGGCGAACTGCGCCAATAGTCCGCCGAATGGGCGGACCGCGAACAGCCGAAATTCGCCACAAAACGACCGCCGGGCGAACTGTTCGGCCATCACTAATTACGAATGTTAATTCTCAATTACAAACTCTAGTTTACAAGACCGACCACTTCTGCTTCCGAGCATGCGAGTTTGTACTTTGGACTTTTGTCCAACTTGTGTACACACGCTCTGAAAATCCGACAACACACATTTGTTGGCAGAAAATTTGAAGACATGCTAGCCAACATTTGTTGGCGGAAAGTCTGACAACAATTGTTCGATGGAGCATACACACGGCCGGATTTTCCGCCAGGAGCCTGACACTGAACATTTCCCGTCGGAAAATCAGATCGTGTGTACAGGGCTTTAAGCTGCACATATCGTGCAGTAATTCATCCTCAAATTTCCCATCTAACATGTTTATATTATGGATTAAATGGCTGGAAGGCTGCCAAGTCACTGCTGGGAGTGAGGAAAAATATGGACTGAGCTGTTGAAAATTAAGGCGTTGTTGCTGTATGCTTTGTAAATAAATAAATTACTCCACAATTTTGCAGCTACAGAGGTCAGTGAGGGCTTGCACTCATAGATCATGCACTGCTTTTTAAGAATATGGAAAACTTTAAATATTCATAGCTATAGCAAAAAGTTGCTTGGCAGATATAATTATCAGGAATGTCTCACCATCTGGCATCAAATCAATAACCAACTTAGGGTACGCAATATTTGTACATCCAACTTCGGTACCACAGTATTCTTTACACCTTTCTGGCACCACACAAGCTATTTCATCTGTAAAGAGAAACAATGCACATGTAAGCATCTTTGTGTCTGTAAACTATTATTAGAAATATTGATCGAGGTCTTAAGTAATGCCTTTACTTGTGTACAGAATGCGACTGATCATTCCTGGGAACACCATCAGGAACATGGGTAAAAGTTTAAGATATCCACACAGCACACAGCCAGCCTTGACGTGTGACATGTTTTTGGCCGAGAGACATCGCTGTACTATCACCTGGTAGAAGAAAACAAATTTTTGTTGACCTTACATTATTTTATTAACAGTAAAGGAACAACACCTGTGTTCATGGCTTATGTAAATTACCTGATCTGTACACCAGTACCACAGGGCAAGGATGCTTAAACCGAAGATTAGACCTGGCCATGGCATATCTCCTTTGATAGGATCCCGGAAAAGGTGGAAGGCATCTTCCCGTGGAGTGTAGCATTTCGAGTCAACCGGTGTGCCATTATTTATAATCTCAGTGGGAATGGCAGCCATGTATTTAGTCATAAAATTTTCATATCCTCCAACTTCCTTGAATGCTAAAAAAAATAGTTTTTGTACTTAGTAATAACATAACATGACGGTTGACTATAAGCTCAGTGCAGAAGTTATAAAAGTTCATCATATTTTAAACAATAACATAATTTAACACTGGTTATACACCGTACAATATGGTAGGTTGGAAACCCAGTGCAGTCATTCTCATGACGCGTACACGCAACTGGACTTTCCGGCAGACTAGGTCCGACGGTCTTCCTGATGGACTTTCAGCGGAGTTCCGTCAGACTTTCCAAATGAACGGACTTGGCCACACATGAATGGACTACGTCCGTTCGAAAGTCCGTTCGTTTTGAATGTGATGACGTAAGACGGGACTAAAAAAGGTAGTTCAGTAGCCAGTAGCCAACAGCTTCCCTTGCTTCGTATTTGGTCCGTCGGACCAGCACACAGACGAACGGTTTCCCAGAAAGGAATTGAATCCGTTGGACAGATTTGAAATATGTTCTATTTCTAGGTCTGTCTGATTTTTTTTATTATGAAAAACGAACGGATTAGCCCACACACAATCGGATTGTCCAATGGACTAATTCCGTCAGACCAAGTCTGCTGGAAAGTCCGGTCGTGTGTACGCAGCTTCAGTGTAATCATTTAAGCATAGAAAAGAAGCCCTGCCGCTGCCATCACCTAACCTCTAGAACCTAACCCCTAAAATTAATACTTAATCTTTCTTAAAACGTAACCAACCCCTGAACCCCCTTAATCTCACCCTAGCATTAAACCTGACATTTACATCAATCATTAGCACTTGAAGAGGCCCTGTTTCCAGACGAAATTATCTTCACACAGGATTCACATAGTTTAACATATTTTAGATGTGCCATCTACCTGTAAAAGCCTCCCTTGTGTAGACATCCAAAAGCTATGAACGTACAAACTAATGCAGGGGCCTCAAACTGGTGGCCCTCCAGCTGTTGCTAAAGTCCCATCATGCCTCTGCCTGAGGGAATCAATCTTGTAATTGTCAGCCTTTCAATGCCTCATGGGACTTGTAGTTTCACAACAGCTGGAGGGCCGCCAGTTTGAGACCCCTGATCTAATGAGAGCTCCCAACAATCGTCCAACAGTCCAAGGTAATTTAATGATAAAATTGATTCATAGCAGAATAAAGCCAATGTGTTTTGGAGGCTGATTAGTGCTAAATGCTTAGTGCTAAATAAATATCCACTGTCACTGTACTAATGATGGCTGGGAAGAGGTTAACATCAGGGGTAATCAAAGGGTTAACTGTGTGACTAGCCTGTGTTTTTTCACTATGTGAGAGGTGCTTTTACTAGGGGAAGGCAGAGAGCTGTGCCCCTGCTTTGTAGGAACACAGGATCAATGCCTTCACCACTGACAGAATGGCAATCTTCCTTATTTACATAGACAGACTGCCGATCTGTTGGCAGGTGTCGATGGATATCAAGTCTGCGGTACCTGCTGATCAGCTCCCGCTGTGATTATTCAGCGGACCGCCACGCCTGCGCACCCCCAATGCGGAAGTGCTGGATCACGTACTAGGTACTTTACTTCCTGGAATCCATTTGCCCTTAACTGAGGCATGCAGGCAGGAGGGTGAAACCCCTCCTCCTCTCCTGAAGACTTATGGGATATGTGGCCTAATTTGTCTAGGCCAGAAATCAGGAAGGAATTCAAGAAATGTGAAATAATAGTTTAAAACAAGTAAATATAATATACTTTCCAATTTGTTTACTAATGCTAGCAGCATAACGATTAAAAATATTGATTGAGAGAATTTCACCTTAAACCTTCCCCAATTTGTTAGAAACTGTGTTTTTATTGCTGCATGTGTCCCTAATGATGGAATCCTACTTTCTATTGTGTCTGGCACCTATAAATAGACAGGAAGAAAAGAAAATTGCCCTCGCTTCTTGTTCTGTGTGAGTGAGGGGAAATCCGCACTGGCTTTGCAGACCACAATAATAAATTGAAAGAAATTCTATCCCTTAGTGCAGAAAAAAAGTAAGTTTAGTCTGTATTTGAATCTTAAAGCGGACCTTCTGTCATTTTTCTCAACTTCCCATCTATTAAATCTTCTGCCCTTGTTGTTTTAACTTTGGATAATAAAACATTTTTTTTCTGCCAGTTAATATCTTATACAGCCCACTTCCTGTTTCTTGTCTGGTGAAAAGCCTAGGCTTATGACATCATGCACAGCTCCCTCTCTCACTCTCGTGAGAGTTTGCTGGGGGTGGGGGGTGAGTCATAAGAGGGCCAATGAGAGCTGCAGAGCTGAAGGTGTGTCTGTGTAAATCCAGGAAGTGAATAAGCAGCAGCTTCAGCTGCCCACAGTTAAAATGTATGCAGCCAGACTCAGTGGAGGGAGATTTCTGCAGCATATTTGGCAAGTACAGAGTCACAGCATATATAAAATAATATGCAAAGTGGTTGGAGGGAAGCTTCAAAATTGCAAAGATGTTTTATTACAAATTATGTGAGCAGATGTGAGTTTTTTTCAACTATACATCACTGAGGTTTCCCTTTTGAGAGCTTGTCATCATTTGTTTGCCAGGCCAAATCTGATCGATAAAGTCTAGTGATATACTAGGCAGACTGGGAATAAATCACTAGGTAGGTTTTCACTCCAAGATTTCAGTACTGTGAAATATTGATGTAGGGATTGCCTGACTTTAGTGATAACAGCTCCAGCACATGATAAGGAAAGTAATGTTTTCAAGGGATTACCTTCATGTTAAAGTGGAACTTTAAACTCTCAATAAACATTGAGTATTTTTATTCCTTATGCTGTAGCATTAGAAAATAGATAGAAAAAAGTTATATTATATTTACTTGTTTTAAACTTTTCTTTCACATTTCTTCAGTTACTTCCTGGTTTCTGGCCTAGGCCAATTATGTCATATATCCCCAGGAGACTTCAGGAGAGGAGGAGGGGCTTCTTAGCTAAGCACAACCTCCTGCCTGCATGCCTCAACTAAGGGCAAATGGATTCTAGGAAGTAAATGCTACATGAATTATCTCCCTTTACTCAAGATGGCCAAGAAATGCTAGGAGGCGGTTTTCAAAATGATTTCTCAGCAAAATAAAGCATGGAGACATGGATGGATGGGGGAGTGTGACTTCTCAGTGGAGTCCGGGTATAGGTTCCATTGCATTGCCTATGATCAGTCAATCTAGAAAGCTGCAAAGTAAACTCCTATCTGGCTCTGAAGCTACTGAAAAAAATGGTTTAAAAGAAAAAGAGATCTTGATATAAAGGAAGAAAGGGGTTTCTTTCCTTCAGTAACAGAATATGTGTGATCTCTTGTGACACTAGCAAAACACTGAGGTAGGCTGGGAGTGGGAGGCCTTTGATTGCCCGTGTCCAATCTCCTAAAGGCATTAGCATAATGCAATGTACATTGATTGCTCAATTCTGTATCTGTTATTTCACAACTAAGAAATGCTTTTTGATATATATAAATTTACATGTTGGTTTGCTGAAGGTCAATCATGTGTGTCATGTAAAACAACAGCGGCAGATCTCTAATTGCTTTCTTTTTTTGGTAAAATAACTACTGTATGTGTCTATAGGACCTCTAGCACCTAAAGCAAATAGAATATACAGTGCCTTGAAAAGTATTCATACCCCTTGAACTTTTCCACATTTTGTCATGGTACAACCAAAAACATAAATGTATTTTATTGGGACTTTATGTAATAGGCCAACACAAAGTGACAAAAAATTGTGAAGTAGAAGGAAAATGATTTTCCTTTGAAAACGGTTTTAAACATTTTTTTACAAATAAATATCTGAAAAGTGTGGCGTGGATTTGTATTCAGCCCACTTTACTCTGATACCCCTAACTAAAATCTAGTGGGACCAATTGCCTTCAGAAGTCACCTAATTAGTAAATAGAGTCCACCTGTGTGTAATTTAGTCTCAGTATAAATACAGCTGTTCTGTGAAGCCCTCTTGTTGAGAACCTTAGTGAACAAACTGCATCATGAAGGCCAAGGAACTCACCAGACAGGTCAGGGATAAAGTTGTGGAGAAGTTTAAAGCAGGGTTAGGTTATAAAAAATATCTCAAGCTTTGAACATCTCACCGGGCAGTGGGCACTGTTCAATCCATTATCCGAAAATGGAAAGAGGATGGCACAACTGCAAGCCTACCAAGACATGACCGTCCACCTGAACGGACAGGCCGGGCAAGGAGAGCATTAATCGGAGAAGCAGCCAAGAGGCCCATGGTAACTCTGGAGGAGCTGCAGAGATCCACAGCTCAGGTGGGAGAATCTGTCCACAGGACAACTATTAGTCGTGCACTCCACAAATCTGGCCTTTATGGAAGAGTGGCAAGAAGAAAGCCATTGTTGAAAGAAAGCCATCAGAAGTCCTGTTTGCAGTTTGTGAGAGGCCATGTGGGGGACACAGCAAACATGTGGAAAGGGGTGCTCTGGTGAGATGAGACCAAAATATTACTTTTTGGCCTAAAGGCAAAATGCTATCTGTGGGAGAAAACTAACACTGCACATCACCCTGAACACACCATCCCCACCGTAAAACATGGTAGTGGCAGCATGATGTTGTTGAGATGCTTTTCTTCAGCAGGGAAAGGGAAGTTGTTCAGAGTTGATGGGGAGATGGATGGAGCCAAATACAGGGCAAACTTAGAAGAAAACCTGTTGTGTCTGCAAAAGACTTGAGACTGGGATGGAGGTTCACCTTCCAGCAGGATAACGACCCAAAACCTACAGCCAGAGCTACAATGGAATGGTTTAGATCAAAGCATATTCATGTGTTAGAATGGCCCGGTCAAAATCCAGACGTAAAGCCAATTGAGAATCTGTGGCAAGATTTGAAAATTGTTGTTCACAGACGCGCTCCATCCAATCTGACAGAGTTTGAGCTATTTTGCAAAGAAGAATGGGCAAAAATTTCACTCTCTAGGTGTGCAAAGCTGGTAGAGACATACCCAAAAAGACTTGCAGCTGTAATTGCAGGGAAAGGTGGTTCTACAAAGTATTGACTCAGGGGGGCTGAATACAAATGCACACCACACTTTTCACATATTTATTTGTAAAAAAAATTTAAAAACCAATTATAATTTTCCTTCCTTTCCTTTCCTTTCCCACAGTAAAATACATTTATGTTTTTGGTTGTAACATGACAAAATGTAGAGAATTTCAAGGCACAGTAATTAATATGATAGGAAGGGTAACCCACCCTGACAAGCATGTCCTGGTTAGCATTCTGTAGTAAACCTCTAAAGGACTGTATATTTGCTAGTAGACCTAAAGACTGGATCATTGCTCACAAATATAAGAGGTGTATGGCCACTCTAATTCAAATTATACTCACAAAGTCAGAGATAAAGCCACCTGCTGTTATCCAGAAGCTGCTATCACTCCCACATCCCCACTAAATATTTTGTGCATGCTGATATAAACTTACCAAACCCCATGAGGATGAAGGATCCTACAAGCATGATAATAGTCTGTAGAGTATCTGTGTAGATAACAGCTGCCAAACCACCTGAAAGAGAGAGAGACAGTCTATCAGATGTGGGGAAATAACTATACAATGGTACCTACTATACAGGAAAGTCAGAGTAGAAGAACGGGATATGGCATTGCCATTTATTCCAAGAATAGCATACAACTAACATTAAAGTGATACCAAAGGCTAAAAAAAAAAGGTAATACCTGCTTCTTACGATATTGCACAGAGTATAATTTTTCTCTTCTTCTGGCAGTTCCCTGTGGCACTGCCAGCTACTCATTCCTCTTGGTGCCTGCTGCATCAAGCTACGTGCCAAGGAGGCACCCATGTGTGCGTGCTCTCACTCCAGGCTGTGTGCATCCATAGACACACACACAACTGGTAAGCTGCGTCCTTGATCCCTCATCACAAGAGTTTGACTGACACCAGCAGGAGCCTACAGTTCCACTGCCCTCAGTTTTTCCTGTGAAAACAGGAAGTGAAGGGAGCTGGTGCTGGAGCCAGAGACCGTGCAGGAGCATCGAAATGGAGCCATGTAACTGTTTAGGGACAGGAGGGGTAGGACAAGTAGTGGGGCATTTTTAACCTAATTTAGAGAATGCATTAAGGTAAAAAACATTTAGATTTTAAAACCATTTTAACTGTTTGCCGACCATCTAACGTACTAGCATGGCAGCAAAGTGTCCTTCCTACGCTGGATCACGTACTAGGTAGCAAAACCCAATCTGCGGATCTCAACCAGTGGCCAGTGTGGCACCCGCTGATCGGCTCAGTGATTCACAGAACAGAGCTCTGTGATTGTAAACAATACAGGGCGCTGTTCACTGACAGTGGATGCTGTTTTTATTTTCCCTAAGCAGCGGAAAAAAACAACAAGATCCTTAGTAAAAGCAGCACATAACACACACATCACACATAGTTAGGCATAAATTTAACCCTTTGATCGCCCCCTTCCTACCCAGTGTCATCAGTACATTGCCAGTGCATATTATTAGCACTAATCACTGTATTATAGTCACTGGTGATGTCAGTGGCACTTAGTCATTTCCTCGCAGTGTCAGATTGCCCACCACCCTATCCTACTGAATCCATACTTTCCGGTAAGCCTCAATGTTATTGGTGGCAGTGCTCCATCTCCCCTTTTCATGCGATGGCTTAAAAATTACCATTTTGGTTGTCAAGATACATAAGTTTTGGACATTTTCATTTAATCAAACACTCCCTCACTCAGTGGACTTTTTTCTTTATTCATTTTTTCAATTTTTCCTTTGAGTTTAAATGTATGTATCAGGTTATCTATGTACTTTAGATCACTCATTTATATTTGAAATTGTTATTAGCAATGCACCATCACTTTTCCACTTTTACTCTTTGCAATTGTCATTTACGGTGGTGGCAGTTTTCCCCTCACTTCTGTGGACAGCGCGGTATTTAGCATATATATATATTTCAATATAAAAAGTATAAAAATATAAAGTTTGCGAAGATTAGAAGTGATCCTCTTCAGAAATGTTCAAATTCAATTATATAAGTAGTGAGCGACCATCACCAGGCTTGTAGCATCATACTCAAAAGGGCATGAGGCTGTAATTGGTGCCAAAGGTTCTTAAACAAAGTACTGAGAAAGGCTGTGAATACTTATGTGCATGTGATTTTTTTTATTTTTTATTTTTAATAAATTTGCAAGGATTTCAAACAAACTTCTTTCTTTCTTTGTTGTCATTATGGGGTATTGTTTGTAAAATTTTGAGGAAAGTAATGAATTTAATCCATTTTGGAATAAGGCTGTAACATAACAAAATGTGGAAAAAGTGAAGCGCTGTGAATACGTTCCGGATGCACTGTATGTCTGTGCATTCATATATTTATATGCAAATGTGTGTGTTTGTCTGTACATTACTGTTAGCCCTTGTCCATATGTGCATACTTAACCACTTCCCGTCCAGCGCACGCCGATGTACGTCGGCAGAATGGCACGGGCAGGCATATTGGCATACAGGTACGTCCAATCTTAAATGCCGCCCTGTCATCGCTCGCGTGCCGGCGGCGGTGCACTCGCGTGCTGGTCGGGACCCCCGTGAGTCCGGTCACGGGTCCCGCGGACTCGATCGCTGCGGGGATACCCGCAATTGTCTCACGGGGTGGGTGAACTGGGAGATGCCGTTGTAAACAGCATCTCCCCATTCTGCCTAGCAACAAGTGAAGCTGATCTCTGCTCCATGTGATTTGAGTAGAGATCAGTGTTCACTAAAAGAAAGCCCAGCCCCCAACAGTTAGTAACACACCCCTAGGAACACTTAACCCCTACACTGCCACCCACTGGTTAACCCCTTCAATGCCAGTGTCATTTACACAGGAGTGCATTTGTATAGCAGTGATTGCTGTATAAATGCCAGTGGTCCCAAAAATGTGTCAAAAATGTCCGATGTGTCCGCCATAATGTCGCAGTCACAATAAAAATCGCTGATCGCCGCCATTACTAGTAAAAAAAAAATATTAATAAAAATGCCATAAAACTATCCCCTATTTTGTAAAAGCTATAACTTTTGCGCAAACCAATCGATAATCGCTTATTGCTTTTTTTTACCAAAAATATGTAGAAGAATACGTATCAGCCTAAACTGAGGGGAAAAACAGTTTTTTTATATATTTTTGGGGATATTTATTATAACAAAAAGTAAAAAATAATGCGTTTTTTTCAAAATTGTCGCTCTATTTTTGTTTATAGCGCAAAAAATAAAAACGGCAGGGGTGATCAAATACCACCAAAAGAAAGCTCTATTTGTGGGAAAAAAAGGATGTAAATTTTGTTTGGGAGCCACATCGCATAACCGCGCAATTGTCAGTTAAAGCGACGCAGTGCCGAATCGCAAAAAGTGGTCTGGTCTTTGGCCAGCAAAATGGTCCGGGGCTGAAGTGGTTGTAAACCCACTTTTTGAACTTCTACCTATAGGTAAGCCTAGAATAAGGCTTACCTATAGGTAGCGGAAATATTTCCTAAACATGCGTGGTTTAGGAGATATTTCACTTGTGGTCCACTGAAAATTCCAACGGCGCATGCGGGGGGAAGAAACTAAACTAAGTGCAGTTTCTTCCCTAGACTGTGCTGTTAATCGCGTTACATACTTGCCCATTATGCTTTTCATTTGCAAGCTTTGCAGCGAGCAAAAGAGGACGTAAAACCCATCAGGGTTTACTTCCTCTTTAAGTGTACACGCGTGTGACACGGACAAAGCCACTGCTTCCAGTTTGACATCCATGTGGGTGCAGGTCCCCCGGATGTCAGATTGGGAGGAGCAGCTCTGTCCAACACCTGGAACACCTGTGCATCCTCATGCCCATGCGGGCAAACACTGCCCTGACATGAGTGTATGCTTAAGTATGTCCATGTAAACAAGGCCTAACAGTAACATACAATACATAAATAAAGGGCGCTGACAGGCTGGTAGAGGCATTTATGACAGTGGCAGTGTGTACAAGGAAGGGGACAGTGTAAAAGAGGAGCAAGAGCAGTGTGTACAGAGGGATAGTGTATACAGGAAGGGAATGTAGAGAGGGTGAACAGTGTATACAGGGGGTGAATTTATTTTGGGATAATTCACTGGTTGTGTTTGTGATTTGTTGTTTCTAATGCCACGTACACACGACCGGACTTTCCGGCAGACTTGGTCCAGCGGACCGGAATCCATTGGACAATTCGATCGTGTGTGGGCTCCAGTGGACTTTTTTTCCCCAAAAGTCTGACGCACCTAAAAATAAAACATGTTTCAAATCTATCCAACGGACTTAAGTCCGACGGACTAAAAATCAGGATACCGTTTGTCTGTGTGCTAGCCCGACGGACCAGATACGACGCAAGGGCAGCTATTGGCTACTGGCTATTGAACTTGTTTAGTTCCGTTTACGTCATCACATTCAAAACAAATGGACTTTTGAATGGACATAGTCCGGTCATGTGTGGCCAAGTCCGTTCTTTCAGAAAGTCCCTCGAACCTCCGCCGAAAGTCAGTCAGGAAGGGCGTCGGACCTAGTCCGTCGAAAAGTCTAGTTGTGTGTACGCGGCATTACTAGATTAAAAAGCCACGCCCGTTATTTAGCATAATTTAGCCACACCCACATTTTTTGCCATGGAGTGCAACACATGCCACTATCTCTCTGGTGGGGGCCTTGTGCATTACTTTGCCCTGGGGGCATGATGCGATTTAAACAGCCCAGTTAGTAGCAACAAAAGTAAGAGCTACAGTATGCTTCCACTACTTAAAACTGCATACTGAACATTCCTATGAAAAAATTAGACTGTGGAGTTTCTCTTTTAATCACTTTCTTTCTTAATCTACAGATCTGTATTCCCTATTTCCTCTGTCGGAAAAACATTAAGAGGTCTTGTCATCATAATCAATAGGATTTACAAAATAAAGCTAAAGGATTTTGCTTGCCCAATAGAATTAGGACATTGGTTTGTTATGGAGTGTTTGGAAACGTTTGCATCCAGGATACACAACATTCATAAAGCTGTTGTAAGCATTCAGCACACAGTACATGTGACCTTTGCGTGTTTTTAAGGCTCTATTATTTTATGGTAGGTTAATGTGATAATGTGTTATTTGTAATATGTGCTCAACTCAGGTATAATTTCTCCTTATCACTTATTGCTACAGGATGAAGCCTGAGTGAACACTTCATTTGTTTTAAGTCCCTAGATACAGATTTTCTTGTGTTTTTTATGTGTTTTCTAGTTTATAACTGCAACACAGCTGTACCTTAATCCTGGCAGGAAAATCACATACAGTATATAATACCCACTGCTAGAAAATAACAGGTTGTGTCCATAGGTGAGACTGTTAACAGATACATAAAATTGTAGTGGAGTATTTACTGTCAGACATGGAAAATTCATTGATGGCAGTAGTCTATATGGAAAGCATAAGACTGCTATGTAAAACTAGAATACACCAAAATAATGCATTCAATTTAATGCTTGCTAAAAATTAATTATTAGCAAACAAAGCCTTGTCAAATAGGAAATCAAACACCAAATATGACTGTATCCAGTAAAACTGCTGCGATGTTGAAGATAGAACGCCAATCCCCCCATCAATTTTGCTTTTAAGAATATGCCTGCCCCAAAGATGGTCTGCTTTGCTCACAGCAACTAACTGATCTGATTATTTTCTATGGGCAACATCACTAAGACAGCTTCTTCCTTAAGCTAACCAACCATAGATGGTTTGAATCTCGGCCAATTCAGCAGGGACTGGCTGAGATTCTAATAATCTATGGGCAGGCTTAATGTACCCAAGTAGATCCATCGATTGATGATTTTCCTCATTCGATCATATCAGGCCACTAGCAATAATTACTGTGTTCTCCCATCAGGGACATCTCCCCTAAATTTTCTTTCACATCATTCTTGCTATCTTTACCTGTTTTAGTTGAAAAAACCTGTTGTTTACAGAGCTCAATAGTGCAAAACTTTAATTTATGCTCACCTTCCCTGCTTATCTTTTTATACTGGTCCCAAGGAGCTTCAATCTGAGAGAGGACGTCTGAAGGTAGACAGTTTCTGCTATACTGTCTCTTTAGAAAACCAATACCACACTGTCATGGGCAATTCTGTTTAAAATGTTTATTTGTAAAACTAAGGCTGTGTGTAAATAGTTAAAAATATAAACGATCAGTTTATAACTATTATCAATTGTAAAATAATATTGACCAAGTGCATTACAGTTTCCCTTTATAAGGCAAGAAAAAGACTCACCTGTCACAGTGTACAAAGCAGTGATAACGAGTAACATTACAATGGCTATGTAGATATTAATTTTCATGGCTTGTTGGATGAAAATGCCTCCTGAAAACATATCTGCCTGAAAGAAAACATGTAATACATTTAGAATGAAAATCCAGCTTCATGGAAATTCTCATGATCCTTCAAAACCACTGAGATACTCCTAGTACATGCAATATGTTTTTAGAGCTTACTTCGGGTTTTCTGTAAAAAGTTTTTGGATTATTTGTCTAGGAATAAAGATACTATTTCTTTAGACATATGCAACCACTAGATCAATGTTTCTCAACCTTTTTTCAGTCAAGACACTCTTTAAAATGAGGCACAATCTCAAGACATCCCATTCTAAAATGTAAAAGAAACAAATAGTTTTACATAATCCAGCAGCATCAACACACGTAGGACACCCAACATTAGAGATGATTTATTTTATACAGCTTTAGACACTGGTACTGACTAGTATTCCATTGTTTCTCTTCTCCCTCATTTTCCCTCCCTCATTTAACTAATGTAACCCCAGTGCAGGCAGAGAAGAGCAAACAATAACATCCTCAGGTGCTTAATGTCTTCCTTATCAATTTATGACATCATCATTTGTTAGAATCCCAGCAGCTGGCTTGCACGGAGCACAAGTTTGTAATGCTGCACAAATTAAAACCTGTGGCTTTCTGTAAGGTGAGATCCACCTGCCAGCATGCTGACAATTTGGGGCAATTTGAGACAATTGTTTGCATTTTGCCATGGCACTAGACAATACAAGTTGAGTGATTTTTGACCTTGGCCAAAACAGAATTGGCCAACGCAAGATCTGTGCATTAGAACTTGCGTTGGCCAACTCTATTTTGGCCAAAGTCTGAACTATGAACTCTTTCATGGCTCAAACAGTGACCACCAACTAGATCTAAGCACCTGCCCAGCCCACATCTAGAATAAATCCCAGAGTCCTCTTGCAGCTGAAGGTTTGCACATATGGTATAGACCCCTTGGTATATAGGCTGCCATAGCTTTCCTATCTAAGGCCACACTGACACATGAGCCAAATTCCGTTATAAGTTCTAGACAGGTATATGAATTTGGCAAATTCTTTACCCCTTTTAGAATGCATGAGGCACACTTTCACAAAATCTGCCTGTGCCAATCTTTATGAATTCCAGGGATTGTGTCCAGGGTTGGTCATCTGATGTGGGAATGAGGCTTACAAGTGTATGTATAGCTAAAAAAAATATTTTAGTCATAGACAGAATAGGGAAGTATTAGAAACCCTGGCCATTTTTATGCTCTCTGTAGCTGCATTGGGTAGCTTCACCCTCTCTATTTGACCTTTTAACCATCGTCACCGAGACAGAAAGTAATGGAAAACCAAAAATGTAACAACTGTTACCAGAAAAGGAAGTGATAGGAAATCTTCCAATGGGTACATCTGTTCTATTGTTCTATTTATTCTATGCAGACACTAGTACCTGGGTGAAATTGGATCATGCCTTCATGCCCTTTTGTTTCTATAGATATCTTAAGATATAATACTGATTGTAGCTTTGTATATATTTTTGCAAACCACAAAAGTGCATGGGCAGAGTATATAACAGACTATCAGATACACAGTTTAACGATCTGTTTTCAAACAACAAGTATTTACAGTCTAAATAGGATATTTTTCTAATGCTCCATCCCAAAAATGCATTCATTGTCTTGTCAATAGTGGACAAATAACACACCAATGACTGATTGCTTTCCTTGCTCTAATCTAAAGATCTAGATCAAATAAGCATTGCATGTTAAAGAAGAACACTGTATCTTAACTCACTGATATCTTGGTGAACACATAGAGCAGGAGTGAAAGAACAGAGAGGTAGACCCTTATCCGGTTTCCACCAAAACGTTTCCTCAGATACTCTGGCATTGTTACAACCTGGGAAGAAAACATAAGAGTGACCAAAGACTGAATGACACAACGTTATACAGTTCTACACAAAGCCTATACATATGCACATTTATTATTAGAAAATGATTACTCAGGAAAAGTAGTCTGAAAAACATTAATCTGGTTGTATTACATTTATTGTCCACAAAGATGGATAATTTATTGCATTTATGGTTTATGTTAAATCACCAGCTTAAAAACAAAATAATGCTAACATTATACAGCTGGTTGCAATAACCAGACACTTTGGAGTTTATTTACTAAAGGTAAATAGCTGTTCACTTTTAAAGGGAAGGTGCACTTTGCAAGAACATTTTCTTCAGAGCTTAGTGATCAAGGTGAAGCTCTGCTGACTTCTACCAGCCAATCTTTTGCAAGCAAACATGTAATCTTTTTTTCCTTGCACACGGTTGGGGAAACTTCACAGCTCGAAATATTAAAAACATGCATTGACCCATGTCAACCAATCAGATTTTCTGTTTACTAAAATTTTGAGGCTGAAAGATGAACTCTTATTGGTTCCTATTGGTTACTGAACTTTTAGTTTATGCATGCTTTGTCGAATAAGTCTATATGACTAAAAGTCAGTTAGCCATGTTTTAGTATACTATAGGCTGGACTAGGGTTGTAAAAAGACCTGGGGCACCACAAGGAGGGTAATGATGTGGCATCATAGTAAATAGTTGGTGTGGTCAATTTATTATAACAGTCGGAGGGGTTTAATGCAGCATGATTAATTAAAACACTATGGGGGAATTCATAAATACTCCTAATTCAACTTGTGCAGTTGCCCATAGCAACCAATCAGCTTTCTTTTACTTGAACTTTATGGAGAAGAAAAAAATTGGGCACTTATATAGTGCAATACGATTATACAATAGCATAAGCAAATTCAAAAGCAGTTTCTCTATCCAAGTATTATACATTAATCAATGATGCAGAAATAAAAAAAGAAACAACCAGGCCCAGCAGCATTAAATGATTAGGTAATCAAATAACAAAGCCATGCCTGCAATTGCGATGTGTTTCATGTCCAAGAAAAGGGGGGCCCTTTAGCTGGGGAGAGAGATTCAGAGTAAAAAAAAATGAAAAGGGAAAAAGAAAAAAAGGGGGGAGGGAGAAGGAGAAGAAAGGGGAGGGGGGAGGGGGGAAGAGGGGGGGAGGCCATCCCTGTCCTGGAGAAAGGAGAAAAATATTAACACGTTGTACTAAATAACAGTTGTAAGACGTGCATAGGCGGTTGCGTTGATGGGAAGTAATCTAACCAGGACTGCCAGATACACAGAAGTTTATCGTGTTTGTCAGTTAGAATTGCCGTCAAATTCTTGTTCACTAGGGTGCCGCACACCTAACTTTTCACTTTGTCGAAGTTGAGAATAGGCGTCTTCCATGCTTTGGCAATCTTCTGTCTGCTGTTCTGTTCTGTGGCCCAGAATATATGGATCACGAGAGTGCGCTTTTGTTTGGCAGCGCCTTCTATCGGTTTGTGTAGGAGTGCCTCCCAAGGGTCTTTTTGTAAGTTTATGTGTAACACTTAGTAGAAGGGTATGCAGGGAGACATTTAGCAATTCTAGCTGGGGTAAAGTACCACTGAGACAAGACCTTGAAAGAGTTTTCTAAAGTTATTACGTTACGGGAGGAAAGTCCCTTTTCCAATTGGAGCAGTAAGATGGGGTACGCGAGTTAAAATTAGTCAGAATAGAGGACTATAATATTGACATTAGACCCTGTGTTGTAGAGGACATTCGACATCTGGTTTCAAATGCCGTTGTGGTTGTTGACCAATTGTGTTTTTTTTGGGGGGGATTTCAGCAGTGGTGAATTTGGAGGTAATGGAATTTCTCAGAGTCTGGAATGTCATATGTATCTTTAAGATATTGGAAGGTGATGTTCCTCCAAGGGGACAGTAAGGATCGATCTGAGTTGCTTTGCTGAAATAAGTAATATTCGGCATTCCTA
This sequence comes from Lithobates pipiens, assembly GCF_037356315.1. Lineage (NCBI taxonomy): Eukaryota > Metazoa > Chordata > Amphibia > Anura > Ranidae > Lithobates > Lithobates pipiens. Next base: position 40,477,525 of record NW_027507790.1, on the reverse strand, counting down.
GCCCTCCCTGAGTCTTAGGTCTATAGAGTAGATTTCTGTTCAGCCTCAGTTTAATTGAGCCCCAGATAAAATTAAACTTAAAAAGGAGACACTGCAATGAGCATAGGATATATGGGGGGACCAGAACAGGAAAGACCCTAAAGGGATAGAGCAATTTTGGCAGGAGAGTCATCTTTATTGCATATATTCGTCCCAGCCAAGAGATATGTGTTTTGTTCCATAGCTCTAATAGCCGAGTCAGTGTTCTAAAGAGAGGGGGATAGTTGGCACCATATGAGACCAAGTACAGCAGAGTAAGTGTGATTCCACAATAAGGAATGGAGTTGGACCACTGGAAGGAGAATTGGGTTGAAGGGCGGCGGCTGGCAGAGAAACGCTTAGGGCACGGAATTTGGCCTGGTTTATGCGGAGACTTGAAAGGGAGGAAAACCCATTCAACAGTGATATCAAGTTAGGCAGAGTGATATGCGGGGATGTGATATACACCAAAATATCATCAGCGAACATGGCTAATTTATGGTGCACACAGGCCAATTCAATACCCCTGATTTCTAGACTCAGGTGAATCTGTGCGGCCAGAGGTTCTAACACTATTAGAACCTCTGGAGAGAGAAGTGGAGAGAGGGGACATCCCTAACGAGTAGCTCGAGCTATAGAGAAGGAAGGCAATTCATGCTCCATTTACCTCACAGTGGCTGAGTGGTCACTATACAAAGCAGCAATCGATTTGAGTAATGCGTTGTCCACGCCTCTATGAGTCACAGTCGCTCGCAGGGTGTCAAATGCTTTCCGAATGTCTAAGGAGAGCAAAATTTATTGATGAACACACCAGTGTGTGTGAGGAGGAACGTTTGTCTGCAGCCTGTCTAAGGGGCACGAAGCCCCCCCGATCTTAATAGAACAGGCGGTGTAAGACTTGATTCAGTCGGGTAGCGAACACTTTGGGTAGAATTTTTAAATTAATGTTAAGGAGTGAAATAGGATGGAAGTTGGCCCAGGATTGGGAGTCTGTTTCTGGGTTGGGGAGCATCACAATAGAGGCCCATAACATAGTCCTTGATAAGTCTGAGGTAAGGGAGGTAAGGTGCAGGACAGCTATGTCCAACAATTTTTTGTAGAAAAGGGCCAGCTTCAAGCTTTCATTGTTTGCACACAACTTAGAAAATTTAATATTAAAAGCTGATTTTCTGCTCTGAGCAACTGCTCCAGTTGAGACAAAGTTGAAAAAGTGTGCCCCATACACTTTATATTACTTTCCCCATGTCACAAGTGAAAGTCTTACAGGTACCTCAGCACAAAGTTTACTTTTCCATTACATATACTTTTCATGCATACATAATATAGACAAAGACCAGGGGTATGTAGTATGTAACGGAGGGTGCAAGGGTCTGTAGTCAACAACTCAGTATTAGTGGTCGGTAGTATGTAACCCACAGTGCAGGGGTCAGTATTATGTGGCAAGAGTCTGGAGTTTGTTGCGCAAAGTGTAAGGGACAGTAGTATGTTGTGCAGAGTGCACAGGTCAGGAGTAACACAGAATGCGGGGATCAGCAGTATGTATTGCATAGTGCAGAGGTTAGTAGTATGTAACAAAGAGTTTACAGTTAAGAGTAAGTAATGCTGAGGGCAGTGATCAGGAGTGACACACAGTGCAGAGGTCAGGTGTAGTAACACATCCCCACATCCCCAAAAACAGAAACACCTGCCTTCTAGTACAAACATCTTCCTCCCTAAGCTAAAATAACCCCCAGTGGAAATTATCCCTCCCTTTCTAAAATCCACTCACCAAACCTCAGATACAGAGAAACCTGACAGAATGTTTAAAGTTCTACCTGATCTCCTCTCAGCTGTGTCATATACCATGTCAGAACTGAGGGACGATCCAAGGATTTCCTTTGGCTTTACAATGCCTATTGCCATTGTATCAGAGGTCAGAGAGGTGTGGGCAGGGCTGGCAGCTGAACTTAAAAAAATGGCACGCAGTTGTGGCCCCTGGACAAGAAGCAAGAGATGTAGGCACCTGCCTTGAGTGCCCAGTGATTGCGCCGCCTATGACTATAGGCCAGTGATGTCCAACCTAAAAAGGCCCAAGGACATCATCTGTTTTCACAACTCCAGTGGTGGGCCACATCTGAATCAGGCTTTATTTTTCCAATCCAAAAATATCAGGGGGTGGCCAAATGTATCAGATTAAAACCAGGAAAAGACAGGCATATAATAAGGATAACCCCCTCCATCTGTAGGGGCCACAATGCTTACCTATATACTGCCACTCTATCCTCCTCTCACCAGCATTTGTGGTAGTGTTGTGCTGACACAGACATGACTATGGGTAGTTGAGTGTATCTCAGAGCAAAGGTGTAAATATACCCCCTTTCATTGGTGTCAATGACAAAAAAATAATAACCCCCCTCTTCAATGGTGTCAGTAACAATGCCACCAATAATAAAACTCCCTTGATTGTGGTTATTTACAGTGACAGCACAAAAAATACCCTCTTTTTTGGTGTCAGTAGCAGCAAGAATAAATCCTCTTTTCACTTGTGTCAGTGTTAGTGGAAGTATTAAACAATCTCCCTTTAATTGGGGTTAATTGGAAGTAATAATAAACCTCTGCCTAACAGGCAGTGCTGGCATCATTTCAGTGCTGAAACACAGAACATTGCTGCCAGTGCCACTTTCCATTGTGTCTACTATATAGCTAGGACCTCCCAGACCAAAAAGAAAGGTCCCAAGAGGCATCAATTAGACAGGCCTGCTATACATGTTCACAACAATATTTCTTCTCTGTCTTATTAAAAAAGGCTAAACAACCAGTTTGCCATGTTGTCGTATTATTATTAAATGTTCAAAGTCATACATACTGGATGAATACATTCTGGGTTTCAATATACATTTTAAGATAATGTTATTAAAAAAATAAAAAAATTTAGAAATGGGATAAGAGCACATTTTTTAATCTACCAAAAGAATTATCTATTAACATAATGGTATCACATTTAGAACAAAAACTTTGTTTTAGCAGCAATGTTAAACACTTCTATGTTTGATTAAACTTTTTAACTGGCGGGTGGCAAAAGAGGTGGCAGAGGAAATAAATACAGTATATAACTTATTTGTTTACATGAGGGTATAGATGGGGAAGAGTCAGGGGAGGAAAAGCATGTTACAATGAAGGAAGTATTGGGGGAGTATTTAGTATTGAGGGATTGAGGGAGAGGTGTCTGATCACCAGTAGTCTTGAACCTATCCAAGAAAGATCTACTGTATGTTCAGAGGGGAAAGATCAGTTTGTAGGAAAATGTTGTGTAATCCAGGGATGATAAACTTTCTGAATTTATCATTTTTATAGCTTTGGATTACTGACATTTTTTGTAGCACTTGCAGGTTAATATTCTTTTTGTTGCTATTAATATAAAAAATAAAAAAAACACAGAAAAACAACAATTTGCCTTATGTAAAGTCTAATAAAATAAAGTCTCTCACCCCAGCTTTTACATATATGGGTACAAATATCCAGCCAAGAATTACCACAACAACCAGTGCCTGAAAAAATAACACAAGATCATGTTAATAATCTGTACTTATATAAGTAGTGACTTTTCAAAGTGAAAATACATGTTGCCATTTCCGAGACACGGTAATAATCATTTTTAAATAAATTATATAATAATTGTTTTTAAATAAATTATATAATCATAAACTATTTGAATGTATAGCTATGGACAGCTTAAAGTAGAAACATTTAAGTATTTACATGTTTTAAAAAACAGTAAATGAGCTTTGAAACAAGTACTCCCTTACCTCTATACCAGAAGGTACTATGAATTAATGTGACGTCCGATTTGGTGATCTTACTGGACAGCAAAGTTATTTTAATATACCGTATTTATCGGAGCATAACACACACAGGTGTATAACACGCACATTCATTTTAAGAGGGAAGTTTCAGGAAAAAAATTAAATTTTTGTATTGGCTTATAACACGCACACGCTATTTGCACCCAATTTTCATGGTGAAAAAGTGAGTGTTATACACCAATAAATACAGTACTTATAGATTGATTGGCACTATTATCATAGATGTACCTTGGAGGATCTAAGGGTCTAAGGGAAGTAATATATGGCTCCACTTGAAGAGAGTTACTCCCTGGATGTGTGCTAGCTAATGCTATGTGTATGTATGCTTGTTCAAATACGACTCTTGGTTTATGTCTAATGACCACGTTATCATTTTTTAAATCTAGGGAAAGGTGGAGGTAATGTAATAATATTCAGCATATTTTGTATTTTATTACTTTTAATACGTATTCAGTAGAAGATATTTTTAATTTCCCAGTTCTCTGAGGGTAACCACTTTTTGAGGCTTCTCTTAGCCCTAGATTTATTTTCTCACTCTCTTACCATTTTAACCCCATACTATCTCCATAATTGCAGTTTCAGCTCACACTGTCTCCCCTGTCTCCCAAAAAAAAAACTTTGGTCCGCACTTGTTTCTATAACTTTAAGCCTACGCCTACTTTATACTTTCAAGCCCACAAAGGCCTCCAAAGCGTAAACTGTCACTGTTTGCCTGCAGGCTAACACCCGAGACTGCTCTCTGTGTCCATAGACACACAGTCCTGCTCAGCCCTGCACCCTGCTCCCTCTTCACTGGCTGTGATTGACAACAGCAGGAGCCAATGTCTCTGAGCCTATGAGGAGGGAGAGAGCCCAGAGAGTTCCTGCTCAGGTAAGTATAGGGTGGGAGGATGGAGCTGCACTCGGAAGGTTTTTCACCTTAATGCAGAGAATACATTAAAGTAAAAAAAAAAAAACTTTAGCTTTTAGAGCCACTTTAAATATACCATCAAAAGATTTTTTTTAGATCTATTAAATATGTAAAATGACTGTTGATGCTGCATGAAAATATGTAAGCTTGTAACTTCCTATGGGGAACTGACAATACAATTCTTCTAAAGTCATGTTTCTGGTTGGAGGCCAGCTTCCATAAATAAAAGAATGTCCACTCAAAATTATTTTTTAACACTTTACTGTGACATATCTTCTTCTGTACAGTGCATAACACCACAGTTCCATTAATTCTGACGCACAGCACATTCTTTGCAGAAAGACATCTTAGTAAACAGCAGACACAGTCCCAAGCACAGTACTTTGCTTGTGAGTGTTCTCTTGATATTTAATTCGGGGTCCCAGGCCTAGAGGGAATCCACTCTCCAGACTGCAGACCTGCAAGGGTCTCCTCCCTTGTAAGTCCCCCAAACATGGGTGCCCATCAAGAGCCTACTGACAGCCCAGCCCAAAGGGGTCTCATATTCCAGCACAGGTCACAGACCTACATGTTGTTCAGGGGTGACCTGCTCCCATGCTCCAATCTATGCTATCTACACAACTGCTGAACTATTTAATAATAAATAATAGAATTCAAAGGCATAAGCACAGCAAAGGAAACCAATGCAAAGAGAAAAATATCTTCTACCTAATAATGCATTGTCCAGGTTTATAAACACTATCAAAGCCAAAGTATGAAGAACTTGGAAAGAAAATGGGAAGTATATGAGAAGTAGTTGTTGAGTATTAGTGTTAGCATGCTGTTTATACAGACATAGGTGCAACATCCATTCCCATATATTAGTAGTCCTGTTAATAGGTGGTGGTGTTATGCTTGTTAGCAAGTTCTTTCTAGTGGAACCTAATGTTTATGATGTCAATTCCTGCCTCTATCTTCCTGTTTACCAATAAATGAGAAGGGCTTAGCCATATGTCCAGCAACATTTTGATTGGTAAGAAACATATCTGCAGTAGTTTTCTACTATCTACTACTACTAACTACTATCCAAATCATTTGGTGGAGGGGGGCCAGGCACATCAGTGCATGACCTCACAAATGCGCTTCTGGAAGAATGGTCAAAAATTCCCATAGACATTCTCCCATAGACACTAGAGTAAAAAGACATAGCCCAACCCTCACCTTAAATTGTTTTGTCTTAATGCCAAATATGTGGACACATCTCTCAATGTATGTAAATGTAAGACTGGTTAAGGGAAGTATTACAGTATCACAAGTGTGTTACAATAACTTACATTCCATTCAAAGCCTCCAATTACAATCCCACCAGCAGCTGCGGTACCTGCCAGACCAACAAAGTGCCCACTTCCGATGTTACTGGCAAAGAGGGATGCTCCAATCTGAAAACATGAAGAAAACAGCATTATACATTATTAAAAAAATCTGAAGAGCTTTAGATTAACATTACATACTTGGTAAAAGCATAAACTAAGAAACCACAGTTTGAATTTACTTATCCCTTGTTTCTATAACCTATTCATATTTTACATAAATTACCCAGAGGCCCTTCTAAGTATATTTAGAATATATTTAGTTAAAGTGGATGTAAACCCACCACTCACCCAATATAAACGAATGGCACTGTTTTTTGTTTACAAACTTTTTATTAGGTACAAAAAAGTGGTTCAATGGCACTGTTTTAATATATATATGCATGCAAGCCTTCTGCATGTAGCCCTACCTTACAAATGTCACCCCCTTCAGTAGTAGGAGCCCTGCAAAACTCTGGAATCGGTGGGTGGGTCTCTTTGCTTGGTAGGCAGAGTCGTGATGTCACAAGACTCCCTGCCCACCTCTACACTCCTAATCCTGAGTTTTGAGTAACATCCAGTCAAAACTCAGGAAATGCATCACATGAATTCAACAAGCCCAATCATGCTGAGGTGTGGAGCAGCCAATTCTGGGAGAGCTGGAGAAGAAAGGAGGAGGGATGTGAAGCTGGAATCGTAACCCTCTCTCTCTAATGCCATTCATGAGATAAAGAAATGAGCTGTCAGTCACAGCAGTGGAGGATGTGGCAACACAAACTTATCTGTGTGTCATTTGTTATCTTACTAAAAAAAGACCAGAGGATTGCTCAGAGCTGGATTAACTCTTCATTGCAAGAGACTGGGCAGAGATGACTTGACATCCTCTACTGTACCAGGTAGAAGTCTTCATTAAAAAAATAAAAAAAATTCAGGTTTACATCCACTTTAGGAATTTTATAATGCAGTCAAATTCCTTCCTATTTTTTAATCTGGGCTGGAAACATGACAAGGAAAGCTAATTGGATGTTTTGAATAATACAAACTAAAGACCCCTACGTGTCAGTTTCTAGTGACCTGTTTGCTCATGACCCCCAACCATAGGTGTGCACAACCTATTGCATTAGTGTGTGCACCCTAAAGCTCAAACACACATGCTTTTTTATGCAGCCTCAGCTGTACTGGACAGTGAATGAATGGGAATAGCTCTGTGCTAAGCAGCTTCCTGTTCATTCACAAACTGAAGCATAGTAAGCTCTGGGGGCAGAGTGAAATGTGTTGGGTGTGGCCTGGTCAGAGTCCAGGCTGAGGTTGCCACTCCATTCATTACAGCAGGACACTATAGATGTGCAACTTCCAAGGGTCACCCTTCCTTTATTGAAGCATAGTTAGCACAGTTTACTATGCTTCAGTTATGAATGAACACAGTGAGTGTGTTAATTTAGAAAAGGAAGGTGCATACATACATATTTACCAACACCCCTTCCCCCATTCTCCATCCTGAAACATCCACCAAAGCAGCTGGAGGGAGAGGAGGGAAGCCAGCAGCATTGTGGGAGGAGGGGGGGGGCGACACAGGGGAAGCCTGGGCAGTATGGGGGGATCGACATCACACATAGTGATTAGGGTGTGCCAAGGCACATCTGGCACACTTCCTGTGCATGCCTACCTGCAGAGTTTTAATCGCAACCCTTGCCCACAACTGTGTTTATTGTTACATCTTCGAAAGCCAGCATTACAATTTATAAGTCTCCAATGTTACAAGAGATCACTTCTCATTACCAAAATGTATGTTACTAGAGAGTTTTTCAAATTTCAAGAGACTGTTTTGTTACACATTACAGAAACTGCTGCACCTGAGTTTTATATGTTACAGAAACTATCATGATACAGATACCGGTCTAAATGATGTGGCACGTTCACCAATGCCAGGAGTCTGGCAGACAAGATGGTTATACTAGAGATACTGTTGTATGAGGAGGATTTGGATTTTGTGGGAATTTCAAAGACTTGGTTCAACAGCTCTCATGATTGGCTGGCAACCACTCAAGGGTATACCCTTTATCGCAGGGATAGAAAGGGTAAAAAAGGGGGAGGGGTATGCCTATATATCAAGAATAATGTACAAGTGAATGTGAGAGATGACAGTCACTAAGGGAGCTAGGAAGGAGGTGGAATCTTTATGGGTAGAGCTCCAAAGGGTTGAAGCTAAAGGGAAAATAATACTGGGAGTATGCTATAGGCCCCCTAACCTGAGGGAGGAGGGGGAGCTCCTATCACAATTTGGATTAGCAAGGATGGGAAGTGTTATCATTATGGAGGGTTTTAATTATCCAGACATAGACTGGGTGGAAGGAACCACACATTCGTCTAAGACTCGCCAGTTCCTAAATGTCTTGCAGGACAATTTCATGGGTCAGATGGTGGACCAACTAGAAATAGAGCGTTACTGGATCTACTACATCTACTGAAATATGGAGCAATTTAGGAAACAGCGACCACAGGTCAATTGGCTTCAGTATAAATCACACAAATAGGAAACATAAAGGAAATACAAAGACACTGAATCTCAAAAAAGCCAACTTCCCTAAACTACGAACCTTGCTACAAGATATAAATTGGGATAAAATCTTAGGAACAAAGAACATGGAGGAGAGATGGGTCAGGAGACTGTCATGCTACTAGTGATACTGCATGAGATTACCATGTTACAGAGACCATTGCAAATTACATGAGACTGCTAAGCCTTTCAAAAGCATGCAGTGTTGTATTTCAACCCAACCTAAAGCCTTCTCAAATAATTTGTCTTGGCCTGTCCAATAACTTTTTGAGGTGTTTGATAATAAGCAAATAACCCAGTTCAGAGATCTAATGTTGGATGTTTTTGTACATAAACCTTTGTGTATCTTTGGAAATAGAGAAGAGGGAATGGACAAATTAATATACCATCTAACAATTCTGAATATGTCATCTAAAAATTCTGCTAAGGTTTTTGTAACTGTCAGAAGGTTTTTGCCTTTTTATAGGTGGAGATGGGGGCTCTAAGTAAATATTACACACAAGAATTATCAGAGGTGCTAATATTTTTATGTATACATTTTTTTGTTTTTACACGCATTAGGTCCGATTTTGGGAGCACATGTCGCATGACATGTATAAATCAATGGTTCCCTATGAGAACCGTCTTAACTGGTCCGACACAAGTGGGTCCGACTTTAGAAAAACTTCCTGTACTACTTTGGTCCATTTTCAGCCAATTCAATATTATTGAAGTCCGATCCTTGTCCTAACCATCCGACTTGTGACATCCGACATGGTAATTATCGCAGCAGGAAAAGCAATTTATGTCACACTGGGATTGTTTTGATTGGTCAAAGGACAAGTCAAACTATCTCAAAGTCGGAGCAAAATCATATCCTGTTCATTCAAGTCGAATGGAAGTAGGACCAAAGTAGGACCAATGTCGCACAGCAAAGTAGGATGACAGTCGTGCCATACCAGTGTGAACCTGGCCTTACAGTGGAAATCTGTACATTGTTGCACACACTATAGATCAGGAGTCTCCAAACTGTGGCCCGAGGGCCAGATGTGGCCCTTTGCTAGCCTTTATGTGGCCCTTGGGGCACTATTCCTCCCACTGATATGAGGCACTTTTCCTTCCACTAACACCAATGGGGCACCATTTCTTCCACCGATACCAGTGATGGGATACTATTCCTCTTACTAATTTGGTCACTACTCCTCCTATTGACAACCAACCCTAAGGCCACATTTATTCTCACTCATGCTGGAGGCGTGTCATTTTCTGCCCCTGCTGGCCACAATCCGGCCCTCCGCAAGTCTGAAGGGCAATAAACTGGCCCTTTGTTTAAAAGGTTTGGAGACCCCTGCTATAGATGAACTGTATGCTCTACTGAAGATATACTTTTGTTAAACTCTGTGTATTAATTATCCTATGTATTGCATATAATATAAAAAGTAAAGATATAATCTATATGAATGTTTAACAGCAATGTGAAAATACAGTATATGTCATTGTAATTAATTAGATAACGTTAATGGCATTATGTACAAGGTCCTCTGTTGAGCTGCATCTCACTTTATCTCAAGCTTTGTTTCTTCATATAGTCTGACTCCTCTTATTTCTTCCTAATCATTCTATTTCCATGCTTTAGGTCATGAATGCAACAAAGAAGGCATGCATAGCCTATGTTCTTAGCCCTTGTACACACGGTCGGACATTCCGACAGAAAATGTCCGATCGGACCGTGTTGTCGGATAATCCGACAGTGTGTGGGCTCCATCAGACTGTTTCCATCGGAATATCCGACGGACAAAGTTTTAGAGCTGGGCTATAAAACTTTCCGACAACATGATCCGATCGGACTTTGTCCGATTGTGTGTAGAGAATTCCGATCGGACAAAGTGCCACGCATGCTCAGATTAAATTCCTAGACCAAAGCTATTAGCTACTAGCCTGAACGTAGTCCCGTCGTATGAAATAACGTCATGACGTTCAGAGCGATCGGATTTTCCGACAACTTTGTCCAACCGTGTGTATGCAACACCGGTTTCAGACAAAATCCGACGGATTTTGTTGTCAGAATGTCCGACCGCGTGTTTTAGAGTTTCATAAGGCCTGGTGTGACAATTTAGAGTTAAATACATTTACAGTTAAATACATTTTTTGTTGTAGAGATGCCCAAAATCTGACTTGTATCTTGGTGCAGTCTTCTGGAAAAATCAGTAAGTCAATCACACAAGCAGGAAATTACATATCTGGGGGGGCATTCTTTACACCATCTGTGTATAGAACATCTCCAGGTTGCCATATTGCATTGCATTTTTACAGAAAATTACAGCGCTGCAGATTGAAAAGGAAAGGTATTTTTTTAAATAAAATTTAGTTACACTATGACTTGTGTAGTAATTGTATGATATATCTTTTTTTTCATTTGCTATTTTTTCCCACAAAAGTGGAGTTACGCTTAAAAGATGTTTTTTTAAATGTTTTTTCACAATTAAGAGATAGCGTTATTTGAGTGATGAGTTCTCTTCATGGAGATATCAGGGGTCATTAAACTCCTAATTCCCTTTCCTGCATTCAGGCAAATCTGAGGATACAGTATCCTTGATTGCTGCTTCACTCGGCTCTTCTAATCGGGAACTGATGGCTCTAAATCTGGAAGTGCTCAGAGCTGAGAGCTTTTAGGTTAATACGTCACAGGAGAGATGGAGGAATGGATGTTTCTTGATGTCTCTCCTACTCGCCATCCCACTAGTGATCGGGTGGCTGTATAGCCACCGGATCCCTTCTACAATAAAGCCTGCTCTTAAAACTAAAATGTAAAAACTCCTAGCTTCTGTTGTGGCTGTTAGTTTATTTACATGCTGCTATTTCCACCAATGTAGTAGTAACATTGCGAGTAAAAGTGTTAGCCCTTGTACACACGGTCGGACATTCCGACGGAAAATCCGACCGTGTGTGGGCTCCATCAGACTTTTTCCGTCGGAATGTCCGACCAACAAAGTTTGAGAGCTGGATATAAAATTTTCCGACAACATGATCCGATCGGACAAAGTGCCACTCATGCTCAGATCAAATTACAAGACCAAAGCAACACCAGTTTCGGACAAAATCCGTCGGAAAAAATCCAATGGATTTTGTGGTCGGAATGTCCGACCGTGTGTACAAGGGCTTAAACTAAAAAGATTCTGTTTTAAACAGGACACGCCAAACCTGAGCAGATTAGCTTATCCATATTGCAAAATAAAAACGAATTTAGCATACACATTGCTGTATATTAAGTCTCATTGTTGGGAGTAGTTTTAGGAACAGAACTCCTGGTACAGAGAGGGATGATCCTTCCCTAACCCTTCCTGTATCTCTCACACTAACCTCCTTGTACAGTATTACGATGCTCTGCGTTATAGACCAACCTTACTGTGATTAATATTTGCATTAAAATCTCACATTTCATACTAAAAGTCCTCAGCGCAAGCTGCAGAAGTATCTGCATTCAGTTGTGTTCAGTTTAAGGTGACCTTGATGCCCTTTGTAAAGAAAAGCCACCTGCACCTTACTTCTTTATCATCCGCAGCAGGTATTTCACAATTTCTGGTGCGTAGAATATCTGCTCTCCCAACTACTTGATGTGGTTGCTCCTCGCAACTTGTCACTACAGGACTAACACTCTGAAAGGAAAAACCATAGTGTACAGCAGGGGGGTAGCAGTTATTTGCCCCACCCATACTGAAGGAAAGCCGGCAACTAAAAGAGATTGTGCATTTTTATATCTGTATAAACTCACCGGTCTCTTTTCTATTACCGGGTTGGACCCCCTTCAGAACTGACTTAATTCTTCAGGGCATAGATTCAACAAGGTGTTGGAAACATTCCTCAGATTTTGGTCCATATTGACATGATAGCATCACGCAGTTGTTGCAGATTTTTCGGCTGCACATCCATAATGTGAATCTCTCATTTCACCACATTCCAAAGGTGCTCTATTGGATTGAGATCTGGTGACTGTGGAGGCCATTGGAGTACAGGGAACTCATTGTCATGTTCAAGAAACCAGTGGCGAGCTTTGTGACATGGTGCATTATCCTGCTGGAAGTAATCATCAGAAGATGGGTACTCTGTAGTCATAAAGGGATAGACATGGTCAGCATCAATACTAGGTAGGCCGTGGTGTTTAAATGATGCTCAATTGGTACTAAGGGGCCCAAAGTGTGCCAAGAAGATATCCCCCAAACCATTACACCACCAACACCACCAACCTGAACCCTTGACACAAGGCAGGATGGATCCATGCTTTCATGTTGTTTACACCAAATTCTGACCCTACCATCTGAATGTCGCAGTTGAAATTGAGTCTCATCAGACCAGGCAAAGTTTTTCAATCTTCTATTGCCCAATTTTGGTAAAATGGGTGCAAATTGTAGCCTCAGCATCCTGTTCTTAGCTGACAGGAGTGGCACCCGGTGTGGTCTTCTGCTGCTGTAGCCCATCTGCTTCAAGGTTCGATGTGTTGTGCCTTCAGAGATGATATTCTGCATACCTTGGTTGTAACGAGTGGTTATTTGAATTACTCTTGCCTTTCTATCATCTTGAACTAGTCTGCCCATTCTCTTCTGACCTCTGACATCAACAAGGCATTTTCGTCCACGCAACTACCGCTCACTGGATATTTTCTCTTTTTCTGACCATTCTCTGTAAACCCTAGAGATGGTCGTGCATTAAAAATTCCAATAGATCAGGAGTTTTTTAACCACTTAAGGACCGAGCCTCTTTCTGAGATTTGTTCTGAGATTCTGAGATTTGTTGTTTACAAGTTAAAAACAGGGGCCCCTCTCCCGCCGCTGATAAAAGTGATCTTGTGGCGAATCCGCTGCAGAGACCACTATTATCGAAAACTGGACCACTGGCTGAAGAAGAGGATACCAGGGTTATGGCAGCTAGCTGCTGCCATAGCAAAGATATTCCTCTTCAAAGTTAGGACGTATATCCTTTGGCACCAACAATCATGCCATGTTCAAAGTCCCTTAAATCCCCCTTGTTCCCCATTCCGATGTTTAGTTTGAACTTCAGCAAGCCGTCTTCACCACGTCTAGATGCTTAAATGCATTGAGTTGCTGTCATGTGATTGGTTGATTAGCAAGTTGTGTTACCAAGCAATTGAACAGGTGTACCTAATAAAGTGGCCAGTGAGTGTGGTTTTTGGTGTTAACATTTGAAGTACACTTGAGTTAACCCCCACCTGTTTTCTACCTCTCATTGCTGGATCGTAACTATGGAGGATCGCCATACTGACTATTACTGAGATACAAAAGCATAAGAAATGCGTGACTATTAAATCCTATGGCGGGCTCTACATGTGCGGGTTGTGAACATCATCCTTAGTGGGCACTGATTAGGGGTACTGATGGGCACTGATAGATGGCACTGGTGGGCACTGATTAGCACCACTGCAGGCCACTGATTGGGGGCAGGGATCTGTACTGAGGGGACCGATGTCCATCTAACAGAAGCCTGTTAACGGCTTTCCTCTTCTCTTAACGCTGACAGCGGGGGGGGGGGGGGGGGGGAGACAATAACCATCTTATGTTTAATTCTGTGACCAACTGTCATTGGCTGACACAGAGATTACAGAGCGCGCCGCCTGGGCAGCAGAGACAAAGGACGTCCATACATGCCCTCCCAGGAATGTAAGCCCACACTGTAGCTGTCTTTTGGCTATAGTGCGGGTGCCAACTGGTTAAAAACCACAAGAAATGTTTCATCATGCTCCTTGTTGATTTGACCCCACTGAGGATTCAAAAGTTGATCGAACTTTCTTAAAACAAAACAAAATAATTGAATGAAATCCTTGTAATGTATGTACATCTAAAACAATTCCCCTGTCCACACATAAAATTTGGATAGGGAAATCCTCCTCACTGTTATTGTATTCTGACATCAGGGATAATCCTCCGCAATCGGAATACACAGATCAGCACAGCAGCTATTGGTAGATCGACTTCTGTTGAACTGCAGTGGCCATAAATGGATCAAAATTCATTCAGTCCCTGCTGAACCAACTGAATTTCAATTGATCCGTGGCCACCTTAACCACTTGCCGACCATCTCACGCTGATATATGTCGGCAGAGTGGCACGGGTGCGCAAAACGATGAACCTAACATCACTGCATCATCGGTGGCTAGCGGGCGCGCGCATGCCGCCGCACGCTGCGGGTGCTGCAGACTTGATGTCCATCAGTGGCCTGTAAACAATGCATTTTCCTGTTCTGCCTAGCAACATGAAAGGGATCTATTGCTCCCAGTAATTGGGAGCAGTGATCTCTGTCATGTTCTAGTGAGCCCATTCCCCCTACAGTTAGAACACACTGAGGGAAAACATTTAACCCCTTTATCGCCTCCTAGTGTTTAACCCCTTCCCTGCCAATGACATTTACACAACAATCAGTGCATTTTTATAGCACTGATTGCTGTATAAATGCCAATGGTCCCAAAAGTGTCAAAAGTGTCCAATGTACTAATAAAATAATAATAATAATAAAAATGCCATAAATCTATCCCCTATTTTGTAGACGCAATAACTTCTGCGCAAACAAATCAATATGCGCTTATTGTGATTTTTTTTACCAAAAATATGTGGAAGAATACATATTGGCCTAAACTGAGGAAGAATTTTTTATTTATTTTTTGGGGATATTTATTATAGCAAAAAGTAAAAAATGTAGCTTTTTTTTCAAAATTGACACTCCTTTTTTGTTTATAGCCTAAAAGATAAAAACTGCAGAGGTGATCAAATACCACCAAAAGAAAGCTCTATTTGTCGGAAAAAAAAGTACTTCAATTTTGTTTGGGTACAACATCGCACAACCGCGCAATTGTCAGTTAAAGCAACACAGTGCCGTATCGCAAAAAAAGGGCTTGGTCATTAAGGGGGTAAATCCTTTCGGGGCTGAAGTGGTTCAGTAAATCAGGGCTTTGTTTCCTACAAAAGCTAGTCTTACAGACTTAAGCTGCTGATACATTTTTAAAACTCTCTCTGTTGAAGTCATAAAAATGAAATAAAAAGAATGCAATAAATACATGAATATGCAATGTTTCATGTTAACCTGGATGAAAAAGAAATACAAAATAATTTTAAAATGTCTATTCCTTTGCAAATGATTTATTTATGCACATTTTTGGGGTGTGGCGAACATTGTGATGGACATCGAGGGACACTATTTTTTTATTTTTAATAAATGACTTGTCAAAAACAGTTTCCTGTGTTTCTTACTTTTTGACAAATAATGTTTCTGTAAGTATTAGCTAAGTACTCCTTACGGGAACTTTTTTGGATCCTTCAGAAAGTTTTCCCTCCCTCATTCTTTATGAAGGGTTTATTATATTTATATATCTGATTTTATGTACCTACAGTGAATACATTTTTGCACCCATACTCCTAATGAGTGAACGTGATTCACGAAACGCGTAGAGTTTTTCCATTCATATGATGTCAAGACAGTTCGGCTTTCATACAGCATGTACTCAGTTGTATGTATATGTATAAATATGTATCATCATTGTATACAGTGTATATGTTCATGGTATACTTTTACCAATATGTCAGTGTCAGCCTTTGTATATGCTTATGTTTAGAAAACTTTATCATGGATTTCTAGACCACAGAATTGCTTTGATACAATAAAGGTTTTATTATATATATATATATATATATATATATATATATATATATATATATATATATATATATATATATACTCCATACACTTATTTTTGCAGCAATAAGCCTCATTTAAAGTCCCATTCTTTTACCTTTGTTTTGAACTAATAGTGCTTATATCCTCCATAAAAATTCAATGTACTAAATACGTGTCTTCCTCAGGGGGATAATCCTCAGGGGAGCTCACATTTGGACACCCCCACCCTCCCTGGCCAATCAGAAGAGCCACTTCTTGATTGGCTGGGAGGAGGAGCAGGAAGACATTAGCAAATATTAATTTGCTAATGTCACACAACTGGGTGGGCTCGGGTGCAGTGCTCTGCGTCCCAAGCCCACCCTTTTTTTAAGCCAATTAAAGCCTCAGGCTCTAATTATGTGCTTCAGAAAAAAAACATTGAAATCCAATTCCAGCACCTGGCATGTAGGTTAGGGGGCCGGACACATGGATAGGGGGGCGGCGCCCGTACGCCCCCTATGGACAGACTGCCACTGTTTAAACTTGAAATATACTTGCCACAATTTAGAGGGTGTGGACAATACCAGCAGCATAGTCAGCCTACCCTTTGGTAGGTAGCATTTAGTAGTTCATGGAATTTTTACAATATATGGAAATTGATGTATGAGTCTTTAAATTGACATTAACCTGAGTATGATTATAAGAACAGATTGTCCCTCCCCAGAAAATAAGCAGAGAATTAGTGGGAGTGTAAACTAGATAAATAGTGCATAGAATGGAATTAGAAAGAGGGTACAAGAACTCTGGAGTGCATTATTCAAGTTGGGTTGGGAAATATGGGCATATAAAAGGTCAAGTCAGGCATGCGCAGGAGAAGAATAAGGGAGTGGGGGTGAGGAATAGGGTAGAATAGGAGATAGGTGGGTTTCAGGCTAGGACTATGAAGAGAACTGTCAAGCTCACTAAAGGTAGCAAGAGAGAGCGGAGAAGAGACAGGGGGGCTGGTGGTAAGAAAGGCCAACTAGGAAAGTGGGTAGGAGGAGAGTAAGAGGAAAAATGTTTGCCCCCAGTTCTATGATGAGGAGCAAGGGTACTATTTAATATAGTTGAGAAGTAAAGCCTTATCTGAGAAGGTGAAGTCATTCCAGTAAAACCAAGTTTAAAGATATATGTTATGTTTGTTTTGAGAGGATAGGATAAGGTCCTCCATCCTCCTGATCCCCTCCACCTTATTAGACCCTATGGATATTGTAGGTGGGAAAGGGTATTTTCCATTTAAAATAGCATGCTTATTGCTTTTGTATTGAACATACCGGTAAATGCATCCATGTATTATCATTTTGCGGGCAGGCAGCCTACCCACCCTTGATTATGGGCCCTAAAGCAAGCTACAGTGTTATTGTATTTATATGTTTTGTCTTTATTGCACATGCACTTTCACTGGGTGAATTACTATGCACATTTTCTATAAATAAACCCCCTACTGTTATAGAATTGGCTCTTTCATAATTGTCTTTCTATTTCAGTCTAGTAAATAGGATAAAGACAAGAGAATAAAGGTCATTACACATAACTCCGGTTACAATGTACCCACGTCCACATAACTTATATAGCACAATACTGACCCCTGGAATTGTTTGGATCTCTGTCAATCTGTCACGTAACTGTTCAGATATGTCTGTAGTAAGTGTGACGAGCCCCAGGAAGATATGGGATAATCTTATGCAGAGAAATTATTAATCTGAATAACAGGTATTAGGCACACAATCAAGTCAAATCATTAACCACATATATTCATACCATTGCAATCCCCGACAAAAAACATTACCACTGCAGAATGGACTTTCAACATACAGTTAAGATCTCGGCAGCAACTAAGGAGCTTTCTTGACCAGTCAAATAACAGTAAAACACCCATCGAGGCAGCTACAGTGCCTTGAAAAAGTATTCATTCCCCTTAAAATTTTCCACATTTTGTCATGTTACAACCAAAAACGTAAATGTATTTTATTGGGATTTTATGTGATAAACCACGCTGTAGATCCGAGGGGGACATGCAAGGAAAATAAAAAAAAACAGCATTTTAGCTCACACATGATTGGATGATAAAATCAGCAGAGCTTCCACTCATTTCAGATCTACCCCTTATATTTACAGCGACTGCACGTCCAAGTGCACTTTCAGTGCAAAGTGGATTTGCCTTTCGTAAATAACCCCCAAAGTGGTACATAATTGTGATGTGGAAGGAAAATGATAAATAGTTTTCAATTTATTTACAAATAAATATGTGAAAAGTGTGGTGTGCATTTGTATTCAGCCCTCTTTACTCTGATATCCCTAAGTAAAATCTAGTGGAACCAATTTCCTTCAGAAGTCAGCTAATTAGTAAAAAGAATCCATCTGTGTGTAATTTAATTTCATTATGAATACAGCTGTTCTGTGAAGCGCTCAGAGTTTTGTTAGAGAACCTTAATGAACAAACAGCATTATGAAGGCCAAGGAACACACCAGACCGGTCAGGGATAAAGTTGTGGAGATTAAAGCAGGGTTAGGTTATAAAAAAAAATATCCCATGCTTTGAACATCTTACAGAGCACTGTTCAATCCATCATCCGAAAATGGAAAAAGTATGGCACAACTGCAAACCTACCAAGACATGGCCGTCCACCTAAACTAAAAAGGCCGGGCAAGGAGAGCATTAATCAGAGAAGCAGTCAAGAGGCCCATGGTAACTCTGGAGGAGCTGCAGAGATCCACAGAAGAAGTCCTGTTTGCAGTTTGCGAGAAGCCATGTGGAGGACACAGCAAACACGTGGAAGAAGGGGCTCTTGTCAGATGAGACCAAAATTGAACTTGTTGGTCTAAAAGAAAAACGCTATGTGTGGTGGAAAACTAACACTGCACATCACCCTGAACACACCATCCCCACCGCAAAACACGGTGGCGGCACCATCGTGATGTGAGGATGTTTTTCTTCAGAGTTGATGGGAAGCTGGATGGAGTCAAATACAGGACAATCTTAGAAGAAAACCTGTTAAGAGTCTGCAAAGACTTGAGACTGGTTTGGAGGTTCACCTTCCAGCAGGACAACTATCCTAAACATACAGACAGAGCTACAATGGGATGGTTTAGATCAAAGCATATACATGTGTATTGCCGCGTACACACGGTCGGAGAATCCGTCGGAATGCGCCTTATCGGACCGTGTCGTCAGATAATCCGACTGTGTGTGGTATGCATCGGACTGATTCCGTCCGAATCTCAGTCGGACCCAATTTTCCAACATGTTGGAAATATTTCCCGACCAACTGGGCCGGTCGGACGTAATCCGATCATGTGTAGAGAATTTTGATCGGACCAAGTGCCACGCATGCTCAGATCAAATTCCTAGATCAAAGCTATTGGCTACTAGCCTGAATCTAGTCCCATCGTAACGACATTAAGTCATCACATTCTGAAAGATCGGATTGTTCGACAACTTAGTCCGACCGTGTGTATGCAACAGTTTCGGACACAATCCGTCAGACTAAATCTGATGGACAAAATCCGACGGATTTGGTTGTGGAAATCTCCGACCGTGTGTACAGGGGCTTAGAATGGCCCTGCCAAAGTCCAGACCTAAATCCAATTGAGAATCTGTGGCAAGATTTGAAAATGGCTGTTCACAGATGATCTCCATCCAATCTGACAGAGCTTGAGCTATTTTGGAAAGAAGAGTGGGCAAAAATAACCTGCACCTGTAATGGCTGAATACAAATGCATGGAAAAAAATTTAAAACCATTTATCATTTTCGTTCCACTTTCATAATTATGTGGAACTGTGTGTTGGTCTATTACATAAAATCCCAATAAAATACATTTACGCTTTTGGTTGTAACATGACAAAATATGGAAAATGTCAAGGGGTGTGAATACTTTTTCAAGGCACTGTATATATGGTGTGAAAAAACACATTTCAAGCAAACCATAAATTATTTGGCTAATAGAGTGACCAATTCCATTCCAAGATGGAAGAAAAGGAAATAATCCAATCACATGTACCATAACTATTGTGAAGCAAATATTGATGCATATACTGTATATCAAAAGAATGATCTTCCAGATAAGCATTGGATATTGGATCAGATATTTGTTAAACTGGCCTATTAACATAATTATGTAGAAATGTATACCAGAAGTAAAACCAGAGGGAAAAGACAATCTAGGTGACATCAATAAACCAGACCTTTCAGTGAGCACTCAGGTAATTTGGGTTACTAACAGTAGCTCTGAATACTTCCAGCAATGAGATGCAGAGAGTAACACTGGGGTTGATATACTAAAGACAAATAGACTGTGCACTTTGCAAGTGCAATTGCACTCATTTTCCCCAGAGCTTAGTAAATAAGTTAAAACTTTGCTGATTTCCATCATCCAATCATATGTAAGCAAAATAACTTTTTTTTTATTTCCCTTGCACCTGATTGGGCATTTTTTACAAAGAGAAGCTTTACCAAATTTATATTTCCAAAGGAAAATTAGTGTAACTGCACTTGCACCATCTATTTGCCTTTCTACCCCATTTATTCTAAAAATAAGCAATGATACTGCATTTCAGTTTTCTTTTGCTTTCCAGAACAGCTTATTGCACAAGGTACAGAACTGATTGCATACTGTACAAAGCTGGACATTGTACAGCAACATAAACATAGAGTTACAATTATCAAACTCCTATTTTAAATGCTGTTCAACATGTAAGCTTATTGTCTTACCTGTAGGTACCGTGAATATCTCCTAAACTTGCGCTGTTTAAGAGATATTCACATCACCTCCAACTGATGACGATATTGTGCATGTGTACTTCTTTTTCACAGGAACCTGCCAAGCATCGCACCCATAATTTGTGGCTCATAGGTGCAATGCCAAGAACCTGCAGACTCTTCCCATAACTCTCTGCTCAGACTGTGGTATAGGCATTCAGTTGCTGAGCTGGAGGAAGTGTCAATGGACTATAAGTGCATTAATTCCAGAACTTGCATGTATTGTGGTGGCAGATTGGACTTGTAGTCTATTCATTCATAGATCTCTGCCAGTAAATGACCTGGAACCCCACACAACTGTGTTGATTTCAAAAGTGGCAGCTGTTGTGGGGGAAAAGAACCCCCCGCAAGCTGTCGCAGAGGGGAGCAGATTGGGGGAGGGGAGTTACGTTTGCACCATGTTACACTTTAAATACTGTTGTAATATGTAACATCATGTAGAAGGTGGAGCCAGCCTTTAAACATTCCAATTAGGTTTTTTTATTATTATTAAAGTAGTTTATCAAGTTTTCTTATCACAAAGAGTTGTTAAAGACACAAGGACACATATTGGGAAGTGTCTTGGGAACATCAATATTTTCTTTTAGATAAAATGTTGATATCTTATATTTGTTTCCTGTTGGGAAAACATATTTACATACATAAGGTATATATTGTGACACAATGACTGCCAAGAATGTGAATGGTGTATAGGTGTCACCAAGGTTTCTCACACCCATATGGTGAAGTAGTAGATATTAAGTGTAAATGTGTATTAAGGTGAGGGTTCCAGGGTTTTTGACGGATATGGAGTAAACAAAGGTTTTGTTTACTCAGAATCTTAATAAGTCATGATCTGGGATCTGGAGCCCAGAGACTTTGTAGAGCTTTCAGTGGGAATAAACCTCCATTCCACATCTTACCTGCTAGCCACACTGTGTTATTAGTCTAAGCTGTGCACAGGTCTTTATACAAAGTATATGTGAGCTGACTGATGCTCAACACTTATGCCTTGTACACACGGTCAGACATTCCGACAATAAAATCCATCAGATTTTTTCCGACCTATTTTGTGCCAAACTTGTCTTGCATACACACGGTTTGACAAAGTTGTCGGAAAATTCGATCATTCTTAACGAGGTGATGTACAACACGTATGTCGAGACTATAAACGGGCCAGTAGCCAATAGCTGTGGTCTCTTAATTTATTCTGAGCATGCGTGGCACTTTGTCCATCGTAATTGTCTACACACGATCGGAATTTAAACGATACAAGCCATCAACAGTGCTATTAGGTACCAGTAGAACTGGAAAAGATGTCAATAACTTGGTCTTGCTACTTGTTATGTGTACAGCCTGATTAATAATCCAACCTTACTTTCATCTACATGCAATCTTTTTAAATGTCATGCAGTTAACAATTTTGACCTCAAAGAAACAACATGGGGCAAAGTGACACTGTCTTTGCTAAAGGTATCCTTCTCTCCAACCCCACTTTTTCTCATGCTTCTCTTACCAGCACTCTCTTCCTGCTACTACCTTCTCCACAGAGAGCTACAATGCCCAGAACTTCTTTGTATGGAGAAGCATGTGACCTTCTCCACCGTGATGGTGTTTGGGTTTAGCAGCCCATATCCCTGTACATTTTATCACTCACATCGGTCCCTACCCTCAAGGAGCCCACAATCCAAGGTCCCCATTCATATACTGGGTGCAATTTTGGACAGAAGCCAATTAACCTACCAGCATGTCTTTGGAGTGTGGGAGGAAACCGGAGTAAACTGGAGTAAACCCATGCAGGCCCAGGGTGAACATGCAAACTCCAGGCAGGTAGTGTTGTGGTGTGGTTGGGATTTGAACCAGCAACCCTTTTTACTGCTAGGTGTGAGTGCTAACCACTACACCACTGTGCCGCCCAACTACACCACTGTGCCGCCCAACTACACCACTGTGCCGCCCAACTACACCACTGTGCCGCCCAACTACACCACTGTGCCGCCCAACTACACCACTGTGCCGTCTAACTACACCACTGTGCCGCTAATCCCTAGCCCTAAGCACTGTAATATGACTGGGGGGGAGACATCACTGGGTTGCCAAAACCAGTTATTTCAGTGCTGTTCTAAAGAAAAAAAAAGAAGCAAGGTAGCATTGGTGTCAGGAACCTCATGTCAGCCATCAGAAACGCTGTGCCAGCTGTAAGGCACATGCGCATAAACATGTTTTCGGACATAAGGGTCTAACTAAATGTGCAACAACGTGCACACACATAGGAACGCACACACCTTGGTGTGCATGTGAATGCATAGGCACATCCACCATAAATACTGGCATCTAGTGGGCTATTTTAACCTGGGCCCTGCATGAGATCAGTGCTGAATGGTTTTTCAGCTTGAGTTTATGGTTTTCCTGATCCTAAATTTGTTTGACCGTTAATGGACCAGCTTTCAACTGACCTGCTTCTGAATCATCCTTGCCTGGCTAAGACTGTTGCCTATCTCTTTACTGACCTCAGCCTGGACTTCCAATCAAGATTTTACCCATCGATAGTGTACCTCGCTACTTACACATAGCCAACCTTGGCTTGTTTCTGACCTTGATCCTGATTCCTGCTCACTATTTAGTGCTTTCCTGCTCGATTGTTACCAATCTCGGCTTGAGACCCGGCTCTGCTCACTACTGGACTTAATGTATTCTGGGTGCCCTCTCCTCTGTTCTTCTGCTTACCTGTCAGGGCTGGGCTCTCGGCCTTTCCTTCTGTGCTCAGGTTGCTCAGCTGTCGGTTAATTGCCAGAAACTCATCGTTCCATAGTGGCTCACCTGTTGATCATCTCCTACTTGTCAGTCAAGCCCACGGCCAGCCCCTCCTGGATATTTAAAATGCCTGGTTCATTTCATCAATTGCCTTTGTCTGGGTCAAACATATCTAGAGACTCTCTGCTGTGTTCCTGTTGAAGACTTGCCTGACTGACGTCCCTTCTGGTTCCTGATCCTGCTTGCTGCCTTTGACTACGCTGATCTCTGGCTCCCCAATTTCCTGGCTTGTGCTGACTACCAGATTTGGCCACGAACCCTGGCTATGTTTTGACTACATTTACCAGTTGTTCCATTTATACCCTTTTATTAAAAGGTGTGATTTTCACTGCATTTTCTGTCTCCGTCCGTTTCATGGTTCCTAACATTACCAGTACTTCAAGTTCAGGTTTTCAGTTACAACTTCTTGGCATTGTGCCCTTCCTTTGCCTTTGCAGCCCAAACTTTTAGGGTTGCCCAGATAGGAAATGTGCAAGATGCCACATTCATTGTCTCAGGCTCCTCATACAGGTACATGATAACTGGTAAGGTGAGTTATAGAGGAATGAGGAGGGTGGACTTTGCAGAGACATTGCCACTTTTCCCATTACTGGCCAGGGGACAGTTTCTCATTAATAACATCACAGTATGCCAATCAGCTTCAGTTTTCTGAAGACAGCATGCAAATTTAGATGAGAGGAGATAGGCATACTAAAATTTGTAGTTGATTAAAATCAGCCAGCTATGATACTGAATAAAGAAAAAATATAGTGATCCATACTTTTTATAGTCACCGAAAAATAAGCATGTATCTCTCTGTGGCCAAGCTTTCTCTTCCTAATTAGGAAAACAACATTTTGTATGCAACCTGAAAGCTTGTGGTAAGATTCACTGAAACCTTTCCTAATCTCCACCCACCATTGTGAGCTTTTCTCTTGGTCAGAAGTGGAGAGTTGAGAAATAACTGGATTTTCTGGATGTATACCCAGTGATGAGCTCATCTAGTTTTTGCATAATCTGGGCATAAAGGATTGTGGGAGACACAAGGAAGCTATCTTGAAATTTTGCAAAGAATGAACATTCATGTTCATACCATTTAACTGCAGCTTCACCACACAACGAAGATTGACACAAGGTCTGTACAAGTATATATTAACCTTATCCCATTGTCACTGATAATTTCAAGAAAAAAATATAACTGCTGTACTACATAAAATGCATTTCAATAAATAACTGAGATCATTTACTATATTTATTGTGGAAACAAGACTCTAGGATTGTGACATATAAGTAATGCCATTGTTTTTTTTTTTTTGAAAAGTCAGGAGTTGCTTGTACATTTTATTCTAGAGAACAAAGAGACCTATTCATTCCCAGATACATGTACTTTTGTATTTGACCCCATTGGCTGCACATAACAGTCACTGAGTTACAGACTGGAACAGCAGAAAAAAAATCACTCACCAGGGTAAAAGCAACTATGATATCTCAAAAGAAAAGACAAAAGAATGTGAATTGCTTGGAATGCATTAAGAAAGATTTTGTTGAATGAAAAGAATTTTTACATTGTTTATAAACTCATGTCCTATATATTTTAACAATTTCTATTTCATTCTTATTCAAGAACAAAATAACAATTTGAAAAGCAAGCTGGGCCTTCCATTATTAATCCGTTAAGAAAGCCCTGCACTACCTGCAGGCTTGTTGGCAAACTGTGTGTAAGGTGAAGGTGAACCTCCATCCTAGCCTCAAATCACACACAGAGTGGTACAGGTTTTGTGCAAGAATATCCCTGTATTTAGCACCATCCATCTTTCCCACAACTCTGACCAGTTTCCCAGTCCCAACTGCTGAAAAACATTCCCACAGCATGATGCTGCCACCACCATGTTTCACTGTGCGGATGGTGTTCTTTGGGTGATGTGATGTGTTGGGTTCGCGTCAGACATAGTGTTTTCTTTGATGGACAAAAAGTAAAATTTTAGTCTCATCAGACCAGAGCACCTTCCTCCATACATTTTGGAAGTCTCCCACATGCCTTTTCGCAAACTCAAAACGTGCCATTTTGTTATTTGCTGAACTTAATGGCCTTCTTCTGGCTATGGAGCCTATGGAGCCTATGGCTTATTGTCGTCCTATGTACAGATATTCCAGTCTCTGCTGTGGAACTCTGCAGCTCCTCCAGGGTTGCCTTAGGTCTCTGTGCTGCCTCTCTGATTAATGCCCTGCTTGCCCAGTCTGTGAGTTTTGGTGTGCGGCGTCTCTTGGCAGGTTTGCTGTTGTGCCATGTTCTTTTGATTTGGTTATGATAGATTTGATGGTGCTCCTAGGGATCATCAAAGATTTGGATTTTTTTTATAACCTAACCCTGACTTCTCAACAACATTGTCCCTTACTTGTTTGGAGAGTTCCTTGGTCTTCATGGCAGTCTTTGGTTAGTGGTGCCTCTTGCTTGGGTGTTACAGCCTCTGGGGCCTTTCAAAAAGGTGTGTATATGTAATGACAGATCATGTGATACTTAGATTGTACACAGGTGGACATAATTTCACTAATTATGTGACTTATGAAGGTAATTGGTTGCACCAGAGATTTTCATGGGCTTCATAACAAAGGGGGTGAATACATACTCACATGCCAAGTATAATTTTTTTATTTCTGAAAAATAGTTTTATGTATATATTTTTCTAATTTTACTTTGCCAATTTAGACTATTGTGTTCTGATCCATCACATATAATTCAGATTAAAAAAACATTGAACTAAAGGCTGTAATGTAAAAAAATAGGTAAAAAGCCAAGGGGGTGAATACTTTTGCAAGGCATTGTATTCCATTTATTCAGAATTCTCTACTATTCTCTACTATTCAGACCTGTTTTACAATAAAGTTTTTAACTGATGCTCTGGAAAGGGAATGCCCTAACTAGAGTTTGCCATCTACAGGCTGCAGGTGGGAAATGTTAGATATTATTATGCATTATGTCATATTCACCTGACCTTTTAGACCTGAACATAATAACTAAAACAAATAAAGAGCACAGAAAAAAGTGATTTTTAACTTCTTGGCACTGGTGCTGTCTAGCCCTTTAAGGTGTTTAGGATGCCGGGAGGTGGGGCAGGGTTTATCAGATATTTGCATGCGTCGGCGCTAAGGGGTTAAAGTTACTTAAAAAGAACTAAGCAGGCAGGAGGTTTTGAGAGCATATCATAAATAATCAGTGGAAAATCATGGGCACTGCATCCTTTATTATCTCAAAAAGAAAATATCCTGTATTTCCTGTATTCTGAGGAAGCTATTTGCAAAACACGTCAATACAATTACAGAGCATTGAAAAAGTATTCATGCCCCTTGAAACTTTCCACATTTTGTTATGTTACAACCAAAGACGTATATGTATTTTATTGTGATTTTATGTGATAGACCAACATAAAGTAGCACATGAATATGTGAGGAGAAAGGAAAATGATAAATGGTTTTCAATTTTCTTTACAAATAAATATCTGAAAAGTGTGACGTGCATTTGTGTTCAGCCCCCTTTACTCTGATACCCCTGACTAAAATCTAGTGGAACCAATTGCATTCATAAGTCAATAATTAGTAAATAGAGTCCACCTGTGTGTGATTTAATCTCAGTATAAATACAGCTGTTCTGTGAAGCCCTCAGAGGTTTGTTAGAAAACCTTAGTGAACAAACAGCCTAATAAACACACAAGACAGGTTAGGGATAAAGTTGTGGAGAAGTTTAAAGCAGTTTAGGTTTTAAAACAGAATCCCAAGCTATGAACCTCTCACCGAGTACTGCAATATTGGAAAATGGAAAAAGTATGGCACAACTGCAAACCTACCAAGATATGGCCATCCACCTAAACTGACAGGCCGGGCAAGGAAAGCATTAATCAGAGAAGCAGCCAAAAGGCCCATGGAACCTCTGGAGGAGCTACAGAGATCCACAGCTTTGGTGGGAGAATCTGTCCACAGGACAACTATTAGTCGTGCACTCCACAAATCTGGCCTTTATGGAAGAATGGCAAGAAGAAAGATATTGTTGAAAGAAAGCCATAAGAAGTCCCATTTGCAGTTTGCAAGAAGCCATGTGGGGGACACAGCAAACGTGGAAGAAGGTAGACTTGTGCACAGCGGAAAATTTTGTTTAGTTTTGGTTCATTGTCATTCGTAAAATACATAATTTCGTTCTGTTATATTCATTATGTTACGTTAATACGTTTTTGGATAATTTGTTATTTCTGTAGAGTGTCAATATTTGTTATACTGAATCTCGAATCATGTTGAGTTCATTCGTTATATGCGCTATAATTTTTTTCGGATTCATTGAAATTCAATATTTATGTATGTATATATATATATATATTCGTGATAATGATTCGTAGTTTGGAAAGTTGTTTGCTTATTTAATCTTTTAACAAACACAATGACAATATCTTTTCTCCTCTGCTCAAATACAATACAACACCGTTCTCATTCTGTTCTCAGGAATGCACTTTGCCAGTAATCCAACCTCCAGCACAAAATTCATTACCTGATTGGACTGTAAGATTTACTTTGAGTTGACCTTTTGTTTCATTAGATCTTTAATGAATTACCGAATTATGTCGAATTCATTCGTTATATCCACTATAATTTCTTTTGTATTAGTTGAAATTCGTTATTTTTTTATTCGGACATTCGGATGCATCCGAATGTCTGAAAGATGCAAAATTCTGCTGAATTTAGATTCTTTACGAAACTAATTGCACAAGCCTAGAAGAAGGTGCTCTGGTCAGATGAAACCAAAATTGAACTTTTTGGCCTAAAAGCAAAAAGCTTTGTGTGTGGTGGAAAAGTAACACTGTACATCACCCTGAACACACCACCCCCACCGTGAAACATGGAGGTGGCAGCATAATTTTCTGGGGAGGCTTTTCTTCACCTGGGACAGGCAAACTGGTCAGAGTTGATAGGAAGATGGATGGAGCCATATACAGGGCAATCATAGAAGAAAACCTGTTAGCCCTTGTACACACGGTTGTATATTCCGACAACAAAATCCGTTGGATTTTTTCCCATGGATTTTGTCCGAAACTGGTGTTGCATACACACGGTCGGACAAAGTTGTCGGAAAATCTGATCGTTCATAACGTGATGACGTTCATTCATTGTGACTAGTAGCCAATAGCTTTTGTCTCGTAATTTGATCTGAGCATGCGTGGCACTTTGTCCAATCGGAATTCTCTACAAACGATCGGACTTTGTCCGATCGGAAAATGTTGTCGGAAAATTTTATATCCAGCTCTCCAACTTTGTTGGTCGGACATTCTGACGGAAAAAGTCAGATGTAGCCCACACACGGTCGGATTATCTGACAACACGGTCCGATCTGACATTTTCCATCAGAATGTCCAACCATGTGTACAATGGCTTAGAGTGCAAAGGACTTGAGACTGGGTTGGAGGTTCACCTTCCAGCAGGACAATGACCCTAAACATACAGACATGGAATGGTTTAGTTCAAAGCATATTCATGTGTTAGAATGGCCTAGTTATAGTCCAGACCTACAGTAAATCCAATTGGGAATCTGTGGCAAGACTTGAAAATTTCTGTTCACAGACGCTCTCCATTCAATCTGACAGAGCTTGAGCTATTTTGCACAGAAGAATGGGCAATAATTTCACTTTATAGATGTGCAAAGCTGGTAGAGACATCCTCAAAAAGACTTGCAGCTCTAATTGCAGCGAAAGGTGGTTCTACAAATTATTAGCTTCTACAAAGTATTTGAAAAACATTTATCATTTTCCTTCCACGTCATAATAATGTGCAGGGCAGGACTTAGGGTGATGGGGGCCCCTGGGCTTGAGTCACTTTCTGGCCCTACCTTCTATACATTACCATATTTATCGGTGTATAACACGCGCCGGCATATAACACGCACCCCAAGTGTAGGAGGGAATTTTAAGGAAAAAAACTTTTAGGAGGGAAGTTTAAGGAAAAAACTTACATTCAAATGCCCATCAATGCAGCCTTATCAGTGTCCATCTGCAGCCTTGTCCATCCATTTGCAACCTTGTCCAGTGTCATTTGCAGCCTTGTCATTGCAGTCTTGAAGTTTAAAAATGGAGCCGCCGAGATACAGAGTCCTGTGTATCTCGGTGGCTCTTGGGTCCTCTCGCAGTCCCATGCGGAGCCGAGAGTAGCCGAGTGTACTCGGCTCGCCTCACAGTCACGCCCAGTCCCTGTGTTATGCCTATCACAGGGCGTGACTGGGCGTGACTGTGAGCGGAGCTGAGTACACTCGGCTATGTATCTCGGCGGGGCCCCCTATTGTGCGGGGCCCATGGGCTTGAGCCCAGTCAAGCCCAATGGTAAGTCCAGCCCTGATAATGTGCCACTTTGCGTTGGTCTATTACATAAAATCGCAATAAAATACATTTACATTTTTGGTTGTAACATAACAAAATGTGGAACATTTCAAGAGGTATGAATCCTTTTTCAAGGCACTGTACTCTTCTGGGTATCACCACAATGTAATGCTAATGATGTGCTTTACCTTTGAAGTGGTTCTTTTTCCTCATTTATACAGTGAATGGAAGCTGTCTGGCTAAATAATCTATGATACATCACGAGACGAGCTACCATGGATAGTCATTATTTTTGACTTGTTTTTCATTTGTTTTCAAGGCTTACATCATGATGTCTTGATTATATGGGTGAAATAATTTTTGACATATGTCAGTTTGTATGAATAAAAATCTAGTGTATTAGTGTATTTCTGGCACCTAAAAAATCCTACAGTACTAACAATGCAAATATGGCTATGGCCTTCAAAATGCAAGCAAAGTCACCTGGGAAGTATAAACAACTTTTCCTGGCCCACCTCACGTCAGCACACAACGGGATCCTGCAAATTGGCACATGCGTTTATGCCAGCATGATAGTAAATGCCTCGCCAAGCTCAGGGTGCATTTTGGGTCTGCATGCAGTCTGCAGTGGCAGAGCAATGAAATTGCACAGGTTGCCTAACAAGGATGTGGTTGTGCAAAATTCTAAGCCCTATTAAGGCGGCTATAGGAGAAAGTATGCTGAAAATATCCACGCCACAAGCAACGCCCAAAATGATAGATCGTAAAGTGCTCATTGATGAAGGATGGTCTTTTCCCACAATGATAGAGCGTAAAGTGCTTGTTGATGAAGGATGAAAGAGACTTTGTCAGAAGACCAATTTACAGTAATGCCCCGTACACATGATCGGAAATTCCGCCAGCAAAAGTCCGATGTGAGCTTTTGGTCGGAAATTCCGACCATGTGTATGCTCCATCGGACTTTTGCTGGCAGAATTCCCGCCAGCAAAATATTGAGAGTAGGTTCTCAATTTTTCGGTTGGAAAAAGTTCTGATCGGAAATTCCGATCGCCTGTACCAATTTTGACGTGCAAAATTCCTACACATGCTCGTAAACAATTTGACGCATGCTCTGAAGCCTTGAACTTAATTTTCTCGGCTCGTTGTAGTGTTGTACATCACCGCGTTCTTGGCGGTTGAAAGTTCAGAGAACTTTTGTGTGATCATGTGTATGCAAGCCAAGCTTGAGCGGAATTCCGTTGGAAAAACCATCCAAGTTTTTTCCGACGGAAAATCGGCTCGTGTTTCTTGGGCATAACAGGTTCTCTAAGCTTTATCCAAATAGGATGGCTGATGTACGTTTATGCGATGCACTTCCAGGGGTGGATGCTGCCCTCTAGTGTGTGGGGCAGCAAGTGTCTTTGCCTTTTTATAACTTGGTTACCTTCAGAGATCATATGGATGAGAAAGTTGACTTGTTCACACCAGAGGCAGTCCAGTGCATTTTTATTCTGCAGCAACAACGCATGTACAGTGTATAACTTTGATTCCAATTACCTAGTTCACACCAGTACAGCGCATTCTAGCGCAGTCAACAAAAGTAGAATGTTGCATTGTTTCTGTATGGAACACATCTGGAAAGTGGCAAAATGCATTGAGAATGCATCAAAAACACTCATGCAGAAACACATCTGGAACACAGAAATTGTGGTGATCTGGCCATTAGGCTTGTACGGAATCTATACAGTGACAGATTTTGCCTTTTTTAACCTATGAGCTGGGCTGTCTATGGATCAGAAAATCTTTGTGCCTATACAAATTCAACAAGAACTGTAATTTTGGACATTGGCACTGTGCTTCTTTCAGAGGCATGTCTCTCAGCCCAGGAGTTAGGATGATTCTGGGGCTGGGGAGTCCACAATCTGAAGAAACAAGTGTAAGGTTATTTAAGTGCTGTGACAAGCAGACTCCCCAAGTATCTTGAATGGAAGGAAGCCTTTCTAGCATTGCAAGCCTTTCAGGATCTTCAGGGGGGCTGAGTAAGGTTGACAACAAGGCAATAGTAGCCTACATTGCCTGACAAGGGGACACCAAGTCTTTTCTTGTTACATCTTGCAAAGAAACTTTTCGTGGGGAACCACTTCATCAGTTAAGGTTGGTCTTCTTGCCAGGGAAGCAAAATCAAAATATTGATTCGGTTAGGCAGAATATTTTTTCAACAAGTGCCTCATACCAATATTTGCCCAATGGGACGTTGCAGCAGTAGTTCTAAGGGAGACTTCACTGAACATGCAGCTTCTGATAGTTGCAACAGGATACCAATGCAAAGACTCCATCATACAAGTGCCATAGAATCTTCTGTTTGATCTTTGTGTCTGGTCAAATTAAATCTTTTATGGCAAGGTCAGTAACAGCACCCCAATCCAATGAGACTACTTTTTAATAGCCTGGCTATGGAATAGGCTACACTAGAGGTGCAGGAATTCTAATCTGAGGTTGTTCAGACCTTGGTGACCAGAAGATCATCCATGAATGCTACTAATGAGAGGATGTGAAAGTAGGTTATTTTGTTTGCCCAGCAAAAGATTTTCGCTCCTGTGTTCCCTCCCCTAGCCAATATCCTTGACATTTTACAGTCAGCGCTAGAGGTTGGTCTGCCATATAACTCCATTTAACCACTTCAGCTCCGGACCAATAAACACCTTAAGGACCAGAGGTCTTTTTGCAATTTCGCACTGCGCTGCTTTAACTGGTAATTGCGCGGTCATGCAATATTGCACCCAAACGAAATTTGCGTTCTTTTCTTCCCACAAATAGAGCTTTCTTTTGATGGTATTTGATTGCCTCTGCGATTTTTTTTTTTGCGATATAAATGGAAAAAGAGCGAAAATTTTGAAAAAAAAAGATATTTTCTTCTTTTTGTTATAAGAAAAATCGAATAAACTAAATTTTAGTCATACATTGAGGGCAAAATTTATTTAGCCACATGTCTTTAGTAAAAAAAATGTCAATAAGCGTATATTTTTTGGTTTGCGCAAAAGTTATAGCGTCTACAAACTAGAGTACATTTTCTGGAATTTACACAGCTTTTAATTTATGACTGCCGATCTCATTTCTTGAGGTGCTAAAATGGCAGGGCAGTACAAATCCCCCCCAAATGACCCCATTTTGGAAAGTAGACACCCCAAGGAAATTGCTGATGGGTATGTTGAGCCCATTGAATATTTATTTTTTTTGTCCTAAGGGATTGAATAATGACAAAAAAAAAAAAAAAAAATTTTTTTTACAAAAAGTTGTCACTAAATGATATATTGCTCACACATGCCATGGTTATATGTGGAATTGCACCCCAAAATATATTCCGCTACTTCTCCCGAGTATGGCGATACCACGTGTGTGGGACTTTTTGGGAGTCTAGTCGCGCAGGGCACCCCGAAAACCAATCACCACCTTCAGGATTTCTAAGGGTGCAAATTTTTGATTTAACTCCTCACTACCTATCACAGTTTCGAAGGCCATAAAATGCCAAAATAGCACAAAACCCCCCAAAATGACCCCATTTTGGAAAGTAGACACCCCAAGCTATTTACTGAGAGGCATGTTGAGTCCATGGAATATTTTATATTTTGCCACAAGTTGCGGGAATATTACAAACTTTTTTTTTTTTGCACCAAGTTGTCACTAAATGATATATTGCTCACACATGCTATGGGCATATGTGAAATGACACCCCAAAATACATTATGCTGCTTCTCCCGAGTACGGGGATACCACATGTGTGGGACTTTTTGGGAGTCTAGTCGCGCACGGCACCCCGAAAACCAATCACCACCTTCAGGATTTCTAAGGGTGCAAATTTTTGATTTAACTCCTCACTACCTATCACAGTTTCGAAGGCCATAAAATGCCAAAATAGCACAAAACCCCCCCAAATGACCCCATTTTGGAAAGTAGACACCCCAAGCTATTTACTGAGAGGCATGTTGAGTCCATGGAATATTTTATATTTTGCCAAAAGTTGCGGGAATATTACAAACTTTTTTTTTTTTTGCACAAAGTTGTCACTAAATGATATATTGCTCACACATGCTATGTGCAGAAGTCAAATTACACCCCAAAATAAATTCTGCTGCTTCTCCCGAGTACGGGGATACCACATGTGGGGGACTTTTTGGGAGCCTAGCCACGTACGGGACCCCGAAAACCAAGCACTGCCTTCCGGATTTGAATATAAAATGCTATAAAAAACAAACTAACCAGAGTCACCCGTAACACTTATACGGTGATCAGTGGTGAAAGGGTTAACTAGGGGCAATCAGGGGGTTCAAATTTTTATTAGGTAGTATATGGGGGTCCCTGGCGCTATATAAAAACCTGACGGGGAACCTAAATAACTAACTGGCTAACCAGCGTCACCAGTGACACTTATACTGTGATCGCTGGTGAAAGGGGGTGAAAGGGTTAACTAGCAGCAATCAGGGGGTTAAAACCATTATTGGGTAGTATATCGGGGTACCTAGCGCTATAAAAACCTGGCGGTGAACCTAAAAAAATAACTAGCTACCTAGCGACACTAGCGACACTGATGCAGCGTTCAGAAAAATTATCGCTTAGTGACACTGGCAAAAGGGGGTGAAAGGGTTAACTAGCGGAAATCAGGGGGTTAAAACCATTATTGGGTAGTATATCGGGGTACCTAGCGCTATAAAAACCTGGCGGTGAACCTAAAAAAATAACTAGCTACCTAGCGACTGTAGCGACACTAATGCAGCGATCAGAAAAACGATCGCTTAGTGACACTGGCAAAAGGGGGTGAAAGGGTTAACTAGCGGCAATCAGGGGGTTAAAACCATTATTGGGTAGTATATCGGGGTACCTAGCGATATAAAAACCTGGCGGTGAACCTAAAAAAATAACTAGCTACCTAGCGACACATGCAGCGATCAGAAAAATGATCGCTTAGTGACACTGGCAAAAGGGGGTGAAAGGGTTAACTAGCGGCAATCAGGGGGTTAAAAACATTATTGGGTAGTATATCGGGGTACCTAGCGCTATAAAAACCTGGCGGTGAACCTAAAAAAATAACTAGCTACCTAGCGACTGTAGCGACACTAATGCAGCGATCAGAAAAACGATCGCTTAGTGACACTGGCAAAAGGGGGTGAAAGGGTTAACTAGCGGCAATCAGGGGGTTAAAAACATTATTGGGTAGTATATCGGGGTACCTAGCGCTATAAAAACCTGGCGGTGAACCTAAAAAAATAACTAGCTACCTAGCGACACTAGCGACACATGCAGCGATCAGAAAAATGATCGCTTAGTGACACTGGCAAAAGGGGGTGAAAGGGTTAACTCTAGGGGCAATCAGGGGGTTAAATCTTTATTGGGGGGTGATAGGGGGCTACCCTGGACCTAACACTAACTGTCCTGACAGTTTTTACTGTCACAACTGACACTGAATGCATTGATCAGTAAAGAAATGATCAATGCAATCAGTGACACTGTGACTGGGGGGGGAGGGGGGGCGGGGGGGGGGATCGGGGGGCGATCGGGGGGGGGATCGGGGGGGGTTTGTGTGCCTGTGTGTACCTACATGTCAGTGTAGTGTTGGTGCACACTTACTTTTACTGTTCTCCTCGTAGTCCAGTCAAAAAGACCGCCCCGAGGAGAATGACATCACTTCCTCCTTCCTGTGTAAACAATACACAGGGGAGGAAGCTTCTCATTGGCCAGGAGCGATCCAGAGGGGGTGGCCGAAAACCAACGGCCATCCCCTCATCACGGAGCGCTCCTGGACCGAATCGGACCGCCGTAACCAGCGGGAGGGGGTCCGATCGGACCCCCCACCCGCTGGAAGGCAATCACGTAGATGTACGTGATTATGCCTGCCTGTGCCATTGTGCTGACGTACAATGGCAATACGGCGGTCCTCAAGTGGTTAAGATACAGATTTCTACTTTATCTTTTCACAGGCTGCAGATGGGTGCAAAAGCCAGTGACCAGATGCTCCTTCCAGATGACAATCTATATAGGACCTTGAGGGAAATCTTTGTTCCCTCTGTGGGACTTATGCTGTGTAAACACGGTCAGATTTTCAGACGGAAAATGTTCGATAGGAGCTTTTAGTCGGAAATTCTGACCGTGTGTAGGCTCCATCGGACATTTTCCATCGGAATTTCCGACAAACGAAATTTTAGATCTGGATCTCAAATTTTCTTACAACAAAATCTGTTGTCGGAAATTCCGATTGTGTATACACAATTCCGATGCACAAAGTTCTACGCATGATCGGAATTGAGCAGAAGAGCCGCACTGGCTATTGAACTTCAATTTTCTCTGCTCGTCATATGTCACCGCGTTCTTGACATTTGGAATTTCCGACAACATTGTGTGACCGTGTGTATGCAAGACAAGTTTGAGCCAACATCCGTGGAATCACATGGATTTTGTTGTTGGACTGTCCGATCGTGTGTACACGGCATTAGGCGCATTAGGCTTGGATCTGAGAGCACCCTATGCTCCAATGGTTTCATTGCCATTGAAGTACCTCATGGTAAAACTAGTTCTCCTGACAGCAACTACTTCAGAAAGAAGGATGATAAAGATTGCAACACTTTCCTGCATGGGCCCTTTGTTTTTTTTTTCTTTTATTTTCTTTTTACCAGAGAGATATTTCAAGAAAAATTAAAAAAAAGTAGTCCTTCTGAGTTTTCACACGAGATTCACTGAATGCACAGCAGGGAGACTTCAGTTTTCTTACACATGGTCGAATTACTAAGAGTGTCTCTTTTCATTTGTTCTCTCCTACCCTATATTAGCTTTGGTATATCCTGTTGTGTGCTGATGTGAGGTGGGCAAGGAAAACAGAAAATTGTTATCAAATGCTTACTCTAATTTTCCTTTCCTGGCCCATCCTTTGAAGTAATCGAACATCTTAGTTGGAGGAGGGGCTGTCTTTTATTCAGCTAGGTACAGGTGGTCATGTGGGGTTCCCGAGGAGGTGTTAACCCGTTGTGTGCTGACGTGAGGATGGGCCAGGAAAGGAAAAATTACAGTAAGTGTTTGATAACAATTTTCCCTTTTATGCTTCCCAGATCACATTTCTCTGCATTAAGATATTCCTGATTTAAAGTAGGCTTAGCCACATTTACATGTGTGTTTAGAGTTACTAATTGGATCCTGGACACACTGAATTCTATTTTCTCTAAATTACATGAAAAACCATTACATGCATTTATATGCATTTGGAAAAATCATCTAAAAGTACAGAAATGCAGGTTTGACAGTACCAGTGTAAATGGGGCTTCAGAGGTAGGAATTACTCTGATCATTTCAAAAGCTAAGAACTTTCACTCAATGTTTCCCTGATAAAAAGTATATCTAACCGTCTGAATATCTGCAGGTTAATCATTAAAAATTACTGGTTGTAGCGCTACTGTGTTGTAGCTACTGAGGTCCATATTCTTGAGTCAAGCAAAGAATGAGCAGCGGACCTAAACTGCAGAGGATCCCAGTGCAGAAAAGAGTTTGCCCCATAAAAAAAACAGATTACTGTTGCCTTAACTCTGTTCAAACAGGTCCTCTCTACACTACACAAACTCCATTGACCTAGTGTATAACTCAGAGACGTGCAGTCAGGGCAGAGCAGAGCTTCACCTGCCATAAAAAAACAATCAAGCTTAAAAGGGCAACATTTGACTGGTCAAACTTTGGGGCTCCTATCACCTATGGTTCCGGAGATACGGGGCTCCTTGCACAGCCTGTCAGAAGCTACATACAGCATGGCCAGTTTAAATAAAAGCTGGCACACACTGTTTGCAGCAGACTGAGAGGATGAGCTCACAGTGCCTCTGACTGAGCTCAACGGACAGCTTGGCGCCTTGGACCAACGGTAAAGCACCATTGGTCCGAGCTGTCCAAAAACAAAAAATGCTGCAGTGGAGGCTCACCTCTCACTGCAGTGTGATAGAAGGGGGCATGTATCTAAAAGACAGACGCTCCCTTCCAGCCCAGCTCTCTTAACTACAAGGAAAAAACATGGGTTTATGGGTACAAGGTTTACCCATAATCCCATGTTTTTCTCACACAATTAAGAGGGAGAATCTGCTGCTGCTGAAAAGGTACTTTTTTAATCAAGCTAATTAATATATTACAGGCTTTCCTCACTTAATGGGCAGGTTCTGTTCCAACGACCAGGTCGTTAAATGAGGAGCCACAAGTAATCAATATTTTAAGTATTCTTAACTACTGTACTGTATTGTACAAAAAAAAATGTCTAAACACAAAACTCCAGCTCAATAAATAACATTGTTTTAATTTGCATAAGTACAGAACACAAACGAAAATTCGGTACTGTACAATACAATGATGTGTAGAGTGTCATGGGTGGGAAATGCTGGTCGTAAGTCCTTAAACAAGGAGTATCTGTATTATGCTATATGTTGGAACATAATCATTTATTATTTATCTATTTACTATGAAATTACTGGTTTGAAGTTATAACTTCAAACTTTACTAATTTGTATGTTAAGCCACCTGCTTGAGTACAGATTTTGAAAATATAGTAAATTACCTTAAAAACAATATATAATAATTATTTGTATATTATTTACTTTTTTCTAATTAACCACTTTCCACCCAGGCCAATTCTGACACTTCTGTCCTACATGTTTGTGGCAGAAAATGACTGAGAAACATACTACCCAAACATTTTAGAATATTATATATATATATATATATATATATTTATATAATATAAAATAAAATATATATTATAAAATAAAATGTATATATATATTCTTAGCAGACAGGAAATAAATCATGTCACACGGTATTTGTGCAATTTTTCAAACGTACTTTTTTTGGAAAATAAACTGTTTCATGAATACATAAAAAAAAAAAAAAAAAAACACTAAAGTTAGCCTGATTTTTTTCATATATAATGTGAAAGATGATGTTAGGCCGAGTAAACAGATACCTAACATGTCACGCTTTAAAATTGCGCACACTTGTGGAATGGCACCAAACTTCAGTACTTAAAAATCTCCATAGGCAATGTTTTAATTTTTTTTATAGGTTACATGTTTAAAATTACACATGTGTGGTTTGAACGCTGTTTAGATATGCTAAAACAAGTCTTTATGCAGGTTAAATTGGTAAACTATGAGATATAAAGAAGGTGCTATATATCATCTATATACGGTAATCAGAGAATGGTTCAGGTTCTATTATTTTATTATATAAATTATATATGGCACTTTCATTAGTTCTCATAGATGACTAATTTAATCAACATAAGGACTTGTTTTAATAAAATCAGAACTGTTGGTATCTATACACTGAATATTACTGTTATATTTCTGGCTTCTGAAAATAAAGAGGCATTTTTTTTTTCTATAATCTTTATTGTCATCTTTGCTAGTAATAGTGTTTCCAGCATCAACAAAAAAGGGTGACTGAAAAACATCTTAAAGGAACAACATTTGTAAATATTTTTGTTAAATGAGTATAACTAGTAGAACTGCAATCGCCTACATAATGAGAATCGAATGCGCAACTTGTGAATATGTAACATGTGTGTATCTGGCTCTGGTACTAGCCAGTGGTTCACTGACCTCACCGAACATCCCTGCTGTATGTAAGGAAATTACTGCAGAATTCAACAAGGATAGCTTCACTATCGTTTAGCATTTACAGTATATGTGTATAGGCTAAAAACAAAAACACGATGCAATAAAAAGGGAAAAAACATTTTGTTTGATTCCCTACTGTTTCTTTTAGTAAAAAAGGAATAAGCTGTGCTCATAGTTCAGAGGCTATGGGCTGTTCACTTTGCAAGGGAAAATGCACTATGTAAGGGAATTTTCCCCACAGCTTAATGAATGAAAAGTACTATACGATATGTCTCCTCTCCTACTCAGTCCTATCCCCATACAGTTAGAACACGCTGAGGGAACACAAATGTAACCCCTTGATCACCCCCTAGTGTTAACCCCTTCCCTACCAGTGACAGTTACAAAGTAATCAATGCATTGATATAGCACTGATCTCTGTATAAATGTTGATGGTCCCAAAAATGTGTCAAAAGTATCTGATCTGTCTGCCGCAATACCGCTAAAAATTGCAGATCATCACCATTACTAGTAAAAAAATAGATAAATAATAAAAATGCCATAAATCTTTTCAATAGTCTGTAGACCCTATAACATCTGCGCAAACCAATCAATATACACTTATTGAGATTTTATTCTACCAAAAATATGTATAAAAATTTATATTGGCCTAAACTGATGAAGAAATTCATTTTTTCAGAACATTTTTGGGGATATTTATTATAGCAAAAAGTAAAAAATGTTGTTTTTTTTCAAAATTATCGCTCTTTTTTTGTTTATAGTGCAAAATAAAAACCACAGAGGTGATCAAAAAGCACCAAAAGAAAGCTCTATTTGTGGGAAAAAAAAGGATGCAAATTTCGTTTGGGTACAGCATTGCATGACCATGCAATTACCAGTTAAAGCGATTCAGTGGCAAATTGTAAAAAGTGTTCTGGTCAGGAAGGGGGTAAAACCTTCTGGGGTTGAAGTGGTTAATTCATTTTTAATATTCAAAGAAAACACAGCTGACCATGTCTCCATGCTTTATTTTGCTGAGAAATCAATTGATTCATGTAGGATTTACTTCCAGGAATCCATCTGTCCTTAGCGTACGCTGAGAAATATTGCATACATATGTTCATGTGCGCTTTTCCCCACTTATGTTTTCATGCAGAAGAGATGGAACAAAGTGAGGCAAATGCAGGAGGTTACAGGTTTCACTAGATATAGCCCTATATGGGATAATGGATTATGGGGAGCTGAAGTTGCTGCAAAATGGGGCCAAATGGAGACATTATGGTATTTTGCTTTCATCCCACATCTTTGAAAATGGTTAATTGTGCTCCTTCACCACTCTACAGTCTAAATTCCAGCTTCCACAGAATATGCTCTTATTGTCTTCAACTTTTACACGCTGTTAAGGTGTAAACTGGTTCTGAACCATGGATACAGTCTCCGACACCTATTTTTAATTATATGAATGAGGTGGAAGTCTATAAGGGCTTCATATCACGATCCTATTATATGTTGCTGCTCATCATCTGGAAGGATTTTCCTTCAAGGACTGAGACCAGATGGGAGCATTCGAAGAGAAACAATGGGAGGAGGCACTAAAAGCTGTACAAATGTGCTTACTTAATGTTGCACAATTACTGTCACAATTGTACATCCTTCTCAGGGTTCATCTTACTCCAGCAAGACTCTTCAAAATGGGGATGAGAGAGGACTCTATCTGTGCTAGATGTTCTAGGGACCATGGTGACCCCATCCACTTACTATGGAAATGTCCCAAGCTACACTTCTACTTGGGGAAAGTCCTGGATACCCTAAATAGGGTATTTCAAGTTACCATTAGACGGGATCCTAAACCCTGTCTCCTGGGCGTCTTGGATGACCTGCCAGTAGAGGATGTTACCAAACATGCATTGGCCTGGGATTTGTTCCAGGCCAAGTAACTAATTCTCCAACACTGGAAGTCAGCTGATTCTCCCTCGTGGAAAGAGTATATGGCCGCAATGGGGGATATATTACGCCTAGAAAAATATATCTTCCAGCATAGAGGATGGCTGAACAAATTCCAAGCGGTGTGGTCTCCCTGGCTAGACACACCTGTCAATTTAATTTTAGGCAGAATTTTATGAATGTAGTTTTACGTGTGGGATAGTTATGATTGTAGTGCAGGCTGGGCATATATATAATGGTACCAAAAACTGACTGCGTAGTTGAATGGGTACAGTAGGGCTATTGTTGGGATATTGAATTTTGATACCTTTATGTATGTTGTATCTTCTTTGGCATGAATTTCTAATTTGTATCTGTGAATTCTTTCAATAAAAGACTTCTCTGAGTTAAAAAATAAATTTGGTACAATCCAGGTGCTTCAAAATAAAAGGTGTTCCATGTCTTATGCCCCGCACACACAATCGGACTTTCCGACAACAAAACCGTGGATTTTTGTTCGAACGATGTTGGCTCCAACTTGTCTTGTATGCTAGTTACATCTCGTACTTGATTCCGAGCATGCACAAACCTTTGTCTGACGGACTTGTGTACACAGGATCGGAAAGTCCAACAACAAACATTTGTTGGCGGAAAATTTGAGAACCTGCTAGGCAACATTTCTTGTCGGAAAGTCCAACAAGAAATGTTCGATTGAGTATACACACGGTCGGACTTTCCACCAACAAGCTCACATCCAACATTTGTTGTTGGAAAATCCGATCGTGTGTATGGGCCATTACAGTTAATTTCCTTTAGAAAACAACCATAGCAATAACAACCAAGTCTCTACATGAAAGCAGCAGTCTCTCTGCAAAGGTCTACAGAGCTAGAGCTCTCCAATAAGCAGGAAACTTAAAGCAGAAATCCGGGATCGGCAAAAAATCCCCTATTAGTACACCCCCCTATGCAAAACACTAAACTTGTAATACATTTGTGAAATTCCTTACCATTGAAGAGAAAAGACTAATTCAATTTTCAGAAAGTGCTCTCTGTAGTTCAAAAAATGCACAATGTATTCTACCAAGGAGGAGCTGTTAGAACAGTGATTACATTATATCTTCCCCTCTCTCTCTCTCTCTAACTACATTTCCTATGTTTCCTTGGGGTTGGAGTGAATGAAGGAGGGTACACTAGGCCCGTACATGTTAAATTTGAAAAAGCCTACTTCAGTATAAATCTCACCCCTCATTCTGAAGCCAGCCACACTACTCAGTAACACACAGGATAGGTAGGTTACAGTTTTATAAATGCAAAGAATGTCTGATTGTCTCTGCTCTACCCCTTCAGCTACAACAGGAGATAAATATATTTCCCTTACTTGCCTTATGTAATTACTACTGAACTGAAGACACATCCTATAATTATACATCATACATACTGTACTCTGCTGTAATATTCCTCCTCCTGCTGCAGCTTTGAGATCTTTCTAACAGCAATTAGTGCTTGTATGGTGTATGAGCACATTCCTAGCCACAACACAGAAAGAGCCAGGACATGCTGCTTTACATGAGCCAGTGGCACAAGTAAATGTGAGCATGAGAAAAAAACAAAAAGGTGCAGCGCTAGCTTACTAATTAATAGCACAATATTGGTGGAATCCTCTAATGTATAGAAATCTCAATAGACTTCAAATATCAGAGCCCATCAGTGCCCATAAGTGTGGTCCCATCTGTGCCCATAAGTGTGGTCTCATCTGTTCCCATCAGCGTCCATAGGTGTGGTCTCATCTATTGCCATAAGGCGGTCTCATCAGAGCCCATAGGTGTGTTCTCATCAGAGCCCATAAGTGCGGTCCCATCTGTGCCCATAGGTGCAGCCTCATCTATTCCCATAAGTTCGGTCTCGTGCCCATATGTGCGGGCTCATCTATGCCCATATGTGCAGAGCGGGGATCATTATGAGACATTGGCCAGGTGACAGAGCGGAGATCTCAGGCTCTGATAGATCTTGTATCTTGTATATTAAACATCGATCACTGTAACGTCCCGCCT
The DNA here is from genome assembly GCF_037356315.1 of Lithobates pipiens. Classification (NCBI taxonomy): domain Eukaryota; kingdom Metazoa; phylum Chordata; class Amphibia; order Anura; family Ranidae; genus Lithobates; species Lithobates pipiens. The sequence continues at coordinate 40,433,747 of NW_027507790.1, read as the reverse complement.
CCTGGGCTGGCATTTTGATTGACAGCACACCGATCAAATGCCGGCCCAGGAGGCGGGGTGTAGGGAAATCGGTGTTCCATATACAAGATACAAGATCTGTCACAGCCCGAGATATCCGCTCTGTCAGCCGGCTGATATTTAGTAACGATCCCCGCTATGTAGTGATGACAGCTGGGCGGGAAGCGGCAGCGGGGGGAGGCAGGTTGGGGGTGGTGAGACCACTCTTCCCATTACAACATGTGGGGACAGAAGTATAAATCCCTGCTCACGGTGGAGAACTACAAGGCAAAGACAAGACAGCTGGGTGGGAGTACAGGAGGAATAGCAGCAAGCGGTCTTAAAAACCAGATATCACAGGGCACTAACGGTTTTTCTTCAAAATCAGCAGGCTATTGCAGAGGAACTGCAGAGCTCAGAAGAACATGGATGGCATAGTCAGTGAAGGTAGGAGATTAGCAACAAGGACATGGAAAAAAATTCCAGAGTTCTGCTTTAAGCTTTGCAGATCTCTAAGCTAAAGCACCGACTCAACAGAGGATGTGTTGGACCTCTGCAAAGAGGCCACGGCTTCTACCCAGAGAACAAGGGTATTTTTTTGCAGCATGATTTCAGGAGGCAAGCTTTTCTTCTCCAAAGCAATTGTAAATATAAGACTGTGTACACCACTTTTCCTAATTGATCAACACTTCATCAAATGATGGGTGTATACCTTCTCACATGGATTTTAATTTACTGTATGTAGAATGCACTAATGAATCTTGTAATTGGAATCATGCATTATTACAAATGGGATGATTCCCCTAAATAGTTCCTATTAAAAAAAAATATATCATTTTGGGTGGAGTTGGTTTTTAAATGCCATATCATTTATTTGCCTTCTCACTTCATGTATCCTTTAAAGCAGATATGAGCACAAAATACCAATAATTCCTGATAGCTTACGTGTGAGCTGAAATTCCAAGCTACAGTATAAGTGAAATGCCGTAAGATGTTTCAAGTAGAAATTGTTTAACCCGTTTATAATGTGTTAAGTCCATTCATTTATCTAAAATGATTAATATACAAGGATTCTGTGCTTTCACATTATAACATCTTGTAGTCAAGGTGATATAATGTGTTATTGAGCGTAGGCAATATTATGGAATTGGGATTCAGGATCTTTAGCAGGCCCGTCGTGACAGGACAGGCAGAACAAGCAATTTCTTGGGGGCCCCGGGCTGGCCTGGGGCCCCAGCCGCACCGCCGGCCGCCGCTTCCATGTCGGTGGGGTTGTGCAGTAACACTGTTGCACCATTACAGTGGTGTCCTAATGGCCATCAGTTGATAAGAAGGATGTAAGTCGCCTGCATAGCATCCTTGTTTGACCCTCTCCATCAGCGGTGGGGTCACATTAGCTGATGATAGCGAAAGATTGGAATACTTGTCAGTACCAGTTTGCTTTAGAAGAATAAATCACCTCTAACTTCGGGTGTCCTACTTGGACTTGTGGATGTTGCTGCATTATGTAAAATTGTTTTTTATTATGTAAAATCGTTTTTACATTTTAGAATGGGGTGCCTCGAGACTGTCCATAATTTTTAAATGGTCCCCCGAGACTGTCAATAATTTTTAAAGGGTGCCCTGAGACTGTCCATAATTTTTAAAGGGTGCCCAGAAAATGTCCATCATTTTTGTGTCTTGACTGAAAAAAGTTTGAAAAACACTGCCCTATAACATATGCATTGATACATTTAGATTCAGTTACACCCGTGATACTACACATCATCATACTTTCCTAATTAGAAACTTAACTTATAGGCATACAGTATTTGCCTTGCCAGCACATGATTAAGACTATATATGTTTGCAAGGGCCAACTATATTTGTTCACACATTAGAATACTTACTGGCCACCACACCATGCTGCGTCCAGCCAGGAAGAAACCCCCTACAGTGCCACGACTTGTCCTTATCATAGCCTGTAATATACAATCAGATTTTTGTATGTTAATCACCTAGCTTCTCATTTGTCCAAATATATTATCACATCTGTCTGTTTTTCCTGGAAATTAGATAAACTTTTCATGGGGGCATATTTATCAATTAATTGATGCACAAACCTCTTCAGTACATTTGCTATGGTTATAAAGCACATATGCCATTCATTGTGTACTGGATCATGTACTGCATATATGGATTCCCTGTCTTTTAAAGGGGAACCCTGGTCTTAATATTATGGTGAAAGTTACAGCTAGCTGCCTTCTGACTTCACACAGTGATTTGTTATTGTTTATATGAAGGATATTTTGCATTTGGTCCTACTTTGTCTGTCTTCACACACATTTGCTGGACATTTAGAGAGAGAGGAGTGGCGCCACTCTGAGTGCAGTATGTCAGTTAAAATTCATTGTTTGATAAAAGTAAAATCAACTCATATTTTGGTGAGATATAATGTGCATGGCATAAGTAGCTTGGGCACCCGTAGTGCAGCTGGATAGCGGTGGTGGTCAGCAGTTCCCGGCAGCTCCAGTGCTTCCCGAAGCCCTGAGGCTAAAGACAGTCACGCAACAAGCATGTCAGCGGTGATGGACAGGAGGCGTGGTCGAGCTTGTGTTCGGAGCATGCATGCTCCTTCACCATAAAGGAGCCCCCATGCTCCGAACACAAGCTCGACCACGCCTTCTGTCCATCACTGCTGACATGCTTGTTGTGTGACCGTCTTCAGCCTCAGGGCTTCAGGAACCACTGGAGCCGCTGGGAACTGCTGCCCACCACTGCTGCCCAGCTAGACTACAAGAGCCCAAGCTACTTATGCCATGCGCATTATATTTAACCAAAATGTGAGTTGATCCTACTTTAATTAAACATTGAATTTTAACTGACATTCTGCACTCAGTATGGTGCCGCTCCTCTCTCTCATGCATATCCACAGAGTCACGTCTGCTCTCTACAGCTGGCTGTCCACACTGATAGAGGCCAGAACCCCTAAACCCTGGTGTGGCAGTAAATTAACTTTGCCTACTGGCACACCTGGACCTTGGAACTATTTCCATATCGCACTAGCTGCGTTTCTAGTGCTCCATCTTTTTTCATTTTAATTTGCTGGACATTTACAACCTGAATGTGCCTTCTTCACCCATCACTGCATCCCAAATCACTGACTCGAATTATTACATAAACTGCCCTTCCAGTATTGTTTACCAGAATAGATAGGGTATTTCAAACAAATACACCTGCTGTGTGTCCATTATGAGGGGTTTCCACCATCCCTGTGCTGTGCTAACTTCCTCTGATTCGTGAACAAAACACCAGTCATGTTTCTGTTAATTTGGATCAAAAATTTGGTAACAAAATTTCGTATTTTGTATGAAATTCCTAAGCATAGACATTCCCATAGGGTTCTCACCATCCCTGTGCTGAGTTCCCAGGTCTGTACACCTGCTGTGTGTCCATTATGAGGGGTTCCCACCACCCCTGTGCTGAGTCCCCGGGTCTGAGTGTACACCCGCTGTGCCCAATATGAGGGGTTCCCACCATCCCTGTGCTGTGCTGACTTCCTCTGATTGGTTAACAAAACACCATTCAAGTTTCTGTTAATTTGGATCCGAACTCTTTATTCGTTATTATTCGTAATTTCGTATGAAATTCGTAAGCATAGAAATTCCCATAGGGTTCCCACCATCCCTGTGCTGACTTCCTGGAGTTTTAACTTTTAGGTTCATAACCTTTTTGTAACAATTACACATTTTCATTATAATGAATTTATCATTATGAGGGGTTCCCACCATCCATGTGCTGTGCTGACTTCCTGTTTTTAACTTTTAGGTTCGTTAATTACGAATTTTCGTTATGAATTTGGATCCGAAATTTGTAAACTAAATTTCGTATTTTGTACGGAATTCGTATACATAAAAATTCGTATTTCAGATTCGTACGGACTAATCGCACATGTCTAATAGGATGTGAACAGTCAAGATATCTTCCATGGTGAATGCAAAAGATATTTTATATTAGAGGATAATTTATTTAATCATGCATATACTGTTCCTTTCACATTAAAGAGGTAACTTGACAAGATGCATAATACAAATCAATACATTTTGGTTAAAACCAATGAAATACAGCCAGATTTAATAAAATCTGATAATCGTTATTTCACAAAACATTTATTTAAGGTAAAAGAGCCCATGAGGGCTAAAGTAACAGTTATGTAGCTGTAAATAAAGGATATAATTGAAAACGCAAAATAGCTTATTCATTAAGCGCAAAAGGTAGTGCATCTGTATTACTAAAAGCCCAAAGTATATGCACTTTACATTTCATCAGCCAAGACTATGCTTGCTAAGACTAGCAAGGGTAGTAAAATATATTTGCTGGTTGTTTTAGGCTACTGTGCTTTTCTTTATCATTTAAATAAACGTCAGTTCTGCAGGAACTGTTTACAAAGCAAGTTGAGTACACAGTATTGAGTCCATGGATATTCTGGAACTGCAAAAAACATTCAAAGAATGACAGCATCAGTAGATGCTTAAAGTTCCTCAACCAGTCATAAATGGCCTGATATGGTTAAGGCATGAGTATGTAAATGCTTAATTGCAGTGGATATAATGTATATCTATTTCATGCATAATATCAATACCTTTACATATTATCAATATTAATCCTCAAGCTGATACAGCACTTACCCATAGTCCTACAGCCAGTACCACTACAAAATAAATCACAATCACAGCGATGTCTGCTGGGTTATTAATTGGAATGGTGTTTTTAGAGGGAGCAGAGGTACTAGTTGGTGTGACATCCATCTTCTCTGCTTCAGTCCAGGGAACACTGCTCTCATGTGTCAATCGGCCCTTCTTTTTTTCTCTCTCAGGTGTATGACTTGGATGTGGGGTTAATAATAAACCCAGCCCACAGAAGCTCACCGCCCCTTACCTTGCCATCAATGTATAACCTAATCTGCTATACTTTCCAAAACTCAGCAAGCTAATCAGTGTCACAACAAACCTCTGTACTCCAACCTTGCATGATAAGCCTATGCGACTTAGGTTAAGTTGAAAAGGAATGTTTGTCATCAAAAAAACAAAAAGGAAAGTGGGTGTGTGCCAGGTGATGCCAACTTAGCTATGTGACTTGTGTAAGTCTTCCAAAGGATGGGTAATTAGTCACACAGACAGTATTCACCTAAATGTGTGCACAAATGAACATAATCACACAGGTGTGACATCGTCCCTGTTATTCTGGGCACTGATTCAATAGACCTAACTAGGAAAAAGCAAAACAATACTGAGCGTGTGTAAGAAATAATAAATGGCAGCAGCAAAAATTGATATTACACAACCAAATAAGTGAAAAATAAATAAAGTTGCGCTCATTCGGAATAGACCATTAAAGTCCAAACATGTTCATAAAGTCCAATACAGCAACACTGGCTGAATAGCAACAAAATAAATATAAGTAAAAAGACATGAATTGAAATGCTTGTGTTGAACTAAATCCAAGAAAATCCTCGACCTTGTAACATCACCAACATTAAGCTCAAGATGTGGTCTTACCCCAAGTAATGTACCCTCTAAGGTCAAATAGACGTTTTGGACATCCCGATTAAATCCATAGGAGATGTAGTGCGGATGGCGTGTATCTCATAAGCTATTCCTCCAGCACCGAGTATAAACTTCAGGACACCCAGCGATACCCAAAAATAAACAAGGGGCTCCAATAGTGTAAAATTACCTCGCAATCGAAGCATCATGCACGCCAATTGCGATGAAACCAGTATCATGCCCCCCGGAAGAAGTCCAATTTTGTTACTTTTCAGCCTGTGTTGCTGTATTGGACTTTAGGAACACTTTCGGACTTTAATGGTCTATTCCTATTGAGCGCAACTTTATTTTATTTTCAATAGGCTTAACAATTGCGTATTTTCAGTGAGTACATGAATGGTTATTATTATAATTTTACATGAAAGTAGTTTTTGATTTAATTTTCACAATTTTACTTCATTGCCAGTTTCCTAGTGTTTGTTTTTATTTAATAAATATCAAATTCTATCTCTATTATCATTTTCATTTTTTAGATTATCATTTAATCCGGTTATGTGTTCCTTAACCACTTGGGATCCGCGCTATTGCAAAATGACGGCAATAGCGCGGACCCACATTTTCGGGACTACGTCTATTGACGTAGTCCCGGTTACGAGCGGCCTGCGCGCCCCCTGAGGGGCGCGCGCGGCGCGCTCTGTGATCGGCGAGTCCGTGAGACTCGCCTGATCACCGATCCGTGTAAGGGGTCGATCCCGACCCCTTATCACGTGATCAGCTGTCAGCCAATGACAGCTGATCATGTGATAAAACGGAGCCGGTAATCGGCTAGTATTCCTCCTCGCGCTGACAGCGCGAGGAGAAAAAAAAAAAGCCGATCGCCGGCGGCCGTGTTCGGGACATCAGTCCCGATCACGGCCAGCAATTTAAAAGGACACCTGCCCCCTGCCAGTGCCCACCTGCCACCCGCAGTGCCATCCTGAAATAAAGTAAGTGCCCCCCTGTCAGTGCCACCCAGCAGTGCCCATAGTGCCCACAGTGCCACCCAGCAGTGCCCACAGTGCCACCCAGCAGTGCCCACAGTGCCACCCACAGTGCCACCCAGCAGTGCCACCCACAGTGCCACCCAAAATCTGCCTCAGGTGCTGCACCCCAGTGCCGCCCATCAGTGCCCAGCAGTGCCGCCCATCAGTGCCCAGCAGTGCCGCCCATCAGTGCCCAGCAGTGCCACCTATCAGAGCCACCTATCAGTGCCACCTATCAGTGCCCATCAGTCCCATCTATCTGTGGTACCTATCAGTGCCCATCCGTGCCACCCATCCGTGCCACTTATCCGTGCCACCCATCCGTGCCATCTTATCTGTGCCCATCTTTGCCCATCAGTGCCGCCTTATCTGTGCCCATCGGTGCCGCCTTATCTGTGCCTATTAGTGCCGCCTTAACTATGCCTATCAGTGCCCACCAGTGCAGCCTATCAGTGCCCACCAATGCAGCCCATCAGTGCCCACCAATGCAGCCCATCAGTGCCCACCAATGCAGCCTATCAGTGCCGCCTAATCAGCGCACTTCAATGAAGGAGAAAAATGACCCGTTTGCAAAATTTTATAACAAACTATTAAAACATGATTTTTTTTTTTTTTTTTTTTGCATCTTTTTTTGTTTGTTTAGCAAAAAATAAAACTCCGAGCTGTAACTAAATACCACCAAAAGAAAGCTCTATTTGTGGGAAAAAAATGATAAAAAATTCATTTGGGTACAGTGTTGTATGACCGCGTAATTGTCACTCAAAGTGCATCAGCGCTGAAAGCTGAAAATTGGTCTGGGACTGAGGGGGGTTTAAGTGCCCAGTAAGCAAGTGGTTAAACAATAGCTAAATGTTGTTTCTTGATCATACATCACGGGACACAGGAGCTTCATTACATAGTGGGTTATATAGGCACCTCTGGTGATTGGACACTGGTTGACCCCAATTAAGGAGAATTCCTCCCCTATATAACCCCTCCCATCTGGGAGGCACCTCAGTTTTTTCGCCAGTGTCTATGGTGATGGTCACGTAAAAACTTTAGCTCTATGCAGGTCCCTGCGAGGGCCGAAGGGCTACAACAAACCGGATCCATACCTCGGGCCGATATTTGACTCCCAAGATGGTATGGTACCCGGGCCTTGTCATCCGAAGAAGCGAGGTTTTGCCTGTAAGTCCTCTCCATTGGAAGACTGGGCTCTGGGAGAACCAGACTTGGTGTACTGTTTATACAGAGCGCACGAAAGTTTCTGGCAGAGCTTTCTACATGGCCCAGGTGGGAGGTTCTTCCGAGAAGGAGCCCCAAATAAACCTGAAGGTTGGCTAACAATACCCGCCGTGATGGGTGAAGGCTGGAATTTGATTGGTTCAGCAATTCCTGCGGCGAGGACAGGTAAAGGAAGTCATCCTGTATATTTAAATATATGAATGGATTTCTTCATTGTGAGTAGTTGTATGTCTTACCTGGTTTCCACCACTAGAGGGAGTAAGAGCAGCCTGATGCATACTTACATGCCTTTCAATACACACGCTCAGTGAAGCCTGGTTCTCCAGCTGACTCACGTCTCCATTACAGTCCCTGCCACATCAAGGTAAACAGAGGTCCCACGTAGTTTGGGGGTCCCACGCAGCCCCGTTTGGGGTTCTCCTTCCCCCCCTGGATCCCGCAGTCCTCGTGCACGCGCGCGGGCGTGTGCACGTGCACCGGGCGCGTTCCCGGCCTAATGGAGGAGGGTGGAGTGTGGTTGTGAGCCATGCACGTTAGTGTGCACAGCGCTGTAATGCACAGGCGCCAGGCGGCAGTTTGTAAAAAGTCCAGAGCGTCAGGGGGCTGTAAGTGGAGACACAGGAGCTGTGGGCAGTAAGCATCCGTGGAATTGGATCCAGGCAAACCTAGACACCTACTCAGCATCAGGTTGTGCAGTTTAAGCATATATATTATTGTGAGACTTTAAGCACAACAGTGATTGCACTTGTACTAGTACCTCTGCTTTATAGCTTAGGACTATGTCTCCTCGTATGAGGGTTTCAGGGGGAGGTAGCAAAGGCACTGGTAAATCACCGCCTAGGTCCAGGGGTTCTAAAAGAGTGCCTGTAAGTTACCATCCCCCCCTACAAGACTGGAGCCAGCCTCTCAAGACGAGTCAGTGCACCTGTCAGGTTTGCAGCCTCTCCTAATGTGTCAGCCCCAGTTTATGTCACTGAGATACTCCCTTAGGGCTACATTGGAGGGTTTTGAAGAGAAAATAATGAATTTTATTTCTGCTTCCCTGAAATATAGCAAGAAAAGGGGTAGATCCCCTCCCTCTGCTGAAATTCCTCTCTAAGATGATTTTTCTGAAAATGAGGAGAGATCCCTATCTTAGGATGGGGATCATGAGCAGTCGGATGAATCAGAGGAAGAGGAGATAGTCCCCTCCTCCCAGGCACTCAGAAAACAGGTGCAGTATTATACTGAATTGGTGCGTACCACATTCAGAATGCCTGCTGCTGAAGTCGCTACATCCTCTGTTTCTTCCCTGGGAGTCAGGAAAGCCCCACAGACTGCCTATTCCTTTCCAATCCATCCCTTAATGGATGAATTGTTGTATAAGGATTGGGGACATCCCAATAAACTGTTTGCTCCTCCTAAAAAGGTTTTCTTTGCATTATCCTCTGGAGGAAAGTTTCACCAAGAAGTGGGGGGTCCCATCTGTTGATGCGGCTGTTTCTTGCGTGAATGAAACCTGACTTGTCCTTTGGATATTGCGCAGGTATTTAAAGGATCCAACTGATAAGAAGCTGGAAACCTTATTAAAAAGCCTCCTTTTCCATGACTGGCGCTGTGGTGCAACCTACAGTCGCAGCTGTGGGGTTGTGTCAGTTCCTCAAGGAACAGGTTAAGCAGATGCTTGGGATCCTTCCCAGTGAGGAAGTAGAAAATTATGCAGAACTGCCTCATATTCTGTGCTTTATGATTGATGCGATTTTGGATTCTGTCCAACAAGCATCACGTTTGTCCCTCATGTTGGTACACATGCGAAGGGCCCTATGGCTAAAGAATTGGGCAGCTGAGCTGTCATGCAAGAAGCATTTGATTGGGTTCCCGTTTAAAGGGAAAGTTTGTTTGGAGAAAAATTGGATAAATTCGTCCAAAATATTTCAGGGGGTAAAATCTACTCTCCTTCCAATCAAAAAGAGCCAACGTCCATCATTCAGGCGTGCTCTCTCTCCCGAAGCATCAAGCTCTAAGCAGTGGCGACGGCCTTCTCAGCCCTCCTCTACTAGAAAGGCTCAAGGCAGAGCCCAGGGGCAGGAAAAGACTTGGGGGCGAAAGCCTGCCAAGCAAAGCCCAAGATCTTCCTTGTGAAGGGGCGCCCCCGCTCGGCAGAGTGGGGGGAAGGCTCCTGCAGTTTGCAGGAGCCTGGCGGAAAGAGATCCAGGACAAGTGGGTAATCCCTTCGATATCTCTGGGCTACAAGCTAGAGTTTCAGGAGATTCCACCTTCTCGTTTCCTAAGGTCAAGGATCCCCAGGGGTCCAGTAAAGCAAAAACCGCTATTTCTGGCCTTAGATCAGTTACTATCCCAGGGTGTGATAGTAGAAGTGAACCCGAAAGATCAGGGTTCGGGGTTTTACTCAAATCTCTTCACCGTTCCAAAACCAAATGGAAGTGTCAGACCTATCCTGGATCTGAAGGATCTGAACCGGTTTTTACACATCCGGTCCTTCCGAATGCAGTCAATCCGCACTGTGGTCTCCTCCCTGCAAGGGGGAGAATTCATGGCATCAATAGATATCAAGGATGCATATCTCCATGTGCCAATTTTTCCCGCACACCAAAAATTTCTAAGGTTCGCGGTAGAGCGGCGCCATTTTCAATTTGTGGCCTTGTCGTTCGGGCTTGCTACAGCCCTTCGAGTCTTCACGAAGATTCTGGACCCTCTCTTAGCAAACCTAAGAGCTCAGGGCAGAGCCGTCATGGCTTATCTAGACGACTTGCTTCTCATGGAGAAAACAGCAGCGTTCCTAAGTCACAGCGTCACCAAAACGCTAGAACACCTAGAACGCCTAGGTTGGATCATAAACCTAGAAAAGTCGTCCCTACAACCGACTACCAGGTTGGAATACCTAGGTATGATCATCGACACCGCTCAGGGCAGGGTGTTTCTTCCAAGGCTAAAGCCTTGGCCATTGGGGATCTGGTGGGCCTGATTCTGGGCAGAAGATCTTCCTCCATTCGGTTGTGCATGAGACTGTTAGGGAAGATGGCCGCCTCTTTCGAGGCTGTCCCATTCACCCAGTTCCACTCAAGGCCTCTGCAAGGATGCATCCTTGCGGCTTGGAACAGGAAGCCCCAATCTCTGGATCTTCCTATGCGTCTATCCCCAGGGACACGCAAGAGTCTTGTCTGGTGGTTACAAACCAAGAATTTGCTGAAGGGCAAAACTTTTCTTCCTCTCCCATGGAAGATTATCACAACAGATGCCAGCCTGACAGGCTGGGGAGCTGTATTGGAGGAAACATGCTCGCAGGGGAAATGGTCTGCGACCGAGAGTCTACTGCCCATAAATATCTTGGAGATCCGGACAGTTTACATGGCGCTCATAGAGTGGCCTTACAGACTGCGAGGTTTCCCGGTTCGGGTTCAGTCTGACAATGCCACAGCAGTGGCTTATATCAATCACCAGGGCGGTACCAGAAGTCTGGTGGCCCAAAAAGAGGTGAATCGCATACTTGTCTGGGCAGAAAAGCATGTTCCGTGTCTTTCTGCAGTCTTCATCCCAGGAGTGGAGAATTGGCAGGTGGATTTTCTCAGCCGCCAGCAGTTGTGCCCAGGAGAATGGGCTCTGCACCCCGACGTGTTTCAGAACATATGTCACAAGTGGGGTACTCCAGACGTAGATCTGTTGGCATCCAGGTTCAACAGGAAGCTGGACAAGTTTGTATCAAGGACAAGAGATGCACTTGCTCAGGGGTCAGATGCTCTGACAGTTCCCTGGGATCAGTACAACCTGATCTATGCCTTCCCCCCCCGAGCCCGCTTCTGTCGCGGTTCCTGGGAAGAGTCAAGAGGGAGACGAAGTCGGTCTTTTTGGTGGCCTTGGCTTGGCCCAGGTGACCATGGTACGCAGAAATCATGAAGTTGGCAGTAGGCAGGCCATGGACCCTCCCTCTCCGGCCAGATCTGCTCTCACAGGGTACAATCTACCATCCTGCTTACGCAGTCTGAATTTGACGGTTTGGCTGCTGAGACCCACATTCTGAGAGACCGTGGCCTTTCGGGGCCAGTCCTTTCTACTCTGGTCAATGCCAGAAAGCCGGCCTCCAGGCTTATTTATTACAAGATCTGGAGGACATATGTTTCCTGGTGTGAACTCAGGAAATGGCATCCTAGAAAGTATGTCATTAACAGAATCTTGGCCTTTCTCCAGTCAGGCCTAGAAATGAATTTGGCCATAAGCACTATCAAAGTGCAGATTTCGGCCCTGTCAGTATTTTTTCAAAAGTCGCTTGCATCACATTCCCTAGTACGGGCTTTTATCCAGGGGGCTATGCGGACAAAACCGCCAGTTAAACCTCCGGTATGCCCATGGGATCTGAATTTTGTTCTCTCGGCCTTACAGGGGCAACCATTTGAACCTTTGCATCTGGCTTCTTTAGTTCTCCTGACTAAAAAGCTGGTCTTCTTAGTAGCCATATCTACGGCTAGAAGAGTATCAGAGTTGGCAGCTCTTTCCAGTAAGGAGCCGTATTTAATTATTCATAAGGACCGGGTGGTCATGCGTCCCAACAGGTCCTTTCTACCTAAGGTGGTTTCGGGTTTCCATTTGAATCAGGATGTAATCCTACCATCCTTTTTTCCGGACCCTCAGTCCACAGAAGAAGAATCTTTACACACTTTGGATGTGGTTAGAGCAATCAGTATTTATCTTCAAGCAACTTCTCAGATAAGGAAAACTGATTGTTTATTTATTCTGCCGGAAGGCCCTAGAAAGGGCCAGGCGGCGTCAAAATCCACTCTCTCAAGGTGGATCAGACAAGTTATTTCTCAGGCCTATGGTTAAAGGGGAAGATTCCTCCTTTTCGGGTGAAAGCGCACTCTACTAGGGCTGTTAGTGCTTCTTGGGCAGTGCATCACCAGGCCTCCCTGGCTCAGATCTGTAAGGCTACGACTTGGTCATCAGTCCACACATTCACCAGATTCTATCAGGTGGATGTCAGAGGGCAAGAGGATATCGCCTTCGGGCGCAGTGTACTGCAGGCTGCAGTTTAGGTCCTCCGGTCCCTGGCGGTCTATATTTATGATCTGTGTCTCCCTCCCCTCAATCTGAGCATTGCTATGGGACATCCCACTATGTAATGAAGCTCCTGTGTCCCGTGATGTATGATCAAGAAAATGGGATTTTTATATACAGCTTACCTGTAAAATCCTTTTCTTGAGAGTACATCACGGGACACAGGGCTCCCGCCCCTCTTGGGTTTTTACGTGGTTTCTTATTGCTTTGCTACAAAACTGAGGTGCCTCCCAGATGGGAGGGGTTATATAGGGGAGGAATTCTCCTTAATTGGGGTCAACCAGTGTCCAATCACCAGAGGTGCCTATATAACCCACTATGTAATGAAGCTCCTGTGTCCCGTGATGTACTCTCAAGAAAAGGATTTTACAGGTAAGCTGTATATAAAAATCCCATTTTTAAATACAGCTAGTATAAATACCTGTCTATTGTATTAGCATCCTGTAAACCTCTGGACAGCATTACTCAGATTGGGAGAGGAAGAGTACTGCAAAGTACTGACAGTTTAAAGCTACCTACAGACATTGGATGGTGTATGGATGTACAAAAACTCTATAAACATGCATGTCCAGATTAGTTGAAAATGCATTTTATCAGATAATGCAGAGAGCAAGGGAAGCATTTAGAAGATATCACTTGCAAAAGCTTAACTTGGGAAAACAATATTGACTGTCAAAGAAAGTACAACCCAGTCGATAGATCCTTCTATCAAAGTTCAGCCAGTGTAAAGCTGCTACGGTTGGGGGTAACTTGCAGACAAATGGTCATTGCTATTATAACCATAAAAGTCAAGTTTGACAATAAGTTTATGCCTAATCTGCCTACCTAAATCATTTTGTTGATTTTAAAGCCCAACTTCAGGCTTGATGTGAAAATTAAGGTGTTGAAACTATTATTTTTTTGTCAAGAGCTCCACTTTAAGCTGGTATTAATTGTACCAGTTCAGGATGTGCGGTAATATGAGGAAAGGTGTGACTGGCTTGGAACTCTGCAATTTATTCTGCTTTTGTCTCCAGTAAATATTGTGGCAATATTGATAGAATATCAGTTGCACAATATCTATTACACAATAAAAGTTCCTTGTACGTTATGCTTGTAAACTCTGGGAATAGATCTAATAAGAAACAGAAATCAAAATGTTTCCTGTTCCACGTTGATGCCAATAATTGATCACTGACATGCTAGTCATGGACATGGACATGGATGGTTGAGAAGCAAAGAGCACTTTTGTTTTTGTAAAGGTCAATCCTGAGTCCAAGTTTGCTCACAGAGGGTTGAAATACTTAAGTGGAATATGCTGAGCTGTAGCTGTGCACTCCAAATTATCATCAAAGCAATTAACGTGAGCTTGCACTTTGGAATGTAAGAACATTTATTGAGGGAATTTATTGATAAGAAAATACTTAAAAGACGTAGGATGATTTAATTGTGAAATTTGCAGATACTTAAGAAAATCTTGAGAAGTTTTGAAAAATAATTGTGTCTTCTTAATCAGGAAAAGTGAATTTTTGGGACTTATAATGTGTTTAGAAAAAAGTAAAATGTGGGACTTTTTTTTGCATATAGATGCAGAAGGTAATATTTCATTGCTGGATCCCACAGGGGACGCAGTGCACATAGCACCTGTCAACTGTAATGCTGAGTACACACGATCGTACATTCCAACAACAAAATCCGTGGCATGTTTTCCGAAAGATGTTGGCTCAAACTTGTCTGGTATACACACGGCCACACAATGTTGTCGGAAATTCCGAACGTCAAGAACGGGGTGACGTACAACTCGTACGACAGCACTAGAAAGAGGAAGTTCAATAGCCAGTGCGCCACCCTTTTGGCTCCTTCTGCTAATCTTGTGTTAGTAGAAGTTTGGTGAGAGACGATTCGCGCTTTTCAGCCTCGTGCTTTTCCGAACGTTACTGCTCTTCAGTTTGTGCTTGTGGGTTCGTATTTATATTGCGTATTTGATTCCCAGTGCGTTCTTGTCCGCTCGTTTTTGATTTTCAGCTGCGGTCTTTCTGTTTTTCAGTGCTTTCTGTTAGTTCGTTCTGACCAGCCGACCATTTTGAAGCCATGAGGACCCTCAACCCGGACCAGAGGGCTTATAACTACCGTCTGGCCAGAGCCAGAAGAGTGGTGGAGAATGCTTTCGGGATAATGGCTATACGGTTCCGCCTATTCCTTAGGCCAATCAACATAGCGGAATATAAACGTAACCATATAGTTAGGGATGCACCAATACCACTTTTTTGACACCGAGTACGAGTACCGATACTTGACATCATGTACTCGCCGATACCAATTACCGATACCTGATTTTGGTCATGTGACCTTTTTTTTTTTAAATAATGAAAAATTACACATTTTCGCCATAATATGAGGAATTGAAACGCAGTCAAAATACATATGAAAGAAAACATGTTTATTTGCTGGTCACATGAAGCGCAAATTGCACAGAACATGTTATATATATAAAATAAAAGTCAAATGTCATCAATGACAATTTAGGCATGAGGAGAAGCAAGAACAGTATGGTACCTCAGTCAACTCACAACACAAGACATTATAACATTTCAAAAACCAAAAAAAAAAACTAAACACAACATGTGTTTGTTTCCAGTTCAACTTCTTACACATGTGTAAGAGAAACACATTTCACAGACAGAACATTCCAGGATGGAAAGGAAGGATGAGTGTTAGGTTGTTAGGTTGGCATGTAGGCTGCAGTAAGACCTCGTGCACAACTCAAAGCAGCTGCTACTCCAGGTGCTCTTTGAGCTTTTTTTTCTCTACCTGTTACCTCTTCCCCTCCATGTTAGCCTATGTGTTCATTCATGGCCATTGGCCAAGGAACACTATGCGGTTTCAGAAGTTTAGTGGCAGGGCAGCTTACAGGCAGTAGGCAGAAAAAAAAAAAAAAGAAATTGGAAATATAAATCTTTGGATTTTTTTTTCTGCCTGTAAACTTTCCTGCCACTAAACTCCTGAAACTAGTGTGCAATGGGCTGACATGGAGAGGAGACATTAACAGGCAGGAAAAAAGCTCAAACTCCTCGAGGAGCAGATGCTTTTAGCTGCATTGTACAGGCATTATGCCTTGAATGAAAAGCTGAAATATCACACAGAATATGAAATATCATCATTGTTGATGACGCCACGTATAAAACAAACATCACCAAGTTCACATCATCACATCAGCCAATCCAAGTGCAATACAGTTAAATAATGTTAGGCCTGAAGAGGAGCAACTGAACAGTACCTCATAACTAACATTATTTTAATTTTTAGCTTCTAGTTCAACTTCTTATAAAACTTGTGAAAAAACATTTTTCACAGATCAAAATTAGGTTTATTCCAGGATGGCAAGGCCAAGGAGCAAATGACTTAGCAGCAGTAAGGCCACGTGCACAATAAAGCACAAAGTAGCTGCTCCTACTTGCGTTTGAGCTCCCTGTTTTTGAGCCTTTCGTTTGCCTGTAGTGTTAACTCTATGCCGCTCCACATTAGGCTATGGGTCCCCCATGCATTGCCGTTGAATCACCTATAGTGTGCAATGTGCACACCATAGGTGATTCACTTTTTCACTTAAGGAAAAAGTTTGTGGCATGGAGTTAAAAAGGCAAAAAATGTTTTTAAAAGGCCAACATGGAGGGGAGTTAACAGGCAGAGGAATGTTAGGCTTGAGGTGGAGCAACTGGTACTGAACAGTTCCCTCAGAACTAACATTTTGTAAAAAAAAATTTAATTAAAAAAAAGTGCTAGCTTCTAGTTTAACTTCTTATGAAAAACTCCTGAAAAGCATTTTTCACAGACCAAAATTAGGTGCATGCCAGGATGGCAAGGCCAAGGACTTAGCAGCAGTAAGGCCACATGCACAATTAGGCTCAAAGTAGCTGCGCCTACAGGCGTTTGAGCTTCCTGTTTTTGAGCCTTTCGTTTGCCTGTAGTGTTAACTCTATGCCGCTCCATATTAGGCTATGGGTCCCCCATGCATTGCACGTTGAATCACCTATAGTGTGCAATGTGCACACCATAGGTGAAACACTTTTTCACTTAAAAAAAAAGTATGTGGCATGGAGTTAAAAAAGTAATTTTTTTTTTTTAAAAAGGCCAACATGGAGAGGAGTTAACAGGCAGAGGAAACGCTAAAAAAAATGCTCAAATGG
This sequence comes from Lithobates pipiens, assembly GCF_037356315.1. Taxonomy (NCBI): domain Eukaryota; kingdom Metazoa; phylum Chordata; class Amphibia; order Anura; family Ranidae; genus Lithobates; species Lithobates pipiens. Next base: position 40,416,767 of record NW_027507790.1, on the reverse strand, counting down.
CAGGTGGAGCAGTTGCTTTGAGCTGAGGCGTGCAACTGTGCATGATGCCTTACAGTTGGACAGTAACAGGCGGTAGATTACTTTTCCAATTCAAACACAAGTGGCAAGTTTTTTTTAAGAAACAGAATAATCTCTGCATGTTCAGTTAGAAGTTGGTTTCTGGTGTCAGTCAGAATGTGTGACGCTGCACTGAACAATCTCTCACTTTCCACAGTGCTGCAAGGAACTGAAAGATATTTTTGTGCCATTTGGGCTAGAGTGGGAAATCGCAGTTTATTGACTGCCCAATACTCAAGAGGTTTTTCTGAACTAGGCACAGTGACCTCTCCAAGATATGCTTCTAGTTGTATGATAGCAGCTGTGGGAGCACTGTTCTCAAATGTAGATGAATAAGCAATTTCTTGGAAAACACTGTCCACAGTCATACTGGTACCTGGCTGTTGCTCAGTGCGAGGCCTTTTGGTAGCTGGTTCCTCAAGCACCTCAGGTGTAGCTGCCTGTGCCTGTAGTACCTGTACAGAAGATATTTCTTGCATTTCCTGCACAAACATCTCTTTGGCCTGCCTGCCAGCATCTGCATTCAAGAAGAACCGATCTTTATACTTAGAAGAAGAAAAATACAAGACATTAGACAATGTCATGCAAGCAAAGCAACAACTGTGGAAGCTTGCTGTGGGGGCACTGCTAGAAGGAAAGGTGATGGCAATATTCAAATAAAAACAAGTCAAAATAGCAGCCAGCAATAACCTTGGATTGAGCAAGGTAACCATGCAGTAAAGTGGATTTTGCTCCATGTCAGAGACCCATTTCTGCAAAGCACCAAGCAATGTGTTCTTCATCATTTTCACACCGCGGTCCTTATCCACTTCTTTAGATAATAATCTCTGTAGCACAGTCACTGCAGGAATTACATCCAAGGCAAAAGAATCTGAACAATTCACATGCCGAGTCAACTCTTCAAAGGGAGCCAAGATTTTGATCATCTTCTCCATGAGATTCCACTGATTTGCAGTGATCGTTGCAGGCAGCTCATGTTCTGACACATATACTCCAATGGCCCGTTTTTGCTCTATCAGAGACTGCAGCATGTAAAAAGTGCTGTTCCAGCGAGTCTGAACATCTTGTTGAAGTCTTTTAATGGGTTGACCAAGCTGGATCTGAATATCTTGCAGCCGAGAATATGCCAGGTTTGAATGTTTAAAGTGCCCAACTATTTTGCGGCCAACTCCCACAGCCTCCGTAATGCTGCGCTGTGATAAAAGCCCCTCTGAGACAGCCAGCTGCAGTGTATGTGCCACACATGAAAGACTCTGAAGACCAGCATCTTCTACAACTTTTTTCATATTTCTGCCATTATCACGGACTACCACATGGACAGAACTTTTGGGAATCGCCCAAGTGTCAAGCATTTCTTCTAGTATGCTTCTTCTAGCTTGGCCTGTGTGAGAGCCTTGCAATTTCTTTGCGTGCAGCATGACCTGGTGCAGAGGTTTGGCATCAATCCACTGTGCAGTTAAGCTAATTACACAAAAGGGACTCACACTACTGCACCAAATGTCCATGGTGACTGATAGCCTTTATGTCCTCCTGTAGCATGTTGGTAATGTGTTTTTTCACTGTGTTGTGTAATTTTGGAAACAGGCAGGGCCGTCTTTAATTTGGATTGGGCCCTGGGCAAACATTTTCTTGGGCCCCCCCCCCCCCCCTCCATTCTGAGGCATACAAAAAATAGCAGGTAGACTCAAAATCAGTTTACTGCAGCAGATCACGCAGTGATTGCAATTGTTTGCCAGAGGTTACAGCCTATCCTTACTGCTCGCTGGCTGGTTGCTAGAGGTTACAACACATAATTTCTGCTTGCCGATTGGTTGCTAGAGGTTAATGCACATCATTTTACCACTTACTGATTGGCTACTAGAGATTAAAGCAGATCACTACTGTTCGCTGATTGGTTGCTACAGGTTAATGCACATCATTACCTCTCACTGAGCAGTGGAGCAATCCTAAATAATTGAGCAAGTAAAGGGGCACATTAATACACACACATACTACAGGAGAGTGTCAGAGAGTGCAGACATATTACAGGAGAGGTTCAGAGACTGCAGACATACTGCAGGAGACAATCAGAGACTGCGGACATGCTGCAGGAGATTACCAAACACTGGGGACATACTACAAGAGACAATCAGAGACTGCGGACATACTGCAGGCGATTACCAAAGACTGGGGACATACTGCAGGAGACAATCAGAGACTGGCGACATAGTGCAGGAGACAATCAGAGACTGTGGAAATACTACAGCAGACAATAAGAGACTGCGGACATACTGCAGGAGATAATCAAAGACTGCGGACATACTGCAGGAGACAATCAAAGACTGCGGACATACTGCAGGAGACAATCAGAGACTGGCGACATACTGCAGGAGACAATCAGAGACTGGCGACATACTGCAGGAGACAATCAGAGACTGGCGACATACTGCAGGAGACAATTAAAGACTGCAGACATACTGCAGGAGACAATCAAAGACAGCGGACATACTGCAGGAGACAATAAGAGACTGCGGACATACTGCAGGAGACAATCAGAGACTGCGGACATACTGCAGGAGACAATCAGAGACTGCGGACATACTGCAGGAGACACTCAGAGACTGCGGACATACTGCAGGAGACAATCAGAGACTGCGGACATACTGCAGGAGACAATCAGAGACTGCGGACATGCTACAGGAGATGGTCAGAGAATTTTCAGCAATGCACAGCTTGACAGTTGAATAACACAGCTCAGGGTTTAAGCAGTCAGGCATTTTATGGGTGCAAGGACATACCTGGGCAGCCAAACTCACTACATACATTTAGAGGGATTCCATTCTCTGCTCTCACTACAACAGCCGGGGGCTCCACTGATGCTTTGTAGGGGGGCCCCGTTACCCGTGAATTGGGGCCCCAATGAAGGTTTTGCAGAGTGCACAGAGGACAAGAGGACTGGAGGCTGTATTCCCGCACTAGCCAGCTGAGGGGGCGGGGCCGGGAGCTCCACTGACGCTCTGACCCCACCCCCGTGCAGCCTGTATGCTCGGAACAGAGCGGCTGTAGTGAGAGCCAGTGCTTGGAGTGGAAGCGTCAGTGGAGCTCCCGGCCCCACCCCCTCTATACTGGCTGTGGAATACAGAGGTCCGGGGGCGGGGCCTGGAGCTCCACTGACACTCCCACTCCGATCACTGGCTCTCACTACAGCCGCTCTGTTCCGAGCATACAGGCTGCATGGGGGCGGGGTCAGAGCATCAGTGGAGCTCCCGGCCCCGCCCCCTCTCAGCTGGCTAGCACGGGAATACAGCCTCCCGTGTCCTCTGTGCACTCTGCAAAACCTTCATCGGGGCCACAATTCGCGGGTAGCAGACAGTGCGGGCCCCCCTACAAACATTGGGCCCAGGGCAGGTGCCCCATTTGCCCTGCGCTAAAGATGGCCCTGGAAACAGGACATCTGTGATATGACGGCAGCTGAGAAGTTCATACTTTGCCTCCTAGATATTCGTAAGTCGCCGAAACCCACATTGTCAACTATTGAGAGTGGCTGATCATCAAGAACGATGAATTGGGTAACTACTTCAGAAATTTTTTGAACCCTTGAGCCCCATTTATCCATGGAAAATTTTTCATGTCTGGCAAGGGTTTGTTGCAGTGTCAGCTGCTGAGTGCAAGAGCTAGTGATAGCTGTAAATTTGCCATGCTCAGTCTTGTGTTTCATTTTGAGGTGTTTTATGAGATTACTGGTATTATAATAACTAACTTTTGAACCTCCTCTGGATATTTTGGCAGAACAGGGTTTGCAGTCTGCAATGCGTTTGGAAGTTCTTTAAAATTGATGAAACCAACAGACAGCTGACATTTTGCTGGCAGTGGCATCCGTTTGCATTGCACTTAAAGCCAGAAATGGGTAAGTCTCTCCACCTTAAGGGGGGGAAAAATTTAGGAAAATGGGGGAAAAAATTTAAGCCCAAATGATTGGTTGTCTGATTTTTTTTCACACATGATGACAGTGACACCTACTATTTTTTGAATAATGAAGCTGCTCTCACCAGTGCTTGTGTTTTTTTTTCCTGCTGCATCCAGCATCTTGGCATGTCTAAGTAAACCAGTGGCAGTGGGGATGATGAAATCCATCTGTCGGGTACAACGGTTGCGGTCGGTATCTCTACAATACAAAAAGCAGAGGATGGTCTCAGAAAGGCACATGCAGGAAAATGTTAGGCAAGAGACAATGATGATTTATGTAACAGCACCATTCATTTGCCGCCATGAATGACATGTTAGGCAACAGAGACAATGTGGGACACTAATGTAACACATACAAACACAGGCCGGCCACCATACTGGACAGTGGACATTAGGTTAAGCAAGAGAGAGAGAGACACAATGTGTGATAAACTAAGTGTAACAGAGGCTGGCTGCCATCTTAGGCAAGAGAGAGAGAGACAATGTGGGACAAACTAAGTGTAACACAAGCTGGCCGCAATGTTAGGCAAGAGAGAGAGACAATGTGGGACAATTTGACAAACTAAAGCCGCGTACACACGGGCGGACTGTCTGGCCAACTTAGTCCGTCGAAACACATTTCAGCGGACAGTCCGCTCGTGTGTGGGCTTCAGCGGACTTTTTCAGCGTGCAGTCTGGCGGACTAAGTATTTCAGAATTTCCGTAATATTGTCCGTCGTACTTTGGTTTCAGTGGACAATCCGCTCGTGAGTAGGCTAGTTCGACGGACTAAGTATGGCGCATGCTCAGAAAGGATTTACACGGCGAAAGGTTGCATTGCTGTGTATTGGACTTCCTATTTCTAGTCCCGTCGTACGTGCTGTACACGTCATCGCGCAAACTTTCGACGGACTGTTTGTGCATCCGTGTGTGGTCAAGTCTGTTCATTCGAAAGTAGGACGGACTGTCCGTCGGATTGTCTGACGGACTAAGTTGGCCATACAGTCCGCCTGTGTGTACGCGGTTTCAGTGTAACACAGGCTGGCCATCATGTTAGGCAAGAGATGTAAGACACTTAACATAAGTAAGCAAGCAAGTTAGAAAGAAGAGCACTCACTGACCACCATGAGGGGACATGGTGTAAGGAAGATGCTTGCCATGTGGGGCAGTCATGTAGCAGATGCAGCAGCAGACGCAGTAGCAGCAGCAAAACACGTCGTGAGGGAAACAGCACTCACCGCTGCGCGGAGAGGCCGCAACCTTATCCGGTTCCCGAGCTCCGCCCAAGCTAACATCACTTCCGGTGTCGGTTTCTGGTATCGATGAATTTTCCAGAGTGCAGATACCCCTGAACAGGCCAAGTATCAGTACCGATACCGGTATCGGTATCAGTGCATCCCTACATATTCTACTTGCATGCTGCATTCTACACAACTTTTTAAGTAGAAATTGAATGAACTATGTAGCCTCAGTTGGGCCTGAGGCCAGACTTCAAGAAGAAACCCTGATGGCTCTTGAAGCTGGCCGCCTATCTTGCCCCTCCAAAGTGCCTGCAAAGTAAGACAGAAGTACTTTGCGGGTGGGGGGACATTGATATGCCAGGAACTGTTTAAGAAACATTTTCTCAAATTTTTTTTTTAACTGAAACTGAAATAAGATTTTCTTTGATTTACTGCTTGGGTTTCTTTTAGCTGTCTCCTAAGTTCTCCAACGGGCTTTTCTTTTTGGCCATTTTCTTCAATAGTGAAACGTAATTTATTTGATACATGAGGTGACAATCTCTTCTTCAGCTAACTATTATTATATTGTGGGTCTGCTACACACACACCTTGTTTTTGTTGTTAACCACTTTCAAAACCGGACCATTTTGCTGGTCAATGACCAGAGGTCTTTTTACAATTTGGCACTGCGCTGCTTTAACTGGTAATTGCGCGGTCATGCAATGTTGTACCCAAACAAAATTTGCATCCTTTTTTTCCCACAAATAGAGCTTTCTTTTAAAGGTATTTGACTGACTCTGCGATTTTTATTTTTTGCGATATAAACGTAAAAAGACAGAAAATTTCGAAAAAAATTATATTTTCTACTTTTTGTTATTAGAAAAATCCAATAAACTCAATTTTAGTCATACATTTAGGCCAAAATGTATTCAGTCACATGTCTTTGGTAAAAAAAAAGTCAATAAGTGTATATTTATTGGTTTGCGCAAAAGTTGTCACGTCTGCAAACTAAGGTACATTTTCTGGAATTTACGCAGCTTTTAGTTTATGACCCCAAATGACCCCATTTTTGAAAGTAGACACCCTAAGGAAATTGAATAATTGTTGTGGGCTGTTGGCGCTACCTCAGGCTGGTGTTCAATCCGAACCTGCCTTAACCGTTTATTATCCCTAAAGGCTATATGTATATATATATATATCCTTAATCCAACCAAATGTGACTATACACCACTTCTGTTAATTACCACATATAAATTCACTGGTTTCAAAAGAGCTGAAAAACAAAAGCCATACCCAAAACACAGAAAATCAAAAACCGAATAATATTCACACTATTCTGTGATGGTGAAAAAAATCCCTATATATATGGGAAGTATAACATCTATACCTCCACTGCACGTGTACAATCCTTGTGCTAATTGTTAATTTATTATACTATAAAGGCCCCCAAGCCTTAATAGCTAGATTTGTGTGTACCACCAAAAACCTAAAAAATGCAACCTTATTCAAAACCAAAAAAATTCTTATAAACAAAAAACAAAAAAACAAAAAACCAAAAACCAAAAACAGGAAATGTGAAAAAATAAATGTGAACATATACAAAATCATATATATAGTCCAAAGATAGTCTTTCTTCAGGTATTCCCAGAAGTACAATTATTCTGCTTCAAGTGACAGAAAGGTGACTTTTGTGATTATGCCTGTTTATTGGTGACTTCCGTGCTTTTCCCCCTCAAGGGTCCCCACTCACCGAATCCACGCACCCCCTAGGGGGTTACACGCCTGTAATCTGTGTTCCACTTTATTGAGGATCCCACTGCTTGGCTCTGTCTTCAACAGGTCCTCTCCAGGATTTTTAAAGGAGATGGGAGAAAAAACTCTTTTGTCCGCCAGTAGTTCCTCAAAATGAAAAAAATCCACTCATGGTGTAGTATTTTGGTTTACTAAATACTTAAGTTGGGGGGAAGGGGAGCAAGCTACAAAAATTTTAAAAAACTTAAAAAAAGGAAAGATTTTCTTTATAGATATGTATATATGGTGGGAGACTGGTAACCACTTAAAAAATGCTTTATTGCAGAAAAATTATTACAAAAAAATATATAATTAAAAAACTTTTCCATATGCCACAAAGATTTCTGCACAACACTTTGTACAAAAAAATCTTTTTAGATTTTCCACAACATTGCAATCTATAACAGTTGCACTGCAAAAAATTTTTTTCTTATATATGTATAGCAGTCATACACTTCAGAAGATATAAAAAATCAAAAAGAATTGGCAATAATAAAAATAAAAATAAAAATATATAAAAAATTGTATAAGAAAGCAACAATACAGTCCTTCTTTATATACTTATGTATAGCAGCGCTGTGCTCAGTCATATGAGGCCTATACCCCTAAGTATACACCCTCCTTCTATGGTGGGGAGCTCTGATCTCTCTTTAGGGGGTACCGTTTTCCAGGCTCTATAAGGCTACTCATATGCTGAATAAAGATTATAAAAAATAATAATTAGTATTGTTTAGCTTTAAATGTTGGGCATCTTTGCACAGATATAAGCAGCAAAAATGCAAAGGCCACGATGCAAAAACAGCACTCCGGTTTGCGAAATCCCTCTGAGCGAGCGGCGTTCGTTCCAGCTGCGCTCCAACGGGTCAGGCGCACCGGAAGTGACGTGGTGTGCGTAATGACGCTGTACGCGTTTCGTCATAGACGTCCTCAGCTAACAATTAGCACAAGGATTGTACACGTGCAGTGGAGGTATAGATGTTATACTTCCCATATATATAGGGATTTTTTTCACCATCACAGAATAGTGTGAATATTATTCGGTTTTTGATTTTCTGTGTTTTGGGTATGGCTTTTGTTTTTCAGCTCTTTTGAAACCAGTGAATTTATATGTGGTAATTAACAGAAGTGGTGTATAGTCACATTTGGTTGGATTAAGGATATATATATACATATAGCCTTTAGGGATAATAAACGGTTAAGGCAGGTTCGGATTGAACACCAGCCTGAGGTAGCGCCAACAGCCCACAACAATTATTCAATTTTCAAACCCAGGTTGTTAAATGCAGCCTGTGGTTTTCAGGGAGGCAGCAACCTCATAAAAACAATTACATTTTTTTGCGAAATTAATTATTAAGAGAAAAAGAATCTGGGGGTACATAAACATTCATATATATCACTGTTCGATTGTAGCCTATTCCATAAGCGCGGCTTTTTTTGCATAATTTACCCTAAGGAAATTGATAAGAGGCATGTTGAGCCCATTGAATATTTTATTTTTTTGCCTCAAGCGATTGAATAATGACAAAAAAAAAAAAGTTGTCACTAAATGATATATTGCTCACACATGCCATGGTTATATGTGGAATTGTACCCCAAAATACATTCTGCTGCTTCTCCTGAGTACGGGGATGCCACATGTGGTCAACTTTTTGGAAGCCTAGCCACGTACGGGCCCCGAAAGCCAAGCACCACCTTCAGGATTTCTAAGGGCATACATTTGTAATTTCACTCCTCACTACCTATCACAGTTTTGAAGGCCATAAAATGCCAAGATGGCACAAAACCCCCACAAATGACCCCATTTTAGAAAGTAGACACCCCAAGCTATTTTCTGAGAGGCATGTTGAGTCCATGGAATATTTTATATTTTGCCACAAGTTGCGGGAAAATGACAAACTTTATTTATTTTTATTTATTTTTCACAAAGTTGTCACTAAATGATATATTGCTCACACATGCTATGGGCATATGTGAAATTACACCACAAAATAAATTCTGCTGCTTCTCCTGAGTACGGGGATACCACATGTGTGGGACTTTTTGGGAGCCTAGCCGCGTACGGGGCCCCGAAAACCAAGCACCGCCTTCAGGCTTTCTAAGGGCGTACATTTTTGATTTCACTCCTCACCACCTATTACAGTTTTGAAGGCCATAAAATGCCAAGATGGCACAAAACCCCCACAAATGACCCCATTTTAGAAAGTAGACACCCCAAGCTATTTGCTGAGAGGCATGTTGAGTCCATGAAATATTTTATATTTTGCCACAAGTTGCGGGAAAATTACAAACTTTTTTTTTTTCACAAAGTTGTCACTAAATGATATATTGCTCACACATGCCATTGGCATATGTGAAATGACACCCCAAAATAAATTTTGCTGCTTCTCCTGAGTACGGGGATACCACATGTGTGGGATTTTTTGGGAGCCTAGCTGCGTACGGGGCCCCGAAAACCAAGCACCGCCTTCAGGCTTTCTAAGGGCGTACATTTTTGATTTCACTCCTCACCACCTATTACAGTTTTGAAGGCCATAAAATGCCAAGATGGCACAAAACCCCCACAAATGACCCCATTTTAGAAAGTAGACACCCCAAGCTATTTGCTGAGAGGCATGTTGAGTCCATGAAATATTTTATATTTTGCCACAAGTTGCGGGAAAATTACAAACTTTTTTTTTTTTCACAAAGTTGTCACTAAATGATATATTGCTCACACATGCCATGGGCATATGTGAAATGACACCCCAAATAAATTCTGCTGCTTCTCCTGAGTACGGGGATACCACATGTGTGGGATTTTTTGGGAGCCTAGCTGCGTACGGGGCCCCGAAAGCCAAGCACCGCCTTCAGGCTTTCTAAGGTCGTATGCAGGGTCTCCACGAGGACGACAGAGTTCATTGTCGCTGAAGTGCATGAACCGCAAAATCTGCTCGTATCGTGCCCTGGACATGGAAGCAGAGAACACGTGCATATGGTGAATTGGGTCAGTGGACCAATATGACCACAACTCACTCTTTTTGGTTATGCCCATGTTGAGGGAGAGGCCCAGAAATATCTTAAATTCGAAAACCGTAATTGGTTTCCAATGTCTGGCAAGGGCTTGTCTTTGTCTTCGTCTTGGTGGCAGTGGGACACTACTTGTGCTTGCCACCTCACCAGCTTGAACTGCACTTATGGGACTCGCCACGTCACCACGTGCTACTGCAGTGCTGGATCTACGTCCAGGGTGTACTAGGCCGCTGGTGCTTGCCAGTTCATCAGAAGGATGAGCGGCTCTAGTACGTCTCTGCTCCATATGAGGGACCTGTGGTTCCTGCACCTCAACAACAGAAGAAGTTTGGGATCGGGTACGCCTGCCCTTAACAGGGACCTCATCTCCGTCGTCAGAGCTATCTGTCATGGAGCCACTGTCCTCTACGGGATCGTATTCTGAGCCTGAATCTGACAGATGAGTGACTTCCTCTTCACTATCTGTCATGCTCAGAAACGTGTAGGCCTCTTCACTAGTGTACCTTCGCTTTGCCATTTTGGGCTCTAAATTTAGGGGTACACTAGTGAGACTCACAGGTAAAAAAGCACCTAGACTGTCAGCGACTGTATCAAAACGCTACAAAAAAAACTGTTAGCTATCGCAGGGATCAAGCCTGACTCTGTGAATGCTGCAGTTATGTGTGTTGTGTTTTGTAAGTGACAGTGATCGATCGATACTGCACTTGGGTGGGCTGGGCTGGGCTTGGCGGAGGGGTTAAACGCAGGTGCTAGCAGGTATCTGGGCTGATCCTGCTAACAATGCATTTTTGGGAAACCTAAACTGCTGGCGACGCTAATATAGATCTGATCAGATCAGATATTGATCTGTTCAGATACTATATTACTAAGGGAGGTGTATGCTTTGCGCGTGGGTGTTAGCGGTACTGGCACTAACCTGGCGCTGCCTGGGGCGACGCAGACCCTATCTGACCATCAAACTTATATCACCCGCCGGGTGATCAGGGGGTTAAACCTTTATTAGGTAATCAATGGCGGGTGCCCTGAAACTATAAAAAAATAACTAACCAACCAGCGTCACCTGTAACAGTTATATGGTGATCACTGGTGAAAGGGTTAACTAGGGGGCAATCAGGGGGCTTTATGCGGTAGTATATGGGGGTCCCTGACGCTATAAAAAGCTGCGGCGAACCTAAACACCTACCTGCCTAACTAGCGTCACCTGTGACACTAATACAGCGATCAGAAAAACGATTGCTTATTAGTGACACTGGCGACGGGGGGTGATCACGGGGTTAAACCTTTATTGGGGGGTTAGGGGGGTACCCTAGACCTAAAGGGGGCTAACCCTAACTGCCCTAACAGTTATTGCAGTCACAAATGACACCAATGCAATAATAAAAAAAAATGCAATTGGTGTCACTGTGACTGGGGGTGCAGGGGTGATTGGGGGGGTGATCGGGGGGTGAAGGGGGGGGTGAAAGTGTGCCTGGCGTGTTCTACTGTTAGTGTAGTGTGTTGGTGCAACTCACTGATCCTCTCTCCTCTGTGCCGGAACGAAAAAGACCGACACGAGGAGAGATTACATCACTTCCTCTGCCTGTGTTTACAATACAGGAGAGGAAGTGATGTAGTGCTAGCATTTCATTCGTCAGGAGCGATCGCGAGGGGGTGGCCATGAATGAATGGCCGCCCCCTCATCCCGGATCGCTCCTGCATGGAATCCAACTGCCGCTGGCACCGGGCCCCCCACCCGCGGGAAGGCATGGATGTACCTGTACGCCAATATGCCTGCCCGTGCCATTCTGCCGACGTACATCGGCATGCGGCGGTCGGCAACTGGTTAATGTATGTAATGCATTACTGAGAAAAATATTCATCATATTCAGTACCATGAATGAATTTTGGTGAGTCACAAAAATGGCATGAATGTGGCAAATTAGAAAGCACTGTGGGACATATTTACTAAAGAAAAATCCACTTTGCACTCCGAGTGCACAGGTAACTGCACTTGAAACTGCACTGAAAGTGCACTTGTAGTGCAAAGTGGATTTGCCTTTAATTAATAACCCCCATTCAATGTAAACACCAACTTAGTCCAAAAAATGATATTGAGCCTTGAAAGAAGAAGCCACACATTGTTGAGTAGAAAACTTTTTACTCTGTGCACAATTACATGTGCGTTAGAAAATCATTTTTTGACAGTACAAATAGCCTTTTTTATGTTAAAACCGGCATGTTTAAAACCATAAAACAATACACAACTCAGGAACTTACAAAGTTCAACTTTGACAAAGTAAAGGCAATATCAGATATTACTATGTCCAAACTGTGTTGATATTGCCCTCATCAGATGGGGTGCTGTCACCCCTGTGAAAGACAAATTTTGAAGATGCACACAAATTGACAGTCAAAATAGGGAGTTCCCTCCTGATCCCATGCCTAATGTCAACATGTGCTAGCTCCCATCATGGGGGATCAATGGATGTGTTTCACAGGGTGCAACCACTTCCTCTCAGCTAACATAGTTGCAAGGAAGGGGTTGCTCCCCCAAAACACGTACCTTGATATTCCGTGATGGCAGATAGCACATGTTGACACACTGTGTGCATCTTCAAGATTCAGCTTTCAAAATTTTGGAGAAAAGTTAGAAAAATAGAAATAATTGTAGAAATGTTGGTATGTTTTTGATTCTGCCGAAAAAATCAATGATGTTTTTGAGTATTTTTTCAGCATCATTGATGTCTTCTTTGATCTTCTGTAAATTCTGATTGCATACCATGATCTCCCCGATGAGGACGTGTACACTTGCACTTGTGAAATGAGATTCTTCTTCCACAACATCCAGATCACCTTAAAGAAGAAAAAAAAACACCATGTTTTAGAAATATGCAGGCATACATCTATTACCTGAAGCTGTGGTCTCAGACACTTACCTGTTGTGGTCACTATTTGGCCCACTTCATAAATCTCTCCTTCCTCCACATCCTCTGGTTGTTATTTTGGGATTTCCCCTTCTTTGGGATGTTGGGGGTCCCTGGTGACCTCAGACGTCCCGAGTCTTTTCTCCCCTATGTGAATAAAAAAAAGGTATATTTAGCACACAGGTATTTGAGGCAAGAAATAGGAATATGAAAAATTGCTTGGAAGTGTCGTACAATTGTCTGTTTTGGCAGAATTCAAACCTGAAGACATGATTTTTTCCCTTTACAAAGCTGGAATAATTACCTTTTTTGTAAAAGTATCATACATGTAGACACCCCTAGTACCCACTGGAGCACCTGTGTGGGACACCCTAAAAAGTTTTTTCTGGTGTCCCACACTAGTGCTCCTGCATCCAGATGTGTAAACAGCTGCTGTGTCCTCTCTTTACACTGAATCAAGTTTGCATTTCATTCTAGTTACCAACACATTTGGACAACAATGTACTAATTTTAATTTAAGACAAATAGGCATGACCAAATGTAGTTAACCTGCATCTGCACAAAACATCGTCTTAGTGGGCGAATGAACCATGTTTACTACGAACAATTACTGTGCCCACGAACCTGAAACTTACCGTTTTATACTGTACAACAGTAAAGAAAAGCACATGGAGCAGCATGAATATAATAAGAAGAATAGAAACAGTGTATATAAAGCTTAACACGAGTGTGTCGTACGTACGATCTGTGAGCAGAGGAAGGAGTATCGGAAGCGCCGATCGTTACAACGAAGGTACAATTTGAACTTGATGCATCAGTGGCCTATACTGCTTCTAGATTGAGGCCTATATTGGGACAAAATTAGGAGAGTTTAGCCTGATATTAGGGTTTGTCTTGTGTTGTGTCTTGCATAGAAAATGGAGCTATTCAGTGATGGGGGCTTTATCCCCATATTCATTGCTATGTACAGGGAGCTGCCCTGTCTGTGGCAGGTAAACCACCCCTTTTATAGCAATAAACCAAAGAGGAAGTGTCAGGAATCCGTCCGTTCCATTCGACCGGCTCTCCGTGCGCGCACACGCGTTCGTGTTGCGGGTCGTCGTAGGCACGAGCGCCTTCCGACGCGCGCGGGTGCTCGACGATCGTATGTACGCGCAGCGCACGCACGCACGGGCGTACGTTAGCTCGATTGGCGCCAGTGGCCCTTTTTAAGGGCACAGTTGTTGTGGTTCTGTGCTGTCTCGTCTGCAGCTAGTGCCTGAAGTTACCTGTTACCTGCCTGCTACTCATCTGATACCTGACCCGGCTCCGTTTGACCTTGCTGACCTCTCCTGCTCCGACCCCGGCTTGTTTGACCTCTCTTGGACTGTTTTCCTGTTGCCGAACCTCCTGCTTGTACCTGACACCTCTGCTTGATTCCTGCCTGCTCCTGAGTCGGCTACCTCCTCGTCCAGCGGACCTTATCCATCCAGGATCCACAGTCAGCAGCCTTCTCCTTGTTTCTTCCATACTACTGAGAGTTCCTGCTCCAAGGATCCTCACCTACCCAGCACCGGTTGCTGCACCTGGCCGGACTCTTCTACCCCGCTGCGCTCCTGTCTCCCTGTCCCCATTCCAGAGAGACCGGAACCAGAGCCGTAGGAGAGGTCCCCTTCCACCAAGTCAGACTCAATACCAGACGTTCCTAACAGGAAGGCAGCACTGAATCAATTGCTGGAATTTGTGAAGCCGGTGATCCCCACGGCAGACATCCCCTATTTGAAGGCCCTAATTGGTGGCATGAGGAGCACTTATAATAGGGAGTGCAAAAAGGTCCAGTATTCCCAGAGATCATGAGCTGCAGCAGATGAAATTTATGCACCCAGGCTGTAGTACTATGAGAATGCATTTTCTGGCAGGCCAGACTGAACCCAGGCCTGCACTCTCCAATCTTCCTTTCATCTCAGCTGAGGCTTCCGACATCCAACCTGGGCTTTCCAGCCAGGAAGAAGTGAAGGAGCCCAGCTTGAGCATTGTTCAACAAATTTCTAGTCAAATAATTAATGATGTTAACTAGATGTTATTACTGATCAGTAATTTCTGTTTTTACAAAGTGTTTTACATAGTAGCCACAGCAGTAGCCACAAATAATTGGGACAAGAATGAAAAATGTTGGGGTCAGAATTATAGTCTTTTCTATTTCTTGAACATTCAATTTGCAACAGTCATGAGCTGAAAATTGTGTGTGATTGAGGAACCAAAAACTAAAATGATGTCCCTTTTTCATACACAGGAAAGTCTTAGCCAGGAGGAGGCCATGGAAAGTGGCAGCCAGGAGGTGGCCAGACCCAGTAGCCTGCCTGAATCCCAGGTCCTTCCCCTGCGCCTTCCAAAAAAAGTCCCAGGAAGAAGAATAACCTGGAGGAGGCAGCAATTGGCCAATTTCGGAAGACTACTGCGGCCCTCAGAACCTCCCCTCCCAATAATGAACCTCCACCTCCTGCCACAACTCCAACACCAGAGCCACAGCCTGGAAGGAAGACAAGAGAGTGATGGCCTGGGTTCAGTCTGGTCTGACAAAAGATGCAGGCTGTTGTAAGACCACAGCCTGGGGACAGATATGTCATCTGCTGCTGTTCCTGATCTCTTGTAGTCCTGGACCGGATTGTTCTCACTATTATAAGGACTCCACAGGCCACTAATTTTTACTGTAAAATAATTGATGTGTGCCCTAGGGTACAAAGGCTTCGCAAGTTGCCTTCCTCTTTATTTTGTTATGGCCCAGAATAAATGGCTATTTATTTTTCACAAATACTTGGCTATTTGTTTTACTTCAAAAAGGACAGTTTGCTTGTGAGTAGGCAGGTACATTTCAAAAAGACAATGTCAAATTAACAAGGGACACCAACACCAATCAACCTCCTTGAGGTTAAAAAATAAAATATAATAATGGTGTTGTGGTAACTTGACAAAAAAACGAAAGAAAAAATTATGGAGATCACTATGAAAAATAAAAAAATAAAAAATAGGAGACCTGGATAAAAAAAATCCAAAACCAAAACCAAAAATTCTAAACATTATTATGGAGATCTAACAAAAACAAAAAAGAAAAATATTCATGAGATCACGAGAAATAATAAAGAAATCAGGTTGTCAGAACTCTGTGTGAATAGGAGCAGCAGAACAACTTCATTCTTCTAGCATTCTAAAGAAGAAGAGATTGCGCTGCATTAAAAGATTTAAAAATTTGCAGCGTGACGAATGTGCTATAGCCATTACGATCGCTAGTTTTACCAAACCAAGCGATTCCATCTCGTAATTTATTCAGAGAATGCGTGGAACTTTGTGCATCGGAATTGTATACACACGATCAGAATTTACGAGAACTAATTTTGTTGTCTGAAAATTTGAGATCCAGATCTCAAATTTTGTGTGGCGAAAAACTCTGACAGAAAATGTTCGATGGAGCCTACACATGGTCGGAATTTCGGACAAAACATTTTCCGTCAGAAAATCAAACCGTATGTACGTGGCATAAGACTGTTGCAGTGGGCTAGGAATCTCTGCTGTGCTCTAGCTCCACCCCAGGCTGAAACCCAATTTATCAGCTTTCCAATAGGGGGAGCTACAGCACAGAACCGAGTCCTCACCCCTTCTTTAAGCTGACAGATCTTTTACTATGATGAATTAACAGTTAGTGCTACAGGGCTGTGTGATAGAACTGCCAGCAGCTAATAAACAAACACGGACTGATTAAAAAAGAAACAAAAACAAAAAAACTTACACGGCACTGACAGATCACACAGCCCCAACAGCAGTGACTGTTCACAATAGTAAAAGATCAGTCATCGCTGCAGGGCTGTGTAATCTATCTGCTAGTGCAGTAGATGTTTATTATCACCTGGCAGCTCAAATCACTTACTGATCTTTTACTGAATGAACAATCAGCACTGTCAGAAATGTGTGATCAATCTGTCAATGCAATGTATGCTTACTAGCAGCACACAGGCCCACCAGCTCTGACTGTGGCCAGCTTGCTGGCCCGCTATACATTAGCAATACACTGGTTAAAGTGGGAGTCCGCCGGGAGTTTCGCCGTTTTTTTTTTTTAAAAGCCAGCAGCTACAAATACTGCAGCTGCTGACTTTTAAAATAGTGACACTTACCCGCCCAGCGCGCCCGCGATGTCAGCACCCGAAGCCGATCTCTTGATCGTCTCTCGGGTGCTGCCGCCGCCATCTTGGGTATGGGAATCAGGAAGTGGAGCCTTTCGGCTTCATTTCCCGGTTCCCTACTGCGCATGCGCGAGTCGCGCTGTGCAATAAGGATGGTCCCCGCTGTCTCTGGGATCTGTGTGTTTCCCAGCAGGCAGCGGGGGACTTTCGGAAAGGGGCGTAGATTCTGCGGAAAGGGGCGTACCTTCTGCAGAATCTACGCCGGAAGTGGGTGCAGATACCTGTACTGTACAGGTACCTGCACCCCCCTCCCCCTTGAAAGGTGCCAATTGTGGCGCCGGAGGGGGGAGGATTCCAATGAGCGGAAGGTCCACTTTAGGGTGGACCTCCGCTTTAAGGACATTGACAGGGCTGCTGGCTAAGAAGAAAATAAATATAACACTGATAACCTTTGCTTAGCAGCGGTTAACAGTATTTGCAAGCTTCTATCAGCTTTTTTCTGCTAGCAAATCACTCCCAAAAATGCAAAAAAAATTTTTTTTTTTCTGCTCCTAGAAGCTGAAGCTTGAAAAACAATTCTAGCCTACAATAGTGTGTGTGGAGACATTGGATAACATTATTTGCTTCTAGGGGCAGAAACAAAAATGCTGAAAGTAGCTAGTAGGACCTTAAAAACAAGCTAGTGTGTGTGAAGCCTAAAAGTAGGCAGCTTCCAGCTGCTAAGAAACATACACTGCACCAGCAGATCTATCACAAAGCTCTGACAGTGCTGAATGTTCATTCATAAAAAGTAAAGGATCTGCTAGCAAGGCAAGGCCCTGTTAAAAAATGAGTGCAGCACCCCATAGGAAGCTAGAGTGTCTTTTTAAACTTGGTTGACTGAGTTTGGAGATTCTCATGGCCCCTTTGGAAGGTTAAGTGCTACTACAGCTAAACATGTGTACAGTCCCTCTTTCCTCCTCATTTGTCCCTCATTTTGGTCTGATCTATAAAGTTGTATATAAAATGTACTATTTATTCTTCAAATCATTTTTTCCCAGTGCTAAACCTTTCATCCAATTTCTAAATAGCTGCCAATAGCACTTGTGGGTTTAAATAATCCTTTTTTTTTCTTTTATAATTCTCCTTTAAGGGGGCGTGGCAGTGGGGTGTGTTTTATGTCTACATATTTTTGCTAATAGTTGTTCCTCGTTCCCATCTCAAAAAGTTTGGAGGTATGCCGTCTAACTTGCTTTCAGGAGCACCATCAGCCAATAAAGACAGAGAAGGGAAGAACAGCAGCCATTTGTGGTGCAGTATGCCCAGAGAAAGCCAAGTGGCCAATTCTGTCTGTGACAGTATGAGTGTCCCTCTCATGCTGGGGAAGTGCTGGTCAGACCCATGAGGGTACAGACTTTAAGCCTGGGGCTACTCAAGATAAAGCTGAAGGGAGCTGAGGACTGAGCACTGCTTCTTGGAGTTGTAGTGATGTTGCACCCTCTGTGTACAGTGTAGGAAAATTTACTTGGGCTCATCTGTAGGCAGAGGGGCCGGGGTAATTTGTTTAGAGTTATCTGGCAGAGTTTCACTGCTGAATGGTTCTAGAACTTAGAGGGCAGAAAAGCAGAGATTAGGTCCAAATATTTATGGATTCTCCTCTAATCCCTTGATGGGGACGGCCCAGAAGGTAGATAGATGGACCATAAATATTATGCAGAGAGAGAGATCAGAAGCAGCAGAAGTCTCACACCTTTTCAGCCTCAGCTAGGCTTAGCTGACGCCATCCTGGGACCTGTTCAGCAGGCCTGTTCAGTATTCACATGAGCTTCAGGAGCTTCCAAAGGGACTGAGTGAGTAGCTTCAACCACTTCACCCCAGAGCCTGATAGAGAAGCAGCCAGGTGCAAGACCCAGCTTTCTTGCTACTAAGAGACAGCTTAGAGCGACTTGAAGCCAGCACAGCTGCCCTACACCTCTTGCTTGGGGAATCTTCATCTGCAGTTTCTACAGAAAAAGAGCATCTGCGTTCTATGTTTGGAATATTGGTGCTATCAGTTAAGCGCATCCATTTATCCCATGGGAGGACAGCATAATGGATTTTGGTAGTCAGAAAGTTAGCAAGTCCCTAAGTTCCATCCAAGTTACCGTTCTGGGCATCCCATACCTTCCCATGCCTATCTAAGTTCACCCCCTAATAAAAACACCCTGGACTGATTTCTTTGACTACAGAGTGAATGATGGAAAATTCCTGTTGCCTGGCTGTGTATGCGAGAGGAACCAAAAAATCCAGTGGCTCCTAAGGGGGTAGCATTACAGTGAGGAAAGGCAGAGTTAAAATTTTCACTAAGAATAATGAACGTTAACCACCTATAATGTTACCTGCAGAAGATAGTGCTGCATTCAACGGTAAATGATTAGCTTTTCAGTGCCATTTGTTCTCAGTCCCTACATACATAAGGGAGTAGATTGATGTACTGATTGCTCTTGCTGTTTAGAACCTGCACTGTATTTATATGAGATTGTGCCACTAAACACTAATGCCGCGTACGCACGGTCAGATTTTCCAACGGAAAATATTAGATGGGAACTTTTTGTTGGAAATTCTGAATGTGTGTAGGCTCCATCGGACAGTCTCCATTGGAAATTCCAATCGTGTGTACACAATTCCGACGCACAAAGTTCTACACATGCTCGGAATCAAGCAGAAGAGCCACACTGGCTATGGAACTTCAATTTTCTCGGCTCGTTCTATGTCACCGCGTTCTTGATGATTCGGAATTTCAGGCATTGTGTGAACGTGTGTATGCAAGACAAGTTTGAGTCAACATCCGTCTGAAAAAAATCCCAGGGATTTTGTTGTCGGAATGTCCGATCGTGTGTACGTGGCATAACAGTGCTGTCTGTGGATTTGCATTTACCCTCAGCTGCTAAATTGTTGTGGGTTTATCTAAAGACACACCATAATAAATAAGACATACCATTGAGTATATGTGACTGTATGAATTGAATAACTGCTGGCCACATTGGGGAAGGACCACAGTGTATAAACAGCAACCAACCAGGGGCGAAGATAAGGGGGGTCAGGGGTGTTTAACCCCCCCTAGAGCATCCTGGCAAAATTCCCAGAGTGTCCCTGCTGTTTAGCATCAGTACAGTAGAAGCAGAGTTTTGAAGTGCAGCAGCCAGTCCCAATTCTATTGTGCCCATCCCCTCAGTTTAACAAGAGCCCCCCCCTGAAAATTATGACATTACTCATCATATGACACAGCCGATTGGAGACTGGGGATGCAGAACTTTACCTACTTCTGTGCTGTGCTGATTCTGAGGTCTGGTAAGTGGGGAGGCATCAATTTTCTGTTTCGGGCAGGAGGAAATAAGAATTCCAGCCTGGGGGAGCTACTTTTGGTTCGGGGTTAAGGAAAGGGGGTGGGTTTGCTTTTGGAGAAGGGGGAGTTTCTTGTAGAGAAGTTCAGAGGGGGTGGTTAATGGCAGGGAGATTTTCTTCATAATTAGAAATCTTTGCTGGGGGAGAGGGTGTTGTCTAAGGGAGATATTTTTGCTTTGGGGGGTGGGTTTAGAGACAGGGGGGTTTAATTTTTGGGGGATATATTTTACAGTGACATCATCTAAAGCGGACATTGCTGGAAACATTTCTATCTTCCCCGGTATTCATATCCGTCAGCAATTGGGGAAACCCCTCATTGGGGCCCTCTAACAAGCCGTTAGGGGGTTATTTATTACAACAAACCCCATTGATTTCCTTTTTGTTTTTAGGGAAGCAATGCATACGGGACACCTCCCATCTTGGAATATACTTGGGAGACTTGTGTACGTAATATAGGGATGGGACCGCCTTGCCTGATTTTCTGACACAGTGGCAGCCCCGTACTTCTCTGTCTATTTTACAGTGGGAATCTTTGTTTGGGGAAGGAGGGTTCTTAGGAGGGAGAGGGGGATTTTTTTCCCTTTTAAAAGAGATGATGTTTTTTAAAATTATACTTACCTAGGTGGATGGAGCATCCATTCAATGTTGGATCTGTCCCCACTGCTTCTAAGACCAACAACAGAGCAATCAAAGACCACTGATCACTCAGTTCTTAGTCCTCAGTGAGCAAAGAGTGGTGACTGTCAGTCCCTGCTCCCCCCCCCACCAATCTCACTGGAATGCCAAGCTGTGGAGGAGGCAGGAGCAGCTGGCTCAGGGTCTCTGCGGCTCACTGAGAGGCTCAGCAAGCTGCCTGTCCAGGCATCTGACTGAATCCTGACTTTAAAGTTAGGATCTTTCCACAGCCTGGATCTGCTGGCTGTCGGCTAAAAATGGGTCATAAAAGTGCAGAACAAACTGTTTTCCTCCCCGGGAGAAGTATAACCAAATGGTATGCCGTCCCTTCAGAGTGCATGCATCGGTGACATGACCGGCTGCTTTCCATGTGAATATCTCCTAAACACTGAATGTTTAGGAGATATTCATTGTACATACAGGTAAGCGTTATTATAGGCTCCCTTGAAGGTACAAGTTCAAAATCTGGGTTTACTACAGTTTAAGACTGAATAAAAGCCAACCATATTGACCTGTTGCAAAGGGCACCATCCTGTGTGAGGCAGTGCACAATTTATTTATTTTTTCATCTCTTAAAACATTTCCTAAAATTTCTTAGGACACAGTTTTTAAGGTTTAAATAAATCAGTGAATTTAGTGCCTATCACAATATGTTGCCCCTTGCACCTGCTCAACTTACACAGTAAGGTTAGCTAAAATCCAGTCTTGGGTCTTATTCATACATCCTACATGACCATGGTGCAGCAAGTATACTGCAAATACCTGAACCCCGAATCTCAGATGTTCCAATCTCTGCTTAGTCTGTACACCTGAGTGATGGGCTGAAAAGAGCCAAGGCTCTCTGCTGCTGTAAACATGTATCCACCTGTATCTGCAAATCCAGTGGTTAACTGCAGGTAGGGATACATTTTTGCCCTTGGATAAAATCTCTCTGCATCCAGGGTCAGAAATGTGTCCCTAACAGCAGGTAACCACTGTGACCCACAGTTTGTTAGTGTGTCGCTCAGGCTCAATTGATGTGGGGAGTAATGTAGATGATACCGAATGTGCTGCAGGAGTGCTGGCAAGGGATGGAGCTCATCCCAGCTCCTCTAGTCACTGAAACAAAAAGAGAGAAAAGAAATTACTGGTATCGCACATACACGAAGTCCTATGGTAATGTAGTATTGATGGGAGAGACCTCAGCCTGGGTTCCTGCCAGGCCACACCCCAATGTGTTTTGCTTTGTCCCCCCAAGCTTAAAGGGATTGCAAAGAGAATTTTTTTTTTTTTTTTTAATAACAAACATGTTATACTTACCTCCACTGTGCAGCTCGTTTTGCACAGAGTGGCCCCGAACCTGCTCTTCTGGGGTCCCTCGCCGGATGTCTCGGCTTCCTCTCTCAGATGCTTCTCACGTTCATGCGAGCTCCCTCGCATGGTGGGAAGCATCCCGTGATACAGCCGGCGGCTATAGCCGCTCGCTGTATCACATGGCCCGCCCCCGGCGCTCCGCGTCAGTGGATGTGATTGACAGCAGCGCGAGCCAATGGCTGCGCTGCTTTCCATCCATCCACTACAGCCAATCAGTGGCCAGGCTGAACGGTGGAAAGGACGTCGGGGGACGAGCGCGGGACTTTCGAGGGGTGAGGTTAGTAAAACAGGGGGGCTCGGGGCGCCGGGACTGTCAGATGTTTTTTCACCTTAATGCATAGAATGCATTAAGGTGAAAAAACATTTACCTTTACAACCCCTTTAACCACTTTCAGACCGGACCAATTTGCTGGTCAAAGACCAGACCACTTTTTGCGATTCGGCACTGCGTCGCTTTAACTGACAATTGCGCGGTCGTGCGACGTGGCTCCCAAACAAAATTAACGTCCTTTTTTTCCCACAAATAGAGCTTTCTTTTGGTGGTATTTGATCACCCCTGCGGTTTTTATTTTTTGCGCTATAAACAAAAATAGAGCGATAATTTTGAAAAAAACGCATTATTTTTTACTTTTTGTAATAATAAATATCCCCCAAAAATATATAAAAAAACATTTTTTTCCCTCAGTTTAGGCCGATACGTATTCTTCTACATATTTTTGGTAAAAAAAATCGCAATAAGCGATTATTGATTGGTTTGCGCAAAAGTTATAGCGTTTACAAAATAGGGATAGTTTTATAGCATTTTTATTAAGAATTTTTTATTATTTTTTTTTTTACTAGTAATGGCGGCGATCTGCGATTTTTATTGTGACTGCGACATTGTGGGGGACCCATCGGACATTTTTGACACATTTTTGGGACCATTGTCATTCATACAGTAATCACTGCTATATAAATGCAGTGATTCCTGTGTAAATGACACTGGCAGTGAAAGGGTTAACCAGTGGGTGGCAGTGTAGGGGTTAAGTGTTCCTAGGGGTGTGTTACTAACTGTGGGGGGGTTGGGCTGTCATTTAGTGTACACTGATCTCTGCTCCAATCACATGGAGCAGAGATCAGCGTCACTAGTTGCTAGGCAGAATGGGAAAATGTTGTTTATACAGCATTTCCTCCATTTGGCCGCTCCGTGAGACGATCGCGGGGATGCCCACGGTGATCGAGTCCGCGGGTCCCGCGACCGGACTCACGGGGGTCCCGACCAGCGCGGGAGCGCGCCGCCGGCGGCGCGCTCCCGATGGCACGGCGGCAACGAATATTGGACGTACATGTACGCCAATATGCCTGCCCGTGCCATTCTGTCGACGTACATCGTCGTGCGCTGGTCGGGAAGTGGTTAAAGCGGAGGTCCACCCTAAAGTGGACCTTCCGCTCATTGGAACCCTCCCCCCCTCCGGCGCCACAATTCGCACCTTTCAGGGGGGAGGGGGGTGCAGGTACCTGTACAGTACAGGTATCTGCACCCACTTCCGGCATAGATTCTGCAGAAGGTACGCCCCTTTCCGCAGAATCTACGCCCCTTTCCGAAAGTCCCCCGCTGCCTGCTGGGAAACACATGGATCCCAGAGACAGCGGGGACCATCCTTATTGCACAGCGCAACTTGCGCATGCGCAGTAGGGAACCGGGAAATTAAGCCGAAAGGCTCCACTTCCTGATTCCCATACCCAAGATGGCGGCTGCAGCACCCGAGAGACGATCGAGAGATCGGCTTCGGAGATACACGTTAACAGCAGTGGCTCTTTTCAGCCCATCACTCAGGTGAACAGTCTGAGTAGCTGACAAAAATTGGAACATCTGGGATCCTGGCTGTAGGTATTCATGGTATATTTGCAATTCCATGGCCATTTAGAACATATGAATGAGATCTAAAGCCTGGTTCACACAGTAATTTTTTTTAGTTCAACCCAGTGAGCTGAACGAAAAAATAAATTTTGAGTTTAGGATTAGGAGGAGCTTACTGTACTAATGAGTACACTACCGCACCACAACTGCATGCATTGTGTTCTATTCAGTTGAATGGAGCTAATGTTTGCTGCACTGCATTGCAAAGCCTCATGGCCCCATTCTGCTGCCACATGTTTTTACTGTACCTCCTCCAACGTAAATGATGCCTTTAAGTTTGAAAGACCTGAACCTACCCCCCTCCCAGGAAAAAAAAAAATATCTACAGCCCTGCAACCAACAAAAGGTTGCAAAGTACCTGCTCCTAAAATGTGTGGAAGATCATCCTTTATTCCTAGATTACTTTTCCCCAGTCACAGCATAAGAGGAAAAATATACAGTAAAAGAGACATCCACACTTCCCCCATCATAGGAGGTAAACTCACCCTGTTGCAGGTGGATATTCAGCTTGATTCTGCTCTTGTGATCCTAAAGTGGACCACCAGTGTTGCAGGGCCCCTTTGAAATTTGGCAGTGTTAAGCAGTTTCAGCCAACTTCACCTACACAGTATCAATACATTGGGTTACATCTTAGGCAAAGTTTTAGCCAATTTATTAAGCAGATTGTTTTCCAAAATCCCCTTTATCTACATTACCTCAGCGCTAGCTTGTTTCACCCCCCTCATTACCAGACCATTTTTTCGGTTTATATAATGTTTGAGACATAGGGGCTTCTTTTGAAGACTTTTAATTATCGCTAGGTTTAATATTTTCTACTACTGTATAGGGGTGGAAAACATCATAAAACATCAAATAAGCAATCTTTATTCATAAAATACTATTCTGTTTCTTTTTTCATTTTCCAAGAACGTGAAACTTGCATCTTAACAAATACCTTGGGTTATCTGCTTTCTAAAAATGTGTCAAAGTTGTCATTCTATTAAAATATTTCTCACACACAGCATAGGCATGCTTAGAATTACACTCCAAAACATATTTTGCGCTCAAGTAAGGGGATACCACATGTGTGAGGTTTTTTTTTGCAGCCTAGCCACATAGCGGGGCCCAAAATCCAAGGAGAACATTCAAGCTTTGAAGGCTTTCTGTAATATACTGTAGTCTTACATGGCAAAATGGGAGTGGAGACTTAAGCAGGGTATTCACGTATTGAAAGTCGGGTGCTTCAGCAGGAACCGGCTGACTTTTAGAACTTGTGTACTCCTCTCTGTTCAACAAAAGCTGGTTATTAGTCCAGCGTCTGTTGTACAGTCCTACTGGAAAAGCAGAATTCAACCATTGCTGATCTGTATATTCTGATGAAGAGAGGGAGTGCCTGCTGTCAGGACATAATAGCACGGTGGCAGAAATTCTAGCATCCACATTGCTTGCATGGATGCGGGTATCTGTCAGGTTTTTTTTTTTCTCCATTCCACCCACTGGTTAATTTTAGATTAATCAGCAGGCACATCATTTCCCCTCTTTTTTTTTTTTTTTTTTTTTTTTTTTTTTTAAGTGTGTTAAAAAATTATTAGCCCCATGTGTCAACTATGCTAGGTACAACACTGATGTGCAGCACAGTCAACATTACTTTTTCAAGGCAATAACTGAATTTGCAAAAGCATTTAGTGCACATAAAGCAGATATATGTCTTTTGAGGCTATTGAAGAACATATTTAAATAAAATGTTGTGCCCAAAGTTCTGCTTTCAAAGGAGTGCTGTGGAATGAGATTATGGATGCTTGAGGAAGGCAAATCAAAAATCGGGCCTTTGAAAGCTTATTAATCGTATTACCTGCAATGCTTGTGAATACCTCATACACATACTGTACCTCAAAGCAAACCATTCCATTTACTCAATAATAGGGGACAGATTTGTTTATCAAACAAAGTCAACCTTGGCCACACAGAAGCTCCATTCCCTGTCTCTATCTATCTGTGTGTATCACTTGTAATATATAAGGCCTCGTGCACACAGGGCTTAAAAAACTCCACTGTTACAGGTGTTTGGTGTTTGTACAGGAAAGGAGCTGAAGTGTAGAAAAAACACTTGATGCATTTAAATACGTTTAAACCCATCTAAACACACCTAAACACTAGACGCAACAAGTGTTTGAGTGTTAATGTATTCCAGTGGCCAGAATAAATTAATATACTGGCCAGTGGTGAAATGAAATAGTAGGTATTCTGGATGACCACCCTTCTTGTAAGTACACCGACAGAGCCCTCAGATATCTGGAGACACCGAATGAATGAGAGTCAGGTTGTGCATTCATATGTCTGTCTTTATTGAGCCGGTGTTCTGCCATATAGAGTCTGGGCATCACATAGTGTCCACTCCGTACTGCGCATGCGCAGTAAGGAGCAGACGAAGCTTCGGAAAATCTCCGAAGCTGAACGGCGCCTGCGCCGTGAGTGGAGGTGGTAGCTCCACCATCCAAGCGGACATAGGGTTGTGAATTTTAGAGGGCCCCTCGCGGGCGAGCTTCGCTCGCCACGCTTCGGGCTCGGCCTCGCTGCGCTTGGCTCTTTTTTATTCTAACTCTATGTCCACTTGGATAGTGGGGATAGAACCTGGACTCACGGTGCAGGCGCCGTTCATCCTCGGCAATTTTCGGAATCTGTGTTCCTGTGTACTGCGCATGCGCAGTACGCAAGGGACACTATCCGATGGAGGTCGTTATTAGACAAGACACCGGAAAGTAGCTTATATTCAGCATAGAACAAAGGAGGGGAGTGGTTAGTTTAATTCATATGTGTCTAGGGTTATACCAGTTTGTAACTTGATGTATATCTATCAACAGTTAGATAGGACATCTGGTCATTAGTGAATGAATGAAATACTTGAATGAATGAATGAATGAAATACTTATATAGCGCACAATGCGAACTGAATCGCCTCTAGGCGCTGTGGCGAGCCTTGATCATCTGCTAAAAGAGGAAGGTCTTGAGTTTTTTCCTAAAAGCCAGGTGATTTTCTTCCAGGCGGATGTTGATTGGTAGAGCATTCCATAGCAGAGGCCCTTGGACAGCGAATCTCCGATCACCCTTGGATTTATACCGGGCTTTGGGCACGAGGAGGAGGTTTTTGTTGGCTGATCGAAGACTGCGGTTTGGTGTGTAATGATTTATTTTCTCCATTAGGTATTGCGGAGCTTCTCTATGCACGCATTTGTGGGTGAGGCAAAGGGTCTTGAACGTGATCCGATTTTTTACGGTTAGCCAATGTAAGCTCCTCAGTGAAGGAGAAATGGATTCCCAGGGTTTTTTTCCTGTTATCAGCCTTGCCGCCGTGTTTTGGATCAGTTGTAATCGCGCAAGTTGATATTGTGGTAATCCTATGTAAAGCGAGTTTGCGTAGTCCAGTCCTGAATTAATGATTGTTCCAACTACCACTGCTTTGTCATTCTTTGGGATAAAAGGGATGAGTCTGCGAAGCATGCGCAGTAGATAGTGAGATCGACTGACTACAGATCCTATTTGCGCATCCATTGACATTTGTGCGTCTAAAATAACCCCGAGACTCTTCGCTTTGGTCTTTGGGGAGATAGTCTGCCCAAAGACGGTTGGTGGAGACCAGGAGGTTTTGGTTGCGGGCTTATGATTTGGGTGTAAGATAAGAAGCTCTGTCTTTGATTGGTTCAGTTGGAGGGAGTTGGTGGTCATCCAGTCCTCTATTGATTTGAGGCAGTTTTCAAGTTGTTGTTGGTGATCTTTTTTTCCATTGATCCGGAAATAAAGTTGCGTGTCGTCAGCGTAAGAGTGGAAGCAGAGATCTGAGCATCTGATGATTTGAAGGAGTGGGCGAATGTAAATGTTGAAGAGAACGGGTGACAATGGAGAGCCTTGAGGGACTCCGCAGGTGACTGCCCGAGTTTCGGAGAGGAATTTTCCTAGTTTCACTGTCTGTGACCGATTTCCTAGGAAGGACGCGAACCAATGGAGATCTATGTCTTGGACTCCGGCTACTTCTGTGAGGCGGACGAGTAGAGTATTGTGATCTACTGTATCAAACGCTGCACTTAGGTCTAGCAGTACGAGGAGACACGGCTCTCCGTCATCTGCTGCTTCGAGGGCGTCATCCCAAATCTTGAGGAGAGCTGTTTCTGTTCCATGACCCGGGCGGAAGCCTGATTGCAGCGGGTCCAGGAGTTTGTGAGTATCCAGGTGAAGTTGTAGCTGATGTACTACAGCTTTCTCCATGATCTTAGAAATGGTGTTGAGGCTTGTAATCGGCCTACGGTTGTTTGGATCCTGAGGGTCCAGGTTTGGTTTCTTGAGTAGAGGTTTGACAATGCCTTGTTTGAGGATGCTGGGAACAATCCCTTCGTGGAATGATCGGTTTATGAGGTGGGTTATGGTTGGAGCCACGATGTCGGAGCATTCTTTCAGTAGTTTTGTGGGGATGATGTCAATAGGTGAGGTACTGTCACGCAGTTTACTAATGATGTTTTTTGCGGTGTCTACGGTAATTGGGGATAGTGAAAATTTTGGCGGTTGCGGTATGTTGGTGCGGACATCCTCTTTATGTATTTGCTGGCTGAGGTTGGATGTTTTCTTCTGACAAATTGTTTCCCTGATGGTTTTGACTTTATCGATGAAAAAATCCGACAGTTTGTCACAGTAATCCTGGGATTCGCTTTCTGGGGGTTCTAGGCACACCGGATTCATTGATTGATTAACCAGTTTAAACAGTTCCCGTGGTTGGTTTGCGGCCGTTGAGATTGTATATGAGAAGTGGTCCGTTTTGGCTTTGAAGATTGCTTTCCGATAATTCTCTGTCAGACCTTTGTAGTTAAATAGGTTTTCCTCGGTGGGATTTCTTCTCCATGTTCTTTCCGCTCTTCTGCGTTCTTGCTTTAGTACGGAGAGGGAGCTATTAAACCATCCAGCATTTTTCTTCCTGATGAGAGCCCTGCGTTTTGGTGCTACCGAGTCTGCTGATTGCAGTAATGCCTTGTTCAGGGAGTTGAGTGTTTCCTCCGTAGAGTGGTTTAAGGTTATTGTAGATATTTTTTTGGACAGAGTGGTTTTGAAGGCTTCGGAGTACAGTTTTTTTATGCGATCTGGTCCCGTGCGTTGTTACAGGTTTCCGTTTTGCGTTGGTGATGTTGGTAGCGATTTTGAATTTGATGGCGTGGTGATCCGTCCATGGCAGAGTTATGTTGTCGAGTATGTTGACGTCGATGTTCTGTTTGAAAATGAGGTCCAGGGTGTGTCCTGACCCATGCGTGGGAGTCTTTATCAGTTGCTGTAGACCCAGTTCTTCTATCTTATCTGTCACATATCTTAGCTGATTGCCTAAGGCTAAACAGGATATACATTCTGAGAACAGGCTTGACCATAGTGAGCATATAAGGGAGGGGGGATGCTGTGCAAGAATTCTTACACAAGTTTGAACTTACACAATAAGGGACTTCATACAAAATGGCAGGGGTATAAAAATGGAGTCATGATGGTTCATTCATATTAGTACATATACAAAATGGAGTCATGATGGTTCATTCATATTATTACAAAAAGGCGCAGTATATTAGATTACAAAACACAAGGGGCTTTTTACATGATACTTTCAAGTGGAATCCATTAAAGAATATGTCAACTCAACATTTCATGTTCCTTATATGTGCCTGCTGTACCATGTGCTTGTATGAAAAAGCATCCTTTCAGATTTGTTTTGCTTCCTTTGTGTGAAATCCACACTAAATAGGAAAGCACATTGTGGTCAGTTTTGTAGCTGTGCTGGAATCTCAGGGAGCTCTCCTCCAATGATCAAACTTGTCCTGACACATTCCCCCCTACCGCACAGCCATTCTTTGGGAGGTTCAGTGTAATGCTGTTTCTCCTCCCCCAGCTCTTATGCAGCTGTGAACAGAGATTATGTGATCACTTATAAGGCCTCAAACACACTGGGCATTTTCACAACTGCTGTTTTTTTTCTATAGCAAGTAAACTCCCCAGCATGTTATTCTATGTGTCCACGCACACATAGGCTGTTATCAGCATTTTTTGGCAGGGCCATTTTCAGGCTGGAAAAAACCCCTAGAACTAGTGGGTTTGAAGAGGACTTTTTCAAATGCAAAAATGCTCCAACGCTGAAAAACGCAGCAAAATGTGGCTATCCAGCATCTATGAGCATTTTTAAGCCTCAAGCTTGTGTACAAACATGGCAAAACGCTAGTGGAAAAACACTGCTAACATGACAAAATTTGCTTTTTTTAACATGGCATTCTACAACTAACTCTAAAGAAAAAAAAACGATTTTATAATGTTTTTCAGATCTGTACACAAATGTTTTACCTTTCATTTCTATTTTAAACGGAATGGGTTGTTTTATAAGGGGAAGGTTTACATACACTCAGGGCTGGTGCAAGGATCATTTTGCCGCCGACTTGACTCCACCCCTGACTCCACCCCCTGTGCCATGCCCATGTATTCCCCACCTTTTTAATGAAGTGCCCAATAAAATGCAGCCCACCAGTGCCCATCAAATGCAGCCTCACCAGCGCCCATCAAATGCAGCCTACTAGCGCTCATCAATGCAGCCTACCAGCGCCCATCAAATGCAGCCTCACCAGATGCCCATCAAATGCAGCCTACCAGTGCCCATTAATGAATGTTTGCTTGCTTTCATTCATTCAGGAGTCGGGACCCAGACACAGTCCTCCGCTGCGCCTCTGACACTATGTGCGAATGGAGCAATAGTTGCCTGCTGATGCTGAGACTTAATTGCTTGCTGCAGATAGAAGAGTGTAGGAACACCAGTGGCCGGGCGCCCTAGGCAGCAGTGCGGTCTAGGTGACTGCCTAGTTTGCCTAGTGGTAGCACTGGTCCTGCATGCACTTTAACGCTCAAACACTCGATGAACCTAAACATGTCTAAACACATGTGCGTTTTTAAGTTGATTTTTTCCTGCCAAGAGCAAAAGGCATTCAGAGGAGAAAAACAAACACCTTGTGTGCATGAGGCCTTAAAGTAGAAGTTCAGCTAAAAACTAACCAACTCTAAATCTACTGGCAGCCACATTCAAAGACTAATTTATTTAACCCTGTAATGCAGACAATTGCTTTTCTGCAGCCGCTCAGGTCCAGTCCCATGCTGAGCTGTCAGCGGCAGATTCTCTGTGTGGGTGTGTGCAGGAGAGGCAGCCAACACTGGAAGCCCCCATAGTAAGTCTATGGGGGATGTCACTTCCCAGCGGTTGTCAGGTCTCACCTGCACACAGCATCCGCTGCTGGAGACCAAGCCGCATTGGCTGCAGAAAAGGTGTATATAGCGATTTTTGTTTTACAGAGTTAGATGGATTAGCCTTGGATTGTGGCTGCCAGTAGATTTAGAGTTAGTTTTTGTCTGAACTTCCACTTTAAAACGCATTTCTGAACTTTGCGGCTTCATTCTTCTTTTTCAAAACATAAGCTTTTTCCATGTAATGAGAGATAAACCATTTATATACATCTCCTAGAAGTTTTATTGTATTTATAGAATGCAATAAAAGCATGAACAATGACAGGTATATCATATTTTAAGTAAAACCAAGTGATATCCTTGCTGTATATATGCGTGGTACATATAAGGTTACTTATTAGCTGCAATTATGTATTATCTGAGATACTAAGAAATACTTTAAAAGATAAGATCCTTACCCTGCTCTAAACCTTGGACCATCCATCATCAAGTTGTTGCAGCCTGCCTGTGACCTTTACATAAGAGATAGGTAGAAGCCTTAGTGAGATCCTTATGTAACTGCCAAGACATTGGATTAAAGTTGAACATTAGTGTGGCTTTGGAAATGTATACATGTGTTTGTAAATTCCTTTTCCTTCCCCCATTTTGTATCAAGTGCAAAAAGCCAATAGTAAATCATCAAAAAGGATGTGTCTTTGTTCTGACCACTCTGACTGACATAGATATGAAAATTGTAAGAAATACAATTTACCGCAATAGGTTACAATATATCACTTATCTTTCAATTGTTTTAAAATATTTAGGTCTAAAACCATTTACGAAAATCTTTTATAAACTTCAACATGTTCATGTAATTTCAAAATTCGTTTTCACCCTTTACAAATATGCAACTTTCACTACAGTAATATCTGGTTATCTTGCCATGCTTGCTTAGGCATTTTCTGTTAGGCCGCGTACACACGGGCGGACTGTTCGCCCAACCTTGTTCGGCAAACAGTTTCATCAAACAGTCCGCTCAAAATTTGCATGAGCGGACTTGCCCACACACGAGCGGACTGTTTGACGAACAAGGTTGGGCAAACAGTTCGCTCAACTTTTGAAATGAACGGACTCGCCCACGTAAGGCGGAGGCAAATCCGCCCATTTCGAGCGCGTGTACAGGTAGGCGGGGCCCGCGAAGGAGACGTCGCGGGCTCCGCCGCCTGGAATGGGCTTAAAGGGGAACCCCAACGCCGAAAAAAATCGGCGTGGGGGTTCCCCCCAAGTCCACACCAGACCCTTGTCCGAGCACGCTACCCGGCCGGCCAGGAAAGGGGGGCGAGCGAGCGCGCCCCCCCTCCTGAGCCGTACCAGGCCGCGTGCCCTCAACATGGGGGGTGCCTTGGGGAAGGGGGGGCCGCGCGGCCCCCCCACCCCAAAGCACCTTGTCCCCATGTTGATGAGGACAAGGGCCTCTTCCCGACAACCCTGGCCGTTGGTTGTCGGGGTCTGCGGGCGGGGGGCTTATCGGAATCCGGGAGCCCCCTTTAAGAAGGGGGCCCCCGGATACCGGCCCCCCACCCTATGTGAA
This sequence comes from Lithobates pipiens, assembly GCF_037356315.1. Classification (NCBI taxonomy): domain Eukaryota; kingdom Metazoa; phylum Chordata; class Amphibia; order Anura; family Ranidae; genus Lithobates; species Lithobates pipiens. The sequence continues at coordinate 40,383,627 of NW_027507790.1, read as the reverse complement.
TGAGTATGGGGTACAATGTACCCCTACCCATTCACCTGTGAACTAAAGTACAATAAAAAACACAACACAGAGAAAAAATATTTTATTGCACAGCTCCGGGGGTCTTCCGTCTTCGGGGGTCTTCTCGCCGGACTCCTCCGCTATGTGTGTGTAGCTCTTTTGCTAGCGGAGGAGTCCGGCTTTCTTCCTCCCCGCCGCCGGCCTCTTCTCCCGACTTCGGGGGTCTTGTCCCCCTCTTCGGTTCTTCTGCCGGGCCACCGCGCCTGGTCCGATGGCCCGGTCTTCTGTCGCCGTCTTCCGTTCTTCTGTCGCCGCCTTCGGTTCTTCTGCCGGGCCACCGCGCCTTCTTGTAGCTCTTTTACAGGCGGTGGCCCGGTCTTCTGTCGCCGCCGCCGCCTTCCGTTCTTGTTCTTCTTCTTGTTCTTCTTCTTCTCCTGGAGATGTTGACTCGACGAGCTCTCCGGCCGGAATGCCAGAGCCGCGCTGTGCGGTCACTTATATAGTGACAATGGGGCGGTGTCACATGGTATATGTCACATGGGTTGGTCACATGGTGACCCCGCCCCCTTACGATGTCATAGTCCCCATGTGACATCAACCCATGTGACCAACCCATGTGACATATACCATGTGACACCGCCCCATTGTCACTATATAAGTGGCAGCGGAGCGTGTCCCTGGCATTCCGGCCGGAGAGCTCGTCGAGTCAACATCTCCAGGAGAAGAAGAAGAACAAGAAGAAGAACAAGAACGGAAGGCGGCGGCGGCGGCGACAGAAGACCGGGCCACCGCCTGTAAAAGAGCTACAAGAAGGCGCGGTGGCCCGGCAGAAGAACCGAAGAGGGGGACAAGACCCCCGAAGTCGGGAGAAGAGGCCGGCGGCGGGGAGGAAGAAAGCCGGACTCCTCCGCTAGCAAAAGAGCTACACACACATAGCGGAGGAGTCCGGCGAGAAGACCCCCGAAGTCGGAAGACCCCCGGAGCTGTGCAATAAAATATTTTTTCTCTGTGTTGTGTTTTTTATTGTACTTTAGTTCACAGGTGAATGGGTAGGGGTACATTGTACCCCATACTCATTCACATAGGGTGGGGGGCCGGTATCCGGGGGCCCCCTTCTTAAAGGGGGCTCCCGGATTCCGATAAGCCCCCCGCCCGCAGACCCCGACAACCAACGGCCAGGGTTGTCGGGAAGAGGCCCTTGTCCTCATCAACATGGGGACAAGGTGCTTTGGGGTGGGGGGGCCGCGCGGCCCCCCCTTCCCCAAGGCACCCCCCATGTTGAGGGCACGCGGCCTGGTACGGCTCAGGAGGGGGGGCGCGCTCGCTCGCCCCCCTTTCCTGGCCGGCCGGGTAGCGTGCTCGGACAAGGGTCTGGTGTGGACTTGGGGGGAACCCCCACGCCGATTTTTTTCGGCGTTGGGGTTCCCCTTTAAGCCCATTCCAGGCGGCGGAGCCCGCGACGTCTCCTTCGCGGGCCCCGCCTACCTGTACACGCGCTCGAAATGGGCGGACTTTCCGAGCGGGAACAGTCCGCTCATTTCGAAAGTACAGCGGACAAGCCCACACACGGGCGGACTGTTCGCTCAAACACAGTTTCAGCGGACAGTTTTTCGGAATTTCCGAAAGACTTTGTCCGTCCAACTGTCCGCTGAAACTGTCCGCTGAAAGCCCACACACGAGCGGACTGTCCGCCCAAACACTGTTCAGCGGACAAGGTTGGGCGAACAGTCCGCCCGTGTGTACGCGGCCTTAGACGCCTTTCATTCCGAGCCACAGGGGGCGTCGGCGGTAAAGCGGCGCTAATTTTAGCGCCACTGTACCATAGTTTAAGTGACGCTATTCCGCCGCTAGCGGGGTGGTTTTAATCCCCCGCTAGCATCTGAAAAGGGCTTAAATCCACTCTCAAAACGCAGCCGGAGCAGCGTTTTGCCAGCGGTAACTCAGCACTGCCCCATTGATTTCAATGGGGAGCAGCGATGGAGGAACGGTGGAGGAGTGGTGGAGGAGCAGTAGAGGAGTGATGAGTTCACTGCTCCTTCACCATTTCAAAGAAGCTGCTGGCAGGACTTTTTGTGGCGCGCTACCAGTACACCGCTCCAGTGTGAAAGCCCTCGGACTTTCACACTGGAGTGAACGGAGCCGCTTTTTTCAGGTGCTATTTTTAGCGCTGTAGCGCTTGAAAAATGCTGGCAAAGCCATTGATCGACCGGTGGACAGTGAGGAGCCGATAGGTGGATCGTGATCAAGGCTCTGCCTCTAACCAGCCTCTGCCGCTCTCATTCCCCGTAGAGCGGAGAGTGGGAGGCAGCTGGATGGAGGGCAAGGGCGGGAGCTGCCTCAGTGATTGGTTAGTAGGCGGTCCTAGCATCCAATCATGTCAAGAAATATTAACTGCAACAGCTCCTGCTCCTGCCTTCCACCCAGCACTATGCCGTCTCCTGATCTCCGCTCTGCTGTACACATGCTGGGAGGTAGGAAGTGCTGTGTATGGAGGGGGTGGGGGGTGATGTGAAGGGGACAGAGGAGACATTGTTGAAGGGGGACAGAGGACACTACAGTAAGGGGGGCGAGCCTGGGAGAGATTGTGATGAGAAATGGACAGAGAACACTGCTTTGGGAATGGGAAAGAAGAGGACACTGCTTTCAGGTAGCAGAGGACACTGCTATTGGGGACAGAGGATACTACAGTGCAGGGGGGGTAATGTGAAGGGGGCAGAGGACACTGCTTAGGGGGGCACTAGTGTGAGGGGAGGGGGCAGGGAACACTGCTATGAGGGGGGCCTAAAACACTACGTCTACGACTTTTTATTGGGAACTTAATAGTTTTTTGTTTGATTTTTCTCTAGAGTGCCTCCCAGTAGCCTTCTACACCCGGACCACCCCCCCATAGGGATCTCAACCTCCAAAAGGTTGCTTACCCCTGGCGAAGACTACACTTGGCCATATACTCCATCACCATCCCTAAACAAAGAATACAACCAGGGCTGGTGAAAGGATTTTTGACACCCTAGGCAAAACTAATTTTGCTGCCCCCTTTTGGCTCCACCCCCTTTGCCCTGCCCATGTATACCCTACCTTTTTAATGAAGCACCCATCAATGCAGCCTCAATAGTGCCCATCAAATACAGCCTGCCAGCACCCATCAATGCAGCCTCACCTGCACCCATCAAATACAGCCTACCAGCGCCCCATCAATGAATGTTTGCTTGCTTTCATTCATGCGGGAGTCATGACACAGACACAGTCCTCCACTGCTGCTGCGCCTCTGACACTATGGGGTTGATTTACTAAAGACAGAGTGCAGCTGCCCTCTGCAAGAGCAGCTGTTCCAGAGTTTAGTAAATTAGCAAAAGCTCTGCTGACTTCCATCATTCAATCATGTGCAGGCAAAAATGCAGTTTTTTTTTTTTTCTTGCACACAATTGGGTACTTTTTAAAAAGTGAAGCTTTACCTAATTGACTAAGCTCTGGAGAAACTGCGCGGAATTGCGCGGAACACAGGCTGACTCCACAGACTTACCGGAGCATTCAGGCAAAATACTGCATGGAGCGGTAATGTATGGACTGACATCTTAAATTTCACTGAAAACTGTTTGATTCACACAGGGGTGGACTGACCATTTGGCCACTTAGGCACTGCCCGAGGGCCCCGGGTCACTAGGGGGCCCCATCAGGGTTGCCAGCCTCAGTAAAACCAGGGACAGTATGTAAAAATCTGTGGGTTTTTTTTACATCTTTCTCTGAAATGTGTCTTACCGACATCCTTTTGGTGTAAAAATCCTGAGATTATAGCTGCCCCAACTCTCCAGTACCTTCTCAGCCAATAGAAACAAGTCTGTATATACTGTGTGTACATGTATGTGTATACTGTCTGATTGTATACTGTGTGTGTGCATACTTTGTGGCCCCATAATCTCCCATTGCCTGGGGGGCCCATAATTTCCTATTACCCGGGTGCCCCATAATCTCCTATTGCCCGGAGGCCCCATGAGTTGTCAGTCCGCCCCTGGATTCACCTTGCTCCAGTGTTTGATAGCTCCAAGCCAGGCATGTCCAAAGTCCGGCCCGTTGCCCGGTTTAGAACATCCCGCCTGGTTATCTAAAGATATATATCTTTTGTGGCCCCCGACGATCTCCCAGCACCGGGGCCACAAAAGATATATAGTCTCAGTCTGGCTGCCTCGGAGATGGGAGGCGGTACGAGCGCCGTGCACACAGGAGTATTTCCTGTTTACACGGCAGCCTCTGTAATAGGAAGTCCCGTCATTGGACGACTGTTCTGTCCATCAAATGAGGCAGGACTTTCTCTTAAAGAGGCCGCTGTGTAAACAGGAGATTCTGCCTGCCCCCTCCATGTCCCCTCCACGACTGCACTGATGGCAATGGTGAGTACATTCCTGGCTAATGGTGGCTGCATTCCTGGCTAATAGTGAGTGAAATCCTGGCTAATGGTGGCTGCATTCCTGGCTAATAGTGAGTGAAATCCTGGCTAATGATGGGTGCATTCCTGGCAATGGTGGCTGCATTCCTGGCTAATGGTGGCTGCATTCCTGACAATAGTGAGTGAAATCCTGGCTAATGGTGGGTGCATTCCTGGATAATAGTGAGTGAAATCCTGGCTAATGGTGGGTGCATTCCTGGCTAATGGTGGGTGCATTCCTGGCAATAGTGAGTGAAATCCTGGCAATAGTGAGTGAAATCCTGGCTGCATTCCTGGCTAATGGTGGCTGCATTCCTGGCAATGGGGGCTGCATTCCTGGCTAATAGTGAGTGAAATCCTGGCTAATGGTGGCTGCATTCCTGGCTAATAGTGAGTGAAATCCTGGCTAATGATGGGTGCATTCCTGGCAATGGTGGCTGCATTCCTGGCTAATGGTGGCTGCATTCCTGACAATAGTGAGTGAAATCCTGGCTAATGGTGGGTGCATTCCTGGATAATAGTGAGTGAAATCCTGGCTAATGGTGGGTGCATTTCTGGCTAATGTTGGGTGCATTCCTGGCAATAGTGAGTGAAATCCTGGCAATAGTGAGTGAAATCCTGGCAATAGTGAGTGAAATACTGGCTAATGGTGGCTGCATTCCTGGCTAATGGTGGCTGCATTCCTGGCAATGGTGGCTGCATTCCTGGCTAGGAGTGAGTGAAATCCTGGCTAATGGTGGGTGCATTCCTGGCTAATAGTGAAATCCTAGCTAATGGTGGCTGCATTCTTGGCTAATAGTGAGTGAAATCCTGGCTAATGGTGGCTGTATTCCTGGCAATAGTGAGTGAAATCCTGGCAATAGTGAGTGAAATCCTGGCTAATGGTGGCTGCATTCCTGGCTAATGGTGGCTGCATTCCTGGCAATGGTGGCTGCATTCCTGGCTAATAGTGAGTGAAATCCTGGCTAATGGTGGGTGCATTCCTGGCTAATAGTGAAATCCTGGCTAATGGTGGCTGCATTCCTGGCTAATGGTGGCTGTATTCCTGGCTAATGGTGGCTGCATTCCTGGCTAATGGTGGCTGCATTCCTGGCAATAGTGAGTGAAATCCTGACTAATGGTGGCTGCATTCCTGGCTAATAGTGAGGGAAATCCTGGATAATGGTGGGTGCATTCCTGGATAATAGTGAGTGAAATCCTGGCTAATGGTGGGTGCATTCCTGGCTAATGGTGGCTGCGTTCCTGGCAATAGTGAGTGAAATCCTGGCTAATGGTGGCTGCATTCCTGGCTAATGGTGGCTGCATTCCTGGCAATGGTGGCTGCATTCCTGGCAATGGTGGCTGCATTCCTGGCTAATAGTGAGTGAAATCCTGGCTAATGGTGGGTGCATTCCTGGCTAATAGTGAAATCCTGGCTAATGGTGGCTGCATTCCTCGCTAATAGTGAGTGAAATCCTGGCTAATGGTGGCTGCATTCCTGGCTAATGGTGGCTGCATTCCTGGCAATAGTGAGTGAAATCCTGGCAATGGTGGCTGCATTCTTGGCTAATGGTGGCTGCATTCCTGGCTAATGGTGGCTGCATTCCTGGCAATGGTGGGGGCTGCATTCCCAGCAATAGTGGGCGCGCAGATGGGCACTGACCCTTATTTTGCTTCACAGTTTTTTATTTAAACGTTTTTTTTTTTCCTGAAACTTCCTTCTTAAAGTGAAGGTGCGTGCTATTCGCCAATAAATACGGTATATCCAAATAACATGCCCGAGCTCATCTCTTCACCACACACAGCCACAAAAGCAAGAGAATTCTTGTTGGGCCATGTATTAGTGTTCGAACTAACACACTTAGACCGAATTTTAATGGTTCAAAGAATGTCAGGCAAAATGGTCGGCCCTCGCGCATGTTCACTTCATCAAATCTGGCCCTCTTTGAAAAAAGTTTGGACACCTCTGCTCTAAGCCATTTGTTTCACCCAGAAGTGAATTTGAGTCTTTGCCTGGTTTGCTTAAACTGATAAACATGGAAAGTAAGCCTAATTTTTCTGCTATAAACTGAACCAGCTGGTATTCAAAGGTGTCATTGATTTATGGTTTAGGCTGGGTTCACACTGCTGCGGGGGGAGATCCGGATGTGATTCGCACAGCAAATCACATCCGATCTCCGTAGCACTGCGAGTTCAGCCATACAGATAGTATGGCTGAACTCGCAGCTGTCCCGCAGCAAACTCGCACAGGACCCTTTTTTGGGTCCGCAACGGAATCGGATCGCATGGGGGTTCACACCATGCGATCCGATTCCTGTGCGAGTCGGCAGATCGCACTGCGATATGCCGACGGATCTGGGGGTGTCATTAACATAACATTGACACCCCCAGCCGTCCGCATAGGGCAGTGTGAACTGCCGGCGGGAGGTATGCGATGCGGGAAAACGCCGCGGATTTGCGGCGTTCCCGCATCGCAATAGTGTGAACCTAGCCTAAATCCCTTGTTTTGAAATAGACTGATTTGAAGTTCGTAAGACTGCTAGGCAGCGCCTAGATGGGATAACTTTGCTGAACAAAAATGACATTTATCAATTGTGTGTCAAAGTGGACTATTTAAATCTACTTACACTGATTCAAACTGCCATCACTTGAGATTATGAAAATGCCAAATAAGAACTCACTTAGCATTCCCTACCCTTTCTGCTTGACTTAATCCATTCAATTAACCACTTAATGATTGACTGGATTAGAGAATATATTTGTTCTCCTAATATATAAATTGCATTTGAGTACTAATAATTTTGTGGTTTTAATTGATTAAAGCAACCTGTCCTGACCTGTGTGGTGTTTTGTGTTTTTGCTTTGTCTTATGTATGTCCTGTGTGTTTAACTTGTCTGTAGCAATTTAAGCAATGTCTGAGTATATAGGCTCGTTTTTTATGAACTGCACTTTTGTAAATAATATTAATTTTGATATTTAATAAAATTGGTTAAATTAATTATGTTAATCAATTTGATCTATTTATTGTTGATTGTAGTAACCCCTTATTAGCCCGTTTCTATCAGGTTATTCCTGCCCCCTCTCTTTTTTTCTTCATTTGCTTAAGGTTACGGCAACAACGCCCTAAAGGGTGAATGATCTATCATTGGTCACTGTATATGACCGCCTACTAGTGGTTAACTTGCTTTCCCATTTCCCTTTTTCTCATAATTTTTTGTTTTTTTTATGGAGAAACTGCATTTGCAGCATGTAACTTTATTTACCTTTAGTAAATCAACCCCTATGAGCGAAAGGAGCAGCGGCTGCCTGCTGATCTGAAACTAATGCTCCGTACACACGGTCCGATGGAAAATGTACCATGGGAGCTTTTTCTCAGAAATTCCAACCATGTGTAGGCTCCATTGGACATTTCCCATCGGAATTTCCATCACACAAAATTTGAGATTTGGATCTCAAATGTTTCGACAACAAAATCCGTTGATGGAAATTCAGATCGTGTGTACACAATTTCGACCCACAAAGTTCCACGCATGCTCGGAATCAAGCAGAAGAGAGGCACTGGCTATTGAACGTCATTTTTATCAGCTCCTCATACGTGTTGTACGTCACCGCTTTTTTGGCGTTCGCAATTTCCGACCAACTTTGGGTGAACGTGTGTATACAAGACAAGTTTGAGCCAACATCCGTCTGAAAAAATCCATGGATTTTGTTGTCGGAATGTTCGATCAATGTTTGATCGTGTGTACAGGGCATCAGGGGGTTATTTACGAAAAGGCAACTCTACTTTGCAGTGCAAGTGCACTTGGAAGTGGAGTCGCTCTAAATGTAAGGGGTAGATCTGAAATGAGTGGACGCTCTGCTGATTTTATCATCCAATCATTTGCAAGCTAAAATGATGTGTTTTATTTTCCTTGTATGCCCCCCTCAGATCTACAGTGACTGCACTTCCAAATGCACTTGTAGTGCAAAGTGGATTTTCCTTTAGTAAATAACCCCCTTAGTTGCTTGCTGCAGAGAGAAGAGAGTAAGAACACCAGTGGCCGCCCGCCCTAGGTAGCATTGCGCCCTAAGTGGCTGCCTAGCTTGCCTAGTGGCAACACCGTCCCTGAATACAACCCTTGGTATTTTTACACTTGCGATGGAATTCCTACCGTTGTACTTCTCAGTATTTCCAAGAGGCAACAGGCCAGCTTACTATGGGCTTAGACAAGCTTCATCGCTAGAAGGCAGAAGCAAGTGTGCATGCAAGAGTTCACAGCACTGCATGGTCAGCACATGAAGGTGTTAACCTGCACATTATGAGGTGATCAGGATGGTCATTCTTTGCTTGACTAGCTTCTTAAAAGAATGCACATCTATTATCTCCCACTAATCATTACACAGCAGTAAGGAAGAGTAAGAGAAATAAATGAACTTTACGTCAATCATTCACTACAGACACAAGAAAACTGTAGCTTGATTCATTCACGCAATGATACAAACTAGAACTCTGAGAACATCCAAACTTGTGAACCGACCCTGGGTATGCCCATCCTTAAGATGCTCTGCACGTTCTCCATTTGCAGCCACTAAGCTCATTCGTGGACACAGTAGACTGCACGTGTGTGGGGTTCAGGTCAAGGGCAACACTCGCTCTTGTACTGCTAGGGGATGCTTGTCCTAATGTCTGCTCTATCCCAGAAAAAAAGAGTATAGAGCTTGGAAAACGGTTAGGAAGTTTTGGGGGGGCTGACTGCACTTATTGCAAAAATTACCTATATGTATGGAAATAATACTAAATCATATTTTTTTAAGTTGATTAGTTTAGGGTTAAGTAGTGGTATGCGGGGACTGTGTAGGTTTTCTTTTCTTTTTAAGATGAACAGGTATTAGTGCTATAGCGTATCTTCCATTTCAAATGCTGCTTTATGCATTTACATACCTCCATAGACCCAACCTGTCTGGACAGTATGGTTACCTGCTTACTTGGCACTGTCCACAGGCAGCTTAACTCTTCAATAAGACACAGAAGTTGAACCAAATACAATATTACTTCTGTACAAAGGATGTTTTATCCAGTCTTTTAAGGGGTTTGGGTTATGCAGTGATATTTGGTGACTGTATAGGGTATTTTTCTTGAAGGTGAACATGTATTAGTGTTGTGAAGTGTCTTCCCGATTCAAATGCGGCTTTATGCATTAACATGCCTCCTTAGACCCAATCTGTCTGGACAGCATTGTCACTTAGTTGCTTCCTTGGCACCATCCACAGGCAGCTTAACTCTTCAATAAAGCACAGAAGTTGAACCCAAAGCAATATTACTTCAGTACACAGGATGTTTTTTCCAGTCTTTTAAAATATAAGAAGACAATGACTTTCCTAAGCCCTATGTAACTACCACTAACAGAGGGAACATGAAAAAAATAGGGATTGTCTAGCTAAGACTGATCTAACTAGAACCAAATAGGAAGGGGAGGACTGAGAGGGATACTAAGTCATAAACGTAAACAAGATGGCAGTATTTACTAGAAAAATAGTAACCTAATTCAGTACAAAACAGGAACAGAAAATATACATAGATGGGACAGAACACTATAGAAAAAGCATAGATGTGATAATCACATGTAGACACAAATCTGTAGAAGGACCTCACAAGTCTAGATAACAACATACCACGGTCACAGCATACTACATCTTATGTTTTATGGCCATTATAAAAAAGCAATCCCTAATATATATGGAAATTAAACTTATTATTTTAACACTAGCTTTACAGCACTATGTATAGTGTTGTTTGTATAATGATTTAAAAATCAATTGAGTCGGGTGGAAAATTCTTGGCTGAGCAGTGACTGCATCCAATCCAATGCTATTAAATATTCAACCAGTCACGGTTGCTGCAGCTACCTGAATACAATAAGCGCTAGTTCACACTAGATGCAGTTCCATGCGCTTTTTTCTGCACAGAATGCATGCAAAGTGTTTTCCATGTATTCCAAGCCTCTAGTTCACACCAATGCAGTCAGTTTCCAGTCAGTTTCTGCATCAGAAAGTGACTGCATGGTGTGAACTAGAGCCATTGGAATACATGATGAACACACTGTGCATGCAATTTGAGTGCAGAAAAAAAGCGCACAGAACTGAATCTGGTGTAAACTGGTCCTATCTGGCAGTGCAGATTCCTCCATCCATATTGTTCTGTGTTGATGGAGCAATTGTTTTTCTAAAGTTGCATGGCTAGCTTAACAACCAGTAAGTAAAGCAGAGCAATTGTGTTCCTAATGAGCAAATATGACTTGCCCATGTATAATTGCATGTTCTTGCTGGGCTTCTAGTAAAACGTCAGAAAAAAAAGCCTGAAAAACGCCCAACAAGCAAAATCCTATTCATTTCAATGGCACCTGTTCACATCTGAGCATTTTGTCACCTGAAGGAAAACGCCTGAAAAACGCCATAAGCTCAAAAAAGAACATGAGCATCTTTGGGCAGATTGCAGGCGTTTTTCTGCCTTTTACATTGGTGACCTGAACAAAATCACAGCAAAAACATGGCAAAATCACCGTAAAAACGCTCAGGTGTGAATGCAGCCTCAAACGGTAGAATGTTAATGATGCAACCACTGCCTTAAATCTTCTTTTTAAGAGCTTTTCTTGCCCACTTTTACTAAAACAAAGTTTCAGTTCAACACACAGGGATTTTCGGCCTTTGTTTGCTATAAAACAAAGGTTTATGAGCTTACTGGCTAACACTTTAATGTTGCTTTGTTCTCAGTCCTCTGGCCTCTTCTAATGCCGCGTACACACGTAGCAGACTATCCGGTGGACTTAGTCTGGCGGACTTTCCGAACAAGCTACTTGCCCATACACTGAACTTTTTCAGCGGACTAATACAGCGTACTAAGTCCGCTGGACTATCCGCCGTACTTTTGAAATGAACGGACGCGCCCACACACGTGGAGGAAAGTCCGCTCATTTTGAGAGCGTCTCCAGGTAACCGGGGCCAGCGAAGGAGGCGTCGCTGGCCCCGTCACCTGGTATGGACTTAAAGGGGAATCCCTACGTCGAAAAATCGGCGTGGGGGTCCCCCCCAGGTCCATATCAGACCCTTATCCGAGCAAGCTACCCGGCCGGCCAGGAAAGGGGATGGGGACGAGCGAGCACCCCCCCTGAACTGTTCCAGGCCGCGTGCCCTCAACATGGGGGGGTGACTTAGGGAAGGGGGGCTGTGCGGCCCCCCACCCCAAAGCACCTTGTCCCCATGTTGATGAGGACAAGGGCCTCTTCCCGACAACCCTGGCCGTTGGTTGTTGGGGTCTGCGGGTGGGGGGCTTATCGGAATCCGGGAGCCACCTTTAAAAGGGGGGCCCGGGATACCGGCCCCCCACCCTATGTGAAGAAGAAAGCCAGGCTCCTCCGCTAGTAAAAGAGCTAGCAGAAGATAGCGGAGGACTCTGGCGAGAAGACCCCCGAAGACGGAAGAAGACTCCCGGAGCTGTGCAATAAACTATTTAAACCCTTGTGTGTTGTTTTTTTTTAAACTTTTTTTCACAGGTGAATGGGTAGGGGTACATTGTACCCCATACTCATTCAAATAGGGTGGGGGGCGGTATCCGGGGGCCCCCTTATTAAAGGGGGCTCCCGGATTCCGATAAGCCCCCCGCCTGCAGACCCCGACAACCAACAGCCAGGGTTGTCGGAAAGAGGCCCTTGTCCTCATCAACATGGGGACAAGGTGCTTTGGGTTTGGGGCGCCACGCGGCCCCCCTTCCCCAAGGCACCCCCCATGTTGAGGGCACGCGGCCTGGTATGGCTCAGGAGGGGGGGCGCTCGCTCGTCCCCACTCCCTTTCCTGGCCGGCTGGGTAGCGTGCTCGGATAAGGGTCTGATATGGACCTGGGGGACCCCCGCGCCGATTTTTCGGTGTAGGGATTCCCCTTTAGGTCCATACCAGGTGACGGGCCAGCGACGCCTCCTTCGCTGGCCCCAGCTACCTGGAGACACACTCAAAATGAGCGGACTTTTCTCCGGGCGGGAAAAGTCTGTTCATTTCAAAAGTATTGTCTGCCGAAATGCGAGTTTTTGGGTAAAAAAAGTCCGCCGGAGCCCATACACGGCGGGATCGTGTCCGCCGGACTTTTCCACCGGATTGTTTGATCATGTGTACGAGGCATAAGGCAAACTTAATGCAACTCCCTTCTGCCCTGTCTCCCACCTAAATGAAGTCCTCCTGACTCTTGGGATGAGACCTCATCTGTCCACTGGGGTGAAGCCCTGAACCATAGTCATGTCTCTAACAAATGCCCTGTACACACCTGCCCAATTAGTGTGCTAATTGTCTGCAAAACCTGGACCCAAGATTAAAGACTTCATCCCTCCCAAGTCTCTACAAAGTATCCAAACTCCAGGTCCCAAACCAGGTTTTACCAGCCACTGAAAAGCCAGTTTCCTCTGTATGAGACCCTGGATGAGAAGACTTGGTGACACAAAATGCTTTTTACGCTGTGGCAGGGCACAGTGCAGGGGTCTGGATTGGGTAAAGTATATATTGTGTAGGGCCAGGTTTAGAATATGGAGTCATGAGCAAGAATTGCATAGAGTGCAAGGGTCAGGTATGTGTAACGTAAATAGTTTAAGAGTCAAAAGCCTAGCACGCCCTGTGATTCTTTTCACCACAATCCTCTTATACATAGCACTGCAGTACCACCTGTGCACATACATACGCACTGCATACACATGCATACACACTTACACATACAGTAGCTCACAAAAGTGAGTACACTCCTCACATTTTTGTAAATACTTTATTATATCTTTTCATGGGACAACACAAAAAAAAAAAAAGACTTTTCTACAATGTAACGTAGTGAGTGTACAGCTTGTATAACAGTGTAAATTTGCTGTCCCCTCAAAATAACTCAACACACAGCCATTAATGTCTAAACCGCTGGCAACAAAAGTGAGTACACCCCTAAGTGAAAATGTTCAAATTGGGCCCAGGTGAGGGGGGCTCAGAGCATACAGGTGTTTGGGGGGGCTGAGAGCGTACAGGTGTGAGGTGGGCTGAGAGCGTACAGGTTAGGGGGGCTAAGAGCATACAGGTGTTTGGGGGGGCTCAGAGCATACAGGTGTGAGGGGGCTCAGAGCGCACAGGTGTGCGGGCTGAGAGCGTACAGGTGTGAGGGGGGCTCAGAGCGTACAGGTGTTTGGGGGGGCTCAGAGAGTACAGTTGTGAGGGGGCTGAGAGCGTACAGGTGTGAGGGGGGGCTCAGAGCATAAAGGTGTGAGGTGGGTTTAGAGCGTACAGGTGTGAGGGGGGGGGTCAGAGCGTACAGGTGTGAGGGGGGCTGAGAGCGTACAGGTGTGAGGGAGGCTGAGAGCGTACAGGTGTGAGGGGGGCTGAGAGCGTATAGGTGTGAGGGGGGCTGAGAGCGTACAGGTGTAAGGGGGGCTCAGAGCGTGCAGGTGTGAAGGGGACTCAGAGCGTAAAGGTGTGAGGGGGGCTCAGAGCGTACAGGTGTGAGGGGGGCTGAAAATGTACAGTTGTGAGGGAGGCTGAGAGCGTACAGGTGTGAGGGGGGCTGTAAGCGTACAGGTGTGAGGGGGGCTGAGAGCGTACAGGTGTGAGGGAGGCTCTGAGCATACAGGTGTGAGGGGGGCTGAAAACGTACAGGTGTGAGGGTGCTGAGAGTGTACAGGTGTGAGGGGGGCTCAGAGCATACAGGTGTGAGCGAGCTGAGAGTGTACAGGTGTGAGGGGGGCTCAGAGCATACAGGTGTGAGGGGGCTGAGTGTACAGGTGTGAGGGGGGCTGAGAGCATACAGGTGTGAGGGGGCTGAGAGCATACAGGTGTGAGGGGGCTGAGAGCGTACAGGTGTGAGGGGGCTGAGAGCGTACAGGTGTGAGGGGGCTGAGAGCGTACAGATGTGAGGGGGGCTGAGAGCGTACAGATGTGAGTGGGGCTGAGAGCGTACAGGTGTGAGGGGGCTGAGAGTGCACAGGTGTGAGGGAGCTCAGAGCTTACAGGTGTGAGGGGGGGCTCAGAGCATACAGGTGCGAGGGGGCTGAGAGTGTACAGGAGTGAGGGGGGCTCAGACCATACAGGTGTGAGGGGACTGAGAGTGTACAGGTGTGGGGAGGGCTCAGAGCGTACAGGTCAGAAAGAAACCCCCCCCCATTTGAATGGGATTTTAGAAGACCACCGACACCAAAAACAATTAAAACATATAAATCCCCTCACACCTATATGCTCTGAGCCCCCCTCACACCTGTACACTCTCAGCCCCCTCACACCTGTATGCTCTGAGCCCCCCTCACACCTGTGCGCTCTGAGCTCCCTCACACCTGTACACTCTCAGCCCCCCTCACACCTGTACGTTTTCAGCCCCCCCTCACACCTGTACATTTTCAGCCCCCCCTCACACCTGTACACTCTGAGCCCCCCTCACACCTGTACGCTCTGAGCCCCCCTCAAACCTGTATGCTCTCAGCCCCCCTCAAACCTGTACGCTCTCAGCCCCCCTCAAACCTGTACGCTCTCAGCCCCCCTCAAACCTGTACGCTCTCAGCCCCCCTCACAACTGTACGCTCTGCAATAGAAGAGACTATCAATGAGTCAAAATATAATGGTAAGGTGGTCCCATCCCTGGTAAACTTCAGAAAAAAAAAAAAAAACCCTATTTGAATGAGATTTTAGAAGACCACCGACACCAAAAACAATTAAAACATATAAATACTTTATTAATAATTACTAGACAAATATAAAGTGGAACAAGAGAGGCACATATACTGCCAATGTCTCTATAGCATATCTACAAATATACAAATACATGGGTTAATATAATGAGCCAACCAATGAATAATTAAAATACTCTTCTCTATAACCCACACCCGACGCGTTTCTAGTTGCTGGTGTCACAGAACTTTCATCAGGGGTGAAGAGCAAAAACTTGATGGCATACTGGTATTTCTACAACATAAAAAAACTGTATTTAAAACCACATACAGTAAATGCAACAGATGGGAAGAAAAAAAAAGGGAAAAAAGGGGGGGGGGGAGGGAGAGGGGGGAATAAATGTTATTTGTCCTTTTAATATACTCAAATTCTAATGTTCATATAACAACATCAGAGGCCCATCTGAAATATTGCATCAATGATGAATGTACTTGAAAGCACTCTGAAGTGTTTATCGCTCACAAATAGGGGTGTATCGCAAACTAATATTTTAATAAACGAGTGGCTATGATACAGGCCAACGCCGTCTTTAATAGAGGATGCCAGAGGACTACTCCATCAAAATTCACCAAGCCTAAACCAACAAATAAAACAGCATATAAGAGTATAGGAAGGCATCTTGGGCAGCCTCCATAAATTCCACATAAACCTCTGTGTAGGAGGGTGGTCACATGCTGGTGGAAACTACCAATAAGTATGGAGGTGCTTGAGAATATAGCCACCATGAACCTGTGTGAGATCCGACCACCTACAGCCATCAAAGGAAATACCACACCACTCTGAGATGAAGAGTGAGTATCAAGCAAACAGGTTGGCAAAGTAGGAGAAATATTACAAGGGAATGCAGATATATTAAAAGAGTAGAGACACACGGACCAAAACAAGCTGCTTACCCAGTGGTACCTAAAGGGGGAGGGGGGATTGCTTTATATATATATATATATATATATATATATATATATATATATTTATTTATCTTTGTTCACTTAGTGACAACTCGTAGCTAAATAGCAGATGTCCTCACTGGACCCAAAGATTCCTCATCCCTCCTCAAAGAGTGAACCGGGGGGAGGTGGGGGGGGGGATCTGAAAATGAGGCCCGTGGACTTGAATAACTACAAAAAATAATCAAATATTGTCCTCCATTGATAAACCTCTAAACCTCATTTGCCATGTATGTATTCACAGGTGGATGGGCGATGCATAGTCAGAGGCGTGTGGGTGTCGCTTAGTTTGTGGCGGCTGGTGAAATTAAATAGCCCATTGATCTACCAGTATTGGCCCATCCTGGTCACATGTAAAGAGGTATAGCGAGCAAGGCGGGCCCTCCACCCGCCTAATGAGCAGCCATCCCACCACGCTGCTGCAATGACCATCACCCACTGCACCAAGTACATCCGTGTCCTCCCAGAGGCAGACCAACCCAGGGCGCAGCGCAGCGGGCGGAGGTGACGCCGCGCTCCATACGCAGATAACATGCAATGGAGTGTCGCGTCCCAGACGGAAGTGACCTCACATCCTTTGCCTCGTAAGCCATCATTGTAGCTTGAGCCCGTAAAGCGGAAGTGACGTTGGGACGTGTACCAAAACAACACACAGTGGAGCACAGCATCCCAAACAAGGGCAGAGTCTCACCACAAATCGAACACTGCACCAGAAAAACGAAAATCCAAAGCCACAAACAAAAAACTATTAAAGCGGAATGATTAACAGGACATCACATTTCTGAGAGAAGGGGGAAAAAAAAACACCCCTCACAGTGTTCAATAGTAGCATCCATCTTATTAGAGAGTAATGCATGAGCAACTGGTGATAGAGTGTTGCCCAATTTACTAAGAGCCATCGAGACCATCCCAGGTGCCAGAGGTGAAACCCTCCAAAAAGGGTCTGAAATGAATACATTAATTTAAACCTGGTGGACTGGCGGCACATAGGTCCACTATCCATCTGGTCTCTCTTTGTAATAACATTTTGTCCCAGTCTCCCCCTCTGGAGCTGGGATGAACTCGACCCAACACAGTAAACTTTATTGTAGGAAAATTGCCCAAATGTATGTCACGTGCATGACGGCCTAAGGTTAGATCAGGGTTGCAGGTACTGTACGTATACTTAGTATGTGTCTACTAATTCTCTTGCATAATGGCTGTTTAGTTTTGCCTACATAGAAACATTCGCAGGAGCAAGTTAAAAGGTAGACCACCCCATACGTCTGACAATTAGCAAAATGTAGGGGCTTAAAAATCCTACCGTTTGGTAGTTTAAATCTCTGATCTGTGTTCATAAATTGGCATTGGGGGCAACCCTCACATTTGAAAGAGCCACGGTGCTTGCAAGGGTCATCCCTAAATACTCCTGTGTATTCACTCTTTACTAGGCGATCCTTCAGCGATCTGGAACGCCTAAAGGTGATTGATGGAAGTTTGGGGATGAATTGCCTAATTGCAGGGTCAATGGAGAGAATATGCCAGTGTTTTTTCACAATTTGTTTTATAGCCATGTGTTGTTTAGTATATGTCATGACTAACCTAGTTGGTTCCGATCTCCCCTTTACACCTTTAGTTCTTTCCTTAGAGTTCCCCCTTAATAAGCTCTGTCTATCGTATGTGCAGGCTCTTTTAAACGCTTTTTTTAGGCATGTCCGGGAATAACCCCATTCTAGTAGCCACAGCTGTAGTTTTTTAGAGTCAATCCTAAAAATAGAATCCTTAGAATCCGTAGGTATTGTGAGTATGAAATCGATCTTATCAGGGGGGCTGGGTGGGAACTGGTCGCATAAAGAATTGTATTTCCCGCAGTTTCCTTTCGATGTAAGGAACTTGAGAGTTGGCCCTGAGGGTTCTTCGAAATGATCACATCTAGGAAATTCACACTGAAATGATCACGTCACAGTGAATTTCAGACTAAAGGTATTATCCTCCATTAGCTTCATGCACTGAATCAGAGCATCATAGGTGCTGTTCCAGACGAAAATTATGTCATCAAAATAGTGATACCAGAAAAGTATCTGGTCCCAGGGCACCTGGTCTGATGAGAGGAATGAATTTTCCCATTCCCCCAGATACAGGTTGGCATAAGAGGGGGCACAGCAGGTCCCCATAGCCACACCCTATATCTGGAGGAAATAGGATCCATGGAAAGCAAATGCATTGTGTAACAAAATGAACTGTAATCCTTGCAAAATGAATTGATGTAATGGTTTATGGTCCCTATGGGACTGGGATAGAAAATGTTGTATGACATCTAGAGCCCATTTGTGGGGAATAGAACAATAGAGTGCCTCCACATCCACCGTGACCAAGAGGGCATCTTCAGGGATGTGAAGGCCCTCCAATTGTTGTAGGAAATGAGTCGTGTCTCTAAGGTATGAGGACAGATTGGCAACTAATGGGCGTAATTGCTCATCGATGTACCTACTTAGGTTCTCGGAAATACTGCCCCTGCCAGACACAATAGGTCTGTCCGGGGGATCATTAAGGTCCCTATGAACCTTAGGGAGACTATAAAAGGTTGGAATCTTCAAATGTTTCGTTCGTATGAATTCCCATGTCGTTTGTGTGATGACATTCTCAAGGTACGCCTGGTCCACTAGCCGGAAAAATTCATTATCAAATTTTTCTATGAGGGCCTTGGAGATCGGATTATACTATTCCTTGTTCGACAAAATCCTATTGCACATAGTTAAATATTGGGCATTATTCATTATTATGATGTTGCCCCCTTTGTCAGAGGGTTTAATTGTTAGTTGATGTTGTTTTTCTAGAGTGGCTAGGGCTTTTCTCTCAGAGCCAGAAAGATTGTCCACAGGTACTCCTTTAGGCAATCTTGTAATGTCGTCAGTCACCATTGTTACAAAAGCTTTTAAGTTTATGTTTTGAGCGAGGGAGGGAAATTTATTTGACTTTTTCTTTAAGTATGACTTCCCCTGGATGCCTATTGTTGTAGAAGTAATATTAGTCATTAGAAGATTGTCGAGGTCAGTGGTGTCTATTACTTCCTTCTGCTCTTACTCCTCCAACAAGGACACCAAGTCATCCAAGGCTTGCCTCTCCTTATCATGGAGCAGCTTATCTTGTTGTGGTTTGGTGTACAAATATTTCGAAATCAATTTCCTTTGCGAAAAGTTGCACGTCCTTGATGGCTTAGAAAGTGTCCATGTTGGAGGAGGGGTAGAAGGTAAGACCTTTACTTAACAGGGTCCTTTCATCCACTGAGAGTTCATAATTAGAAATATTGATGACATTGAAGGCTGTATCTGAGGTTAAGGCCCCTGACTTTTGTCATTGTGTCTCTATAGTATAATTTTTCCCACTTGTTTTTGAGGATTTCACTGTGGATCGCCCTTGTTTAGATGGGCCACTTCGTGTGTTGGCTGACCTTAGTGTACGATCCGCCTCCCCCCTCCATTAAGGATGAGGACTGTGTATTCCCAGATGTCTCCATAGTTTGTTTTTTGTTCCCAGGTGTGGGTTCAGGTGATCGCCATTTCTGTTTTCTAGCTGTTTTTTTTGAAGTTTGAGAGCATGTGGAGGACATAGAACCCATCTCTCCTTCTTTATTATTATAAGGATTTTTTGTCGTCTGGAAATTTGTTGTTGTTGTCGCCCCTGGGGATTGTGGGGAAGCCAGCGGTAAGCCTTTCCCCTTTGAAGGCTACCTTATCTCTCCAGAATTTCTTTTCTTTTGCGGAAATGGAGTCCTTAACCAACAGATCTATATGTGTCTTAATGCGTTCTTCCTGTTCTTTATAAACAGGTGCCTCTTTAAAGGCTTCTAATTTCGTATATACTCCTTCAATTTCTTTTTCCAATATACTTATTCTCTTTTGGCATTCCTCCATTAACAGGCGCATCATTGTTTTTGTGCATTGTTGCAGATTATTTTCCCATCTCTTTTTGAAAGTATTATCCAGATTTTCCAATGTCGGAAAGATCTGAATCCTCAAACCTAAAGGGTTTATTTCGTCTTGTATGTAGTCTTCAAAATTCTCCACCTGCCAGTAGAGGGATACCTTATTTTCCACTAGTGATTTTAGTTGTAAAAAAGGGAATTAATTTCTGATTCCTTTGCTTTCTTCAGACCATGTTCTCTATATTGGCCCATGAGGGCATCGAACTCTCTACCTTTAAACATGTTGGGGGAGAAAAAAAAAAAGTGGGCCCCTGATGTTGTTATATGAACATTAGAATTTGAGTATATTAAAGGACAAATAACATTTCCCCCCCCCCCCCCTTTTTTTTCCCTTCCCATCTGTTGCATTTACTGTATGTGGTTTTAAAGATTGTTTTTTTTTATATTGTAGAAATACCAGTATGCCATCAAGTTTTTGCTCTTCACCCCTGATGAAAGTTCTGTGACACCAGCAACTAGAAACGCGTCGGGTGTGGGTTATAGAGAAGAGTATTTTAATTATTCATTGGTTGGCTCATTATATTAACCCATGTATTTGTATATTTGTAGATATGCTATAGAGACATTGGCAGTATATGTGTCTCTCTTGTTCCATTTTATATTTGTCTAGTAATTATTAATAAAGTATTTATATGTTTTAATTGTTTTTGGTGTCGGTGGTCTTCTAAAATCCCATTCAAATAGGGTTTTTTTTTTCTTTCTGAAGTTTACCAGGGATGGGACCACCTCACCATTATATTTTGACTCATTGATAGTCCCTTCTATTGCAGAGTGTACAGTTGTGAGGGGACTCAGAGCGTACAGGTGTGAGGGGGGGCTGAAAACGTACAGTTGTGAGGGGGGCTGAGAGCGTACAGGTGTGAGGGGGGCTGAGAGCGTACAGGTGTGAGGGGGGCTGAGAGCGTACAGGTGTGAGGGGGGCTGAGAGTGTACAGGTGTGAGGGAGACTCAGAGTGTACAGGTGTGAGGGGGGGGCTGAAAGTGAACAGGTGTGAGGGAGCTCAGAGCATACAGGTGTGAGGGGGCTGAGAGTGTACAGGTGTGAGGGGGGCTCAGAGCATACAGGTGTGAGGGGGCTGAGAGTGTACAGGTGTGAGGGGGGCTCAGAGCATACAGGTGTGAGGAGGCTGAGAGTGTACAGGTGTGAGGGGGGTTCAGAGCATACAGGTGTGAGGGGGCTGAGAGTGTACAGGTGTGAGGGGGGCTCAGAGCATACAGGTGTGAGGGGGCTGAGAGTGTACAGGTGTGAGGGGAGCTCAGAGCATACAGGTGTGAGGGAGCTGAGAGTGTACAGGTGTGAGGGGGGCTCAGAGCATACAGGTGTGAGGGGGCTGAGCGTGTACAGGTGTGAGGGGGCTGAGAGTGTACAGGTGAGAGGGGGCTCAGAGCGTGCAGGTGTGAGGGGGCTCAGAGTGTACAGGTATGTGAGGGGGCTCAGAGCGTACAGATATGAGGGGGGCTCAGAGAGTGTACAGGTGTGAGGGGGACAGAGAGTATACAGGTGTGAGGGGGACAGAGAGTATACAGGTGTGAGGGAGCTCAGAGTGTACAGGTGTGAGGGAGCTCAGAGTGTACAGGTGTGAGGGAGCTCAGAGTGTACAGGTGTGAGGGAGCTCAGAGCGTGCAGGTGTGAGGGGGCTCAGAGTGTACAGGTATGTGAGGGGGCTCAGAGCGTACAGATATGAGGGGGGCTCAGAGAGTGTACAGGTGTGAGGGGGACAGAGAGTATACAGGTGTGAGGGGGCTGAGAGTGTACAGGTGTGAGGGAGCTCAGAGTGTACAGGTGTGAGGGAGCTCAGAGTGTACAGGTGTGAGGGAGCTCAGAGTGTACAGGTGTGAGGGAGCTCAGAGTGTACAGGTGTGAGGGGGGCTCAGAGCATACAGGTGTGAGGGGGCTGAGAGTGTACAGGTGTGAGGGGGGCTCAGAGCATACAGGTGTGAGGGGGCTGAGAGTGTACAGGTGTGAGGGGGGTTCAGAGCATACAGGTGTGAGGGGGCTGAGAGTGTACAGGTGTGAGGGGGGCTCAGAGCGTACAGTTGGGAGGGGGCTGAGAGTGTACAGGTGTGAGGGGGGCTCAGAGCGTACAGGTGTGAGGGGGTTCAGAGCGTACAGGTGTGAGGGGGCTCAGAGCGTACAGGTGTGAGGGGGCTCAGAGCGTACAGGTGTGAGGGGGCTCAGAGCGTACAGGTGTGAGGGGGCTCAGAGCGTACAGGTGTGAGGGGGGCTCAGAGCGTACAGGTGTGAGGGGGGCTCAGAGCGTACAGGTGTGAGGGGGGCTCAGAGCGTACAGGTGTGAGGGGGGCTCAGAGCGTACAGGTGTGAGGGGGGCTCAGAGCGTACAGGTGTGAGGGGGGCTCAGAGCGTACAGGTGTGAGGGGGGCTTAGAGCGTACAGGTGTGAGGGGGGCTTAGAGCGTACAGGTGTGAGGGGGGCTTAGAGCGTACAGGTGTGAGGGGGGCTTAGAGCGTACAGGTGTGGAGGGGGGCTTAGAGCGTACAGGTGTGAGGGGGGCTTAGAGCGTACAGGTGTGAGGGGGCTCAGAGCGTACAGGTGTGAGGGGGGCTCAGAGCGTACAGGTATGAGAAGGGCTGAGGCACTGAAGGACTTGGTGGGATGGCTAGTGGGCAGATTCGGTGGGACAGCCAGTGAGCGGGACCATTGGGAATGTTGGTGGTCAGGTTCCGGGGGGGCTCAGGCCTAAAGCTGTGTAAGGGACCCCACAATTTCTGATGGCTGCCCTGCCTGTGGCACAGATTCTGAAGGGAGGGGATCATGCTCTGCTTCAGTATGTCACAGTACATGTTGGCATTCATGGATCAAATAGACTCATATGGAACGGCATGCTATTGCCATCATACCTTAATTTACATAATAATTCAATACCTCAAGAGGTGGGATTTTAAAAGGCAACATCAAAAAAAGATTTATTCCATATGTTTATATAAAAGAAATATTTATTTATACAATACAATATGCAGTTTGTGTAAATATAAAGCGACAAAGGCAGCTTTTACACAAACCGCATATTGTATAAACATTTTGTGCAACTATATCACTGTATCTTTTTAGTCTTCTTTGTATTAATAATTATTTCTTTTATATAAACATATGGAAAAAAAACTTTTGTTGATATTGCCTTTAAAATCCCACCTCTTGAGGTATTGAATTATTATGTTGGCATTCATGGTTCCCTCAATGAACTGTATGTAGCTCCCCAGTGCCGGCAGCACTTATGCAGCCCTATACTAGGACACTCTCACCACCATGCTTGACTGTAGGCAAGACCCACTTGTACTCCTCACCTGGTTGCCACCACACATGCTTGACACCATCTGAACCAAATGGTTTATCTTGGTCTTATCAGACCACAAGACATGGTTCCAGTAATCCATGTCGTTAGTCTGCTTGTCTTCAACAAACTGTTTCTGGGCTTCCTTGTGCATCATCTTTAGAAGAGGCTTTCTTCTGGGACGACAGCCATGCCGACCAATTTAATGTAGTGTGCGACATTTGGTCTAAGCACTGACAGGCTGACCCCCCACCCCTTCAACCTCTGCAGCAATGCTGGCAGCACTCATATGTCTATTTCCCAAAGACAACCTCTGGATGTGACGCTGAACACGTGCACTTAACTTTTTTATTCGACCATGGCGAGACCTATTCTGAGTGGAACCTGTCCTGTTAAACCACTGTATGGTCTTGGCCACCTGCAGCATAGTTTCAGGGTCTTGGAAATTGTCAGGTCACCTTAAGGCGAGGTGACAGATGCACACTGTAGGGATCAGGAGTGCACCGCAAGGTTGTGGACTCTACGGCTGACTGCTGCAGATGGGGGACAGATCCCACTGGGGTTAGAGCGTAAGATTCCCTGGGGCGCGGAGTCTAAGAGCCAGCAGGTGTTCACTAGCGCCTCTAGTGGTGAGGATGGACTTGGCTGCAACTGGCTCCAGGTTGCGACCCCCAGGGTCCCCCAGCTCACACCCACAGTAGGCAACAGGAGAATAGGGATGGTGAGGGACAAAGACAAGGTCGGGGGCCACAAGCAGACAGGAATAGTCAGGGACACGCCAAAAGGTCAGGCTCACAGGCAAACACGGATAGTCAAGGACACGCCAAAGTCGGTAACAGAACAACAGCAGAGCACACGGCAGGTAACAGGAAGCTAACACACAAAGGTTAATCAGCAGCGTTGGCCTGCAGTGCACAGGTTAATATAGAGCTCCCTGATAGGAGCTAGGGTGGAGCCATGCCAGAGGATGGATTACAAAAGCAGACAGGTGAGGGTCGGCTGGTCTCTAGATGAACACATGGGAACAGGTAAGTAGACAAACTATTGCATAACCATGACAGTACCCTCCCTCTTACGAGGCCTCCCCCTCCACCGCCTGGGTCCAGGCTTAAAGGGAAACTCCAGATGGAACCTCCTGAACAGACTAGGAGCAAAGACCTCAGATGCAGTGATCCAAGACCTCTCCTCAGGGCCAAACCCTTTCCAATGTACGAGGTACTGAAGAATGCCTTTACGGAGCCGGGAATCCAAAACTTGACCAACCTCGTATTTTAGATTATCCTCAGAGACTGGAACCGAGGTAGAGAGAGGACTTGAGGACTAAAGGCTTCTTAGGAATGGGTAAGGGCATGAGAAGATCAGGAGCCTGAGCAGGGTCCCCCAGACCCT
This sequence comes from Lithobates pipiens, assembly GCF_037356315.1. Taxonomy (NCBI): domain Eukaryota; kingdom Metazoa; phylum Chordata; class Amphibia; order Anura; family Ranidae; genus Lithobates; species Lithobates pipiens. The sequence continues at coordinate 40,358,930 of NW_027507790.1, read as the reverse complement.
TAAAGATGAGCTGGGCACGCATAACAGGACCACCAGACTGGGCAGAGGTCAGTGGATCCCTGAGGTCAGGTAGGTTAGAAGGTGACATGTCACAAGAGTCAAGATGGATAGCTAAAACACAAACAGAATGCAGAGAGCCCTGAGAAAAAGATTGAAAACCCCTCCTGGCTGAATGAGGTATTCTATCCAAAGGATGGATTGAGCCTCTTAAACAGGTTTGAACGGACATAGTAGCAGTAGGGTGAGACCAGGTCACAGAAGGTCCTGAACAAGAAGCAGGAAGCTCATTGGGCATGGGCTGGACTGGCATAACTGGTGCAGAGGCCGACTGAATAGTATTTTCAGGTGTAGCGACCATCTCAATCGCATCACAGGGCATAGCGACTGTGGAACTTGCAGACAAGTTAGCCTGGCTGTGCGTCCAAGGGAAATTAGGGACAGGCAAAGGTAAATGGTTATGCGAACTGGAGTGAATGATCGACTCAGGTTCATAGGTGGGCCCCTCATCCAGAGTACCACATGACCTAGAGAGTGCATCAGTCCGACTATTGCAGGACACATCCCAAGATCGCTATATACAGTGGGAAGAGCAGAAGATACTGGGATGGTGGTAACAGGAAGTTTCTCCTTTGGGGTACCCTTGAGTAGGCAGGAAGAGGAACAGGAGGAACCCCAAGCCAGGATCTGTCCAGCAGACCAGTCAACGTGTGGAGAATGGAGCCGTAACCAAGGAAGACCTAATATGATAGGAGATGAAGCCTTAGGTAAGACAAGGAAGGATATCCACTCCTGGTGGAGTGTCCCTACTGACATCTTAACAGGAAGAGTCTGGAAGCGGATAGCCGGCAGAGGAATTGGTTTGTCTCTCTCTGCGGTCCTGCCAATTTTCTCTTGTGTGGTAAAGACTTGTTGCTGTTTGGTTCCCTGCTGTGCTGTGTGTTCCCGGGGGTTAGACAGTCTGGTTTTAGCTCAGATTCTGTGTCTCCTGTCTGCTTCTAGAAGACTGCCCTCACCTGCTGTTGCTTAACTAGGTAGATAAAAGTGGATGGGTCTTAAAGAGACAAGGTGCCTGTTTTTTCTTGGTGACAGTATTATGAGTTTTTTCCATGGTATTTTTTTGCACATAAGAGCTCACCAGACCTGTCAGTGGCACAGAAGATTAGTGAAGGTACGAGGGGGCAGCGTAGGACATACAGTGCCTTGCGAAAGTATTCGGCCCCCTTGAACTTTTCAACCTTTTGCCACATTTCAGGCTTCAAACATAAAGATATAAAAAACATTTTTTTGTGAAGAATCACCAACAAGTCAAACACAATTGTGAAGTGGAACGAAATCTATTGGATTTTTGAAACTTTTTTAACTAAAAAAAATGAAAAGTGGGGCGTGCAAAATTATTCGGCCCCTTTGCATTAAAACTTTGTAGAGCCACCTTTTGCTGCGATTACAGCTGCAAGTCGCTTGGGGTATGTCTCTATTAGTTTTGCACATCGAGAGACTGAAATTCTTGCCCATTCTTCCTTGCAAAACAGCTCGAGCTCAGTGAGGTTGGATGGAGAACGTTTGTGAACAGCAGTTTTCAGCTCTTTCCACAGATTCTCGATTGGATTCAGGTCTGGACTTTGACTTGGCCATTCTAACACCTGGATACGTTTTTGTGAACCATTCCTTTGTAGATTTTGCTGTATGTTTGGGATCATTGTCTTGTTGGAAGACAAATCTCCGTCCCAGTTTCAGGTCTTTTGCAGACTCCAACAGGTTTTCATCCAGAATGGTCCTGTATTTAGCTGCATCCATCTTCCCCTCAATTTTAACCATCTTCCCTGCCCCTGCTGAAGAAAAGCAGGCCCAAACCATGATGCTGCCACCACCATGTTTGACAGTGGGGATGGTGTGTTGAGGGTGATGAGCTGTGTTGCTTTTACGCCAAACATATCGTTTTGCATTGTGGGCAAAAAGTTTGATATCTTTGAGAAATGGCTTTCTTTTTGCCACTCTTCCATAAAGGCCAGATTTGTGCAGTGTACGACTGATTGTTGTCCTATGGACAGACTCTCCCACCTCAGCTGTAGTTCTCTGCAGTTCATCCAGAGTGATCATGGGCCTCTTGGCTGCATCTCTGATCAGTCTTCTCCTTGTCTGAGCTGAAAGTTTAGAGAGACAGCCAGGTCGTGGTAGATTTGCAGTGGTCTGATACTCCTTCCATTTCAAAATGATCGCTTGCACAGTGCTCCTTGGAATGTTTAAAGCTTGGGAAATCTTTTTGTATCCAAATCCGGTTTTAAACTTCTCCACAACAGTATTACGGACCTGCCTGGTGTGTTCCTTGGTCTTCATGATGCTCTCTGCGCTTTCAACAGAACCCTGAGACTATCACAGAGCAGGTGCATTTATACAGAGACTTGATTACACACAGGTGGATTCTATTTATCACCATCAGTCATTTAGGACAACATTGGATCATTCAGAGATCCTCGCTGAACTTCTGGAGTGAGTTTGCTGCACTGAAAGTAAAGGGGCCGAATAATTTTGCACGCACCACTTTTCAGTTTTTTATTTGCTAAAAAAGTTTAAATTATCCAATAGATTTCATTCCACTTCACAATTGTGTCCCACTTGTTGGTGATTCTTCACAAAAAATAAAAATTTTATATCTTTATGTTTGAAGCCTGAAATGTGGCAAAAGGTTGAAAAGTTCAAGGGGGCCGAATACTTTCGCAAGGCACTGTATCTTCAAAAGAGTGCTCAAGGAATGCAGTATGGTGTTCTGCATGATTTGAGGAGCAGAAGCTCTAAACGCAAAGACTCCAGAAAATCTAAGACCTGCCACTGGTCATCCCCTGACCAGGACTATGCATTCCTCACATTCCTGCATTCCGGCTTTCATGCTTCTCAAGCAGCTCACGTGGCAATGGCTCACATGCGCTTACATCAGCGCAATACAAAATGCCTTGCCCAGCCCTGTAGAAAACATTGGCCATTAATCGTCATGGATTGCCTCAAATGCCAATGGATAAGTGACAGGCAAGACGCAGGCCCAACCATTGCAAACGCATGCAGATATTTCCAAATGTGAAAAAGGAAGAACTTCTTTTCCTATGAGGGAGTTAAAAGCTCATTGATGAAGAATGGGAGAGATGTGATAAGAAGACCAATTTACAGTAAAGGTCTCCAAGCTTTATCCAATGAAGCTGGCTGATGCATGTTTAACCACTTGAGATCCACGCTATAGTCAATTGACGGCTACAGCGCGGATCTCCTTTTCCGGGACGACGTCTATTGACGTCGTCCCGTGCACGAGCGGCCTGCGCACCCCCTGAGGGGCGCGCACGGCGCGCTCTGATCGGCGAGTCTACGAGACTCGCCTGATCACCGATCCGTGCAAGGGGTCGATCCCGACCCCTTATCACGTGATCAGCTGTCAGCCAATGACAGCTGATCATGTGATATAACGGAGCCGGTAATCGGCTATTATTCCTCCTCGCGCTGTCAGTGCGAGGAGAAAAAAAAAGCCGATCACCAGCGGCCGTGATCGGGACATCAGTCCCGATCATGGCCAGCACTGCTAGTGCCCACCTGCAACCCTGTCAGTGCCCACCTGCCCCCTGCCAGTGCAACAATAAAAAAAGTAAGTGCCCCCCGTCAGTGCCACCCAGCAGTGCCCACAGTGCCACCCAGCAGTGCCACCCAGCAGTGCCCACAGTGCCACCCAGCAGTGCCCACAATCTGCCTTAACAAAGGTGCTGCACCCGTGCCACATATCCGTGCCCATCAGTGTCATCTACCAGTGCCCTGCAGTGCCGCCCATCAGTGCCCAGCAGTGCCACCTATCAGAGCCACCTATCAGTGCCCATCAGTCCCATCTATCAGTGGTACCTATCAGTGCCCATCTGTGCCACCCATCCGTGCCACCCATCCGTGCCATCTTATGTGCCCATCTTTGCCCATCAGTGCCGCCTTATCTGTGCCCATCGGTGCTGCCTTAACTGTGCCTATTTGTGCTGCCTTAACTATGCCTATCAGTGCCCACCAATGCAGCCTATCAGTGCCCACCAATGCAGCCCATCAGTGCCCACCAGTGCAGCCTATCAGTGCCGCCTCATCAGCGCACTTCAATGAAGGAGAAAAATGACCCGTTTGCAAAATTTTATAACAAACTTTTAAACATGATTTTTTTTTTTTGCATCTTTTTTTGTTTGTTTAGCAAAAAATAAAACTCCCAGCTGTAATTAAATACCACCAAAAGAAAGCTCTATTTGTGGGGAAAAAATTATAAAAATTTAATTTGGGTACAGTGTTGTATGACCGCGCAATTGTCATTCAAAGTGCATCAGCGCTGAAAGCTGAAAATTGCTCTGGGACTGAGGGGGGTTTAAGTGCCCAGTAAGCAAGTGGTTAAGAAACGCACTTCCAGGAGTTGATGGGGCCTACCAGCATCAGGTGCGCAAGCGTCTTTGCCTTTTAATGCCTTTCAGTAATCACATGGGTTGAAAAAAATGTACCTACACTGGATGCATCCAATGTGTTTTTATTAGAGCCAAAAATGCATGAACAGTGTTTACCATGGATCCCAATGGCCTACATCACACCGGTGCTGTGTGTTCCATTACAGTCAACTAAAGGAGAACATGTTGCATTTTTTTCTCTATGGAACATATCTATAACCTGGCAAATGCATTGAAAAAGCACCTGAACACTTCAAAAGTATGCTTGCAGAAAAACCTCTTCAATTCAGAAATTGTGGTGAACTTGCCTGCAGACTTGCAGACAAAAGAAATGTACAGAATGTGGTCACAGTCTAACAAGAGGAAGCAGCCTTCTTTTTGCTCAAATAGGTCAAACTTCAGAAGGGTTCAGGAGCCTAAATCTAATAGGCCAGGCTGAAATTTACCAGATCACAATGAAGGGGGCACAAACTTCCTGTGTACATGGAATCCAATCCAGAGCAGGCTGCTAGACATTTGGAAAGTCTTTTGAAGGTGGGCCCATTTTGTGTCTTCCAGTGGGAGCCAGGAAAGCCTCCTTTTTTGGAGGGTTTGGGTGACAAACATCAAAGACAGTTAGCTGGGAGTACAATCACCAAATCCTTTCATTCATGACCAACAAGAAGAAAGAATTACTGCAAGATTACGTAAAAGAATTATACTGTAACAAGTTCATAGTGCTGGTGCGGCTAAAATAACAAATCTGGGTGTTTCTCCCCATTTTTCTAGTACCCAAGGCTTCAGAAGCTTTCCCTACTGTGTGGGTTCGAAGAAATCAAATGGATACATACACAGCAAAAGGTTCAAGACCAAGTCCCTGCAAACAGTCATGGTGATAGTTCAGCATGAGAACCAGTTAGTCAATTGACCTGCCGGACATATACTTCCATATACCAATCAGTGTATAACACCAAAGACATCTGAGATTTGCAGTGACTGTCTGTCACTTTGAGTTTAGGTGTCTGCCATTTTTTAAATTTGGCAACAAGAAACTTTTTAAAGGCAGTAGTGCCAGTAATTCGTCTTTGAGGGTAAGGCCCTGCCATTACTTGGACAATGTTTTGATTGTCGCAGGTGTAAGCCAGGAGCTGGCAAAGCATCACAACCTTGTCTTAGAAATCCTTTTCCAAGTTCAGTCGACTAGTGAACAAACAGGAAAAGCAGTTAACCCCTTCCTAAGCTATGAAGGATCTTGGAGTAGTTTTTCATACCCAAATATGTCAGGAGGTTTTCCAAAATGGAAAATATCTGCGTATGAAGAGTCATGGAGACAGCATTTATGTCAGCGAGGAATTGCATTGTCCCCATTGGGACATTTTACAGCAGCCATTCCAGTGCTGCCTTGGGCCAGGTGTCGCATGGAGGGGCTTTTCAATATGCCTTCCTCTGTCAATAGAATGGGCTGCCTATGGATCAGAAAGTCTTTGTGTCTGCACTAATTAGCAAGAACTGGACACCAGTGTGCCTCTTTTGTGGTGTGCCTCTCAGCCCAGGAGATGGAATAATTCTGACGTCGGATGGCAGTCTGCCTCCAGTCTGAAGAGACAAATGCAAGGCCATAGGAGCCCAGAGGAATGTATATGCTCTGACTTAAATGTAAGGCAGTTCCTTTTTTCTAGCACTGCAAGCCTTTCAGGATCTTTCTCCAAGGGGCCCGACCAAGGGAGCACCAAGTGTCTGTCTTCTTTTTCTGTTACTTTTGGTAAAATAAACGTTTTGCTTGATGGAGAGCCGCTTACAGGCATTTAAAGGCAGGCTACTTACCGGGAAAGCAGGCTCCACTAACGGATCAGTTAGGCAAATTATTTTCCAGCAATAAGTATCTCAACTAGTATTGGCTCTATGGTACATTCCAGTGGTAGTTCTCATAGAGAGTCCTCAGCTTCCGGTATTTGTAACAATGTCCAAAGGTGAAGTGATAGAAGGTGGATTCACAATACCATAGGTGTTTTCTATTTTGTTGCCTTCTTCCAGTCTCTTTTGATGATGAAGATTTGAACAAAACATGTTTATGCCATACAGGCACGTGCTTTCCACCTGCCGAAGAGGCCTTGGTTGTCATTCAGCACCCCAATCCTGTTTACGGTCAAACAAGATCTTTTATGCCAACATTAATGGCAGCACCCCAATCCAGTGAGACTCTTAATAGCCTGGCTATTGAATCGACTGGACTAGAGGTGCAGGGACATTCATCCAAGGTGGTTCAGACCTTGGCAAAGACTACAAGACCACGAACGCTACATATTAGTATATGAAGGAAACTTGTTCTGTTTACTCTGCAAAGTTTTCTCTCCTGTGTCCCCAGCTCTAGACATTTTTGCAGTCGGCGCTTGAGGTTGGTCTGGCAACTCCATTGAATAAATGATTCATGCAGGCTGTAATCCATATACAACCACCGAGGAAATTCTTGTTCCCCTCATGGGGCCTAGGCTTGGTTCTGAAAGCGCTCATACAGGCATCCTTTGCTCCAATAGCTTAATTTCCATTGCGGTCTCTAGTGGTAAAACTAGTTCCTTTGACAGCAGTTGCTTCAGACAGAAGGATGTTGGAGGTTGCAGCACTTTCCTGCAAAGATCCCTTTTGTGTCTTATTTTACTGATACTACATCCATCTCTAAGTGGTATGCAGTTTCCAGGAAAATCTGGGGCAGTCCTTCCAAGCATTCACATGGAGTTACTGAGTACACAGCAGGAAGACTTCAGGTCCTTACACAAGTTGCTAACAGTGTACATGCAAATATCAAAGACATGAGGAAAGCGGAAAAACCTTTATTTCTCTGTCAGATTCTTGAGTCATCTTCTATTGGTTCAACAGAGTCATTAGATTGGCATGCAGGAAGTGGGCCTTTCTGCTCAGGAACAGGGGCAAGCTCCTTCGAACTGAGGGGTGGCAGCCTTTGGGGCAGTTATGCCAGGATGTGAGTGAAGAGTATATGAGGGATGGCTAGCCCTTCATTCAAATTTACAAGCAAGTCGGCAAGTTCTGCAAAGTTTGGGACGAAACATATGAATTATTTTTGTCTTTGGCAGCTTTTCTGCGATTGTCAATGTTTCTTTTCAAATGTTCTCTCCCACCCATTTATTCAGCTAGTTAAATCCCATTGTGTGCTGATGTGAGGTATGGACAGGAATATGGAAAATTGTTATCAAATACTTACCATAATTTTCCTTTCCTGGCCTATCCTCACATCAGCACAGGACTCCCTGCCAAGTGGCCTGTCGCAGGCTAGATTATCAAACACGTTAGTGGAGGAGGGGCTGTCTTTTATTCAGCTAGGAAAAGGTGGCCATTTGGGCGCCAGATGAGGCATTAACCCATTGTGTGCTGACGTGAGGATAGTCCATGTAAAAGAAAATTAAGGTAAGTATTTTATAACAATTTTCCATAAGTCAGGACTAAACCTTCCTATATTGAACAGTAAACAGAGTTTTTCTTCCATGTATTCCCCAAATGGTGCTTATAAGAGTGTACATGTTTTGTGTGGCCCTCTGTGTATAGTAGGGACATAGTTGTATCTCCTAGGTACAGGGCCAAAAACAATTGTTTAATGTTCTCTGTAAAGTCAAAAGGGGTCAATAGGCAATAGGCATGTACCCACAACCACTGTCAATCTGTCACAGCTGCTGCGTAAGGAAAAAAAAATGGCAAAATATGTATTTTATTTTAATGAGATTTCAATAAAAATATGTGATTTCCTCAAACTCCTGTACCTGAAAAACGTAGGAGATTACAAGCGCTAGCATACATATAGTATTAAAGACACAATTCTCTGTTATTGACAAGGTCTTGCTTTTATCATCCAGAAAATGAAAATAAAAACGTTATTATAATTGACTAAGATTTTTAATGACAAAACATTTATTCCAAATCAGTAGCAGCACCATGTAGTTTTGTGAAACTGAAATAAGATGAAAAGAGTTAAAAGGTCAAAACACACTCTGAGACACGTTCAGTTTGGTTACTTCTACACTTCTAGTTTATTCCTGGGCGGTGTTAATGCTTATACACAAAGATACGTCATTGCTATGTCAGTCTAAGCCCTTGTACACACGGTCGGAGATTCCGACGGAATGTGTCCTATTGGACAGTTTTGTCGGATATTCCGACTGTGTGTGGTCTGCATCAGACTGTTTCCGTCGGAATATCCGAAGGAACCAAGTTTTCCAACTTGCCGGTAAAATTTTTCCGACAAAATGCTCCTATTGGACATACTCCGATCATGTGTAGCCTACTCCGACAGACAAAGTGCCACGCATGCTCAGATCAAATTCCTAGACCAAAGCTATTGACTACTAGCCTTGAACGTAGTCCCGTCGTAACGAAATAACGTCATCACGTTATGTGCAATCGGATTTTCCGACAACTTAGTCCGACTGTGTGTATGCAACATCACTTCCGGACCTCTTCCAGAATTAATCCGTCAGAATTACTCCGACGGATTTGGTTGTCGGAATCTCCGACCGTGTGTACAAGGGCTAATAGGTACATCTCATTGATAGAAATACAAGAGAAATGGAGAGACTTGATGCTTGAAGTTTGGTTGAAGCTTGTTCTATCATCATTTCCGCATTCTTCTAATGTATGGGAAGCAGGAGGTACCCGCCATCTTTAGTTCCAAACATAGAGCCAATCTGTATACTATATAATAAGTAAGGAGTTGTATAGAAATATATACACATAAGCAAATAGACACTTTCTGATTATCAGTATGTACATTACATTCCTTCACAATATTTCCAGCCAGCAGGTGACTCCTTTTCACATGGTTAGCAGACTATTGTTGGCCTGCTAAACATTGCTGAGAAAGATAAGGGAGCAAAATTGACTTTTAAGGTGCCAACAAACAAGTTTTCAGTTAAGTCAATATATTTTATTATAACAAATAATTCTAAAACCATAATACATAAAGGACAAAAGCAATAAAACAGTCCTCCCTTAAGGACCCCCCACAGCAATAACAGACACCTAGCACACCAGTGAAGTAAGTAGTATGCCATATATTACACAAGTAACAACTGAGGTGTGTTCTGGGGCTAGGCACTATTGCTTTATCTCAACGCATTTCACAGGAATTTCCTGCTTCTTCAGGTGATGAGGGAAGCAAGCTGTATAGGTTCAAACATCAATAGGGAGGGTGCAACACAGTCACAGGCAATTCACATCTGTCCCTGGGGGCAGGTGAGGGGGTCTAAACAAGACGGCAAAGCTCTAAACCTAATACAGCATATGCGTCTAAGGGCATAGTTAGTGTGGAAGCGGGTGCAGGAAAAGTATGAAATTCACCAATCTTCAAGCTCAAAAACAGGAATAACTGTTGGACAGTCAGATATTATCTAATCAAAAGTAGTCAAACACTCATCATCCAATTGTAAAGGTGAAGATTTGATATCATGTACGGCTGCCAGCACCAATGGTATTTAAGGTATATTAATACCAGTCACACAGCGTATAGGCTAACCATCGCCAACTTCTTCTTTTGCTGTTTACCTCTCTGTCATGCTGCTGTAATACCTATTTTCTGAGCCATTGATCCAGAATACATACAGTATGTAGTCCAGGACTCCTGCATTCAGACTGTTTACCTCTCTGCCATGCTGCTGTAATAGATACTTTCTGAGCCATTGACCCAGAATGCATATGCAGTCCAGGACTTCTGCATTCAGACTGCTTTTACTTTGTTCATACTTGTTTCAGATAGCAGTAAATCTAAAAGCAATGAACTTGAGAAGCTGACGTTTTTGGGGTGTTGTTCACACACACTAGTAGAGGAGCTCCAAATCAGCACAATCCCCTTTATAGCAATGAGGAGAAGACTAAAAAAAAAAAAAGTTCCATTTAAACATATTTCCTTTTTTAATCATATGCTATCCCAAGGTTCCCTCTTTCCAACATTGTAAAAAAAAATGCTTCTTGATAATTTGTCCAGACTAATGAGATGCAGCCTTGAATTTCACGCAGTTTGTAAAAAAAATGTAAAAAAACACAGTAAACGGGACTTTACTGATTCTTCATAAAAAAATATAAAAAAAAAAAAAAAGTACGTGTATAAAAATCATTTTAATCGGCTCTCCTGGTTTGTATATCTGTTCAGGTCAGTGCTTTAACAGTTATTGAAGACAGTGGGTCAGCAGTGCAATGGCAGAAACCATATTTTACTTTACAGAAGCCATTATTATTGCAAGATAAATATTGGTATACAAAGTACCTTTAGCAAAATGAATGACACTTAATGCACCTCCAAAACAAACATGGTGTCCTGAGTAATGTATTTTGAATGGGCTTTTTAACACATGGCAATGCACAGCAGTGTATGAGGAGTTGCACTGTATTGCAGACAGTTAATAATTATAATATTTATGGAAAAAAAAATGCGAGAAATTGCATCGAGGGGATGCCCCCTTGGACTTTTAAGGCAGGAAGAAGTAAAGGGAGAGTAATTAAGTAAAAAAGAGCATCAATATGCCATCTTTATTCATATGCAAAAATAGAAAAAGTTTTAACTAAACATATTCATTTATACAATACAAAAAGTACACCAATGAATAGACATCATAAAAAATACAATATATCACCCAGAGCCAATAATTCAAAGTGCTACTCGGGTTGAGTTAGGCTCGATTTGAAATTTACAGCATTTGTCCCAACATGTTTCGGAAAATTGCATTGGGATGCATTTTTCCTTCTTCAGGGTGAATTTATTATTTTATAATATTTATTATAGAGTAATAATATAGAGAGCGTTTACATATTTATTGACTCATCGGAAATAGGAGAATAAAACACAGAGAAGGGGTGCAGGCTGCATGAGTTCACATATGCAGGACAAAGGGAGATTGTCCGTATGTCCAGAGGCTGTTTGCTGAAATGCATTCACAAGAGATACGTTCTCTCCACTGTTGACATGGTGGAGCATGCCCTCATCACTCCCCTCTGGGCGTGGTCGCACCGCGTGCCCCCGTCAGAGAGACGCTCTGATATCCACAATCAGCTGCAATGCATGCAGCTGATCAGATGGAGTGGATTATCTGATTGGCTTATGCCAATCAGACTATGTGTTTATATATTGACACTTGGCTGGCTTGTGCCAGCTTGCTGGCCGCTGCCTGGACGTCAGTTGCGTACTCTGCTCTAATAGCAGAGGTAAACAATACTGTTTTATTAGGCATGACACTGATATGACTCTTTGTCTATGTGTCTCCAACAATTTACTCCTTTTTTTTCTCCATTATTTTTTAATAGGAGTAGGCTGATTTAACCGCCCTCCCGTTACATTTGTCTTCACAGTGGCAAGATTTGTTTGCCGCTGTGCAACCAGGCGTCTCTTGTGAATGCGTTTCAGCAAACAGCCTCTGGACATACGGACAATTTCCCTTTGTCTTGGATATGTGAACTCATGCAGCCAGCACGCAATTCCCTTCTCTGTGTTTTATTCTCCTATTTCCGATGAGTCAATAAATATAAGTACTCTGTATATTGTTACTCTATAATATGGTACTACAACCTCTAAACAACACATGGATGTTTTTTGCTATAACATTATGTCTGTACTGTTTATATATATATATATATATATAAAAATTTGTGTTACAGATAAAACAATAATATACCCAGCTATAAATCTTCCCTGAAGAAGGAAAAATACACCCCAATGAGATTTTCCAAAACATGTTGGGACAAATGCTGTAAATTTCAAATCGAGCCTAACTCAACCCGAGTAGCACTTTGGATTATTGGCTCTGGATAATATATGGTATCATTTATGATGTCTATTCATTAGTGTACTTTTTGTATTGTATAAATGAATATGTTTATGTAGCGCCCATACTCCTGAAGAGTACGCGCTATGTCTGTAAATTTAGTTTTTCTCAAGACTATAGTTGAGTCTTGGGGTTAATTGTTCTAAATTGTGGTTTTGGCATCAGTTTGGCTGGGCTGTACTAATGTCCTGCCTGGTCAAAGGTGGAGGTAGCACCTTTGACAGGCCTTAGAACGCAGTCTGGTTGGATGCATTGGGTACCAATCTCTCTCTCTCGGAGCCAATCAGTGCGTTGCCTCGCTGTGTATTGCGGGAGAGGGTACTTAAGGTGCTTAAGTCATGTGGTTCGAGGTTCCAGTCCAGAAGTTATGTTATGACTCCATGGTCCTGGTCCTCCTGACCAGCCCCCAGAGGCCCTCATGGCCTGGGGTGCAGATCCATCCATTTCCGAGTCTCGGAACTAGCTAGTCTGAGGCACAGTAACTGGAAGGAGGATTCTAGAGTGGTCGGGTGCCGTCTCGGGTTTTGGAGAAGCCCAGCAACTCGTCATGCAACCAGGTGAGGACTCTTCGGAAGAGGGCCACGCATGAGGCTGGCTGCTCGGTAAGAGCCTGGATGCTGAGCTGTATGGACGCTAATTGAATCCACATTTCTTCAGATATCGCTGGTTTGGCTGCAAGATACTGGTACCGCAACAAGGTTCCTATTCCTATCCTTCTGTTACAACTAAGTTCCTGTGAGAGACTTTAAGTGTTCATCTAAAAGTTTCCAAGCCTGTGGCAGAGACTTTGCTAAATTTGATTCATTTGTCGGCTGCTAAGTCCACACACCAGGATTTATCCGACAGTGGAACTATCCAGTTGCGAGTGGCTATTCCCTGGATCACCTAGAGAGAGACATTTATTAAGTGTCAGCAGTTTCAAAGTGCCTGAGCTTCCATACCTGTACCCTTTATTCCCAACTGACTGTGTTTCTGTTCAACGTTTTATGCAAATAAAAAATTCCTAAAGGAATTCAAGTGTCAGTTTCTGCAGTTAATGTGCCATTAACCTCGGGAACCCCTAGACAAGAACGACGAGCTACAAGGCAGAGGAGATAAACGGTAAGCCCAAGAAAACCAGCTGCTCCTTCGGGGGTCAGTGCTACATTTAGTTAAAACTTTTTCTATTATTGCATATGAATAAAGCTGGCATCTTGATGTCCTTTTTACTTAATTACTCTCCCTTTACTTCTTCCTGCCTTTAAAAGTCCAAGGGGGCAGCCCCTCGATGCAATTTCTTGCATGTTTTTTCTATAAATGTTTTGCAGACTGTTGGCAGGACCAGCACACTCTTTAATTCTTATAATTTCCCTTCTCTTTTTTTAATAATTATAATAAGGGTTAACTAAAAGTTTAAGCACACATTTTGGGGTACCTACATTTTGTGAGCAATCATTACATAAAGCAGGACTTGTGTACCTTAATAAACTCCAAAATAAAGTAAAGTACAAAAATCTTATGTTCCTTATCATCCATTTAGAGATACATGACTATAGAAGAGTCTATGATGTGCTGGACTTCCAAAAGCAGCTCAACTGAGGGGTGGGCAATGTGATTTGAAAAACCTACAATGTGGAAGTTAACTAGCTTCAAATCCTGAATAGATGCTTGAGGAAGAACAATTTACCAAATATGGAAAAGAGCATTGTCAAAGGTAAATATGTACAACATGATGTTCTAGATCAGGACTGACAAAATCCAAGAGGAAACTGGTAAAAAGCAAAGAACATCCATCAACCAACAATGCAGAGGAAAGCTAATCATCTATCTTAAGGAAAAAAAACAGGTGAAACAATACTATTCAAACAGAAAAGTAACTTAGACCAGCTGATAAGTTGGTCAACAAAAGAAAATGATTGGTGTGAAGACCTAATCCAAAGATACTAAACACTTGACTTTATGGAAAGGAAGCTTAGATCACCAGGGCAAGCAAACCCCAGAGTCTCTATCCATACACAAATGCCAAGGAGATAACCATGTGGATGCTTGAGAAACCTCATATAAAGCAAACAGTAACTTTAGTAAAAGGCAGTCCCAGTCTTTTCTGACATTTAGTAAAACCCATTTAAACATGGATTTTAAGGTCTTTTTGAGGCGTTTGGTAAAACCCATTTCAACGTGGATTTTAAGGTCTTTTTGAGCCATTTGACCAAGCCATCTATCTGTGGATAAAGTATAGAAACAAAAAAATAATCTAAATATAGATTTTTAACCCGTGTAAATAGATGTGCTATTAATTGTGAAATTAGTGATTATCTATACTCAAAATAAAAAATGAAAAAAAGAAGCTGCTCCTTGTAAAGGGCACATTGTAAATGTGCACCTGCACAAATAAAAAAAACTAAAATAACCACGCTTCTTATTGTGATATAAAAATCAATTCAAGCACATATATGCAAATAATTTAACATATAGCTTTTTAGCACAGTGCTAAATTTCAATAAGCAACAAAGCTTAAAAATTAAGAAATATGTGAAATACAAAGTCAGTAACAAGTCCAAATTGATCCCAATGTGATCGACGTCCACCATGAGTAAAGATATAGTTATCCTTTCCACTAGCATGCAGATGCACCACACACTCACCAGACTCTATTGACCCCTATTACAGGAATTTTGATTAACAGCAGCAGGAGCCAATAGCTCCTGCTGCTATCAATCTATCCAATGAGGCCCCGAGACAGCGGCTGGACCTGCTGGGCTCATGTTCGTCGCTGGAATGATCAGGTTCATGTAAGAAAATGGGGGGTTCCGGGGGGCAGCTTCAGCGGAGAAGGTTTTTCACCTTAATGCATAGAATGCATTAAGGTGAAAAACTTTGAGGGTTTACAACTCCTTTTAATCCCAACAGATCACAGGCTGGTCACCATATGTTCGAATCCAAATCACTGCTGACATCCATCCAAATATCCAGGTAAGACTGCACTTCATTAATAAGGAGGGAGAGAGAAGAGGGCTCTCATAGTGTAGTAGATAAAAAGATTTAGTTAAAACCAATAATATTGCACTTGCATATAATATAACAAGAATAAGAATGAAAGGTAGTGGGAAAGCCAGTTTGCCTTCCACCTGAGCTCCACCTACCGGAAATTACATATCTCAAGAAACTCCAGAGGTTTTACAATTATGGCGTGTGCCATGTCCTTTACCAAACCAACCTCAGGCTTCACGGTTCCAAATGTGGTAGTAATCAGCACCAGCACCAGTGGGTAAGACTTGGTATCACCATTAATGCATATGACCCAGAGAGTACTGGTCACAGGACTGACCATCCTAACTATGTTGTCCTGTACAAAAGTACAGGACATGCTCCCCCTCCCCAAATCTATGAAAACTTTGGTTGGGGTCTGATTTATGCACATCATGTACTTGAAAGTATGGTACATGTAAAACATGACAGAATGATGTGTGTGATACATATTTCTTGGGCAATTAATAACAGATTAAGAAGACCCCCACCGTGCATGGCCTCCTCCTGCCAGGGGCATTGTGCTCTGTTATGCTGCCAGTCTTTTCTTTCATTTTTTTTTAAATTTACTCAGTTTATTTGCATCTCTAGTATGGATTGGCGTTCACCCTTTGCGGCGCAGAAGGACTATTTCTGAAGGTAAGCTAAAGTCACTGTTTCTCTGCATTGTCTCATGGTGGCTCCAGTGTTTCATGGTTGACTTTTTAAAAAGAGAAGATTTTCCTCTGCATGTAACAGATGTCTCTTTGAAGCTTGGAGCAGCTCTTCAGTTACCATGTACCCCTCAACCATCTCAACTAACAAATCTGTGGTTTTCAGGTCCCCATGGCAAACACTTTGTTGCAGGTCGACCTTCAGGAACGGAAGGTACTGGTTTAGCACAACCCTCTTCACCATATGCGGACCTGTTAAAGATTCCTTTTGCAATCATTTCATTACCAGCTGTATTAAAACATGCATCTGCATTAGTGATGGCTGATTAGTTCTGCAGCTCCAGCAGTGCACGCTCTGCACTCTATCTGCTGTAATAACCCCTAGGTGGGTTATGAATTCCAAATTAAAGCAATCATAGACCCTAGCATCATTCAACTGTGGTCATAATATGCCTTTTTGAGGGTTCCCTGGCAATAAGGGAGCAATTAAACCTGCCTATTTATCTTGGCTACCATTCGCGTTCTGTGTTCCTTTGAAAAAGTAGTGAGGAGTCCCTCACAAGTTTTACTGCTTCAGTTAACCTTTTTATATGTGCCACTGTGATCTCCCACGTGACAGATAGTTGGTCTTCTGTATGTCTACGTTGTGCTTCTAAATTCTGTTGAACAGCCACATTGGCCAGGTGCTGATCCACACTTCTCTGTTACTGTGGAACATTAACCATTAGCATGTTTTTTAAAGATTTCTTCTTTCTAAATCCAAAACAAACAAAAGGGCAGTACCAGCCCTTTAAATGTTAGTCTCTTTTATTTTTATGTCTGCCCAACCTTCTCAGCACCAGTTATGATATGATATCTTAAAACAACTCAATAAAGTCCTGAACACAAAAGATACTTGCTTTTTTTTTCAGCTGCATTATGTCCATATAGCAAAACAAAAATCCAAAACCATAGCAGTAGCAAAAGGCATCTCACCCACCCATGTGGGGAATGCGCCTCTTCCTATTTATTTTTCATTTTCACGAAAAGTACGTGCCAACATCACATCATTGGAGGGTAGGTTAGTATAGTACCGCTTTAAAAGTCCCAACAGATGAGATATCTACAAAGAAGACTGCTAATTTTTACCTCTCCCTCTGCCCACATCACAGTACACTGCTCTGATAATAAAGACTGTCCCTCAAAGTCTTCCAGAAACCAACAATTCTGGGTGGGTCAATCTCCTGTGTCTTTCACAGCATTCAGTGGTTTCCCCTACCGACCCATATTTCACTATGAGACACCATTTTCTAACTGTATAGATATTTTCCTATGATCACATGCTACAGCCTAATAATATATTATATTATTGCGCAGAATGATAGTACCATTTGATAGAGACAAAACTTATATACATCAAATGCTTGTATAAGATGGAATGTGTCTTAGGCCGCGTACACACGGGCGGACTGTCCGCCCAACTAGGTTCGTCAAACAGTTTGACAAACAGTCCGTTCAAAATTAGCATGAACGGACTTGACCACACACGACGAACGAACAGTCCGCTGAAAACTTGCGCGATGACATGAACGGCACGTACGACGGGACGAGAAATTCGGCGTCCGATACACTGCAATGCAATTCTTTCTGAGCATGCGCGAGACTTAGTTTGCCGAACAAGCCTACACACGAGCGGACTGTCCGCTCAAACCAAGTTTCAGCGGACAGTCTTACGGAAATTCCGAAAAACTTTGTTCGTCAGACTGTCCGCTGAAACTGTCCGCTGAAGCCCACACACGAGCAGACTGTCCGCTGAAACACTGTTCAGCGGACAAAGTTGGGCGAACAATCCGCCCGTGTGTACGCGGCCTTAATCTTCCTCCTGCAGCTTGTAACACACAGGTATTTAATCTTAGAAAGATGGTGATCCTCTTCTACAGTTGGGTGAATGCCAAGATCGTGTCAGGAATGCTGTAAAATCACCTGAAACACCTAGGTTGGATTATAAACCTAGAAAAGTCGTCCCTGCAGCCTGCTACCAGTATCTGGAGTATCTGGGCATGATCATCGACACCGCTCAGGGCAGGGTGTTTCTACCAAGGCCAAAGGCTATGGCTATAGGGGCTCTGGTGCGCCTAATACTGAGCAGAAGGACTTCCCCCATTCGGCTGTGTATGAGACTGTTAGGGGACAATGGTCGCCTCCTTCGAGGCCATTCCATTCACCCAGTTTCACTCAAGGCCTTTGCAGAGATGCATCCTTGCGGCTTGGAACAAGAAGCCCAAGGCCTTGGACCTTCCTATGTGTTTATCCCCAGGGATATGCAGGAGTCTCGTTTGGTGGTTACAGACCAAGAATCTGCTGAAAGGCAAAACTTTTCTTCCCCTTCCATGGAAGATTGTAACTACAGATGCCAGCCTGACAGGCTGGGGAGCAGTGTTGGAAGAATTATGCACGCAGGGCAAATGGTCTGCGACCGAAAAACTACTGCCCATAAATATTCTGGAAATTCGGGCAGTTTATATGACCCTCATGAACTGGTCCTACAGACCACAGGGTCACCCTGTTCGAGTACAGTCCCACAATGCCACAGCTGCGGCTTATATCAATCACCAGGGTGGCACCAGAAGTCTGGATGCACAAAGAGAGGTGAATCGCATACTTGTTTGGGCAGAGAGGCATGTTCCATGCCTTTCTGCAGTCTTCATTCCAGGAGTGGAAAATTGGCAAGCAGACTTTCTAAGCCGCCAACAGTTATGCCCAGGTGAATGGGCTCTATACGCCGACATATTTCAGACCATATGTCACAAATGGGGCACTCCAGACATAGATCTGTTTGCGTCCAGATTCAACAGGAAGCTGGACAAATTTGTATCAAGGACAAGGGATGTATTTGCTCAGGGGTCAGATGCTCTGACAATTCCCTGGGATCGGTACAATCTAATTTATGCCTTCCCACCATACCCGCTTCTGTCACGGTTCCTGGGAAGAGTCAAGAGGGAAACAAATTCGGTTCTGTTGGTAGCCCCGGCTTGGCCCAGGCGACCTTGGTACGCAGAGATCATGAAGATGGCAGTAGGCAGGTCTGTAAGGCTTCGACTTGGTCATCAGTCCACACATTCACCAGATTTTATCATGTGGATGTCAGAGGGCAAGAGGATACCGCCTTTGGGCACAGTGTACTGCAGGCTGCAGTTTAGATCCTCTGGTCCATGGCGGTCTATAATTATGATCTGTGTCTCCCTCCCCTCAAACTGAGCATTGCTTTGGGACATCCCACTATGTAATGAAGCTCCTGTGTCCCGTGATGTATGATCAAGAAAATAGGATTTTTATATACCGCTTACCTGTAAAATCCTTTTCTTGAGAGTACATCACGGGACACAGGGCTC
The DNA here is from genome assembly GCF_037356315.1 of Lithobates pipiens. NCBI lineage: Eukaryota > Metazoa > Chordata > Amphibia > Anura > Ranidae > Lithobates > Lithobates pipiens. Next base: position 40,339,662 of record NW_027507790.1, on the reverse strand, counting down.
CCGCCCCTCTTGGGTTTTACATGGTTTCTTATTGCTTTGCTACAAAACTGAGGTGCCTCCCATATGGGAGGGGTTATATAGGGGAGGGATTCTCCTTAATTGGGGTTAGCCAGTGTCCAATCACCAAAGGTGCCTATATAACCCACTATGTAATGAAGCTCCTGTGTCCCATGATGTACTCTCAAGAAAAGGATTTTACAGGTAAGCTGTATATAAAAATACTATTTTTAATCATTAAGTATTGACATTATTGGATTATCAGGTTTACTTTATGGTCAAAAGTGGCCATTCTTATCAAAGCAATGTGTTGCAGCTCATTTTGAAAGTACACAGTATGCTGCAGCTTTCAGTAAATTGACATACAGTTTCCTATTCAAGCCATCTGAATGGCCACGATACATCTAAAACGCGTGGCAAAATACACCCGATATTACATGTATTTTTATGCATTCCAGTATGAACAAGTTCTCCTCATCTTTTCATGTATTGGTCTGTTCATAAAAGTCAGACATTTATGTTTTTTATTGCTTTCATTTCTTCAGTTGTTTCATCTGAGTGTGGCATGTAATTTTAATTTTGCCTGACAACCTAAGAGAGAGCACCCTCTGGTGGTGAATAACAAATAGGAAACAAATGAACGAATAGAGGACTAAAGGGTTTTAGTATAAACAATATTTCTCTGCATTATAGAATTAAGGTATTGTTCTTGTACATATGATGTATATAATCATATGTGGACAAGTGTATGGATTTTAAATGAACATATAAATATATATTCTACACAACCTAACATTTCTATACATACCAAACATAGCTCATATACTAAAATATATTTTCTAAAATTAAATTATGCACCATTATGTAGAATAAAAGACAGGGAGTTGTCAGGTCTTTTCATTGACTGGCGTGGGATAACGTAACTCCTGCGGATACGTTCATATAAAGGGGACCATTACATTGCTTTTTATATAATAGGTTGATTTGTGTGATACGTCTGGTATATAATATGTCCAAAAAGTGAAAGTCTCACACATGTGGTATTGCCATACTCTGGAGGAGTAGCAGAATGTGTCTAGGGGTGTAATTGTAAGTATGCCCATGCTGCCTGTGACAAATCCCCTATTAAATTGACAATTTCAAAGGGGTCCTACGCTGCTCCGAACTTCTATGTTTGTGATTTAAACTTTCCTCAAAAAAAAAATTAGATTTAGGCCCCTTTCACACGGGCACCTTCATTGGATGTACTCTGCTCAGTGGGGAATCGCTCCGCTGATTGTCATTGAGCAGGCGGTGACAGGTCTGTCTCCACTCACTGTGCAGAGCGGTAATAGACAACGTCCCGCTCTCCTGTTTGGAGAGATCTGATCCGCCAGACAGATGGAAAATAAGACCACCATCCGTCTGTATTTGGCAGACAGGATCAGATTGGATAGCGGCGGATGTCAGCATACATGTCACCCCTAGCATCCACCACTTCATAGGAGTGAATGGAGGGTCCGTCCATTCTTGTAAAAAAGAACAGACGGACCTGATCAGACAGCCCATGTGAAAGGGGCCTTATTCTGAAGATCCTTAGTGTGCTTGTGAATATTTACACTGTGTTGTGCATGTTCCAGTATCCAGCTATTGGTCGCTGCAGCACCCGTTGCTTATAAGAGCCCATACTAGGAACATGTGCGATGGCAATATGGACTATTAGCTTCCCACACATGGCTCCTTGGTTGCTTCCTACCAACCAGTGACTCATCCCTGGACCTATTTTGATCCTGGCCAATTCCCCAAGGATGCTGTGCCTAAGGGCAGTTATGCTGAAAAAGGCTGTTATGTCAACTCACCCTTACATTTTGGTGGCTTCCCTGTTTTTTTTTTTGTTTAATATATGTTTATTGAATGAAAAGAAAAGACAGGTATCACAGAAACAATAACAGATAACTTGGTACAAGTATCATTAAGTGCTAAATGGGACAGGGATTGCATAGGCTAAGTCACACGGTCAATGACACATAAACTCTCCACAGCTTACTAACATAAAAAAAGAAAAAAAAGGGAATAAATAAAATAGGTAAATAATAAACAAAGTAACCGAGCATATTCCAGACCTACTAGCGTCACACAAGCAGATTCTACCTCCCCGTATGTGGGTTTGCAGCTGGAATACTGCAAAGTCCCCATGTGTAGTAGCCAGATGCTGTTGCACCAAGTATCTAAGAGAAAAGCGTGAGAAGAAAAAAGTGGAAAGCGCAGCATAAGAAGAAAGAACAGAAACAAGGACAAAAGAAAGAGGAAGAAAGTGAGGAGAAGGGGAAGGGTCTACCTCGGTCCTGTACCCAGCAGCATAAAAGGTAACCTATGAAGGTACATTTACTTTATCAACCTGTGACATAATGTCTGCGTACTCCTTTGTATATTTGAAGGCTAACCAGCAGGACCAAATCCTTTTCCCCAAATCCGCCTTATTTTGTAAAGTATAGGTGAGGTCCTCTAAGTAGTACACACGGTCCACCTCCAGCAACCACTGTCGCAAAGAAGGGGCCGCAGATTGCTTCCAACAACGGGGAATGAGAGCCTTCGCTGCGTTAAGCAGATGCGGGGTCAAGGACTTCTTGTATGGTCCTGCCGGAGAGCCCGCACCATGAAAGAGCACGACCCACGGGTCATTAGGTAACTCGTGTCCCACAATAATATTTATCCAATATAAAATGGTTAGCCAGTATGGCCTTATGAGAGGACAGAACCACCATACATGAGCGTGAGTGGCACGTTCCCTACAGCCTCTCCAACAAAGATCTGAGGTCTGCGGGAACAACTTGTGTAGAACGGCTGGGGTGTAGTGCCACCGTGTAAGTAATTTATAGTTCACTTCAGCCGCCTGTGATGCTGAGGATGATAGGTGAGCCATTGACAGAATAGTCGACTTCTGTGCTTCTGAGATCTCGCTGCGTAAGTCCTTCTCCCAGTTGGACAAGAAGGAGGGTGAGCTCTTAATCAGCATAAGTTGCAGGGCATGGTAAAAAAAGGATAATGGTCGTTCAACTGGCTGTTCCTCAACAAAAGCCGATTCAACCAGCGTCAACTCAGCCAATGAACGTAATGGTTTCGGCAGAGAGCTAACGAATGCAGCCAATTGGCGGTAGGTCCATTGGTCCATAGGTGTCGTCTGAGCAGAAGGGATCAATTGAGGTAACGGCACAATGCCATCCTGGTTGGTAACATGGTGTAGCAAAGGAGTTATACTCAATTTCCAGGAGGAAATTCTGGGGTCCGCATTGCCTGGCGGAAAGTAATTGTGTCCCGTTAGAGGCATAATGGGAGAGAGAGACAGCTCTCTGTGCTGTTTGCAGATCGAGTCCCAGATCCGCAAAGTAGAGTAGGTAAGTGGCGAGGAACTGGGAGCCAATGACCTAAATTTTCTAGGAACCCATACCTGGGTGTAAAGGTCCGTGCCACTGAGAGCCAGTTCAAGCGCAACCCATAGTTTAGAATGTCTATGATATTTCCAGTCAGATATCCTGCTGAGCACAACAGCCAAAAAATACAATTTCACATTAAATATAAAAGCCAAGCCACCCAACCGCTTAGGTCTGGACAGGAGTACACGGGACAGTCTCGGACGCCCCCTGCTCCACACGTATTTGCAGATCAGTGAATCTAAAGCCCCGTACACACGAGCGGACTTATGTCCGACAGACTTCCAAAGGAGTTCCGTCGGAGTTCTGCTGGAATTCCGACGGAGTTCTGACAGACTTTTCGGCCGAACGGACTTGGCCACACACAATCACACTAAACTCCGACGGATTCGAACGTGATGACGTACGACCCGACTCGAATAAGGAAGTTCATAGCCAGTAGCCAATAGCTGCCCTAGCGTCGGTTTTAGTCCGTCGGAGTAGCATACACACGAGCGGATTTTTCGAAGGGGACCGGGTCCGGCGGAGTTCCTTCGGGAAAATTTGAAGCATGTTCCATAATCTAAAGTCCTCCGGACTTTGGCGAGTCAAAAGTCCGTTGCAGCCCACACACGATCGGATAGTCTGACGGACTCAGTCCTTCGGACTTTGGATGTTGAAAAGTCCGCTCGTGTGTACGTGGCATAAGAGTCTAAAAAAACTAGCTGGGATACCCATAGGAATCATCTGGAATAAAAACAATATGCGAGGCAAAATATTCATTTTAACCACTTCAATACAGGGCACTTAAACACCTTCCTGCCCAGACCAATTTTGAGCTTTCAGTGCTGTCGCAGTTTGAATGACAATTGCGCAGTCATGCTATACTGTACCCAAATGAAATTTTCCCCACAAATAGAGCTTTCTTTTGGTGGTATTTGATCACCTCTACGGTTTTTATTTTTTGCGCTACAAATAAAAAAATACCGAAAATTTTGAAAAAAAAAATGTTTTTTTTTGTTTCAGTTTCAAAACTTTGTAAATAAGTACGTTTTCTCCTTCACTGATGGGCACTGATGGGGCTACACTGATGGGCACTGATAAGGTGGCACTGATGGGCACCAATGTGGCACCAATGAAGTGGCACTGATAGGCGGCACTGATGGGCAACACGGATGGGCAACACGGACGGACACTGATAGGTGGCACAAATTGGCACTGATAGCTGGCACGGATGGGCGGCACGGATGGGCATGGATAGGCGGCACAGGTGGGGATAGGTGGCACAGGTGGGCATGGATAGGTGGCACAGGTGGGCATGGATAGGCGGCACAGGTGGGCACTCATAGGCGGCACAGGTGGGCACTCATAGGCGGCACAGGTGGGCACTCATAGGCGGCATCGGTGTTATAGTAATGGATGCCAATCAGTGCCAAACAATAATGCATGCCAATCAGTGATGCCCATTGTGGGCACTGATTGGCATCCATTATGGGCACTGATTGGCACCCATTGTGCTGACTGGCATCCCTGGTGGTCTAGGGAGGATTATGGATTTTATTACCTTTTCCCTGGTGGTCTAGTGGTGTCCCTGGTGGTCCAGTGTGGGCATCCTCGGGGGGGCTGTGCTGATAATCGATCAGCACAGACCCCCCCCTGTCAGAGGAGCAGCCGATCGGCTCTCCTCTACTCGCGTCTGACAGACACGAGTGAGGGAAAGCCGATCACCGGCTCTTCCCATTTACACTGTGATCAGCCGTGATTGGACACGGCTGATCACATGGTAAAGAGTCTCCGTCGGAGACTCTTTACCGAGATCGTAGTTGCCGGGTGTCAGACTGACACCCCGCAACAACGATCGCCGCGATGCGCGCCCCCGGGGGCGCGCAGCGGCTCATAATCCTAATCACGTCATATGACGTCCGGTTAGGATTATGAAACCACTTTGCCGCTGTCAATTTGTAATAGGGCGGGCGGCAAGTGGTTAATCACACTGATTTTCCCTAGCCAGGAATGTGCAAGTTGGGACCATTTCCGTAAATCAGTACGAATAGCGTTAAGGAGGGGCATATAATTCGCTTGAAATAACTGCAGTGGGTTTGATGTGAGAAATATGCCTAAATATTTCATTTTATGCGGTTGCCAACTAAAAGGGAAGGATTCTTTAAGATGAGCTACGGTTGCCCGGGGGATCGAAACATTAAGGATCTCTGATTTAGACATGTTAATTTTAAAATTCGAAATACGACCAAATTGCGAGAAGGCAGACATCAGGTTGGGGAGTGTAATCCGGGGCTGCTGTACGTAGAATAAAATATCATCTGCGTAGGCAGCATATTTATGTTCCCGGGAGCCCACCGTGATCCCATGGATATTTGGATTGTGTCTAATTGTGGAGAGGAAGGGTTCCAGAGAGAGGGCAAATAAAATAGGTGAAAGAGGGCAACCCTGACGAGTGCCATTATGGAGTGTAAAGGAGTCACTTAGTGTGCCGTTCACACGGATCTGAGCTGTCGGTGAATGGTATAGCGCCGAAATGTGGGACAGAAAGGTCTGACTAATGCCTAAATGTGCCAGGGTCGCCATAAGATACTCCCAACCCACCCTGTCAAACGCTTTTTCTGCATCTGTAGAGAGTAACAGGGTGGGTTGATCAGTCCCCCTAGCGTAAGCCATCAAGGACAGGGTTCGGAGCGCATTGTCGCGCGCCTCCCGACCCGGGATAAACCCCGTCTGGTCATTCGAGACCCATTGGGGTAGTAAGGGAAGTAGCCTATTCGCTAAAACCTTGGCGTACAATTTGGTGTCTAAGTTCAGGAGGGATATAGGTCGGTAACTCCCGCAAAGACTGGGGTCCTTCCCCGGCTTGGGCAACACCGAGATGTGAGCATGCAACGTCTCCGGGCGAAATGTTCCTCCCCGAGAGATCGCATTGGCATAAGAAGCGAGGCGCGGAAGCAAGGTCTCCACGAAGGACTTATAATAAAGTGCCGTCAGGCCATCCGGTCCCGGAGCCTTGCCACCAGCCATCGCCTTCAAAGCCACCTTAAACTCCTGGACCGAGAACTCCCCGTCCAGAGAGGCAAGGATCTCCGAGTCCAGCGCGGGCATATTTGCCTGCGTCAGGTACTCCTGAATCAGGGCACGTCTAACCCCTGGGTCAGATACCGCAGGGGTAACATGATACAGGCGTTGATAAAAGGCCTGAAATTCACTAGCAATAGACGAGGTTTCATGCGTAAGGGTATCCGAAGCTGTCTTGATTTTTTCAATGAAAGCCCTGGTTTTTGCCTGCTGCAGGGAACGAGCTAAGAGCTTACCCGGCTTATTACCCCATTCGTGGTACCTTTGTGACACCCTGTGAGCTTCCCTCTTCCATTGTGTATGGTAGATAGCTTTCAGCTCCTCCCTCTTAAGTGTCAAAGTGTGCAATGTTGCGTGGGCGAGGCTGGCCTTGTGTTGCGCTTCAAGAGAACTAATTTCTGCCAGCAAGGGTTTCTTCTGGAACCCAATTCAATAAATTTACCTCTCATATGGGCTTTATGGGCCTCCCATAACACTCCCGGGGAGATATCCGGCTGGGTGTTATCCAAAAAATATTGGTTTAGTTCCCCTTGCAGGTAGATTTTGTCTGCCTCCTCGCATATCAGGTTCTCATTCAACTTCCAGGAATTCGATTTACGGGGCAAGGAGGAGATATCAATGGTGAGCAATATGGGGGCATGATCCGAGATAGGAGATGAAGCAATTTCGGAGCGTGATACTAGGGAGAGGTGATGGTGGTCTAGAAAAAAAAAATCAATCCTGGAGTAGGAGTGGTGAACGCTGGAATAGTGCGTATAGTCCCTCGCTCTCGGATGCATTATCCTCCATACGTCCATCAATTGGGCATCATGCAGGCGCCTGCGAATGTATGCAAGACGCCTGCAGGAGACCGAAGACCTACCTAGAGACGTATCAATCACCGGTTCCAGAGGGACATTAAAGTCCCCCGCCAGGACAACACATCCGGAAGCAAAGTCACGCAGCTTCCTAAGCGTAGCAGCGATAAAAGAGGCCTGATCCCTGTTAGGAGGGTCGCCAACGTGCATTGCATTCCACCTAGGCTGCCCTTGAGAAACAGGAAGCGCCCGAGAGGGTCACTCAGCATCCCATCCATATTAAACGGAGTATTTCTGCGGAACCCAATGGCCACGCCCTTAGCTTTGTGCACATCAGAGAGACTGTAGTACCAGATTGGGTATTGGGGGGAGTACAACTTCACCGAAGTGGTGTGGGTAAGGTGGGTCTCCTGCAGAAAGATAACATCCCCCCGCAAGCGACCCAGCTCCCTATAAAGGTTATGTCGCTTGCCCGGAGCATGCAGGCCCCGCACATTCAACGATAATAATTCCACTGCAGCCATGGGGGTCCGACAGAAGACTCAGAACACAACACATTACCTTGGGACAGGACCTGAGGTACAGGAGATAGAAGCCAGGGGGGAGGCAGAGAGAGAGGGGAAAGAGAAGGAAACAAGAGGAAAACAGAGAAAAAATAGTATGTGCCAATCATGGCCCGCAAACCCTGCAGCACATGCGCCCCAGTCCCCACGGGGCCTAGTGGAGCGCACGCCGACAACAGGGTGGGCGGTGATAAGGAGGCAAACAGCCAGGCCCCCACCCCCGCATCCCCAGCCATCGAAACAGCCGGGACCCGAGGGCCAGGACCCAACCGATGCCCCCCTGGGGAAAAACACATGTGGCCAGGCAGCAGCGACCCGCGACCTTCCAAAACAAACGTCACAGGTCGCAGCTCCGGCCCTAACCCCAAATTACAGAACATATCTCAACCATTATGGAAAAAAAAAAGCAGCACAAACATCATGTACAGTTATACATACAACAGTAATAATCGCACTGATCGCCCTTGCAATCCATATCGGATCCCAGCGGCTGGAAGTTGAGACTGGTGAAGGCCAAACACCTAACTCAAACGCCTCAGTAAGAAGCCGCTCGCCAACACTCCCTCAGTATGGTTCCAATCAGGCCTGTCCCTTATGAGAGGGTAGGGAAGCATAGCGATGGCCGCCAGAACAAAAATAAAAAATAAAAAAGCAAACAGAAGGTAACCAAAACAGCGCGGCACACTTGCGGGATCTGGGTGGCCTTATCACCAGTGTAGATTGCCAGGTCGCAGAAAAACAAGCCAAGCGCCAACTAGGCGTGTGAAGTAGCCAGGCCGGCAGAAGGAACACGTTGCTTACGGGATACTCGCTGCCATTGCTCCTCAGGATTATTAGGCACGGGCGGAATGCCCTCCTGCCATCCAGGTAATTCCGGCGGGTCAATGTTCACGTCCATGCAAAATCTCTCCAGATCTTCTGGGAACCGTAGAACCGCTGTCTTCCCATCTCTATGTGCAATCAGGGCAGCGGGGAAACCCCACCGGTAGCTGATGGAGGATAAGCGGAGCTTTTCCGTAAGGGGACGCAAGGCCCTGCGTCTATCCAAAGTTTCCCTGGCAAGGTCAGGAAAAAATGAGAGCGATGCACCATCAAAATCCAAAACCGGAGTCGCCTTGAGTTTTTTTCATGATGCGTTCCTTCTCCTCATAATAATGCACTCTGCAGATCACATCACGCGGAATATCCGCCGTTAGGTTACGAGGGCGAAGGGCTCTGTGTACCCGATCAATTTTCAAAGGGTAGTCCGCTGCGTTCCCCAGTAGGCCGTTGAATATACCCCTTACCGACGGCAGGAGGTCTTCATCTCCGGTGGCCTCCGGTAGCCCTCTGATCCGAATATTGTTCCGCCGGTTCCGGTTCTCCTGGTCCTCGATCTTATATAGGGCAGATCGGTGGGCAACAGCAAGAGACCGGGTGGTAGCTTGCAGTGACCTAATGGCAAGAGCATGTCGGTCCAGTCGCTGTTCGGACTCCTCCACACGATCCAACACCTGCGCGAGATCCGAACGCACCGCCGAGACTTCCTTTTTAATGGACTTCTCCAGCCCCTGAAGCATCAGTGCCAGCTCCGCTTTCGTAGGAAGTCCACTCACAAGCGCCGCCACATCCGACCGGTTCGATTCACCTTCATCTCCGTCGGAGCCCACCGACGAGGCCAGGGATTGCGATCTGTGTATAGGCCTGGAGCGGGGGGCGGAGCCCGCGGCCGTGCTCGTAGCATGATTTCAATGTGCATCAGGGATGGCTGGAGAAGTTTAGCTCAGCAAAATAACTAAATAAAAATTGTTCCTATTTAACCCCTTATTTAAAAAAAAAGTTAAATTCAAGCATATATATATATTTTTTTTTTCGGAAGCACATGTTTAGAACATGGGGCTTCAAAAAAGGGTGGGCTCGGGGTACAAAGGGGGGGTTTGTTTGCCACCCATAACTCCCCTGGCTGGAGCACCAGCCACCACTGCTATGGACTATGGGTTGTATAGTGTGCATAGAGCAGTGCACATGACCCCAATTAACGTGCACTGCTCATGGAATTGTACACCCCAATAACACACAACATACAATAAGAACGTACCTAAATAACAAAACACATGACAAGGATTGCGGGTAGGTTCAGGCCATGGCCCCTTCATTGAGTTAAAATCTATTTTAATTATACAATAAACTTGAAACTTTATTACCAAACAGAACTGCTGTTAACCATTAACAGGCCAACATGCTTCGTCACTAAGACTCGAGCAGGAATATCTTACACCAACCAAATAACAGTTTACCAACCACAAAGTGGACAACATTACCCAAAAATCAGGTTTCCAACCTGGGCCCACTGTACCAACACCTAAACAGTCATTTTTTACAATCCAGCATTGAAAATGTCTGTGGCAATATCTGAGAAAATGTATCATATCTTTCCCAACCAAACCATAAAGTGCCCCATAGAGAAAAGTCACTTGTACTGAGTATAGATCAGCACATCAATTAATTCACATTTTACTGAAGTTGGTTGTACATGTTGGAAGAACAACAACATGTTAAAGCAGCTTTCTAATGTGACTATAAAACTCCACCCCATACACACTATCAGATTTTCTGCTGATTTTTGTCTTCAGATTTACTAAAACCATGTAGTGCAAGGGCCTTCCCGATTGCATACAAATTGAAACTTCTAAAGTTTCACCACATATTATATGGTTTTGTAAATCTGAAGGAAAAAAATCAGCAGAAAAACTGATAGTGTGTATGGGGCTTTAATAAACATGCATTGCTAATCCTCCATAAAAGTAAAGCCGTTTGCTGTTTCCAAGAAGCTTCCAAAGCATGATTTAAATACTCAACTAATAGGTTATGGGAAGGGGTCAAGTCCTGGGGAAAAAAGTTTTGGAACTCCCACCCAAGATTCACTTGCCCACCCAAAAAAAAAAAGATACGCTCATATGCACGAACGCTTCAAAAGTGGTATTTTTCATCCAGTTTTCGTATTATGTGTATGATGCTTAACTGTTAGTACATAAAAAACAAACACAATCCTCAATAAGCATAAATACGGTAATTCTCTGAATAATCAGAATTCATTCAATTGTGCTTCCATGCAAATGTGAACATCATGTTCTGATCTTTATATGAACTTTTCATTGAACAGAGTTTGGATAACATAGGGTTAAACAGAAAGGTCATAAATTAACAGCACATTATCTGGACAGAATGCTTGGGGAGATATTGATGTGTTCCTGCTTAGGAGATGTATGTTACGTTGGGGGGCTGCAAGCTCTGCAGGGCTCCAACACACACTCGCTGCTATTCCAACCCTTCGCATATTTCCACATAAACTTCCCTCCTGGCATTCAACTTTGCCAGGTATTGTGCTCAGCTTACCCCCCCAAACTGATGTTCCTCCCTCAGCTCACCTTTCTCCCTGCATGTCCTTTGAGTAGAATAGCTGTGCTCCTCCTCTGGGTTCTCTCATCATATGGCACTGAAGATAGAGGAGGAGGGGATTCAGCGGGACACACAGAACAAGTATGCAGGAGACTGGGGGGGAGATGAGGAGACAGAAAAAATAAATTCAGTTCCTCTAATCTTTCCTCATAGCTGAGTTCCTCCATGCCTCTTATCAGTTTGGTTGCCCTTCTCTGCACTTTCTCCAGTTCCCCAATATCCTTTTTGAGAACTGGTGCCCAAAACTGAACGGCATATTCCAGATGAGGTCTTACTAATGATTTGAACAGGGGCAAAATGATATCTCTCTCTCTGGAGTACATACCTCTCTTAATACAGGAAAGTACTTTGCTCGCTTTGGAAACCGCAGCTTGGCATTGCATGCTATTATTGAGCTTATGATCTACCAAAACCCCCAGATCCTTCTCCACTATGGATTCCCCCAGTTGTACTCCCCCTAGCATGTATGATGCATGCATATTCTTTATAACCTTACATTTCTCAACACTAAACCTCATCTGCCACATAGTCGCCCAATTAGACAGAGCATTGAGGTCGGCTTGTAAATTGGTGACATCCTGTAAGGACGTTACTGCACTGCATAGCTTGGTGTCATCTACAAAGATGGAAATGTTACTTTTGATCCCAGACCCAATATCATTTATAAAGATATTAAAAAGCAAGGGTCCCAGCACTGAACCTTGGGGTACACCGCTGATAACCTTAGACCATTCAGAGTAAGAATCATTAACCACTACTCTCTGAATTCTGTCTTTTAGCCAGTTTTCTATCCATCTACAAACTGATGTTTCCAAACCTGTAGACTTTACCTTACACATGAGCCGTGTGTGTGGAACTGTATCGAACGCTTTTGCAAAATCCAAATATATCACGTCCACCGCCACCCCTCTGTCCAAGGTTTTACTTACCACCTCATAAAAAGAAATCAGGTTTGTCTGACAACTCCTGTCTTTCATGAATCCATGCTGTCTGTTGCTCAAAATATTTTTTTCCTGCAAGAACTCGTCTATGTGGTCTTTTATTAATCCCTCCAGTATCTTCCCAACTATAGAAGTTAAACTAACGAGTCTATAATTACTTGGTAAAGACTTTGTTCCCTTTTTAAATATAAGCACCACATTGGCCCTGCGCCAATCCAGTGGTACTATTCCTGTCATTAATGAGTCCCTAAAAATTAGATACAATGGCTTTGAAATTACAGAGCTCAATTCTTTTAGGATCCGTGGGTGGATGCCATCAGGTCCAGGTGCTTTATCCACCTTTATTCTGTCCAAATATTTCTGGACCATATCGCTTATGAGCCATTGTGGATTTGGGGCTGCGTCAGTACAACCCCCATTATGGACATGAGCTCCCCCATGCTCCTTTGTATACACAGAGCTGAATAAAGTATTTAATAAGTTAGCCTTCTCTTTGTCCCCAGTCACCCACTGCAGATTATTTTGCAAAAGGCCTACATGCTCAGACTTAACCTTTTTACTATTAATATACTTGAAGAATTTTTTGGGGTTTGTCCTACTGTCTTTTGCAATCTGTCTTTCATTTTGAATTTTTGCATCCTTGATTTCCTTTTTACACATTCTGTTATATTCCTTGTAACATTTAAATGACACTAGCGTTCCTTCATTTTTATATTTTTTGAAAGCTCTTTTTATATATTTTATAGCTTTTTTAACTTTGGCCGTGAGCCACATCGGCTTTATTTTTAACCTTTTAAACTTATTGCCCATGGGAATATACTTTGCCGTGAGATCACAAACAAGCTTTTTGAAGAATTCCCATTTCTGTTCTGTGCCCATTGGTGCCAATATTCTCTCCCAGTTTAAGTCCTGGAGAGCAGCCCTCATCCTTGGAAAATTTGCTCTCTTGAAATTAAGTGTTTTTATCTTTCCCGTATGTGATTTTTGCTTACAGCTAACATCAAATGAAATCATGTTATGGTCACTACTACCCAGATGTTCCTTTATCTGAACATTGTTGTGGAAAAAGTACAGGAACTCCGTTCCAATGCATTCCAGCAGGCACCCAGCAGCACCCTAGACAAAACCAGGCACCCAGCAGGCACTGGAGAGGATACTGCAAGTCTGTGACTACTGTATGCAAGCAGCTGAAAGATGGTAAGTGATTCAGATGTGAAGTTTGCAATAGCAAAGCTGAACAATGCCAATTACCAGCTATGGAAGTTTAAACTGGAAGTGTTTCTCAGCAAGGATGACTTGTGGCTAATGCTGAATACAGACAGACCCACAGACAGAGACGGACAGGGCCACCATTAGAAATTATGGGGCCCCCCACCCTGGGCCTGACCACCAACATTCACCAGTGCCCACTCACTGGCTGTCCCACCAAAACTGCCCACTGGCTGTGTCATGTACTAGAAGTGACCAGAACTATGTGACTGCGACAGAGTGAACCAGACGTAAATAGGTGAAAGTACGTTAATTAGCGTAAATGCATATAAATGTGAACACACCACCAATACACACTGAGTGAACAAACCAAACAACCAGACAGTGAAGATAAACAAACAACCAGCATATGTAGCAAAAGGGAGTACCAGAATCATAGTCAAGCCAGGCCAGGGTCATAAATAGGAGGTCAGCAGATGGGGAGACAAGGAGAAAGGGATCAGCTTGCAACAGGTTCAGGAGGCAGAATGCAGGAAACAAGGATCGGGATCAGGTATCAGGTATCCAGGTAAAACGGGTATCAGGTAAACAGGTGTCGGGTATCAGGTCAGGGCACAAGGACAATACCAGGGCAAGGTGTGTGTCCACTTGCCGGGTATTTATACAATGGCTGCTATCAGTCATGTGACGCCTGACTGCAGAAGGTAATACTTGCTCCACACTGCCAAGATCCCTCCGCTGGTGGACGCCAGTACTGCGGACCAGAGATGACACAATTGCAGCAGGGAAAAGCTCTTCTGACAGCTCCAAACTGCCAGGAAACACCTGCTGGTGGATCTCAGTACTGCAAGCCAAATGATCGATATTACCAGAGGAGGGAACCTTTCCTGACAGTACCCCGCTCGAAGGAGCGACCTCCGGACGCTCCAACTAGTGGTTGCTGGGGAAAGTCCATTGCGTCAAGCTGGGCCAAGAGCAAAGTCACATCAGATTGGGTAATAAGTATGCAAGCTGGATAGCAGGCACAGGAACCTCAAGCTGAGTAGAAGGCACATCGAACTGGGCAACAGGCACATTAAGCTGGGCAGCCAGCATGGGCACATCAATCTGGGAAGCAGGTACAGGCACATCGGACCGGGAAGCTGGCACATTGGACTGGAAGGCAGGCAGTGGCACATCAGGCTGGAAGGCAGGCAGTGGCACGTCAGGCTGGAAAGCAGGCACGTCAGACTGGAAGGCCGGGACATCAGACTGGAAGGCATCGGACTGGAAGGCATCAGACTGGAAGGCCGGGACATCAGACTGGAAGGCATCAGACTGGAAGGCCGGGACATAAGACTGGAAGGCCGGGACATCAGACTGGAAGGCATCAGACTGGAAGGCCGGGACATCAGACTGGAAAGGCATCAGACTGGAAGGCCGGGACATCAGACTGGAAGGCATCAGACTGGAAGGTCGGGACATTAGACTGGAAGGCATCAGACTGGAATGCCGGGACATCAGACTGGAAGGCCGGGACATCAGACTGGAAGGCATCAGACTGGAAGGCCGGGACATCAGACTGGAAGGCATCAGACTGGAAGGCCGGGACATCAGACTGGAAGGCATCAGACTGGAAGACATCAGACTGGAAGGCATCAGACTGGAATACATCAGACTGGAAGGCATCAGACTGGAAGGCCGGGACATCAGACTGGAAGACATCAGACTGGAAGGCCGGGACATCAGACTGGAAGGTCGGGACATCAGACTGGAAGGCATCAGACTGGAACTCTGGCTCTGGCACTCCGGGCTGGAACTCTGGCTCTGGCACTCCGGGCTTGTATTGTCCTGTTTCCTGTAAGACATGCGTTGCCAGTCCTCCATAAAAGTAAAGCCATTTGCTGTATCCAAGAAGCTTCCAAAGCATGATATCAATACTCCGCTAATAGTACAGAAGTCGATCAACTGTGGAATTTTTCCTGCTCGATCAACACCGCCGACTATAGCTGGCAGCACTAATCAGTGTATTCTGATGGCGGGGAAGTCTCCCCACTGTCACAATACAATAGCTCAGCAGGGAGGATTCCCCCATCCACATCGAGTGTATGGATGGAGGAATAGAGTCTTTTGTTTTTGTTCAACTCGCTAGTTGAATGAAAAAAAAAAATGACTCATCTATGCGCTGCCTCACTTGCAGACAGAACAGTTTCCATGTTATTTAGAAGGTCCAACATTTTTAACCTGCCCAAATAATTTTGTTCCAGGTAAACAACAAGGATATCTGGAGCAGCTCTCAGTGGCAGCAAACAGGATATTTAATCAGCTACTGTACCTGTTCCTAATGCATATTCCATATACCACACAGGAGAACTTGAATTTCAACAGGAGGAAAAATAGGATCCTCCACAACCAGAAAACATATGAATGCCTAATTAGCCATAGTGTTTTTTTATTTTAAGTAGGGTTGTCCCAATACCGATACTAGTATTGGTACCGATACCAAGCATTTGTGTGAGTACTTGTACTCGCACAAATGCTCCCGATGCCAGATCCGAAACCCGGGAAAGCGACCCGGCACAACTGGAAGTCAGCGGATGGAACAGCGGAAGTGACGCTCTGTGTCGACGTAGCGATTGGACATCCTGATGCCCATCTTGGTACACCCTGCACTCGGCCTGAGTAAGCCAACAGCGGACATCTTGTTACATCCAGCCCATATAGTTCAGGTTGGGAGTAACAAGATGTCTGCTGCTACTTTTATGCGGCCGAGTGCAAGGTGTATCAAGATGGGCCATCGCAGGCAGCCCATCAGTGCTCATAAATGCCACCTATCAGTGCACAATGTCCATAAGTGCCGCTCATCAGTGCCAGCCATCTGTCAGTGCCAGCCACCTGCCTGTACCACCTGTCAGTGCCTGCCATCAGTGCCATCTATAAGTGCCCGCCATCTGACAGTGCCTGCCATCTGTCAGTGCCACCTGTCAGTGCCCGCCATCTGTCAGTGCCATCTGTCAGTGCCCCCCCACCTGTCAGCACCCGCCATCAGTGCCCTCTGTCAGTGCTCATCAGTGCCACCTAATCCTATCCGTGCCACCTAATCCTATCAGTGCTCATCAGTGCTACATGTCAGTGTGACCTAATTTGTATTGTGCTTTAAAAACTGTCACATGACATTAAACAAAAGTATCGGTAATCGGTATCAGCGAGAACTTGAAAAAAAGTATCAGTACTTGTACTCAGTCTTAAAAAAGTGGTATTGGGACAACCTTAATTTTAAGCATGATATAAAAGGGGGGACATGCATAATACATGTAAAAAGCAGAATGGATATAGACAGAAACAAAAAACAGGACAGATATAAAGATTGAATCTTGCAGATGTCCATATATCCAAACACTGAATGAAGGCCTGATGCATTTCCAATGTAGCAGCTGCATATCCTGCACCATCAACATCTTTTAGGGCCAGATTTAAATTACAATTCTGATAAAGGAGAGCCATGAACATGCAAAAGAAAAAGAAGGGGAACCCTTGCTAATAGTTAAATGTGCTGAATTCGCTCTACTGGGCAATGTGACTTGCCTAGGGAACCACATATCCCAACCTCTTAAAAAAAAATGCACACTTCTGTCCAGCTAGTTAACAGCTTACCGCAACTAACCAGACTAAACTGAGTGGGAAACCACTTTTATATGCAGAAGAAGATTGATTCCATAGCAGCATTGATATCACCCAACATTACTCAACTATACAAGTAGATGTATAGTCATTTTTGGGACTTTTACCTAGAGGAAAGCCTATAATAAGGCTTACCTGTAGGTGAAAAAATATATACGTACAGGTTAAGGAGATATTCCCCTCGCAATGCGGCGCTGACTGCAGCGGCGCATGCACACAGGAGATTCTCGGCTGAAAGTCCGGCAGACGCCGGACCCTGCCAGGAAGAAATCTCCCGCGCCCATGCGCGGGAGTGACGATATCGCGGCTCCGGCCACTCACAGCGCCTCGTTCTAAGGTAACGCAGTGCAGTGCATACTAGCTCATTATGCCTTTTCCTTTGCAGGTGAGTAAAAAAAAAAACATCACTGACCAAAAGTCAGAATTATATGCAAAGGCATTGAGTATCGTTCTAAAAAGAAAACTTCTTACGGGTTTTGATGAATGAGCATGGAAACAATCACTTCATGCATTTCATATAAAGGTCAAAAATAGAATGCAGAGTCCTCAAAATGAGAAATAACTAATTTCAAAGATAATGCAGTTTGTTTAAGTAAGTGAATGTAATATCATATCAGAAATAACTGCAATCAAAGAAACTGGTGTTATGGACATTGTAGTCCTTTGCTCTACTGAAGTAACCAGTGTCCTAAAACACTGGAAACCTGGCAAAACAGAGCACCTGCTATTAAATGTTTTGCTACCCTAAAAAAGTCTTCCTTTAACCTAAATACTAAATGAAGACAGGGGACAACCAAATATGTTAGCGTAGACAGATAATTACATAAAAACCCCACTGGATCATACAGAAATATCACTCTTCTTTGCCTGAAATGCTTGCTCCGATGCCACTGTCACAACAGAATAGAGCCAGGGTTGGCCTGAGTAGTATGCCGCGTACACACGATCGAATTGTATGGTGTACTTAGTCCGTCATACAATCCGACTGACAATCCGGCGGACTTTCTACTGAACGGACTTGGCCACACACGGATACACAAAAAGTCTGACGAAAGCTTGCGCGATGACGTACAGCACGTACGACGGGACTAGAAATAGGAAGTCCAAGACACAGCAAAGCACCCTTTGGGCTCCTTCTGCTGACTTTGCATTAGTGGAAGTTTGGTTAGAGACGATTTGCGCTTTTCAGACTTCAGCTTAATTCGTCCGTTTTCTGCGGCGCAGTCTACCTGTGAGGTTTGTATCTGTCTTTCGGTACGCGTGGATCAGTTGGTACCTGTTGTTAGGCGCTTCTGGTCCGCTCGTTTCTGGGTTTCAGATCGTTCTTCATAGGTCTGGCTGTTCTTCAGTGCGTTCCGTTAAGCTTGTTTGTCCAGCCGACCGTTTCAAAGCCATGGAGAGTGGACGTACAAAAATATATAGTAATAGATAAATTATAAAATTATATAAAATTATATATATATATATATATATATATATATAATTCAAAAAAGAATAATCATAACTAGAAATATATTAACCAAAAATCTCTATATCTATCTATGTATATATCTATGTATATATCTATATGTATATGTATGTGTGTATTTATATATATATATATTTATTTATTCTCGAATTGGAATATTAATCATAGGATGAGGATGAATAAAGACATTTGTGATAACTCTGTGTGAATATAAGCAGCAAAGCAACTTCACTTTTCGCGTATTATGAAGAAGAAAAGAATGTGCTATATTAAAAAATCACAAAATTAGCAGCATGACGAATATGCTAGCTTCAATACGAACACTAGTTTTACAAGACAGAGCGCTTCCGCCCTGTAAATCCTTTCTGGGCATGTGCCATTCTTAGTCCGTCGGACTAGCATACTGACGAACGTATTGTCCGCTGGAAACCAAAGTACGACGGGAAGATTGGTGTGCAAACCGACCTTCTTAGTACTCCGGACTTCACGCTGAAAAAGTCCGCTGAAGCCCACACACGATCGGATTGTCCGGTGAAATGCGTTTCAACGGACTAAGTACGTCATACAATTCGATCGTGTGTACGCGGCAGTAGGGTCAGTAGGGGGCCCCATCCCTGGCATCCTCCAGAGCTGGAGTTCTGGAATTCAGTGTTGGAACAAGTTGAAGAGCAAGAAAAATCAATGAACTACAAGAGCGCTCACCAGCGCCCTCACAGTCCATTTAGAACTACAATCCGTCCACTGCAGTGGAAGATGGGACCTATAGTTAATTAATTCATAGAACTTTGTGAATGAATGATGCAGCCGCGTGGGCGGGGGGGGGGGGATCAGGGGTTTTTGGCAGGTGCTCTTCAGTAACATGTTAGATGTTACACTCTAAATAGCAGCGTTTACATGTTACTAAAGGTGAACTTATCTTTTAAAAGTGGCAATTCATAAGCAGTCTTATTCCTAAAACAGATTTAAAAAAAATAAACCCCAGAAAAGCCAATAATGATAAACTGACTGATGAACCAAGTATGCGTTATATCACCTAATCAGGACATCACTTTTTGCAAGCTCACTGGCCTCAGTGGTTTTGGAACAAAATTCCTACCAGATTTCTAAAAACAATGGATCACAAGGTGCAGGCCCCGGAAAGAGTACTAAAGCACATAATTTAAAGTGTTGTGGTGCCTGCACTGATTCACTAAAGAAAAAGCAGGTCTCTGTACTGAAATGAGTGGAGGAGCATTGAAGGATGCAGGTCTCTGCATCTGAGCCACAGAAGGGACCGTGTAGCTATGCCAAAAGCCTACCAATACTTCATCAATGAATTTTCATGCTGCTTAGCAACAAAATATATTTCAGTTCAAGCAGGTGGAGAATAACCACACATTGTCCCCTAACAATGATTTCTATAAATAACAATGACAGCCTTGAACCCTGACATGCCATATACTGGACAGGAGCATTAACCATTCTAGTACAGTACCTCCTATAACTACAGCATGACTACTGGTCATTGGTCCTCCTCTTCTGGTCCTCGATAAGTCCTAACAGCCACCCAATCCCAGCATGATGTGATACCAAGGCACTTCTCCAGCCCCAGGTCCCTTGGAGAGTGGTGTTTTGATGGGCAGTAGACACCTTGACCACGCAGTACCGCAATGCCTCAATCCTCCCTGGATGCAGATGATGGTCCAGATGCTGTTCCAGAAAGTCCTGTCACAGGTCCTGGTCTGCCTACAAGGTAGATGAAAAGTTCCATGTCTGACATCAGGCAGGCTACTACTCAGTATACAAGGTAGTACTGCCACTTAAAGAATGAAAGGCAAAATACAGGCACAAGGCTTACAGATGGAAATGAGTATAGCGGTATCTCCGTAGGAGCTGCTGAGTATTTGTGCTCTGTTTGTCACCCTGCCCCAGCCAGGCACACACTTGTCATTCATCAAGAGACATGAAGCAATCCTTGCGCTTTGTTTTTGCTTGTTTTTATTGAGGGAGATTGAACTTGGATAGCGATGGGGACGTATGAGATGCCCATGGAATCAAAACATCAAAAATTGTGACTTTATATACATCCCATATATACATAACTCCTTTCTCCTCCTGCACATCGCTTCCTCTCTTTCCCCTCCAGACTAGCTAGCACTGATTTGGTAGGCCTGACACTGGCTCAGCCAGGCCTAAAGCAAGTGCCCTTTACAGGCAGGGACAGCAGGTCCCTATGATGTAGCAAATACAAAAGTCTTATTGCTAGCTGTCCCTGTGGCTACTGCCCTCAGTACCACCACACTGGGACAGGGCTATGTACAAATAAATAGGTCCAAAAATATATATAAAAATATCTGATAGGTATAAACATCATGTAGAACATAACACACACCTAACTACAGGTCCCTGTAGCTAACAGTAACACACAATATAATTGTCAGGGCTGGGCTCAGCTATTCCTTCTCTGAGCTGGCCGCTCAGCTGTCGGCTAATTGCCAGCTCCTATCTCTCCACAGTGACTCACCTGTTGATGATATCCTACTTGTCAGTCCTGCCTACTTAAGCCATCCAGCCCAGATGATCTCTGCCTACACCTTGGTCACATCTCTAGAGACGCTCTCCTGTGTTCATGTTAAAGATATGCTTGGCTCACATTCTTTCTGGCTCCAGATCCTACTTGCTGTTCTACTATGTTCATCTCTGACTCCCTGATGTTTTGGCTTGTCTGACTATCCGTTCCGGTTCCTAAACTATGGCTATATTTTGACTACGTTTACTCTGTTTACCTTTTTTTATTATTAAACAAGTGAGATTTAACTGTACTTCTGTCTCAGTCTGATTCATGGTTTCTGACAGTAGGCGAAAGCCATGAATTTATAACATGCAGTCAATCCACTTGGTAATATTTTTTCCAGATTGGATGAGCAGGATCACTGCATGGATCAGTTTGCCATGGTGTTACAGTCACATGGCTCAGCTGGGTGAGCAGTTTGCCAAAATGACCGCACAGGAACCAGGCACTGACCACTGTGGTCAGTATCCGGCATTCTGGACACAGCAGGCAGAGACGCTCCATTCCATTGATCATCCCAATGACGAATCCCCCACAATGCTCCAACTGAACACAGGTGTCCACCAGTGTCCACTCCTGCAAGTCAGGCAACCAGGTCAGTGCTGGGTATACACGACCACCCTTCGCTATCTTGCTCCTCTGCCTTGTGATCTCTGCTAGCTGGGTCTCCTCTAGGCGTGGCACCGCTCCTTCACTTCCAGACAGGCTGACGTCTCTGAAACTGATAGGCAGGCCCCAACCCTGGCGTGCTGCTGTAAACCCTTGTTAAGCGAACTGAAGTTTACAGGCATGCTGAAACTAGCAAGGCTTGTCCAGGCATGTAGCCTGAGCAACTGGACTTTGAAGCAAAAGTTCAGAATGTTCAGCAATAGCAGAATGCTGGACATATTTGTAATCCAAGTTGGAACGTCCAGCAATAGCACAGGGGTCACCCGCCATGGTTACCATGGGTGACAGCACATGGGCAAAGTTCCTGAGTTGCAGGATTGGCACAAGTGTCCATCCCAACCGTGGTTGGGGCAACTGGGCAAGCAGGCAGCGAAAATTGTCAATTGGCTCATGCTGATTGCTATGGGCAAGGGCACTTGGTACTATAACACTGAATGCAGGCAGAGCACATCAGTCCTTCCCCAGAGTTCAATTCCTCAACTGGTGGAAAAACTGCAGTTCCCCGGCTCGATCAACCTTGGTTGCTAGGGGCAACGGCTGGCAGGTTACCTGTGAACAGTCGATCCAGAATGAGCCCCCAAATGTAGTGGTACCCCCGTAGGAGCTGCTGAGTTTTGTTGTCCGTCTGTCACCCTGCCCCAGCCAGCCACACACTGTCATTCATCCAGAGACACAAAGCATTTATATACATCCTGTATATACATCACTCATTTTCTCCTCCTGCACATCGCTTCCTCTCAGATCATCCCTCCTTTCTCCTCCTGCACATCGTTTCCTCTTTTTCCTCTCCAGACTAGCTAGCTCTGATTTGGTAGGCCTGACACTGGCTCAGCCAGGCCTAAAGCAAGTGCCATTTACAGGCAGGGACCGTGGGCCTCTATTATTATTATTATTATTATTATTCAGGATTTATATAGCGCCAACAGTTTGCGCAGCGCTTTACAACGTGAGGGCAGACAGTACACTTACAATACAAATCAATACAGGAGGGATCAGAGGGCCCTGCTCGTTAGAGCTTACAATCTAGTAGCAAATAGAAAAGTAAAAAATATCACCAATCCAGCTCTTAGCTGACTGCAGACCGGCCCAGCAGCTGAGGTAAATCCTCCAAGCAACAGCAGGCAGCACTTGACCTGAAACACAAAACAAAAAGAAGCAGTAAAGCAGCCCAGAGAGACACAAATTTAACAGTCCCCATAGCCCTCTCCTCTATTAAGAATATAATTCACATGAAAAACAAACGGGTGATCGGGGTAACAATCTCGCTGAGCTACTTTTCTATTTTTTCCAAACAAAGGAGAAATTCAGGAGCTCACTGAGGACGTTACAAGAAGGCAGCAAAACACAGGAAGAAACGATTTAATGAAAATTAGATTACAGGGCTATTAAGTAGTGGATTTATATGGATTATTTTTGAAGAATAAGGATATTGTTTAGTGCCACTTGACTTACCCCCAGCTTTATTCTTTTATTCCCTAACTCATTAATATATAGCATTTTTTGTCTAGAGTAACACTGAGGCTGGTTTTACATGATTGCGAATTGGATGCAGGATTGCTGCGGATTCTCTGCATCCAATTTGCAACAGCAGGAGGTTTTGACCTGCTCTTTATGGAGCCGCTTCACCTATATCCGCAGCAGGTTCAGTGCGTTTTTCACAAAATCGTTGTGCGTCTTTTGGTCTGTTTCAGGTCCGAATTCAGACCAAAATTCACATCCCCGTTCTCGTTATGTAATGAGCAATCGCTGGTGCCCGCCACCCATCGTGCCCGCTGGGCACTTGCATCGGCTCCAGGGACACGATTTGTGTGCACGCTGCCAGGGGCAACTTAAAGAGCCGATGTACAGCTACAACGGCTCACGCAGGGGAGCTAACCTGCCGTAACTGCGGCGGCTGGTCTGGAAGTGGTTAAAGCATCTTTCCTTTCTATCCTAAAAAGATGACTCGAGATCTTCTCCTTCTCTTCTGAATTACTTTAAATTCCAGAAGACTGGATTCAAAGGACTCCATCGTCTGTGCTATGCTCTCTGCCAGCCTTCAGAGACAACTTCTGAATCTAGCTGCCACCTGCTTCAGCTTGCACTTTCTTTCTTTTTTTTAAAGCAATCATTTACCTCAAACCTGGGGTCTGCCCATTGCCATACTTATCAAGAGCTTAGACCACTACTTAATTGCCGCATCTATTTATTTGTTTATTTCCTTCTGTGAGTTGACTTTAATGCCTTTTTATGTGGTATTTAAACAAGCCTTTTTGGTGTTTGCACTAAATACTGCATACAAACAATAGCAAATTTAAATTTTCATTGTCGCATGCGTAGAATGGTCACGCGAACGTCATAACGCATGCAATGACCTTTAGGGATTGTACTCAATTTGACCAAAGAGTTATTTATTCTAAATAAATAAAATAAAAATATCTAGGAAAGATTTAATATATATATATATATATATATATATATATATATATGCTGTGCCTTGTATTCATATGACATTTTCCACATTTTGTAATGTTACAACAAACAATATAAATTAATTTTATTGGGTTTTTATGTGATAGACCAACACAAAGTGGCACATAATTGTGAAGTGGAAGGAAAATGATAAATGGTTTTCAAAATTTTTTACAAATAAATATGTGAAAAATGTGGCGTGCATTTGTATTCAGCCCCCGAGTCAATACTTTCTAGAACTACCTTTAACGTATTTTTCAATCGACTAAGCTGCAATATATGACATTTTCGGTTTTGAGATTAGACATGCTTTAAAGGCTAAGTGCTGCTATAATTAAAAACAGAAAATTAGTAACTTGCCGTCTATAGGATGTGTACCTCCTCTCCTTTTTTTTACTTCAAAAAGCGGCTTTATTGAGCATAAAAGACAAGTTAATAACAGCATCGCCTGGCGCAACAGGCGCCACAAACACAAAAAAGTGCATTTCACATACAAGGGTTGGAAACATTTGGGCAGTTGCAAGATTAATACATGAGACACGGGGCAATGAGGTAACTGTACAATAAAAGTTGGCATGAAGGAGAGAGATATCGACCCCACGGGAGATCCGCTGACGCAGCAAGAGAGGAGCACCTAGTCCTCGACACTACAAGTGGCTGGGTCTTCCAGCCACCCATCCCAAATTTTATTAAATTTATAGGGGCACCCTCTATGAGGGTATATACCTCCTCTCCTTTTAGTTTAAATCCTCTTCCTCTCAAAATTATAAATCTTTTTTAAAAATAATTGTGAAATCAAATGTCAAAACAGCCAAATAAATAACAAGGTGGTTGTTTTGACATATTACTTCAAAATGATCATCTTTAAAAACATTTATCATTTTGAAAAATGGAAGGACTATTATGCCAAGGTCACTGTATTTGATTCTGATTTTATTCATTTTTAAATGTTCTTTATTGTTGCTTTTTGCGTTTTTCTGGAGCTGGATATTCACATTATCAAAGAAAATGTAAAAATAAATAAAATCATAATCAAATATAGTGATTTTGGGGTCATGGCCGGATGTGACTGAGGCTGAACCTGTTTCCCCGGAGCTCCGATACACTCCTGAATTTATCCGGTCAGCAGTGCTATTTTGCCCAGCCTTCTCACTCCACTTTCTCACTTAGCAGACTGTGCTCCTGACACCCTGGAGATGCGCACTTCGGCCACCAAACAGAAAGCAAAGGCACCACTGGATCAGAGTCCAAACTGCTCTACACAAGGCTGGAGTTCAGGCTCCTCTGCCGCCATCTTGCCCCCATGTCGTCCTCCCCACATGCTCAGCAGCTGGCCCATGAGAATGGAGCGAGCAGTGAACGCTGTGGTTCAGAGCCCCGTGGCACCTCCACCATCACCTCCTGTGAAGCATAAGATTACTTGTGCTATTACCAAGCCCATCCTATAGGCCAATGATGCGTGCAAGGCTGCATTGCTGGTTCACATAGACCACCGGGCCAGAGAATGCACACTCATTAATCATGACCTGGACAACATTCAAAGTAGAAAACATCGGCTGCGGATTGCATCTCTGGGGTGGAGGATGCCACTTATTCTCATGGATCCCAACTCTCTAAATTACAAGAACTGGTAAGATCGCTCCAAAACAGGGCTGATGATGAGGAGGACAGGCAGAGTAGAAATAATGTGCGGCTGGTGGGCTGCCTGAGGGGCTTGAGGGTGCCAAGCCCATTATTTTTGTTAAGCAATTCTTTGAACAGCTTCTCTTGCTGGAAGATCTGCCACCAACCTATGTGGTCAAAAGAGCCCACAGCATCCCTACGGGTAATGGTCCACCAGGTGCCTCCACCCCAGCGGTATTTCCTTCTCTATTTTTTAAACTACAGGGACATGATTTTGGCTGAGCAAGGAAACGTTGCTCCTTTAATGACATCAGAAGTAGGTCAAGGGCATTCAATACAGCATGCTCTATCTCAGCAGGCTCCACATGCAACATGCAAACTCGGTCAAGTTCTTCAACATCCCCAGGAGGCCAGTGACAGGCTTGATAGTGACCTCTCCTGCTCTTTTCCTGCCACTTCAAATGGTGCATTTTTTCCAATGTTGTGATTTTCTAGTTGTACGTATTGTGCCTCTTAAAACTCCCGTTGAGTCTACTGCTGGTGTCCAGTTCCCGCCATCTGATGTTCAACCCTTACTCACCTCCGATGCTGTACTATGTTTTACTGAGAACATGGATCCTTGGTCCCTCGTTGTCCAAATTTCTCATGAAATTGCACTGTTAACCCCTTCTGATACACGGAGTATCCCCCCGAGACACAGAAGAGTCACCTAGAATTGCTGAACTTTCGTAATCAGCGGGGCTAAGCTGCGTACCAGACTTTTTCTTTTTTGTTGTTTTCAGTTTCTGGTATAACAGCAGGGATGTTTTAAGAACCAGCTCACCGGCTACCACGCTTCTATTGCACCAGACTGCTCAATACCTCCTACTGGACTTCATTCTCCAGTTTTCGCTTGAATGGTTAACACAGTAAGATTTGCCTGATGGAATGTGAGAGGGTTGAATGATAAATTCAAGAGGGCAGCTGTGTTTCAGTACCTCAAGCCACTCAATGCGCATGTTGTCCTGCTGCAGGAAACGCATCTGGACAGCAGCAGGGCCCTGGTGCTACACAGACCATGGATACAGAGGGCCCTGCATGTTACTTATTTCATTTTTGACAGAAGGGTCTCCATCCTCATTAGTAAAGCCATTCTGTGTACCATCCATCAGGTGTTCTCCAAGGTCGATATGTGGCTGTGGTAATGGATATTTGTTATCACAAATTGCTCATAGTGAATGTATATTTGCCACCATTTCAGCCCCATTTGATTATTATAATTATTATTATTTGATTTGTTGGTTAAATCTGACCCCTATGTTCACCTTCCTATGGTATTGATGGGTGATTTTAATACTATTCTTGACACTGCCTTAGATACTTCCAACCCTAACAGGCCGGGCTTCAGTAAACTACTCTACTGGGCCTCTATAGCTGGGCTTTGAGTTGTTGCGCTGGAAACATCCAGCTACTAGATGTTACTCCCACCTCTCAAAAATGCACCACTCATTGGCCAGAATTGACTTAGCCTTTGGTAATCCTTCCTTTTTAGCATTACTGTAGAATACGGACTACTTGGCTGGGGGTTATCTGATCATAACCCATTGTCCATCACCCTGGCTTTCTTCCAAGTTGGTTACAGGTTGATCATCTTTAAACCTCTATCACTTCGTATTGGTCCACTAACGCTGACTATAACTATAAGGCCGCGTACACACGCGGGGACTGTTCGCTGAAACTGTCCGCTGAAACCAAGTTTCAGCGGACAGTCCGCTCGTGTGTGGGCTTTCAGCGGACAGTTTCAGCGAACAGTCCGCTGAACAAGGTTTTTCGGAAATTCCGAAAAACTGTCCGCTGAAACCTTGTTTCAGTGGACAGTCCCCGCGTGTGTAGGCTTGTTCGTCAAACAAAGTTGCGCGCATGCTCAGAAAGGATTTTCACGCCGAAAGTTATAATGCAGTGTATAGGACGTCGTATTTTTCGTCCCGTCGTACGTGCCGTTCACGTCATCGCGCACGGTTTCAGCAAACTGTTCGTCCGTCATGTGTGGCCATGTCCGTCCATGCTAATTTTGAGCGGACTGTTTTCCGAAACTGTTTGACGGACAAAGTTGGGCGAACAGTCCCCGCGTGTGTACGCGGCCTAATGGCTGAATTTATGCAATATTTCTCCTCACTCTATGCACCCATCCTGCCCTATGATATTTCTGCTTTGGACTCTCTGTTGAGGAGCCTATCTCTTCCGGTTCTTTCTGAAGCGGACAGGGAAGCTCTAGACCAGGGGTCTAGATGGCCCCCTTGACGGTTCTTCAGCTGTTGTGAAATTATAAGTCCCATCATGCCTCAGCCAGTGGGAGTCATGCTTGTAACTGTCAGCCTTGCAATGCCTCATGGGTCGTCAGCTTGATACCCCTGCCCTAGACGCTCAGATTATGCCTTTGGAGATCAGGCAGCTATTTTTGCATTTTTTCCTCAATAGGCCCCTGGGCCAGATGGATTCCATCAGATTTTTATATATCCTATGCATAAATATATTCTCCTAGACTTAGCACATTATTTGCCCATTGACTAGACCAGTGATGGCGAATCTTGGCACCCCAGATGTTTTGGAACTATATTTTCCATGATGCTCATGCACTCTGCAGTGTAGTTGAGCATCATGGGAAATTAAGTTAGAAAACATCCGGGGTGCCAAGGTTTGCCATCACTGGTCTAGACCAACAGACTCTCCCGACTTCAATGCTTGATGCATATATGATCCTCCTAAAGCCAGGTAAAGACACCATGGAATGTTCCTCCTACCACCCAATCGCCCTATTAAATATGGACTTTAAAGTTCTCACCAAAATTTTAGTTACACAGTTGACAAAGATTATTCCCTCTTTAGTTAAATATCAGCCAGATATACTTGAGAAGAGTATTCACCCATCTACAACTCCCAAATGCAGGACCACCAACCATAGTCTTAGTATCTATTGATATAGAGAAAGCCTTTGACTCCGTCGATTGGCAATATATGCATAAGGTCTTGGAGCTTATGGGATTCGGGCCTCTTTTTAGAAAATGGATCACAATGCTCTATAGTAACCCCCGAGTGGCAATCTGGCCTGGACTAGGTTTCCCCCTTTTTGGTATAGGTAGAGGCACTAGGCAATGGTGCCCCCTCCCCCCCCCCTTCCTTTTTGCAATAACAATGGAGCCCTTGGCGGTGGCGATAGCCCTTAGGTCATCACAGGCAGTTGGAGCCATTCAAGTGGGCACTATCCACGAATGTTTCACATTATATGTGTATGATTTCATTGTGATTCGAAGGGACCTGGGGCCATCCCTCTGAGAGGGATTGACTATCCCAAATTACTTTGCCTCCTTTTCGGGCCTTAAAGTTAATTGGGGCGAATTGTCAATCTTGCCCCTGGGCGAAAGAGCTAAGGGAGTGGTGAATCCTAGTCTCCCACTTCTCTGGGTCACATTCCTTACTTACCTAAGAGTCAAGAATACTGCTAAAATTCAAGACTACATGCCCTTAAATTTAGGCCCACTAGTGTCATAACTCAGTCCAGGCATGGAAGAAGTTGCCATTGTCTTTAATAGGCAGAAATAACCTCCACAAAATTAAAGTCATTCCAGTTATTTTATACTTCTTACAACAAGCCCCAACCTGGGTGCCCAAATACTATTTTAAAAAATTAGATAATGTCATGAGTTCATTCATTTGGTCTCTCTTATCTCCTCGTATAGGGCTGAAGGTCCTGCAGGAACCTTAGGGTCAGGGAGGTCTAGCACTGCCAGATTGGCAGAAATACTATTATTTCAAATGGTATTTGCCGCCGTTGGCTTTCTGCAGGCGATGGGGATTCAACCACTGTACTGGAGGCACACAGTTAGCTTTATTCAGAGGCCCTAACTCCGCTCTCACTTGTTAGAGGAGCTCCGTGAACCCACCGCAGATATCACACCCACAGCAGCTCTCCTGGGGAGATTTCAGCACTGAACAATGCCATCCAGATGGCGGACATCCCAGCAGCCTCAATGGACCTCCCAGAACTGGTCTGGACCCCTGGACCAGTACTTTTCACAGCCTTGCCGTGCCGCAGCAGTGACTTCCAAGATGGTACCGACCGGTAAATACCAGGCCACACATGCAGCCTCTCCTATCCCCTCTCAACAGCTCGCAGAGTTAATTTCCGCATTAGAAGCATGCCAGAAGCTACTGGCCCCAGGGATATAGTTCCTTCCCTGCAAGGTCTTTTCAAACAGATTCTCGGCCATGAAGCACCTAGTCATATAGACCATGCTCATAGAGCCCTCTGTCCACTATTGGATGACCCAGACAAGCCAAGGGATATCATCTGCAAGCTACACAAATATTCCCTGAAGGAATGCATAATGTTTAACGCCAGAAGTGTCCGCCACGTGGACTTTGACGGCGCAAAGTTGTTGTTTTTCCAGGATCTTCCCAGACACACCTTAATGCAGCGCCGTGCCCTCAAACCACTACTCGAGGCCCTTCGGGATGCAAAGCTGGTCTACAGATGGGGTTTCCCTTTTAATTTGTCGGTGACCAAAGATGGCCGCCAAGTCATCTTGCGCAATAAAGATGAGCTGCCACAGTTACTGCAACACTTGGGCTTACCCACCATTGATGTTCCAGATTGGAGGTCCTCAACGGAGATCCCACTCCCTGCACGCCCACAGCCTTAGCGCCCTGCATGTCGCAGGGGAGGGAACAGGCGCAGGTATAGCGATGACCCCCCCCCCGGACTGTATCACACTCTCCCCAACCTCCCCCCCCTGCAGAGGAGGTCCTGAAGGACTCATGTGAACTGAATGTCTAACTTTATATTGTTTCCTCTTACAGGGACCCATCGCCAGGGTTCCCTTTCGATTTTCACCACTGCTGTGGTAATTTGGGTTTGCACATCTTTGATGCTGCTGTGATCTTAATGCCGAACGGGGGTTTTCTCTCTGGTGCTGTGCCACTCCACCCACTTCAACTCGTCTGAGTTATGTCCCATATGTGGGACCCCATGCTACTAGCTGACCTCCACCCTATTTTTGGGCAGATTCGCAAGTGGAGATACCCGACTAGTAGTGGTTGAATACTTTGGGATGCCCTTATGGCAAATTTTGTCTTGATGGTTCTTTGTTTTCTTGGTTTTTATGTTTGTTTTCTATTTTCTCAGCACTCCTTGATTCATGGATCAATCACTTGCAGGTCTCTTCTCCCTCCTGATGGGGACCTGGGATACCTCCACAACCTTGGTACCTTATGACTGCCCTGAAAGTGGTATTGTATAATGTCCGTGGCTTGGGATTGCCTGATAAACACAGTAAGTTGTGGCTCGAGACCAAATGCTTGGGGGAACAGATTATTTTATTACAGGAGACACACTGTCCCCTGCCTTCCCACTCACCTGTATGATCAATGGTTTCTCAGCAACTCTCCTCGATCTAAGTCGAGCGAAGTTGCTATAGACATACATAAACAATGCCCCTTGTCCTGGTGGACCAATTTACTGACTCCAATGGCAGATTCGTTTTAATTCAGTAACGAATAAAGAGTATAAAATTCAGCAATTAATTACATGTGCCACGATTGGTGTTGTTTACATGCTCGAGTGTGAATGTGGCCTACGGTACATCGGTAGGACCTCCAGACCCCTTCATGTTAGATTAGGCGAGCAAGTGAACAAAATCAAAAAAGGACTCAAGGGGTCGTGGCCTGGCTATGGAGGAGTAAGGACGCGGCGTGCCTAAGCTCCGTCCGGTCCGCGGGAATAACAGCAGCTAAAGGGGTGACGATTCCCCCGTTTCTCACCCAGGGTATGCCACAACGACGCTGGACATCCTCCCAGCCCACAGGGCTCTTAAACCCCCATCTGAGGACCCAGGCAACCCCAGGGACATCATTTGCAAACTCCATAAATATACTTTGAAGGAGCGAATTATGCAAAAGATGCGCAACAGACCGGTCTTTGACTTCGATGGAGCCCAGCTGTCCTTTTACCAGGACCTCTCCAGGCGTACTCTTATGCAACGGCAGACTGTTCGCCCACTCCTGGCGGAGATTCAAGCAGCAGGCCTCACCTATCGCTGGGGCTTTCCGTTTAGCCTCCAGGCATCCAAAAATGGCTGTTGGGCCGTGCTGCGAACCAAGGATGACCTCCCCCGCTTCCTTCACATCTTGGAGCTTGGCCCTGTGGACTTTCCGGATTGGCGCAACGTTCCAGATATCCCACTTCCACAGCTGCCGCAACCATGGATCCAGGCGACAGGTGGGCATCGCCCCCGGGGGCGCAAAAGGCAGACGGATGGACCTTCCCCGGGCACCTCTGCCCTTGGAGACGGACTATAGTGTCGCAGAACTCATGGACAAACTGTAGCCTCTTAAAACGACTGAGCTAGCCTATCTTTTTCTAACGGGCACCTAAACCATGTGAAGGGACCCAGAGGCACAAAGCTGTAAGCTTGGACGTATCTCAAGGTTGTTATTGCATCTGACTACCTCTGAGTTCTTATTCAGCATTGAGTCAGGATTTCCGCTGAGCGTTGGACTGCGAGCCCACTTTGTCACCCACTGTTTGGATGCCATCTCCCTTTGCTACCCCCCCCCCCTTTTTACTATTATATTCCTAGACGTCAGTTTTTTGCACTATTGGGGAGCACAAATTTTATAGTTCTTTGTTCTTACACCCTGTTCATTTGGACTCTTGGACCGGACGGGGCGCTAGACCCCGTGTCCCCTTGGTGGTTGTCTACGTTCCCCACTTAGGCCCCACCTAATTTGGTGTTTGTCCCGACTGGGACTTCTAGCTAACGCCCGGGAGGTGGATGCTCCCCCTCTCTCCCTGGGCGGGCTGTTTAGTTAATTTACTGTACCGTGTTCCAGGCCCGCTAGACGGGGTCTGGCCATTATTTACCCCCATTCCCCCCCCCCTTTTTTTTTTGTCTCTCTCTCCTCCTCTTTCTTTTCCCCTCTGTGAGCCACCTCCATTCCCCTTCTCTCTACCCTTCCTCAGTACCCTTCCCCTCCTCTCCATTTTCCTCGTTCCCCATCCTGCCCCCCCTACTTTCCCTACCTACATCAGTGTCTCTCACGGCGCTTCAGCCAACTAACGGTTTGTCGCTTTGTTCTTTAGGTTACCTTTCTCATATACAGGGGAACTTGGCGTGGACCAGACCGATTGAGCATCAGCGACTTCAGGTATGTCGTCACTGAAAATACTGTCCTACAATGTTAGGGGGCTCTGCTCTACGCAAAAGCGCAGCAAGCTATGGCTCGAACTGAAGCGTCTCAGGGCCCAGGTAGTATTCTTGCAAGAGACTCACTTTCGACAGCCAGCACCTCCTAAGGTCCCCGTGCATCTTTACAACCAGTGGTTCTTTAGCAACTCCCCAGTAGCGAAATCGCGAGGCACTGCCATCGCATTCCACAAATCCTGCCCTTTCCGGCCCTCAGAGAGCTCTGTGGATCCACAAGGCTGGTATGTCTTTGTTAAGGGGACTTTGGCCAATGCAAAATTCACGTTTGCAACTCTCTACGCACCCAATACCCAGCAACTTTCCTTCATAGATGTGATATTAGATAAACTGATGGAGTTTAGGGAGGGCCACTTAATACTTGGGGGTGACTTTAATGTTAGCCCGGACCCTCTACTGGATACATCTCATGGCCGGCCTACGCACTCCCAGGCCTTCCTCAGGCATTTTCGTAGATCGTTACAAAATAGTTTCCTTATAGACACATGGAGGGCGATGCACGCATTAGATAGGGACTATAGCTTCTACTCTAGGGTACACGATGTATACACACGCATTGATCTCATGTGTGTGGACCACGGTACCCTGGAGTTGTTGCAGTCAGCTGAAATAGGGAATATCACCATATCGGATCACGCCCCCATTCTGGCTGTGATCCGAGTTCCTGATGGGTCACCGGGGGCTTGGTCTTGGCGTCTCAATGAAAATCTTCTGGACGATGCCTCAGTGGTGGCCAAGGTATCCGAAACTATCACACACTACTTTGCGGAGAATGTATCTGGGGAGGTGGCTGAGGGAGCAGTGTGGGAGGGTCATAAGGCCGTACTTAGGGGGGAACTGATCTCACTGGGCTCTAGACTCAAAAGGGAGAGACAGATTGATTTTCAAAGGGTCCTGTCAGCTCTGCAACAGGAAGAACTTAGACATAAACGCCAGGGGGATGCTGAGGCCCGTAAGCGACTCTTAGAGCTGAGGGAGTTATTCTCACGCCTCCTTGACCGTCGTGCCCACAGACAACTACGCTACTTATCCCATAAATATTACGAACACGGCAACAAGTGCGGCAGACTGCTGGCCAGGGCCCTTAGGCAGCGTAGATTAGCCTCACACGTACACAAGCTTCGTTTCCCGGACGGTACGATCTCCTTACACTCTTCAAAGATCGCATCTATTTTTAGAGATTATTATGCAGACTTGTACCACCTGGACGGGGGCATCTCCCAGACGGCACAGACTGCACAGACTGCCAGACAACGACTCATTGGAGACTATCTTGCCTCGGCAGGGCTCCCCTCCCTGACGCTAGAGCAGCAGACGGAACTTGAATTACCCATTTCCCCGCAGGAGGTGATGGGGACGGTGAAGGCCTTGCCTAGTGGGAAGAGTCCTGGCCCGGATGGATACACTAAAGCGTATTATGCCAAATTTCTTCCCCTGCTACAGAATCACATGTGCAGGTACTTCAATTCCTTTGCTACAGGCCATACAATCCCACCTGAAGCCTTGTTGGCTCATATCACTGTGCTGCCCAAGGAAGGCAAGGGCCCTGCCCTCCCGCAAAGCTACCGCCCTATATCGCTACTTAATGTAGATATAAAAATTTTCTCAAAAATTATGGCAAACCAACTTAAGTATATCATTCCCTCTATTATCCACCCCGATCAGACAGGGTTTATATCAGGTAAGGAGGCCAGAGATAATTCCATCCGGGCCCTACAACTCATTCACTGGGCACGTCTCCACAATGCCTCCACTCCATACCTCATCCTGTCCACAGATGCCAAAAAGGCCTTTGACAGAATAGATTGGTCTTACCTAAAGGCGATTTTAGAGGCCTTGGGTCTGGGTACCCGTATGCTGCACTGGATCATGGCCCTGTATACATCCCCCAGTGCGCAAGTTAAGGTTAACGGCCATCTGTCTCCGGGATTCCCTATTCGGAACGGCACCAGGCAGGGGTGCCCCCTATCTCCCCTCCTGTTCGCTTTGGCTATGGAGCCCCTGCTCAGAACAGTGAGGGCGAGTGGGGATATTACCGGGGTGCAGGTGGGGCTCACGGAGCACAAACTTTCAGCGTATGCTGATGACGTGCTTTTCCACCTGACCAACCCCCTCATCTCGCTCCCTAACCTTATGAAGGAACTTGACATTTTTGGACAAATATCCAACTTCAAGATTAATTACGCTAAATCTGAAGTCCTACCGATTACTATTCCGGAGACGATGGCCGTTGGCTTACAGCAGGCTTTCCCATTCCAATGGGCCAAGGCTTCCATTAAATACCTAGGGATCCAGCTCACGGACCAATTCGATACACTGTACTCCGCTAATTTCCCTTCCCTGTTGAGCACAGTGCGTAGAGACTTGCAGAACTGGAACAAAGCCTCCTTCACATGGCTAGGCAAAGTAAATATACTTAAAATGAATATCCTCCCCAGAGTACTTTTCTACCTGCAGATGCTTCCTATTCCCCTCCCCAGAAGCTTTTTCTCGCAACTCCAAAGCCTCATGATAGGGTTCCTATGGCATAACAAAAAACCTAGGCTTGCCATGTCCGTGCTGCAGAGATCTGAGGAGAGGGGCGGGCTGGGCCTCCCAGACATTCGTCGTTACTACAGGGCTATTGCGCTTCAACATATGCTGAATTGGCGCCACCACTCTGCTACCAAACTGTGGGTCCCTCTGGAAAAAAGCCTGGCAGGTCGCGACCTCGCATATGCCCCTTGGCTTCCGCGGGAACATAGGGGACTTTCGCAGACAACTTCCCCGCTGACCACCCATGCCCTCAGGGTATGGGATCGATCAAATGCCATGTATGCCCTGGCGCCCCCGGGATCTCCATTGGCTCCTCTAGGAGGGTTCAGGTGGTTCCCCCCTGGAGAGCAGGTAGCCTTTTTTGGGACATGGGCCGCTGATGGTAACTATAGCTGTGGCAAATTTATAGATAAGGGGAAGTTGATACCCCTAGATGCCTTGAGGGATAGATACGGACGCTTTCCAATGGACTGGTGGAGATACAAGTAGCTTCACCACTTCACTGCGAACCTGGGCGCTACGTTAAGAGACATAGAATCTCTTACGTCGCTTGAAAGAGTGTTTATAGCAGAGGAACCCACTCCCCACTTAGTTTCTGAACTTTACCGGCTCCTGGGGGCGGTTTCTGGCCCCCTCCGACCAGTCTTTATGAGGGAGTGGGAACGTGATCTGGGGGTCGAATTTACACCAAGCCAACGATCGCTAGTGTACCGATTGGCACACTCCAGTTCCATTAATTCCTGGACACAGGAAACCAACTACAAACTTTTGACTCGTTGGTATCGGGTGCCGGCAGCGTTGGCCCGCATCTACCCCTCGGTCACGGACCTTTGTTGGCGGGGTTGTGGCCAGAAAGGCACTCTCTTACATATTTGGTGGGATTGCCCTGTAATACACACATTTTGGGTCGACATTCACACCTTTATGAAAAATGCTCTGCAGATCGAGATCCCTTTCACCCCATCGCTTTTTCTCCTGCACCTCCACGCTCCTCCTCTGAGCCTCTATACGAAGAGTGTACTCCCCCACCTCTTAAATGCCGCTAAGCGTCTAGTACCTATCTACTGGAAACGCGCACAGACTCCTACCATTACTGAGTCGCCCAAGAAGGTGGAAGATATTAGGGAGGTGGAGGAGTGGGTGGCGCAGTGCAGGGACAGAAGTGACCGTTTCAGTAGGATCTAGGCCCTGTGGCTGCGGCATACTGCTGGCATGGGCCCTATGCCATCTAGCTTGGATGTTGCGCTGTTGGAGCTAGCAGAGCCCTCACTGAAGCTGAAGAGGCCAGTGAGTGGTGACGTACATACCTGAACATGGCGTTTTGCCGAGCCAATCGCAGTGAGATGACCTGTATCCTCCCTTCCTCTTTCAGAGTCTCAGGGCCCTGGGGGGGGGGATTTGCCCCTAGGGGCGACACAGCCTCTGTGGCCCGTTGCTGGGGCCCATGCCTTTGGCCGCTGTCTCCTGGGCATTCTGACGGGCGACCAGTGCCGTGGGAGGCGGAGGCGGGGTCCCGGGTGATGCTTCCCCCCTGACGGAGCTATGCTGGAGGCTTGAGGCCCCACTCCGGGGGGGGGGGGGCGTTTGCCGGGACCCTGCTGAGGGCCGTGGGTGTTTTGCCCCATTTCGGGTATTGACAGCTGTTGGGGGGTGTGTGCCTTGTGCTAGGCCTCTGGAGGGGGTCTCCCCCCCATGATGTGAATCGCACTGGTAGGGCCTTGTTTTCCCTTCCCCCCTCCAATGTTTTATCCAGTTATGTGGTTACTGTTTTTTTCCCTTCTGTCTTGATTTTACCTGATGTTTTGCACAATGTTAGATCTGTTTAACGAGGTCAATTACTCAGGATAGTGATACATTGTTGATTGTATTGTGCACTGTATGTTTTGTTATGTTCTACGGAAACTAAAATAAAAATACAGATTATATAAAAAAAAAAGAAAAAAAAAAAGAAGGACTCAAGTCTCATAATGTATCCAGGCATTTCAAATTAGTTATATAATTTGACTGATTTTTTTTTATTATGTTTTCAATTGGACTGTGGTCGAAATGGCCCCTTGCATAAATGCCCATTAGCGCTCATATATAGGCTTTGGATTATTGCTATAATGGTTCTCTGTATAAATGGACTGTGTCTATTAGTGCTTTGGCCTATTGTTTTTTAAGACCTATTTATGTTATCATTATATTTTTTATCATTTGAGGGCTTAATATGTGTCCCTTAGTGTTTTAAAAAAATTTTTTAGCATGCACTTTATGTGTGACTCCGGGGCGCTTTACGACTTACGGTTTGTCCGGTTGTATATAAGGGTGCCATGGTGATATACTTTATGTAGTTCCCTTTTTGGCCTGAGGAGCCAGTGTTTGTTATTTATTATGTCTCCATGGTTCCCTTTCATGCGCGATGCCTCCAACGATCGGAGGCGTCATGGTAGGGTATTTATAGCGGGTGGTGTGCGTCACTCCTGATAAAGTCCCGCCCCTGGGATGTAACGCGTACGGGACCACGTGACCTATGTGAAGTCACCCGCGTCCTTTGTTCATCCTTGTGGAAACCAATGTTTGCTGTATTTCCTTAGCATTGAGGGACTGTGCCTGTTTTTTAAGTGCAATTTTTTAATAAATACTTTTCTACTGTACCAAACGGAGAGCACCATTTGTACCACTATTATCATTTTATGTACGAACGTGAAGGAGACTATGATCAGGATACCTGAGACCCTATGCTTATAGTGTGTACACCTGTTTCCAGTGATCCTGATATCCGGTGGACCAGCATATGTACCCTTGTGAAGAGGCTGCTTGTGTGACCTGGCTGATTCATTCAGGGGTCCACACACTGAGGTGAGCAGTTAAAATTCACTATCGGTGCAGGTTGTCACTGGTTTGATCGTTCACCTTGTCTGTCCACCGTTTATTGACACTTGATGGTGCGCTCTCATATTATGGACTTTTCCATGTTTTTCTTCTATTGTTTTGTTTGTTTATACGCTGCACTGTTTTTATTATATTGACTTTTTGGGATTTGATATTTTGGCCCTTTTTTTGGTGTTCAGCTGTTGTTGTGTGTTAGATTTTTGCGCTGATTGATCCATCTATACGTTTTAATTAAAGGCACCATTCTAGGCCGTAAATTCACTTTCGCAACCGTGTACGTACCAAACACTCAGCAGCTCACCTTCCTAGACTCCCTCTCCAATTTTAGAGAGGGCCAACTGATCTTGGGGGGAGATTTCAATGTCAAATCCAGACCCCCAGATGGACACATCTATGGGGCATTCCACCTACTCTTCCGCTTTCCTCAAACACTTCAGAAAATCCCTGCACTCCCACCATCTTGTCATTTGCTGGAGGGTACTCCACCCCACCAACAAAGATTTCAGCTACTACTCGGACACTCATACCGTATAGATCCTCATAGATCTGTTTTGCTGAGTTCTGCGGAACTCAAACATAAATGTTGTCTGACTACAGAGCTGAAAGCAGAACTCCAATCCCTTCTCTTGGAGCTTGCCAACCTGCTTGATGTCCGGATATGGGCCCGTCTATGCCACATTTCTCACAAATTTTAGGAGTACGGGAATAAATGCGGGCAACTGCTAACCAGGGCCCTAAAGAGACAACAGGCCTCGGGCCATATAAATAAACTCCAAACCGCAACGGGTTCCCCAGTAGTTCACTCCTCTAAGATTGCGGGTGCCTTTAGGGACTACTATGCCCAGCTCTACTATCTCCCTGCTACACTACCTGGCTCGATGGCAGATCAGAAACAGGGTCATATTCTGAAATATCTGGCAGAGGCCCAAGCCCCCCCAACTTACTACCCAAACTAGCAAACACCTTGAGAAGCCTATTACCCAGACGGAGCTGGAAACAGTGGTAAAAACTCCGGAAAAGGGAAAAGCCCAGGTCCTGATGGATATACAAATGCCTACTACAGTACCTTCCTCCCCTTACTGTCTAGCCCAATGTGTGCCTATTTAAACACCTTATCTTCAGGCACTGCTATACCTAAACAGGGATTACTGGTCTATATTATAGTGCTCCCCAAAAAAGGGAAGGACCACCCTGTCCCAACAGCTACAGACCGATATCACTTCTTAACACCAACATAAAAATATTAGCAAACCGTCTTAAACCCATAATGCCATCTATCATACACTCAGGCCAGGGTTTATCACCGCAAGGGAAGCTAGCGACAATTCTTCAGGCAATTCAATTGATCCACTGGGCACAAACACAGACTGACCACCCACCCTGTCTCCTGCTTTCCACTGATGTTCAAAAGGCATTCGACAAGGTGGACTGGGTATACCTTCGAACTGTAGTCACCAGGCTGGGGCTTGGGCCTAACATGCTCTCCTGGATAACCTCGCTCTATAGCCACCCTAAAGCCCGATTTAAAGTGAATGGAGTCCTTTCGGACACCTTCCCTATTATGAATGGAACTAGATAGGGCTGCCCTCTGCCCCCCCCCCCCCCCTCATTTTTGCCTTTACCCTGGAACCATTGCTAAATAGGATTATCTCAAATCCAAATATCAAGGGCTTCAGCGTTGGGCCAAGGGAACAGAAACTGTCCGTTTATGCTGACGATGTCCTGTTTCATGTGGCTGACCCCCTGATCTTTCTCCCCAATATCATGGATGAACTTCAGAATTTCAGCTTACTCTCCAATTTCAAAATCAATTATAATAAGTTTGAAATTCTATCCTTGAACATCCCATTGAGCTTACGTACACGGTTGCAATCCTCTTTCTCCTTCACTTGGTGCCACGCTGACCTGAAATATCTGGGTGTTTATCTTACCCCCCTCTGCTCCCAGCTTTATAATAGTAATTATGCCCCACTACTCTCCACTATAAAATCAGACTTACACAGGTGGGACAAGGAGACCTTCTCGTGTATGGGCCGAGTCATTATGTTAAAGATGAATGTGTTACCTCCCATAATGTTTTATCTACAAATGGTGCCTATTTACGCAAGTCTTTCTTTTTGATTCTTAACAGTACATTTCTAAAATACATCCGGGGGCGAAGCCCTCGGTTGGCTCTTTGCACCTTACAGAGACCCAAGCGGTTAGGAGGCCTGGGCATCCCAGATATACGCAACCACCCTGCAGCGGGGTGTCCACTAAGGAGTGGGTATCTTTAGAAAAATTTCTGGCTGGCCGCAACTTATCCCATGCCCCATGGCTACCCCAGGCACATAGAGGTCTGTTAGCATTTGTTTCTCTAATGACTGCTCACAGTTTGAATCTAAACAGGTCAGGACAGCTCGCCCCTTGGTTCTCCCCACTGACCCCCCTAGGAGGCTTCACCTGGTTTGCCTCAGGGGAACACACGTCTTTCTTCTGAACTTGGATGGCAGACAGTGCGGTAGGTTCTTCCAAGACCAGGGATTGATCCCATTGGGGAAATTAGATACGGTAGATTCCCCTTAGACAATTGGAGATATGGACAGCTTGAACATTTTGCACGTGCTTTACCTCAAGCCATATGCTCCCCTACCTCCTCCACTCCTTTTGAGAAGCTGTGCATGGCTGCCAATCCAATACCACACTCTATATCTGTCCTGTATGAGATGCTACTAGGGCAAGGGGAAAAAAATATAAGTTCGAGAATGGGAAAAAGACCTGCAACATGAGTTTACTGAGCTGCAACTGGGCCATCTATAACACCTTACTCACTATTTCTGTTGACACGAAAATGCAGGAGAATGGGTTCAAAGTAATGACTAGATGGTACAGGGTCCCTACTAAGTGCGCTAAAATATCTTCAACCTCCTCAGATGCTTGCTGGAGCGACTGTGGACATATGGGTTCATTTTTACACATTTGGTGGGATTGCCCTAAATTACAACCTTACTGGCAGGACATTAGAACCCAAATATACCTCATATTGAACATAGACATCCCCGACTCTCCAATGGGCTTCCTTCTGCATGTCCCCACCATCCCTCTCAGCCTTTATCGAAAGTCGGTACTGCCTCATTTCCTGAATGCGGATAGATTAATCCCCATCTACTGGAAAAGCAGACAAGTTCCAAGCCGCTCGGAATGGATTTGTCTTGTGACTGACATTAGGGCTGCAGAGTAATGGATGGTGACATAAAAGGACAGACATGATAAATTGTATGGAATTTAGGCCACTTGGATTCATTGACGATGTAGACGAGGCCCACACAAACACACATCCAACGGCCACCGTCCCAGTAGGAGGAGTGTAACTGTCAGAAATGCTATAGGCTTGACTTGATCATCCGAGAGATTTGATACACGACTGCTAGCATAATTATTAGAGTGCATTCTTTCTTTTCTTTTTGTTGTTTGATTTTAATGTTTTATGTTTTCTTTATCTGTTTGCCATCTGGCTATATTTTTTTTCTGCCCAAATCAGTGGTGTCTGTTCATTAATGCCACTAAAGTTTGGTAACAGGGCTAGAGAAAAATGAATAGTGATATGACTCATATGCTTTCATGAACACCAAGTAGACGCCTTTGTCTCCAACACCCTCTATGTTGGATGGCCAACCAGGTCTTACATTATGTACTCTGTTCAAATACCTGCTTGGCCCCCACACCCCAGA
This sequence comes from Lithobates pipiens, assembly GCF_037356315.1. Taxonomy (NCBI): domain Eukaryota; kingdom Metazoa; phylum Chordata; class Amphibia; order Anura; family Ranidae; genus Lithobates; species Lithobates pipiens. The sequence goes on along the minus strand of NW_027507790.1, from coordinate 40,297,465 downwards.
ACACCCCCCCATGTTGAGGGAATGTGGCCTGGAGGGGGGGCTCGCTCATCCCTACCCCCTTTCCTGACCGGCTGGGCTGTGTGCTCAGATAAGGGTCTGATATGGATTTTGGGAGGGCCCCATGCCATTTTTTCGGAGTAGGGGTTCCCCTTAAAATCCATACCAGACCTAAGGGCCTGGTGTACAGTACCCTGTAGCCGAGAACCAGAGCGATAGGATCACGCTGGAAATATTCTCGCGGGCAGGTGCTGTAGCTGCCCTTGCGTCGTATTTGGTCCGTCGGACCAGCATACAGACGAACAGGCTTCCCGATAGGAACTTGGTCCGGCGGACCAAGATTTAAAACATGTTCTATTTCTAGGTCTGTCAGACTTTTGGGAAGAAAAAGTCAGACAGAGCCCACACACGATCGAATTGTCCGACGGATTCTGGTCCGCCAGACCATGTCTCCCAGAAAGTCCAATCGTATGTACGAGGCCTAACAGTCCCCATCCTTATGTCAGTCAGGGTCTGCCTCCTAGGCCTGGTGGGTGAAGTGGTACCTTCCAAGGCCCATAGAACTTTGCTTAACATTTTATTATTCTATGCTTGAAAGGCTATTCTTTTACATTGGAAAAAGGCAGTTGCCCCCATGCTATCCTTTTGGAAGGGTCTAGTAATTCTATGATGCCATTTTATAAGGTGATGTGTTTCTCCAGATTGCAGGAAAAAAAAATGGGAAAAAGTTTGGGAAGCTTGGTTATCTTCCACTTCTACTGCGGGGTGATGCAGTTGACCAATTCTTGGTAGGTACTGTTTAACTTGGGGGATTTCCCCCTTTTATTTGCTGTTCTGTGGAACTGTACTCCTATGCCCATTCAGGTATTGGTTCAACTTCATTCCTCCTGTAGACATAAAGTTCCACGGTCCCATTCTCCTTCCACTAGTCCTGAAAGTTTACTGAAATATTGTGATGTGATTTCCTTCGTTATAACAGTTTGGCGCATACTCCATCCTGTCCTAAATGCCTCACTGGGATGAGATGGTGATGGGGGGGGGGGGGGGGGGGGGAGTTGCAGGTATGTAGGGGTTTAATATTGTCAGTTACTGTTTCCTGTTAGTTAGAAATTTAGCCACTGCTTCTCTATGTGTTAGGCCCCTTTCACACTGGGACGGTGCGGGCGTCGGCGGTAAAGTCATTTTAGTGGCAGTCTGCGGCCGCTAGTGGGGCAGCTTTAACCCACGCTAGCGGCCAAAAAAGGGTTAAAACCACCCGCAAAATTCCGGCTCTTTGCCGGCGGTATAGCCGCACTGCCCCATTGATTTCAACCGCTCCAAAGATTTGGCTAGCAGGACTTTTTTCCCGTCCTGCTAGCGCACCGCTCCAGTGTGAAAGCCCTCTGGCTTTCACATTGGAGTGAAAGGGGCAGTTTTTTTCAGGCGCTACTTTTAGCGTTGTGGCGCCTGAAAACCGCCCCAGTGTGAAAGGGGCCTTATGTACGCCCTATGTGGCCGGTTACAGTGGCATCAGTCTTCTGACTGCGCAGGATTGTTTGCACTTTACTTAAGTCCCAGTTCACACTAAGGCAACCTGACAAGCGACTTAGGCGCCTGACAAGTTGTGCTCCATGCAGTGCAATGGAACCGGTATAATCAGAGCGACTCAAGTCCTGTACCTTTTGGGCCGACTTGCGTTGACTGCAGGTTGCGCTGTACAGGGCAGCTTCAGAGTAGGTCAACTTTGAAGCCGCCCAGTGTGAACAGAGCCTAAAACTTTAATAAAAAGAATTAAAAAAAAATACGACCTTAGCATAATAGTCCTTCCATTTTTCTAAAAGATACATTTTTGAAGATGATCATTTTGAAAAAATGTCAAAACAACCAACTAGTTATTTAGTTGGTTTGACATATGCTTTTTACAAGTATCTTAAAAAAAAGTTACATTTATCATTTTGAATAATGAAAAGACTATTATGCTATGGTTTCTGTATTTGATTGTCATTTTATTTTTACATTTTCTTTATTGTTGTGCTTTAGTTTTTTTTCTGGCATATTCACATTATCACAGATCCTGGTAAGAGTGTTGTGAAGTGTTAAAAGATAACTTGTGTATAGTCCTCTTGAAAGCCAACTTTCTTTGTCACCTTTGTGTCCAATCTTGCATTGAGCAGTTTCTCCTTGGGGCTAAGCCACTGCCCACATTCAGAACACTGGCACATTACTTGGGAAATGCAAATGTTCTCTGGAAGCAAAAAAAAAAAAAAAAAAAAAAAGTATAAAAAAAAATCCTAATTTTAGAAACGGACCCATAAGCATGCAGATCAGGAATATCACAAGTCCTGATCTGTGTGTGTGTTCTGCATCAGTGGCTTACAAAGTACAGAAACCACCGGTTCAGCATGACAGCCAGGTATCGAGCATTTTCAAAAGGAAAGGTACACTATGGCAGCTGACATTTTTATAGTACATTTCTTTCATGTACATGGAATATCTGTGCTGGAGGAACTCATACTTTTTAAATTGCTAGCACTGCATATGTTGCCATCTCTTATTAGTATTATTAACAATTTGTTACCATATATAGTAAGAGACGACAAAATGACATTTATTCTGGAAAACTGCCACGTCTAGCTTCTTTCCCATAGTGCAAGGCAGAGTATATTTCTTAGCCTTCATTACAGAAGTAGGCCCATTTTTCTGCCCACATATAACCTAGTAGTCACCTTGAAATCTAGGCAGCACCATTTTATTGGATGTGCGTCTACAATGTTAACATATAGTGAATAAAGATTCAATTGCTTGCAAGTGATTTTATCCAAAGAATCTGCTTTGCTTTTTGTATTTCTTCCAGCCTCCTGCCCTGGCCTTGCTGTTCTCAGAGAAGTAGGACCAAGCATGCAGATCTCATAACTGACCTTCAGCAGACAGAACATTCCTTTCTGACTTATCACTCTAATTCCTCACTACTATACTGCATAGGCAGAATGAGAGCTCAGCCGTACGGAATGGAAAAAAAACAAAAAAAACAAACAATGAACACAGATGTATGTAGTCACCTACCTTAAAGAACGCATTCATTTTAACTGTAATATATGCTGCCATATATAACCAAGTTCTTATGGCAGCAGTGAAGAAAAGGATTAGTAGGGCATCCAGTCAACTAGCTTTTTCAGAATACCGAAATGGCAGATACAATGGGGGAGAGTTACTAAAACTGGTGCAGCTCTGCATAGAAACCAATCGGCTTCCAGGTTTTATTATCAAAGCTTAACTGAACAAGCTGAAGTTAGAATCCGATTGGCTACCATGCACAGCTGCACTTCTGTGTGCTCCAGTTTTAGTAAATCCACCCCAATGTGTTATCAGCACAGGTTTCTTTAAAACTCTTAGAAAACTGAGTTTTGGAACTTGTGTACATCTGTCTAACGATCAGCTTCTGTCAAATCCGGGCAGTGCTTGCAGCCAATAGCTGAGGTGCTGATCTCTGCATTCTAACAGGAAGGGGGAGTCCCTGCTGTCAGAATACAATGGGGGGGGGGGCGCGACCTTGCATCCACATTTTTCGTGTTGATGCAGAAATCTGTTAGGTTTTGTTTTTTTTCTTCATTGAACCTGCTGGTCGAGGGAGAAAAAAAAACAAACAAACCAAAACTATATGCTTATACCCTGCTTAATTACCAGTACTTCACCGATCTCCGGGGCTATTGTTATATTTTGACCTACCTGCATTCAATCAGCCACAGAACCAGTATAAATTTTCAAGTCAAAAGGTATGCTTTGTGGGGGGTATCAGTAAAGCTTTTAAACAGTATTAAACCCAAAAGAAAACATTATATTGCAGCTTACCAATTCGTATGTGATTGCGGTATTAGTTTCCCTTTTTTAGGCTTTCTTCTATTTTCATCAAGTAATCCAGACAGCCAATTTGATTTTCACAGCACAAACACTCCAGCAGACTAATTCAGTTTACATGGATTAGACAAACCATTTAACGCTGGCAGGGGGGATTAAAATGATTAGCTTTTTTTTATTCATGCAAAACTTATTTCAAAAGGAAAAAAAATGGTTGCTGTAACTTATAATAAAATGTGAGCTGGAGTTTGGCTTGAATTTGTTGAAGTAGTTCTAAATCTGCTAACAAAAAGTGTTACTAAACCCACAACAGTAAAATCAGTCTGTATATGAAGTAAAGCAGGATGGTTATACTCACTGTGTAACCTACGGGGTTAATCCCGCGCATTGCGTAAAAAGGCTGTTTGATCCAGTCTTCTCTGATCCTCCCCTTCTTTTACTGTCCCGATCCATCTGCTGATAGTACAGAGCCTTCGAGACACTTTGCACAAGCTCAGTTTAGTGTGTATTGCTAGTTTTTTTTTGGGTGTGATTGACGCAGGGCCACTCAGCACCATCCAGAGGGTCCAGGAGTTCTGCAACCTCATAAGACAGTCAGAGTAGAATGAAAACTCCTCCTACAAGCTTTAAAACCAGACACTGATAAAACAAAAAAAGTAATAAGACTGCTATATACTGCTGATGAGAAAAGGTATTTAGCAGTTTATATTTACTAAGCTCAGGAATAGTGAATTCAGGGTCCTGGATTTAGTAACACGTTAACACTCCCCCCCCCCCCCCCCCGACTGACAATGCCGCTTTTGTGCCCCCTCTGCTCATTCCTTCAGAGTACAGGGAGGTGTATTACCCCCCAGATCACTAGGTAAAGCAGAATGGAAAAAACAAAGAAAATAAAAATGATACAGCCATTGCATCGAAGGATTGGTAAGCTGCAATATGTTTTGGGTTTAATACCGCTGTAAGATAGCATATTTCTCCTGTTGTAGCCAATATGCAAATTTAAACATGTTAATCAAGTGGATCTTTTGTATAAGCCTTATTATTTGACTGTATTTATCAAAAGGGGGGAAAAAATGATGTCCTAGACTACAGAAACCATTCTGACTTACATACTGAAAATAGCAAAAGAAAAAAAAGACCAGATGAATTTTCATACTGACCTACGGATGAAAGGAACTTTCCCTGGATTCAGTTTTCTATACCGTACTAGGATCTGGCACAGTCTATGATGTGGCTCAATAACGAAGTCTAGAGCATATTCCTTATCTGTAGATGCCAATCACATCATGAGCAAGCAGCAGATGCCACTCATAGCAGCAACCTTGGACAATCATAAATGCTGTCTGCTTTATCTATCCTGATCACAAAACTGTTACCATGGAAAACTGGTGACATCACACTGTCTCCAAGGTGACAGCTTTAACTACCTTTTAATGCATCCTTCCTAGTAATAACAGAAAAGGATTTACAGTGTGTGATAACCCATTTGCTGCTGGGGCGTCCTTTGTAATTGCAAGTTACACAAGGAATATCGTTTAGTACGGAATCTATGTTGACATATCAGTAGCCACTCCACATGCATTATGTTTGCAGGATGGCAAAATTAGGCGAACACATACCACCAGGAATAAGAATGTGAATTCTGCGCAGAGATCAGACACTTTGTAACAGTTGCAGCTCAGACCAAAGCATGTGTTCTGCAGCATCACTCCCTCCAGTCCCATTGCCATGGAAACAGAAGCTTCTATAAATCTCATTCTGTTGCTGTGGAAACTAGCATAGACCTTCCCCATCTCTTCCATTACCTGTATTGCAGTATGAATTATTCAGGTCACATCCAAAGAAATCCAGGACCACTCAGCAATGCTGCACCGCCAAAGTACAAGGGGCACGCATTACAGGACGTGTGCCAATCATGCAGCAGACATTGAACTGTATTTACCTAATAGCAGCCGGTGTAGAATTCCTAAAAAAAACTAGATGCAATTTCCTTGGTTTAGGTAATTAAAAAAAAATAAAAAAAAAATGGACAGGTTGTGTAATAACGTGAAATACCAGTTACACCTACATAACATGTTTCCCAGTTAACACTGATGATAGCTGTACAATTTTCTGTTTAGGAATCTTAGTAAGTATTTTTAAATGAGATTCGGATTCTTCATTAGGCAAAGAAAAGAAAATTGTAATTGTAGCATGATCTAATGTTAAGGCTTGTTTACACCAGGTGCAGTTGAAAATGCTGTATCAAAAAGCATATGCAAGAAAAATGAATTTATTTCAATGAGACTACTATTGTGATGCATTTAGAAAAAGTACAGCATGCTGCTTTTTTGTGTGTGTGCATATAAACACACTGCAAATGCAACTCAGAAATAAAAATAAATAAAAAAGCCGAAAAAATGTACCGTAAAACACATGTTAACATGTATGAGGAACTGCACACTGAAAGCTGGGATTGTGCTGTAAGTGGGATATATAGCATACCTATTAATAGGTATAGTGCGGACTTATCCCTCTATCTAAACCAAGGAGCAGACAGGTAGGTAAACAGGCCTGAACTGAACTGACGGTTGTGTATAGTTTTACTAAATGTACAATGAGTAGCATAGCATTTTATATAGGTAAGCCTGCATTGCAACTGCATACAAATTAATCATGTCTTGTTTGAGCAATAGAAAATACATGCTAGTCGTTTTTCCAAATGATGTGCGAAATCAGTCAACTGGACCTAATATGGCATCATTACTTTAAAAAAAAAAAAAAAACACATGGGCCTGAATAAAAAAAAAGACACAAAAAACAATACACCACTCCTGGTCCCTGTTGTGTTACCTCCATGGATGATTAGCTTTCACTACCCAGAAACCACTGCAGGGGTCCAAGGGGTTGACAGCTGCGGCCTTCTTCCACTTCTTTCCTTAGGGTTGCTGGGATAGATCAGAGCAATTCCAATTGGTCAGCACTGGCAAGTGACCGTTTTCAACAATTGGAGTCGCCCCTATCTGTCCCAGCATCCCTAATAAAAAATTTTAAAAAAAGGGGTAGTGCCTGCGGCTTTCAAACCCCCGACTGTTGCACTGGCTCTGTGGTCAGTGAAAGCTACATCATTCATGGAAGTGCAATCTGGACTGGGCAGAGGGAGATAAGGTGTTGATGGCGAACCTTGGCACCCCAGATGTTTTGGAACTACATTTCCCCTGATGCTCAACGATACTGCAGAATGCATTAGCATCATGGGAAATGTAGTTCCAAAACATCTGGGGTGCCGAGGTTCACCATCACTGGTATAGCATGTTACCCTTTATCCAACAGCCATTATTTCTCAAGTAGGAATGGCCAGCTTTTCTTTAAAGTGGAACTAAACTGTCAATCAACATTACCTATTTTTAAAGGATAAGTTCACCTTCATGAAATAAAAAAATATATATATTTTTGCAGGGGGAAAATTTTTTTTTTTTCACAGGAGCCTACAGAGCATTGCACCTGCACACTCTTCCTACAGCTCTGTGGCCATATCTATGTGGGCTGTCAGTTTCAAAGCTATAGGAAGTGTAAATGGACTACGAGCACGTTGATCAGCATGCTTGCAGTCCATTGAAGCTACAAGTCTGTCTGCTGCAGTGGAAGTTGGGACTTGTAGGTTATTAATTCACATATAACTGTGAATGAATGATGCAGCTGTACAGGCATAGCCACCTAGATTATGAAAGCGACAGTGGCTGCAGGAAAAGAGAGGAACCCCTACCCGCTATCATAGGGAGAAGGAAGCTAAGGGGGGGGTGGGTATACTTGAACATGTTAAACCCCAAATATGGGTGAAATACTTAAACTATCCTTTAATCATAGGCTTAGTAAATAGCTAAAAAGAGTAAATTTAATATACTTTAACATTTGTTTTTTACACATTTCAGTGGCTTCCTTCTTTTTGACCTTGGTCAAAATGATGTCATACTACCCATGAGTCTTCATGGGCATCTTTTTTATCTGGAAGAGGGTCTCTCTCAGGTAAGCCCACCCTCCTGTCTGCATGCTTGAGCTAAGGGCAGGTGGATTTCAGAAAGTGACTGCTACAAAAATTATCTGCTCTTACTTAAGTTGGTCATGGCTAGAAGTGCTAGCTAGGGCATGTTTTTTGCCATGAATGGATAGGATTACTGTGAATATAAAAAATGAATTAAATTGCATTTTTCAATTTGTGGTGGTCAGACAGTCGAGTTCCGCTTTAAGGCATGTGATGGGAAAAAAAAAAATTCTAGGACAAACAATTCTAGAACAGAAATGCTTTCATTAAGTTACTAACATGTGATGTAATACTGCAGTAAATATAAAAATAAGCATGCAGTGGTGTGGTCATGTAAAAGTAATAGTACATAAGGCAGATATATTAACAGATATAGACATCCCCACTGAAAATAAAATTGCTTTATTGCAAGAAACCACAGGGAAGATGTGTGTTGTACCAGATTATTGATTCACTCCTGATCCTACCAAGAAGCAAGTGCAGTGACTGAAGCTCTGACCTATGAAATAGGAATATGTAGTGCTTCTTAGGTTCATTTTATCAACAGACAAGAGGCTCAAGCAAAAATAATATCCTCAAAGCAGCATTTATTTCATCCACGCATTTTCAAAACATTTATATTGGGTGTCTGGCATTTTATTGGCATCCATCATGAACAGGCTAATACACACTGTGCAGATGCAGCCAGTCCTGAGAAGGACTGTCCTACACAAGGCTTACAACCAAATAATGAGGCCCTTTACCAGAATAATTAAGTGATTAGAAAACAAATGAAAAAAACAAAAAAAAACAACAACAAAAAAAAAACACAGGAACTTTTAGGACGTTCAAACTCAGAAGGGATGTAGAATTATAACACCATAAGTTAAAAGGGCAAATAGAAACTTCACAAAGCTCACATTTAAAAACGTCTATTGTTAGCTAACAAAAACAGGTGGACCCCCATTTCCCACTAGGGGAACTGCAGCCATTCACAGCTGGAGCTGTGCGCTGCCTTCGTTGTGGGAAGAAAGGGATCAGAGGGGGGCATTTACATGCAAAAGGGAATGCTGCACAAATGGAAACTAAAAACAACTTCTTTACAAAATAAAAACGGGACCACTTTGCATCTTTCCAGCCCGTAAGTGCCCTATCAGCAAGGAGAGTGCGGGCGCCTCTCTGAAACTGCAGCCTCCCTTATCCCCTGAACAACGGCGAGGGCAACCCGAGAAACGGCTGATGTGCCAACGCAATCCAGCAATGCCCAAAAGAACGCCGCGAGAGCCCGTCTCCCCGGGCACGCAGCAGTATGAGCAGTTGTGCCAATGATACGGATATGATAAGCACAGGGACATGTCAGGGGCAGCGGTGGGGGAAGAGGGGGGAGGGGGGGTTCGGCATGTGGTGAAGGGGAGAGGGTAAGTAATGGGCTGTAGCAAGACGCAACACCCTCTTTAATTGTTGCCTTCTCCGGTTTCTTCGTCGGGCTGGTCACTTGTCCACAGGGTCAGGTTGTCACGCAGGAGCTGCATGATGAGGGTGGAGTCCTTGTAGGAATCCTCGTTTAGCGTGTCCAGCTCAGCGATAGCATCATCAAAAGCCTGCTTGGCGAGGAGGCAAGCTTGTTCGGGGCTACCCTGTATTTCATAATAAAAGACTGAGAAGTTGAGAGCTAGGCCTAGACGAATGGGGTGAGTAGGCTGCATGTGCTCTTTGCTAATTTCAAAGGCCTCCTTATATGCACCTTCAGATGCCTCCGTTACGCTTCGCTTCCTATCCCCATTGCCGACCTCTGACAGGTAACGATAGTAATCTCCTTTCATCTTCAGGTAGAAAACTTTGCTTTCATACTGGAAGTCATTGCAATTCTTGATGAGGAACTTGTCGAGCAGCGCCAGGACTTCATTACATACAGCCTCCAGTTCAGCTTCGATCTTTTCTCTGTACGTTTTCACCTTCTCCAGCTTCTTCTCATTCCCATCAGCCAGCGTCTTCTGCTCAATACTGCTGATGACTCGCCATGAAGACCTTCGCGCACCCACTACGTTTTTGTATGCTACGGACAGCAGGTTCCGGTCTTCGTTAGACAATGGCTCATTGAGTTCTGTGACCTGCAAAACACAAGCGTGAAATGATTTTCAGCATGGAGGGACTAAGACCAGGAGCAAAATGGATTAAACAGACGTCTTCAGCCATAGGTGATCCATAAATAAACTAGGGACGTCAGGCTATCCCTTGACACGTACAGACAGGTCACCACACCCCATCACTGCATTCTAGACATGGAAAAAACCCTGACCATAGAACAGGCTGCGCATATATATTATATGAAATATATATATATTTTTTTTTTTTTTTATCAAATTTTGGCTGTAATTTGTCTATAGATCACACCTTGAAAGTCCCACATTACATGGTTTTGGGACATAGTGTAATTTTTGATCCCTTGTCCTACAATGCCTATGGTTCTATAAGATAAAAGATGGAGATGGCCAGACGTGTCCCCTCCAGGCACGACCAGCGTAGACACACACCGCTCATACCCTCAAGCCCAAAAAAATCAACCCCTGCCATTGGTCAGGAGCCCAGCCTGGCACAAGGTACCCCACCCTACCATTGGGCACACACAGCATCCTCCGCACCGATGGGTACCACCTCACCGCATCCTACAAAGACCATCACCAGCTCATCCTGATCTCAGGTCATCAGAATGCCATTTTCATTCATTGCAATTCTATGCAGCAAGATCGAAGATTTCCTTACATGGAGGGTCTTATGATCCCTCCAGAATCGATCCTATACATTGGGAATGATCATCGATATATGTCCTTTATTTGATCCAGGCAATGTGCTGTATGAGTGCATGCCGAAGCAGTGTGCCCATAGGGGATCATTATAGAGGAAGGAAGGACACTGCCATAGGTAGTAAAGGGAACCCGGACACACATGCATTCCCACTTACCGCTCTCATAGCTGCCGCCATGTCCTCGTATCTCTCCGCCTGCTCCGCCAAACGGGCTCTCTGGAGCAGCTGCTCCCGGTCCGCCATGCTGTTCTCCGGGCGGGTCTCGGTGTCGCTGGCACTGCTCGGCTCTCGCTCTCTCTCGATCAGCCTCTCCGAGCTGATCCCGGTTCTGCTGCCTAACGGTACTGCAACCCGGGGCGCACTATGAGTGGGCGGGGCCGGGGGCGTGTCTTTCGGGAATATTTCTAGGTGACGTCATGAGCTATTTATAGACCCTAGAATGGGCATGCGCACTACGTTTACTGCAATGCACAGCAAAGAGGTGGAGAAGAGGGGGAGGGAGGGGCTGAGCAGCAGAACACATGGCTCCGTGCTAAGAACGGGGAGCGATGTGCGGCTCTAGACATTGCGGGGTTTAGGGCAATCGTGGGTTGGAGAGCAGGAGAAAGGTGGGGGACCCCCAAGTCCTCTTTGGTGGGCATTGATGCTCTTCCTTCTGTGAACTGTCATTTAAAGGAGTATTCCTCCACTAGGCAATGGCTAGGAACACTGCATACCGAGGGCTGTAAACTACTAGTTGGGGAATCTATCATCTTTTTCTGTCTGATGTCAATAGAAGGAGTACTGCACAATGACTGTGCCTGGCCTGATACAATACAGATAGCAGGCAGGTTAAGCCTGGGATGTTCAACCAATTAAAGTGGAATTTTAGTCAGAAAATTAAAGCACAGCTCCACCCAAAAGAGGATTCTCCACTTGTCTGCCTTCTCTTTCCCTTCGATGCCACATTTGGCACCTTTTGGGAGAGGGGGTTTTGACAGGTACCCACTTCCAGGTCAGTTCTGAAGTTTCACCCCTTTCCCCCGTAGCTTTGAGCAATAGGAAACTGGCTTCACTGCCGCTTTCCCTTAGTTAAGATGGCAGCACCTGACAGCCTATTGAAAAATGGGCTCGGGTGAGGACACTGCTGGACTCCTGGACAGGTACGTGCCCTAATGTTAAAAGTCAGCGGCTACAGTATTTTTAGCAGGTGACCTTTATTTTTATTTTTCTGAAGGAGCCCGGAGTTCCTCTTTAAGTGCTGCTAGATCACTTTAGGTTGGCCCCTTCTGCAGGTATAGCTATATAAAACCTAAAAAATAAGTGTCTATACTGTTTAAAATCCAGTAACAATCAGTTCTACTCTTCATTTTTAGGCACTACTGAATTTGTAGAGGCCACTGACAGCCTTAAAGGAGAAGTCCAGCCTGAGCTAGTTTGGCTGAGCTTCTCCTAAGAGTCACAGGGGTACAATTCATTTTGCACTCCTGTGACCCGTTTTCAGCAGAGAATGGTCTGAAGTCCACTCTCTGCTTATGTCATTGCCATCAGTCCAGGCACTACGTCATTCCAACAATGGGAGTCTGGATCTGCCAGGTGCCTGGACTGATAGCTGTCACAGCTGCTCCCCATCCCTCCACAGCTCAGCGCTCCAGTGAGTGTGGAGATGCTGATTAACGGTCAGCAGCTCTCTGCTCAGGGAGCTGTGAGAACCAAGCCATCAGCGATGTTCGATCACTCGGTTCTCAGTGTAGAGGCGCCGGGGGGACCGATGCTGCATCCACCTAGGTAAGTATGATGGGGGGGGAAAAAACCCAAACCCATACTTCTTTTAACCACTTCCCGACCAGCGCATGCCAATGTACGTCGGCAGAATGGCACGGGCAGGCATATTGGTGTACAGGTACGTCCAATCTTAAATGCCCCCGGCGGCGGGCTCGCGTGCTGGTCGGGACCCCCGTGAGTCCAGTCACGGGTCCTGCAGACTCCATCGCCGCGGGCATACCCTCGATAGTCTTACAGGGCGGCCGAACTGGGAGATGCTGTTGTAAACAGCATATCCCCGTTCTGCCTAGCAACAAGTGACGCTGATCTCTGCCCCATGTGATTGGAGCAGAGATCAGTGTTCACTAAAAGAAAGCCCAGCCCCCAACAGTTAGTAACACACCCCTAGGAACACTTAACCCCTACACTGCCACCCACTGGTTAACCCCTTCACTGCCAGTGTCATTTACACAGGAATCACTGCATTTGTATAGCAGTGATTACTGTATAAATGACAATGGTTCCAAAAATGTGTCAAAAATGTCTGATGTGTCCGCCTTAATGTCGCAGTCACAATAAAAAAAAAAATCGCTGATCGCGCCATTACTAGTAAAAAAAATAATTAGTAATAAAAATGCCATAAAACTATCCCCTATTTTGTAAACGCTATAACTCTTGCACAAACCAAATCAATAATTGCTTATTGCGATTTATTTTACCAAAAATACGTAGAAGAATACGTATCGGCCTAAACTGAGGGAAAACATGTTTTTTTTAATATATTTTTGGGGGATATTTATTATAACAAAAAGTAAAAAATAATTTTTTCAAAATTGTCGCTCTATTTTTGTTTATAGCGTAAAAAAATAAAAACCGCAGGAGTGATCAAATACCACCAAAAGAAATCTCTATTTGTGGGAAAAAAGGACGTCAATTCTGTTTGGGAGCCACGCCGCATTACCGCGCAATTGTCAGTTAAAGCGACGCAGTGCCGAATCGCAAAAAGTGGTCTGGTCTTTGGCCAGCAAAATGGTCCGGGGATGAAGTGGTTAAGGACCGCCCACCGTCATTTTACGTCAGCTGTTTGAAGAGGAATACCAGGGTTATGGCAGCAAATAGCTGCCATAACCCCAATATACTCTCCAAGAGCGGACGGTCCTCTTTTAGATAAAAGTGGTCTCTCTGGCGGTTTCGCTGCAAGATCACTTTTATCAGGGGCGAGAGAGGACCCCGCTGCGCTCCCATCGTCTCCACTGCTTAACTGTCAGTTAAAGCGGCGCAGTGCCGAATCACAAAAAGTGCTCTGGTCAGAAAGGGGGTAAAAGCTTTCGGGGTTGAAACGATTAAAGTGGAAATTCTTTTTTGTTGCAAAAAGTATTGCAATGACCACCATTTTATTCTCTAGGGTGTCTGGAAAAAAATCTATAATGTTTGGGGGTTTTCAAGTAATTTTCTAGCAAAAAATAAAAATGTTAACACCAAGTCTGAAAAATAGGCCCAGTCCTTAAAGTGGAACTTCCGCTTTAAGCACTCCTTGCTCCTTAACATGCAACATTTGGCATGCCATTTTTTAGGGGGGGTACCTTCTTTTTAGTGGGACTTCCTGTCCCACTTCCTCCTTCCTCTTCTTGGCCACCTAGGCGACTCCTCCTCTTGCCCTAGGCAGCCCCTCCCTGCTAGCAATCTTCTGGGACACGTAACAGGTCCCAAAAGATTGCCTGGCCAAGCGCAGTGCATGCCCAGCCATGAAGCCGTAAGCTGTAACGGCCGGGTGCCCACAGTTGCTATGATGGCACCGCAGAGAGGAGCGAGGCTCCAGGCGCCCGCATCGCTGGACCGTGGGATAGGTGAGTGTCTGTTTATTAAAATTCATCAGCTACACTTTTTGTAGCTACTGACTTTTAATAAACCAAAAAAACGTGTGGAACTCCACTTTAGGTGGATGAGCAAAAAACTTTACCCATAATAACTTCCTTCTTGCAGGAGGCTGCAATTTTGCTAAAGACCAGAGCCCCTGAACAGCAGTAAATCATAAAGTGGAACTAAACCCATTGATTTGACAGTTTCAGAAAACAGTTAAATTCCTGAAATGCCGGGGTTGCTAACTGTCACATTTGCTTGTGTCCTCGACCAAACTGTCAAACCAGCAAATGGCTGGAGTCATAACTGATCACATGTGCAGCATCATGGCAGTTGCAGTTTAAACAGAGGCAGCTTCTTTGACTGTTAGGCCCCTTTCACACTGAGGCATTTTTCAGGCGCTACAGCGCTAAAAATAGCGCCTGAAAAAAAACGGCTTCTTTCACTCCAGTGTGAAAGACGGAGGGCTTTCACACTGGAGTGATGCTCTAGCAGCATGGTAAAAAAAAAGACCTGCTAGCAGCATCTTTTGAGCGGTATATTCACCGCTCCTACCCATTGAAATCAATGGGGCTTTGCGGCCATTTTTAACCCCTAAAGCCACGGTAAAGCAGCGCTAAATATAGCCCCCACCGCCCTAGTGTGAAAGGGGCCTAAAGGATAGGAGGCTTTAATTCTCCTTCGCCCTCACCAGTGCAAGTCTAATCCCATAGAGGAATAATCAGATGGGCTGGTTAGATGAGCAATGAAGGTACGGTCAGCACTACCCTCTCCATAAGAACAAATCACACTCACACAAGGTGTTATTTTTGTGTAACTGTCAGATAATGGAGCTTGAAAAACATCTTTCAGCCACCAAAGGGGTGTATTTACACCTCTACATAAAGGCTATAATGTGTGTTTACCGTTTGTGTGAATTCACATTCTATTTGTGTATTCTTTGTGTTGCGTACACGCTATTGTACATTTAAAGGAAACCATGTCCATGCTGCTGCTGAAGTCAATTTCTGCTACAATAACACAAAACCATCCAGCACAGTCCTTTCTGCTTTTCTGAAATGTGCCCCCCAATTTCCCTATGCTGCAGTGTACAATACTGACAACCCTCCTTTACTTTCCTTCAGCTGCAAAGTCCACCATGTTGTTCTGTACAGTACAGCAGTCCTCTGTATTTACAGATGAAAACTCCATCCTAATCCTCTGCACAGTAAAGCAGCTGAGCCTTCCCTGCTAATCTGCACAGTATAACACCCTCTTGTAATGTTTAGCAGCAAAGTCCTCCCTGCAACACACAGCACCAAAGTCAACCCTGCTTCTCTGCAAATTACAGCAGCAAAGCCCATCCAACTTTTCTGCACAGTACAACAGCAAAGTCCACTTTGGTCCTCTCTGTTTACAGACAGAAACCCTACTAATCCTCTGCACAGTAAAGCAGCGGAGTCTATCCCTCTATTCTGCTCAGTATGACACCGGTGCCTAGCCTATTCTTCTGCACAGTGCAGCAGCTACCTTGCTACTCTAGACACTACGGTAAGGCCTACCATGTTTCTCTGCACATCACAGCAGTAAAGTCTACCCTGCTATCCCACACAGTATAGCAATAAGGCCCACCATATTCCTCTGCACAGCAGCAAAGTCCACCCTGCTTCTCGCACATTATAGCAGCAAAGTCCACCTTTGTTCTCTGTACAGTCCACACTGCAGTGCGCATCAGTAAAGTCCCCCCAGACCTCAGCTGACGCAGAAAATAATGCTTGTTTTTTTACAGGATGATCTAATACAGAGCAATGCACAACTTAATCCACAGTTCCACAATCTTCGGTCTTGGCCCTTCTTGTCAATGCAATCTCATCTCTTACAAGTGGTCACCACTGGTCCACCATTGTAACCATTGTAATATAGAAGTGCTTGTCCACATTCAGAGACTGTTGGAAGTATTCAAGCGGTCCAATTGAAACATGGGCAACAGAAACAAAACACTTACAGACCCACAAGACCAGCAGAACTGGGGACTGCCTACAGCTGAAAGGAATTCCTGAAGAATTTTTCACCCACAGATGGCATGAGATGAAGCCTGTACATCCACCTGGTAAAACCTGGAGGAAAAGTGAAGAGAACACCAGGTGGCAGCCTTGCAAATCTTGAAAACAGTAGCTGATCCTGAAAAACTCAAAGCATTTGCAGATCTAGTAAAGTGCACCTTAACAGGAAAGGGTTGAAACCAACACCTTAAACCATAAATGTGGATGATCTGCCTGAGAGACCAAGAAATGACGGAGCAAGAAACTTGGGGATCATCAGTAATGACAAAGAGCCATTCCTAAAGGAAACAGCGGCTTTGAGGTGGACACTCACAGAAGGAACTACATCCAACAGTGGAGGGGGTTTGCCTTCTGATGAAGCTGAAGCCATACAGAGGGAAGGAAGAACAAGTCCTATTTGAAGTGAAAGGGCAAACCACCCTACGAAGGAAGGAGGCTCTAGAAATCAATACAACCTTGTCCCTGTGCACATAAAAGGGAAGTATAAATGGATACATATTATAGAGTATACAGTGCTGGAACTAGCTCCCATCAAAAGCGGGAACATGGGTAAATCCAGCCACAATACAAAATAAAAGCTATAATATATATATATATATATAAAAACCAAGGGCTTACCTCACTGTACATTCATATAAATGTCCCCATCTATTGCACCATATAGCAGGCAAAGCCTGCTTTTCATAGTCCCCAACCTGGTGAGTCAGATGCGTCATGCCTGACGTCTTAGCTCGGGCTTGAACCCCTCAGTGCGCGTGCACGAATAATCACTACAGAAACATTATGTTGTGCAAAATACAAACTAATAATAGTACCAATTTTGCAGATTTAATTATTTATTTTGGTACTAGTATTATTTTGCATAACATGTTTGTATAATGTTGTTCTTTTCCTTTATTTGTGGACCTGTGGGGGGGGGGGGGGGGGCGTTTACCCTCCAGAGTACGCTGTCACTTTAAGGACCTTTCATTTTGCAGCCCAGTGTCGCGTTGTGCTCCTTTCCTTTTCCCCTTGGCAGATGTGCGATTTTCCTGGTGTGGGGATCATTCCCGAGGTCCTCTGGAAGCGCCCCCACACTTGTGCAGGTCTTAGCTCGGCCCGCCCGACCCTTTAGCTTGTGATACCTGCGATCACGCGCGATTATGTTGCACACTGTGGGGGGTTAGGACCGGTGACCTAATGCACGGCGCATCTGACTCGCTGGTTGGGGACTATAAAAGCAGGCTTTGTCTGCTATATGGTGCAGTGGATGCCGCCTGCTCCAGGGGGAGGACATTTATATGAATGTACAGGGAGGTAAGCCCTTGGTTATATACATATAGCTTTTATTTTGTATTGTGGCTGGATTTAGCCAAGTTCCTGCTTTTGATGGGAGCTGGGTCCAGCACTGTATACTCTATAATGTGCATCCATGTATGCTTCCTTTTTCTCTATATATTTTTTAGACCTCATGCTCCAGCTCTGTGGCTTTAGCCTAATCTGAGGTGTTTTGCTGAGGTCTGGTATTCATAGGGGACTAGCAGTTTGGTCCCACCTTTCATCCTCTACTCCCTCTGGATCTATGCCAATCTAATTGGTTTAGTAAGATCAGTTACTTGGGTACCTAGATGGCGATTCTCCCCTTCATTCCCCCCTTTTCCTTTGACCCACATCCTTTCCTTTGCCTTGTCCCCCCCTCTTCTTCTTTTCCTCTATATTCCCCGTTCCTCTCCCCCCCCCCCCCTTCCATCGCCCAGGAGTCTGTTTACACACTATACAATATACTTTTTATTATCTTAGTCACTCATCCACATGTACGTGTCCCCCACAGCTGCTGTAGGGGAATTCTCTGGGTGATGCCTCAACCTTGGCTGTATGTGGTGTCCTTTTCGGTAAGTGACAGCATCCTCTTTGCCTTTTCCCTAGCATACTGGCAAATACTAATTTCAGACATTCTCCTCATGAAGCGGTAAAGTTCCATGAAACATGTTGAGGAATACATGATCTGTGTGGACCCACTATACTTCTGTCCCCCTAGGGGGGCATATCAAGTACTAGTGACACACAGGTACTTTTTCTGTATATTTTTAATATTGTTTGGGCATGGAATTTGTTGAACATGTTATGATGTATTGGGATATCTTATTTTATCTTTTTTTGTATCAATAAAAATTCAACTTTTTATAAAATCATCTGTGTAAACTGTCTAAACTGGAACCGACATAGTCCATTCTTTCCTTGTTCATGGAGCACCAGTAGGGGACTGGTCTCCATTTCCACTTCTCTTCCAATAACTTTTGAATGATGGTGCCCCTTACTTTACACAATTTATATGTTTTGAGGCCTAGTCTTTCCCTTGCTACAGAAGACTCACAAGGACTGCATGGAAGTCTGCTAAAGCGTGCAGTGACACAGGCAGGTTGGAAGACATGAACCAAGGAAAGACTGAGATCAGTTTTCTAGCATGTAGCCCCTGGAAACCATCTTCAGGTGGCCTACTCACAAAGTGAGTCTTCAGAGACAGGGTCATACCTGTGCCATGGCTCTGGACCCCAAAAGCATTCTTTGACTGTCACAGTACACAAAGCCCAGTGCCCAAAAGACACATTCTAGGCTAGCCCAGCAATTGTGTAGTCCATCATGGTCCAGGTTTGGCTTCTAAAGCTGCAGAGGAGCTACTAATCCAGATGGCTGCATATACTGACCAGCTCAGCAGCTAGTGGCAGAACCTTTATTGGAGAAAAAAGGTTACACTTTTCTAAGCAGAACAGAGGCAAGGCATCAATCAGGGACACTAGCAGAAACTGAGGCTTGCTAGAAGTAGGATGGATTGTACTTGGCTGGCCAATTTTTTTTGTTTTCCAGTGTCCAAATACTTCTGTAGATGACAGTATACCACCAACAGTCTCTCAATTCCTAAAGAAAACTATTCTCAGGTAAATTTTACAATAAGCCTTTAAAAAGTCTGCTTACTGAAATAGCATTATAGTTGCCTTTGAGAACTACCTGGTTCCCAGAATGTCACACAATATCACATATAATTGCTCAGTGATGTGTAGAAGTTTTTGTGCTTTGTTGTTCACCAGAAGTATCAAGGAAAGAAGGAAATTTGACTAAATTTAAATTCAGAATCTTGGAGTACAGTATAGAGCACAGGCTTAATACTCAATAAACTTGGGTTATAGGCTACATTAAGGATAGCCGAACACTGGCAAAAGCTTTGCTGGGCACACTCTTCCTCCCCATCCCTCAGGCGTACTCCTATAACCCCATGACTTCCATGAGTCCTTAGGTTTTTAACAAGCAATGCAGGAATGGGGGGGGGGGGGTTGTTCTGTGTCCAGTACTGTACTCCCGAGTTACTGACTTGAGGAGTAATTAAAAATTCCTATGAGCAAAATTCTACAGTACAGGACATAGGTTGGATGTTAATAGGCCCTGGGATGTCCCCAATAAATGAAACAGAGAGGCGGGCACAGCAAGGCAAACAGAACCGTGTCAACAGGCCCAGCAAACAAGCCAGGGTCAAAGATCTAAATCGGAGAAAGTCTTGTAGCAGTCGAAGGATGCATTAGCAGAAGCCTAAATATCCACCTGGTAAAACATAGAGAAGGTATGAACTGAAGACCAGTTAGCAGCCTTACAGAGCTGAGCAGCAGATGCTTGATGTTGGAAAGCCCAGGAATTGCCAACTGATCTGGTGGTACAAGTGTGTATAAGTTTTTTCCATTTTTCATGTTTTTTTCTGTTTTTTATTAAAAACTATTTTTTGAAATACAGAAAAAAAAATGAAAAGATCAATAAGGGAGTACCAGTATTACCAATCTAGTCATCACTGCGTATGTCACAATGTTCATAAGGGAATTGCAGATAAAAAGGGAAATGGCAACAGAGAGTGTAATTGAGTAACATAACAATGGGAGTGAAACATGCCTGGAGTAAAGCTGGACAAGCATAAAAAATTCAATGCACAATATCACTGTAATACCTTGGGGTGCAGTGATAATATACACCTTGATAGACTCCTAAAACCGAGGTGCAAAAATAAAATAGGACGGAGAAAATAACTAACAACTGCAAAAGATAAAGAAAAGAAAAAGGGGGCACATGGAGAAGGAGAAAGATTAAGTTGAAGGAGACAGGAGATCGAAGATATAAGAGAAGGGATGAAAAAAAATAGGAGGGAGGGAAAGGGGTACAGGGTAGGGAGAAGGGATGACCACCAAAAGTCCAATTATCAAAAGGTAGATCCAATATTTCAGGTTTCTACTTTGCGTTTTCTCTAGGAGATTCAGGTTTTATGGCACCTTTAAAAAGTACTCCGTTCCCTGGCCAAGAGGGACTCCATATGTTCAATGTGACCTATTTTGGGGGCCCATTCTAAGAGCATAGGAACCTGTGGTGAACACCAATGGTGGGGAATAACCGTGTGTGCAGTGAGGAGAGAATATCATAGCATGCCTCTCTTAGTGAGTTTTATGCAGCCTGGATGAAGAGAGAGGAGTGTCACCTGTTGGGAATTAGAGACAGGGATGTCTGAAACCTTAGCGTACAAAGAAAGAATCTGGGCCCAAAATGCCTTGATGGGAGGACGTCCCCACCATATACAGGCGCATCTCATAAAATTAGAATATCATCAAAAAAGTTAATTTATTTCAGTAATTCAATTTAAAAAGTGAAGCTCATATTTTATATAGATGCGTTACACACAGAGTGATATTTCAAGCATTTCTTTCTTTTAATTTTGAGGATTATGGCTGTTGAAAACGCAAAATTCAATACCATAGAGAATTAGAATATTACAGAAGACCAATTAAAAAAAAAAAAAGATTTTTAATACAGAAATGTTGGCTTACTGAAAAGTATGTCCATGTACAGTATAGTATTCACTCAATACGTGGTCAGGGCTTCTTTTGCATAAATTACTGCATCAATGCTTCCTCTTGACAATACCCCACAGATTTTGCTGGCCAATCAGGCACAATGATACCATGATCATTAAACCAGGTATTGGTACTTTTGGCAGTGTGGGCAGGTGCCAAGTCCTGCTGCAAAATGAAATCAGCATCTCCATAAAGCTGGTCAGGTCAGCAGAGGGTAGCATGAAATGCGCTAGAATTTCCTGGTAGAGGGCTGCGCTGACTCAGGACTTGATAAAACATAGTGGACCAACACCAGCAGATGGCATGGCTCCCCAAATCATCACTGACTGTGGAAACTTCACACTGGACCTCATGCAACTTGGATTCTGTGCCTCTCCACTCTTCCTCTAGACCAGTGGTGGCGAACCTTGGCACCCAGGATGTTTTGGAACTACATTTCCCATGATGCTCATCCACTCTGCAGTCTACTTACGCAGTATGGGAAATGTACTTCCAAAACATCTGGGGTGCCAAGGTTCACCATCACTGCTCTAGACTCTGGGACCTTGATTTCCAAATGAAATGCAACATTTTCCACAGTCCGTAATGATTTGGGGAGCCATGTCATCTGCTGGTGTTTGTTCACTGTGTTTTATCAAGTCCAAAGTCCATTTCACTAGCTGTAAGCCATAATCATCAAAATTAAAATAAAGAAATTACTTGAAATAGATCACCCTGTGTGTAACACATCTACAGTTGTATGCAGCACTTGTTTCTTTGTTATTTTTATTCACAAATCCATTTTAGCGCAGGAGTACCCACTTTTATACATGTACAGTTGTACTTATAAGTTTACATCCCCTGGCAGAATATATGATTTCTTGGCCTTTTTTTAGAGAATATGAATGATAACACAAAACACTTTTCTTTCACTCATGGTTATTGTTTAGCTGAAGCCATTTATTATCAATCAAATGCGTTTACTCTTTTTAAATCATAATGACAATAGAAACTAGCCAAATGACCCTGAAAAGTTTACATACCCCAGTTCTTAATACTGTGTACTGCCCCCTTTAACATCAATGACAGCTTAAGTCTTTTGTGGTATTTGTGGATGAGGCTCTTTATCTTCTCAGATGGTAAAGCTGCCCATTCCACTTGGCAAAAAGCCTTCAGTTCCTGTAAATTCTTGGGCTGTCTTGCATGAACTGAAGGTCTGAGATCTCCCCAGAGTGGCTCAATGATATTGAGGTCAGGAGACTGAGATTGCCACTCAAGAACCTTCACTTTATTCTGCTGTAGCCAATGGCAGGTCGACTTGGCCTTGTGTTTTGGATCATTGTCATGTTGAATTGTCCAAGTACGTCCCATGCGCAGCTTCTGCAAATGTTTCTCCAGTATTTTATGATAACGTACTGCATTCATCTTGCCATCAATTTTCTTTTCAAATTTCCTGTGCCTTTGTAGCTCATACATCCCCAAAACATCAGCGATCCACCTTCGTGTTTCACAGTAGGAATGGTGTACCTTTTATCATAGGCCTTGTTGACTCCTCTCCAAATGTAGTGTTTATGGTTGTGGCCAAAAAGCTCAATTTTGGTCTCATCACTCCAAATGACTTTGTGCCAGAAGGTTTGAGGCTGGTCTCTGTGCTGTTTGGCATATTGTAAGCGGGATACTTTGTGGCATTTGCGTAGTAATGGCTCTCTTCTTTAGCGACTCGATCTTGCAGCCCATCTTTCTTCACGTGCCTCCTTATTGTGCATCTTGAAACAGCCACACCACATTTTTTGAGAGAGTTCTGTATTTCATCTGAAGTTGTTTTGGGGGGGGTTTTCTTTGCATCCCGAACAATTTTCCTGGCAGTTGTGGCTGAAATTTTTGACCGTGGTTTGGTTTCACCAGAACCCCTCATTTTCCACTTCTTGATTAAAGTGTGAACACTGCTGATTGGCATTCGCAATTCCTTGGATATCTTTTTATATCCCTTTCCTGTTTTATACAGTTAAATTACCTTTTCCCGCAGATACTTTGACAATTTTTTAGCTGTCCCCATGACTCAAAATCCAAAAACATCAGTGCAGCACTGGATGAAAGATGCAAGGGACTGTCAGGAGTCCAGAAACTCATTGACCTTTTATACACACAAACGCACTAATTACAAGTAAACAGATCACAGGTGAGGATGGTTACCTTTAATAGCCATTCAAACCCCTTTGTGTCCACGTGTGTGTATGTTATCAGGCCAAAATCACCAGGGTATGTAAACCTGTAGACATCATGCCAGTATAACCAATTCAGCTGGAGAAAGTCATATGACGTGAACCCAGGGACAAGTGGTTAAAAATGCTCCCTCTCCTAACACCTTTTGCGAACATATCTAGGAAAGATATATATATATATATATATATATATATATATATATATATACTTACCTATTTTCAGCCCGCTCTGGTCCAGTGACACGATCCTCTCTGTCATGCAGCAGCAACTGCAGGGGAGAGGAGGAAGCGCTTGACAACGGCTAGTAAAGCATGGAGCAGTGACGTCACCCATAGGCTCCTATGGCCTATCTGTTAGCTCTCCCTCCTCTCCTCTGCAGTTGCTGCTGAATAAAACAGGGGAGCCAGGTCACATGACCAGAGCTGGCTGAAAATAGGTTGTATATACATTTTGTTTTCACAGGTTAGTCAGCATGGGTGTTAGGAGGGGAGGGAGTATTTTTAAGAATAGTTTAGTTCCTCCTGGAATTTTACTTTAACATAATCGAATTACTGTGCATTAATGTTTTTAAACTCCGGTTTCTATGTAAAGTGTACAACTATACGTGTACACAGATGCAGTCATATTCAATTATTGCATATGCAGGCCCTACTTTGTAAAGCCACACATTGGTTGTGCTTTAGTGCTCCTTCTCACAATAAAGTCTATGACTTGGCCAACCTACTGTAATTTAAAAAAAAAAGTACTTCCAATGTGGCGTACTTGCATGATCCAGTTGCCAAATGATCATTGTATAAACTTTCACAAGTTCACATTGTCCATGTTTGTGCCTTTGGAAAGGAAAAGGGGGAGCGCTATGGTGTAGCTTGCCTGTCAGTGTGTTTGGTCAGGAAAATCCATCTAGCCGAATCAGGCCATACCTTAATGTCTATAAGGACTAAATGGTATTTAAGAGCTGAAGGTCCCAGGAGCCGCACATCAGAACAAGACCCTCTGTGTGTGAACAAGTGGCAGTCTCAGCCTGAACCCCCACCAGGCCATGCGTGTTTCAGTTTGCCCACCTGAGCGTCACTATGAGTAAGCTTCGGTGGGCAGAGTAAAATGCATTGGGGGCATGGCCAGGCAGCGGTCCAGGCTAAGACTGCCACTTGTTCACACACTGCAGTTCTTGTTCTGATGTGTGACTCCCAGGACTTTCAGCTCTCATCTACCATTGTCAGGAGCATGGGCAGGCTTCTTCAGGGTCAGCACTCACAGCAGCAGGCACAGGACTATATTCCTTGCAGCCTGAGCTACACACCATGGATTCGCTGTAAGGACCAAATATCAGAAAGGAAAGTTATTGCACTAAGCCACATAGAGCTCTATGTTTAATACAATAACAAAAATATAGAAATGCAACAATGTAAAATTACAAACATTGTAAAAATAATTTAGGGCAAATACTGCAATTATAATTCAAAGCATGTTTACTGAAAATAAAGTACACTTTCAATTTAGGCACCTTTTCAGACAGAGCAGACAACATCAAGTGGATCTGCCTCCCCGCTAAGCAGGCGGATGATAGCTTCATGTCCGCTACCCCATGCAGAGTGGACACAGACACAGCCTACTCTTCCTATGGGGCAGTTGGATGGAAACTGATCGCCTGTCCGTTTCCATCAGACTGTCATCCAATCCGATCCCCATCCGTCCAGCCGTTTTTGGCGGACCAAATCAGATGGTGTCAGCGGACACATGTTGGCCCGATATCCGCCACTCAGTAGAAAGTTAGGCATGGTCCGATCGGGTCCGCCTGAAAAACTGACAGGTGGACCCGATCAATCCATCAGAGTGAAAGGGGCCTTAAAGGAGAACAATAATAAACATTATGGTTTGAGTGGTCTATATACTTCAAATAGACAATCCAATGTATGTATTTTTACAAATACCTTTTACTTTAGTTATTACTAGTTATCTGTGTTGACTGAATTAACATGGGGGCTTGGGCTACACTAACAAATCAGTCTGCTGGCCTACCTGTGGGGCCTGTACACACAGGCTTTTATTTGTTTTAGAACTGCATTTATCTCCATATAAGTCAAAGGAAATACAAAAGTAGCGTGATGAAGGCTGATGCAGCTTAGAACAGTCAATTGCAGGTCAATTTGCCTGAAGGCAAATGTACCTTTTTCAAGCTACGCTGTCCTCTGCTCTTGTATATGAAACACACATTGTATAGCAGCATTAATCAAATCTGACATCTTAAGCCCTGTAAACATGGCCAGAGTGTCAGGAGACATCTGCCGGTGTCTTGTCAAATAGTGTCCTCCATCAGATAGTGTCCCCTGCGTACTTCGCATGTGCAGTACACAGGAACACAGATTCCGAAAATTGCCGAGGATGAACGGCGCCTGCGCCGTGAGTCCAGGTTCTATCCTCACTATCCAAGTGGACATAGAGTTAGAATAAAAAAGAGCCGAGCGGAGCGAGGCCGAGCCCGAAGCGTGGCGAGCGAAGCTCGCCCGCGAGGGGCCCTCTAAAATTCACAACCCTATGTCCGCTTGGATGGTGGGGCTACCACCTCCACTCACGGCGCAGGCGCCGTTCAGCTTCGGAGATTTTCTGAAGCTTCGTCTGCTCCGTACTGCGCATGCGCAGTACGGAGCGGACACCATTTGATGGCCGGACTCTATTAGGCAGAACACCGGTTCAAAAAATACCGGCCGACATTCGGCCCGTGTGTATGTGGGTCTGTCCTAAATGGAAAACCAGCAGCCAACCGACTCCCGATCAGCACTCTCAGCCAATGGCAGAGAGCCCTGATAGGAGTGTTCTGGGGGGGGCGTCCCCTGTAAGAACACAATAGCTTAGTGGGGGAGATAGCTGGATTATTAATAATTATGTTAATTAATTAAATATATTAATTATATTAATGTCAGTGATGTACAGCAGGTCTGCTTGTATTTCTATGTAGTACCAAACGAAAAGCTTTTAAGCATTTTGAAAATGGTGCAAGGTAATCAATAAACTATTCTAATCAGTTTTGTTGTTGAGGAGAAAACCAAAAGCTTTAGACCTGGTTCACACCTATGCATTTTTGGTGCTTTTTTTTTGTAGAAAATGCATTACAGTCCATTTAACATGGTTTCCTATGGGACACGTTCAAATCTATACTTTTTTTCAGCTACTGAGTTTTTAGAAGGGTCAGGGACTTTTTTTAAATGCAAAATGGTGCTTTTTTGATTCAATAGTCTTCGATGGAGATGCTGCAAATGTAGTGCATTTATGGTGCATTTTTGATACGTTTTGCCTTCTTTAATTTGCCCAATAAATTGGCCAAAGAAAAAAAAGCATAAAAACGCATCACGTGAAAAACCTGTAAAGAATTCACTGTAAAAAGCACTGCAGAAACAGATCAAAAGCAAACTGCATAGGTGTGAACCAGGCCTTAAAGGTGAGCTTAGTGCACCAGTAAATAAGGTGCAAGCCAACATTGCTATCACATATTTCCACCAGCAGAACCAACACAGATACCCAGTTCCAACTATAAATGAAGGTACTTAAATATATATATATATACACACACACACACACACACACACACACACACACACACACACACACACATACTCTTTCATGTTAGGCACACTATAAATAAAAACATTTATGATAGCCGTACTTTCTGACTTGAATGATTTCAAATTGGTTGTTTTGAGTCATTGCACTTTGCACCACCTTGTTAATAAAACCAACATAAATGAAGCTTATTGCTATTGAAGGTCTTCCTTCCCCATAGGGGAATGACTAGATTTACCCAGCCAAGGTCAGTTCAGACCATGTCCAGGATCAAGAAGAAGCGGTTGATGCAGGCATTTGGTCCTCATAGAGGTTTAAGGAGGATACAGAATCAAAAGCAGACTTGCACATCACCTTAAGCCAGTCGCCAGAGACCTCTACAGCAGAAAAGTTTAAGGTTCACTTGTGTGCATCTTCTCCAGACAGCTGGCCCAAAAGTTAGCAAGTCTGTTATCACGATTTGCACAAAAGTCAGTAAAATCCTTGAGCAGACGATCAGCAAATCGCTCATCCCCTGTGCCACTGGACCGCCAGGTTTTGGTCAGCATAGTATTATAGGCCCAATGATAACCTATTCTTTCTTCCCCAAACAGACTCTGAGTTGATGAACTGGTGGAATTTCTTCTCCGTCTCTGCTGACCTGAGGCATATTTCCTTTTTGAATATGGCAGCTGTAAAAATACAGTACCTGTGAAGTAAACATAAAAATCAGTTTTTTATTAGAATCCATGTATTATGAAAAGTAAAAATTAAGGAAATAACGGGCTTCCAGGTGCCAAAGTTAATCCCGAGAAAATGGTGAGTACACAATATTTTATAAAAGGAAACACGTGGAGACCCTTGATCACACTCTGAATCTCTGCCCTGTTTATATTTTCATTTATGTCAATGTATATGGTCACTACATTTATTGCAGTTAGGTAGTAAAGGAAAAGCACTCCTCTGATTGATCATTATTGGAGTGATCCCAGAACTTTGTATTTACAATACAGGTTTTTATGCTGTACACATTTTTAATGTTATTAGCAATACAGGTTGTGTACCTGCCATTTTCTCAAACTTTGTACCTGAAAGTCCGTTATTCCTTCCATTTTTTGCTTTTCATATTTCCTTTTGGATGTGGTGGCATAGGTGTCATACCATGACTCCTTTTTATATCTCAGAATCCATGTATTAGTTATTAGGCGTAAAACAAGCAAAGAAAAGATGCAAAGAAAAATAAAAAAAATGATGAGGAACATATTTTAGACTTTGCAGTATCTAAATTTACCTGTCACATGTATGTATTGAGGTTTATTTTCCGATGGGAAGTTGAAGGCAGATGCAGAATATTTGTCCTGAATGAAACCAAACCTATGTGGAAGGGGAATGAAAAAAGGAAGTTCAAGAAAAATAAGTTTACAAATAGCAAATATAAAAAATTGTTTTTTTAGTAAGTATGTTACCTATATGCAATCACTTCCTGCAACAAGTGCATTCTCTCCCAATAGGTCTCTGGCTCAAAACCTGAAACAATAATCCCATAAATTACGGTCTATAGCATCTCTTATACAAGGCACTCTTGTTTTGTTTCATTTGTATGAGCATATACAAACAAATGAAGGTATATTGCAAATCAATCACTTTAACAGCTTTAACATGTTAATGTCATTTAAAAATATTGAAAATGACTTTTGTAATTTGCAGCTTCCATTAAAATAACTCCTGATGATTCCGCCATGCTGCAGTCAATCTTGGAAAAAGGCTGCACAAGCACTTAGGCTTTCTGGGAGGTGGGGGCTGGAACATGGAGGAGCATAGTAGGTACACGCCACTCATCCCTTTAAAACCTCTACTGCACTAATGTGCAGAATAAGCACTAATAAGCAGTAAAGGGTGATTTGACTATGGATGTGTAAAGTAGGTGAGCATGCATAACTTAAATAAAGTTTTTTTTCTCCCCGTGGAAGTAGTCCTCTGGAATATCCCTTCTGTAGGCAGCACATATAGCTTAACGGGATTCTTCCTTTTTTACTTGTCCTTTAGGCCGGGTTCACACCGCTGCGATGCGGGAACGCCACGAATCCGCGGCGTTTTCCCGCATCGCATGACTCCCGCCAGCAGTTCACACTGCCCTATGCGGACGGCTGGGAGTGTCAATGATATGTTAATGACACCCCCAGATCCGTCCGCATATCGCAGTGCGATCTGCCGACTCGCACAGGAATCGGATCGCATGGTGTGAACCCCCATGCGATCCGATTCTGTTGCGGACCAAAAAAAAGGTCCCGTGCGAGTTTGCTGCGGGAGCGATGCGAATTCAGCCATACTATCTGTATGGCTGAACTCGCATCGCTACGGAGATCGGATGTGATTTGCGGTGCGAATCACATCCGGATCTCCCCCCGCAGCAGTGTGAACCCAGCCTTAAGTGTGTGTATAGATTAGAATAGTCTTGAGCCAGGCATATGCCTTGACTCGGGGTCTATTTTTAATTTTTTTTGTTATGTTTTGCTCCGTTTTTTTACTACTTTGTAAAATTTCTTTAGACCCTTAAAGGTCTAGTTTCGGTAGACAACCTGCAATTGTGATGCATAGTTACATTAATCTGGTTGAAAAAAACCTCAAGTCTAGTTCAACCAATAAAATGTGACTGCTTAAGTTTGTTCATCTTTTGTACTGAAGCTGGTGTTTGCACTTATGCCGCGTACACACGATCAAACAATCGGGTGGAAAAGTCCGGCAAACTCAAGTCCGCCGGACAATCTCCTCGTGTGTAGCCTCCGGCAGACTTTTTCGACCCGAAAGTACGGCGGACTTAGAAAGTAGTTTTGCACTCCAATCTTCCTGCCGGACTCGCATTTCGGCGGACAATCTGGCCGTGCGTATGCCAGTCCGCTGTACTTTTGAAATGAAGGGACTTTTCCCGCCCGGAGAAAAGTCCGCTCATTTCGAGCGGGTCTCCAGGTAGGCGGGGCCCGCGAAGGAGACATCGCTGGCCCCGCCACCTGGTATGGACTTAAAGGGGAACCCCAACCCCCCAAAAAAAAAATCGGCATGGGGGTTCCCCCCAGGTCCACATCAGACCCTTGTCCGAGCACGCTACCCGGCCGGCCAGTAAAGGGGGGTACGAGCGAGCGCCCCCCCTCCTGAGCCATACCAGGCCGCGTGCCCTCAACATGGGGGGGGCGCCTTGGGGAAGGGGGGGCCGCGCGACCCCCCCACCCCAAAGCACCTTGTCCCCATGTTGATGAGGACAAGGGCCTCTTCCCGACAACCCTGGCCGTTGGTTGTCGGGGTCTGCGGGCGAGGGGCTTATCAGAATCCAGGAGCCCCCTTTAATAAGGGGGCCCCCGAATACCGGCACCCCACCCTATGTGAATGAGTATGGGGTACAATGTACCCCTACCCATTCACCTGTGAAAAAAGTACAAAAAAAACACAACACAGGGTAAAAATAGTTTATTGCACAGCTCCGGGGGGTCTTCTCGCCGGACTCCTCCGCTATCTTCTTCTAGCTCTTTTGCTAGTGGAGGAGCCCGGCTTTCTTCCTCGCCGCCGCCCTTCTTCCGACTTCGGGGGTCTTGTCCCCCTCTTCGGTTCTTCTGCCGGGCCACCGCGCCTTCTTATAGCTCTTTTACAGGCGGTGGCCCGGTCTTCTGTCGCCGCTGTCGTCGTCGCTGCCGCCGCCTTCTGTTCTTCTCTTCAGATCTTGACTCGTCGCTCCCTCCATTCACAATGACGGGGAACGGGTGCGCGGCAACTTATATAGGGACAACACCGGATGATGTCCCCGCCTATTATGATGTCACAGTCCCAGCATCCTCTGGGACTGTGACACCATAATGGGCGGGGACATCATCCAGCGATGTCCCTATATAAGTCGCCGCGCGTTGCGTCGGAGCCATTGTGAGTGGAGGGAGCGACGAGTCAAGATCTGAAGAGAAGAAGAGAAGAACAGAAGGCGGCGGCGGCGACGACGACGACGACGACAGCGGCGACAGAAGACCGGGCCACCGCCTGTAAAAGAGCTATAAGAAGGCGCGGTGGCCGGCAGAAGAACCGAAGAGGGGGACAAGACCCCCGAAGTCGGAAGAAGGGCGGCGGCGAAGAAGATAGCGGAGGAGTCCGGCGAGAAGATCCCCCAAAGACGGAAGACCCCCGGAGCTGTGCAATAAACTATTTTTACCCTGTGTTGTGTTTTTTTGTACTTTTTTCACAGGTGAATGGGTAGGGGTACATTGTACCCCATACTCATTCACATAGGGTGGGGTGCCGGTATCCGGGGGCCCCCTTATTAAAGGGGGCTCCCGGATTCCGATAAGCCCCTCGCCCACAGACCCCGACAACCAACGGCCAGGGTTGTCGGGAAGAGGCCCTTGTCGTCATCAACATGGGGACAAGGTGCTTTGGGGTGGGGGGCCGCGCGTCCCCCCCTTCCCCAAGGCACCCCCCATGTTGAAGGCACGCGGCCTGGTACGGCTCAGCGGGGGGGGGGGTGCTCGCTCGTCCCCCCCTTTCCTGGCCGGCCGGGTAGCGTGCTCGGACAAGGGTCTGATGTGGACCTGGGGGGGGACCCCCACGCCGATTTTTTCGGCCTTGGGGTTCCCCTTTAAGTCCATATCAGGTGGCGGGGCCAGCGACGTCTCCTTCGCGGGCCCCACCTACCTGGAGACGTGCTCGAAATGAGCGGACTTTCCTCCGCGTGTGTGGGCGAGTCCGTTCATTTCAAAAGTACGGCGGATAGTACGGCGGACTTAGTACGCCGTATTAGTCCGCTGAAAAAGTGCCGTGTGTGGGCAAGTAGCCCGCTCGGAAAGTCGGACGGACAGTCTGGCGGGAAGTCTGCCAGACTAAGTCCGTCGGATAGTCGGCTACGTGTGTACGCGGCATTATGTATACTGAATGCTTGTTTTGTCTTCAAACTCTTCAATACAACTTTATTATAGAAAAAAGTTAGTTTGACTTGTTACACACCTTCGAATAGATGGTCACTCTCAGCCTTTACTAGGCAGTTAATATTAAGGGGAATGAAGAGCTGAGCACGCAGGGGGTCTCCATATAAATAGCTTGGCAATGCAAACGGACCCTCCAAAACAGGCACAAGTAGAAAACCACAGGAGTTTGCTTTCCTATGCCAACCCTGAACCTAAAGAAAGAAAAAGCAGGAAATGTCTGGCAACAAATTCTACAATGATCCAAAATTCCAAGAGAGCTGAAAATATAATAAATAAAACAAACTGATAAAGTACAAGGACAACCGTGAGATATAAACAAAGCCCTCACCATTTCAAAAAGCACTGCAGCAGTCACAGCCATCCAGTGCAGCTTGATCTCAAATGCAGCGGTTAGAGAGAAGTTTCCATGGTAATAGCAGCTACACCATTCCAGTCTATCTGTTCGGTTATTAACATCCACATCTAAGGTTACCGTTCTTTGCTCTGGGACAGTGGCAGCTATGAAAATCAAGGTCACATAAGATAAAAACGTATATATCTATATTTTACAACTGGGAGAAACTGAAAGGAAGAATATCACACAAGAGGAAAGATGACCAACAGATAAAATATGAAAAAGTCAACAGAATCACACGTGGCAAAGAAAGTTTACAGTTAGAGAGATTAAGACTATAATGATAAGCTGGAGAATGCTACATGCAGCCTACATACAAAAGCATGCAACCAAGCAAGGGTGTGAAATGGGAAACAACCAATGATTGACGAGTGATCAAAATTAAATATGTCACAGAAAAATAAAAATAAAAAAAGACATTTTAATTATCTCATTGTTCCCACAAGTTGTAAAAAGGAAATAAGAGGATAAGGGGGTAATGGCAGAGCCTGTTCCATGGCTCTGAACAGATGCCTGGCATGCAAGTTACGTGGTACCCGTCAGGGGAGGAGCTGGTGGAAATGAGATTACAGCCACAAGGTCAAGAGAGGAACCAATGATGTCACATGGACGCAGCAAAGGTGTAGCCCTTAACTATGTTACCTTTATTTGGGTGGTTAGAGGGGGAGGTATAATATGAAGAATGGATACTGATGTGACATTACTCAGCATTATCAGATTCCCATGATATATGTTGGAAAACAGCAGATACAGCTTTTAAAATGAGAGTTTGAGACAGACAAAACAGGAAAAATGATGCTTTAGTTTTACCCTAGCATATAGCTACAGTACCTGCATCACTAACTTGTGTTAAGTCTATTTACAAATGTAATACATGTATAATTTTACAATGGTTGTCAAATTATCAAATAGTAGCTGCTGCTGCTTCAGATAATGAGGCTGCCATGTGTTCTTAGGAGCTGGGCTTTGGCCTTAATACAGTAGGAATATTTACAGAAATCAAGGTATTTGAGGGGGATATAATGAATAATTCAAACCATGGGCTGGATGAACCATGAAAGCCATGGATAGTCCATGGGAGATCATTCTCTTGGACATGACACTCCATCAGCTCCTCTGCCCTTTGCGGGCAGCTACCTAGCAGCGCTGCGGCCTGGCTCCTTCCTCCGAAGCTGCGGCTGAAAGAACTGTGCCTACTTGCATAAGAGGCTGGCCGACTGGGTAGCCAAGGAAGGAGAAATGGTGGTATTTCAGAATGGAGCAGCTCCTCTTCCACCAGTGCCACCTCAAACCATTTCCTCTGAAAAGCTGTGAAATCCTCCATTGCAGCTGAATGCCATGGGCTTGGTTGAGTCAGGTTTGTTGTGGCTACAAAACAAAAGACAATTTACAGATATTTAAAAATCACCAGCTAATATCAGAGACAAGAGCTGCACATGAACAGTTATGATATATACAAATGTAGGTACAAAGCCATAAATATAAATGTATGTTGGTATTATTCACTTAGCCTAGTGTGGGTAGATGACTGATTCCCCACTTTCCTATTGACTTGGTATAAAACTATTTCTAGGGGATTCTACATTGCATACCCAATTGCATTCAGAATTTCCTTAGGTGTGCACAGGTTTTTTTTAAGAGCCTTAAAATTATAATGTTTTTGGGGGACATGCAAGATGGAAGTTTAGAATTACTGTTTTATGGCATTTACAAGCAAATGGTTGCTTATTTGAACTATAACCATATCTAGGGGGGGTTTAGCTACTATATTAACCAAGAACAGAGGTAGGCAACCTTTGAGAGGAGGGAATCTACCTGGACAACATGGAATAAATCAAAGATGGTGTGCGCCACCTTTTTTTTTTTTTTTAAGAAGGTAATTAGCAAGCCTCTAATAAGAAAGACATAAAAAAAAAAAAAAAAAAATCTAATAAAAAATAAAATTGCTGAAAAAATTACTACCTTAAAAGTTAGCTTCAGCGGGAAACTTGGCATTCACAATTTTTTTCCATGTCTGAGAAATAATTGCCCCCCCCCCCCCACCACAAGTCTGATGCAGGAGACCATCATAAAGGCAAAACATCTGGTACTGAATGAATGAATGAAATACTTGTATAGCGCACAATGCGAACTGAATCGCCTCTAAGTACTGTACTGCAGGCTGACTTGCTTCGCTAGTTTCAGGCCTGGCTGGCCTCAATTGTGACCTGGCTGCTCCGAGTTCTGGCCAGTTTAAGTAGTATGTACAGTGAGGGGAAAAAAGTATTTGATCACCTGTTGATTTTGTACATTTGCCCACTGATAAAGAAACAATCATTCTATAATTTTAATGGTAGGTTTATTTTAACAGTGAGAGACAGAATAACAAAGAAATCCAGAAAAACACATTTAAAAAAAGTCATACATTGATTTGCATTTTAATGAGTGCAATAAGTATTTGACCCCTTCGCAAAGCATGACTGTGATTGCCAACAAGAGTTTTGCCACCAATTACTAAGGTCAGACGTTGTAGTTAGCCACTAGGTTTGCACACATCACAGGAGGGATTTTGTCCCACTCCTCTTTGCAGATCCTCTCCAAGTCTTTAAGGTTTTGAGGCTGATGTTTGGTAACTCGAACCTTCAGCTCCCTCCGCATATTTTCTATGGGTTTAAGGTCTGGAGACTGGCTAAGCCATTCCGGGAACTTAATTTGCTTCTTCTTGAGCCACTGCTTTGTTGTTTTGGCCATGTGTTTTAGGTCATTGTCATGCTGGAATACCCATCCACAACCCATTTTCAATGCCCTGGCTATGGAAAGGAGGTTCTGACCCAAGAATTGATGGTACATGGCCCCGTCTATCATCCCTTTGATGCAGTGAAATTGTCCTGTCCCCTTAGCAGAAAAAAACCTCCACTCTAATGCTTTACATTGGGATGGCTTTCTTGGGGTCATTGACAGCATTCCTCCTCCTCCAAACATGGCAAGTTAAGTTGATGCCAAAGAGCTTGATTTTGGTCTCTGACAAACACTTTCACCCAGTTCTCCTCTGAATAATTCAGATGTTCATTACCAAACTTCAGACAGGCCTGTACATGTGCTTTCTTGAGCAGGGAGAACTGCAGGATTTCAGTCCTTCACGCTACGCCGTGTTACTAATTGTTTTGGTCACTATGGTCCCAGCTGCCTTGAGATCATTGACAAGATTCTCCCGTGTAGTTCTGGGCCGATTCCTCCCAATTCTCATGATCATTGAAACTCCACGAGGCGAGATCTTGCATGGAGCCCCTGACCAAGTGAGAGTGACAGTTATTTTGTGTTTCTTCCATTTGCGAATAATCGCACCAACTGTTGTCACCCTCTCACCACGCTGCTTGGCGATGGTCCTGTAGCCCATTCCAGCCTTGTGTAGGTCTACAATCTTGTCCCGGACATCCTTGGACAGCTCTTTAGTCTTCGCCACGGTGAAGAGATTGGAATCTGATTGATTGCTTCTGTGGTCAGGTGTCTTTTATACAGGTAATAAGCTGAGATTAGGAACACTCCCTTTAAGAGAGTGCTCCTAATCTCAGCTCGTTACCTGTATAGAAGACACCTGGGAGCCATAAATCTTGCCGATTGATAGAGGATCAAGTACTTATTTCACTCATTAAAATACAAATCAATTTATATTTTTTTAAAATATTTTTCTGAATATTTTTTTGTTATTCTGTCTCTCACTGTTAAAAAAAACAAAGCAAAAAAAAACTACCAATAAAATTATAGACTGATCATTACTTTGTCAGTGAGCAAATGACCAAGATTAGCAGGGGATCAAATACTTTTTTCCCTCACTATAGGGCAGTGTCCAAGGGTCAGTAGTAAATAGGGCAGTGTCAAGGGGTGAGTAGTATGTAGGGCAGTGTACAGAGGTCAATGGCAGGTAGGGCAGTGTACAGAGGTCAGTAGCAGGTAGGGCAGTGAACACCCAGTGTTCAATCTACCACGCCACATATGTGAGCTTACCAGAGGTAGTGTGACCCCCTCAGCATTTGAGAAGTAAGTACACACTGTATAAAGCTGTCGGCCTGCAACCAATACACAGGAATGTACAGCCACCACTCGTTCAGACAAAGCACATAGCAACAAGATGTCAATCAAAAAAAAAAAAAGAAAAGAGCACCAGGCTCTCATAGTGTAAAATTAATGGGACAAAGTTTATTAAAAAGGTTAAAAGCACTTCATATCTCTTAGATCATTTGCTGCATATGTGTAAGCAAATTGAATTGTATTTGCTTTTGTAATTCTTTTCTGCACTTTGTTAGCGTGGCACGGCTTTTTATGGTTCCTATACCTTTAAAAGTGCTACTGTTTAGTTCTTTTCTTTGTGTAACGTGACCTTTTGCTTGTTGATAGTAGTTTGTTTTTTCAATGTAGGGCAGTGGACAGTGTCTAAGGGACAGTAGTAGATAGGACAGTGTACAGAGGTAAGTAATAGGGCAGGATACAGAGCTCAGTAGTAGGTAGGGCAGTGTACAGAGGTCAGTAGTTGGCAGGGCAGCGTACTGAGGTCAATAGTAGGCAGCGCAGCGTAGAGAGAGGTCAGTAGGATGTAGGGCAGTGTACAGAGGTCAGTAGTAGGCAAGACAGTCTACAGAAGTCAGTAGTATGAAAAGCACTGTTTGGGGAAAAGCAGGGCAAAGGACAGTACAGGGGGCTCAGGAGGGCCCCGTACAGACCGGTCAGGAGAGCACACCATAGGGTGAGTAGGAGGGCACAGAAGTTTCATACAGGTTTCTTGATGCAGAGCAACACAGGGAGGGTGCTGCGAATGATCTACTTGCTCTGGTGTGTTGATCCTCTGGAGATCAGCACACTACACTCCAGTGTTAATTTTGTCCGACTAAAACAATTTAGTCAACTTAATACCATTTTAGTCGACTAAAATATGACTAAAACTAAAATGGCATTTTAGTCAAAAGACTAGAATGGGACTAAAACTAAAATGCCATTTTAGTCAAAAGACTAAGACCAAAACTATATTGAAATTTGACATCAAAATTAACACTGGTCTGTAGTGCATGCTCATACCTCAATGCCATAAATAATAACATATTCGATTTTTGACTCCAGCAGTATATAATGAGTTTGGAAATTGTAGAGAAATGCTTAAATGCATTACAATTTAACTTTTTTTTTCTCTTTGGCAAAAAATTCTGGTCCTGGGATAAAAGGGGAGCACATTTATAAAGTGTGATATATTATATGTAATCTTTATGAATTTTTGATTGTTTTAATTTTTTATTTTTGTTCATTTGTGTTTAGAAAAACGCCAAAAGCTCCTGATGAATCGTTTGTATAACGGGTAACATGTAGGGCAATTTCAAACTGAGTCATCTATGATACACTGTCTATTTTTATTGGTTTTCCTTTTATTTTTGCCTGTTATACAATTGTCATAGCATTGTGATAGCAAAATGGAAATGTATAAGTTCTTTTTGTGATTTAAATAGACCACATTGACAGTGTAATCGTTATGCTCTGAGGCAATTAGTGTTTCATGCAATTCTATGTATGTTTTGCACTACTTTTTGTAAATAAATTTTGTTATAAATTCTTTTAAAGAAATCTGTGTTTATGCCTATAAAATCCATCACCTTCAACGGTTCTATTTAATAATTCCAAATATCAGGACGTGGCATGTTTTACTATGTCTTGTATCCACAGTACCACCCTGTGTTTGATACGCCATTAATTTAAAGCAATTTAACTACACCCATTAGATTTTAGATGACTAAAAATAGGATTTTCGTACTCACTGTAAAATTCTTTCCTCTGATGTTCATTGATGGACACAGCACTTTAATCTTGACATTAGGGTTATATCGCCACCATTAGGAGAAGACTAGGCAGAACATATAAAAAACAAACAGTACCGCCCCTCACTCTGCTTCCAGCAGCTCAGTTCGTCAAAAAGCAGTACAAACATAAATAGAAGGGATGGGTGCTGTGTCTGTCAAAGAACATCAGAGAAAAAGATTTTACGGTAAGTACAAAAATCCTATTTTCTCTTTTTTTTCACTGATGGACGGAGCACTTTAATCTTGACCTTAGGGACGTCCCCAAGCAGTGTCACAGCGAGGGGTGGGAACAGAGAAAATAAACACCACCCACCACCAAAAGAACTCATCAGAGGAGTCTCAACCTCAGACAGCCGCCCGCAAAACATTGAGGCCGAAGCATGCATCCGAAGATGCGTCCACATAGACCTTATAAAATTTGGTGAAAGCATGTACGGACGACCAGTTAGCCGCCTTACACCCAGAGAATCAGACTTTTGATGCTAGAAAGCCCCGGAAGCACCAATTGCCCTGGTAGAAAGTGCCGTGACAGGAAAGGGAGGCGCCGCCCCCTTATGGCAAAAGCCTGAACCACAATCTGTCTGATCCACTGAGAAACAGTGGCTGAAGAGACAGCCAGGCCCTTCCTCGGACCAGCCACAAAGACAAACAGAGTTTGGCCTCCGAAAAAGGAGCCGTACCAGACAGATACACCCTCAGGGCACGGACCAAATTCAAAGAATGTAAGCCAACTTCTCGGG
This sequence comes from Lithobates pipiens, assembly GCF_037356315.1. Taxonomy (NCBI): domain Eukaryota; kingdom Metazoa; phylum Chordata; class Amphibia; order Anura; family Ranidae; genus Lithobates; species Lithobates pipiens. The sequence continues at coordinate 40,258,671 of NW_027507790.1, read as the reverse complement.
ATACAATGGCAGAGGACATAAGGACGGAAGCCCAATGTTCTTGTTTAAATGGAAGGTTGATACAACCTTTGGAAGAGAAGAGAGCTGTGGACGCAGAACCATCTTATCCTCATGTATATAAAGAGACTTGCATGCCAAGGCCGCCAACTCAGAAACCCACCCTGCAGATGTAATAGCCACGAGAAAGACTTCTTTCTGAGAGCGTCCATAAAGGGATCTCCCTAATGTTTTCAAACGGGGGTTTCTGAAGCACCAAAAGCACCAGATTAAAATCCCACGGGGGCAGCAACGGGCGTACCGGAGGGGCTACATGCCGAACTACCTGAACAAACAAAAACGCACCATAGAGCGAATTGCCAATGGCCGCTGAAAAAAAAATGGCCAAAGCTGGTATCTGCCCCTTAATGGTACTCAATGCAAGTGTCTGATCCATTCCTTACTGCAGAAAACAGCAGGATCTTGGAAACCAAATAAGAACGTGAATATCACTCCATCTCCTCACACCAGGAGATGTAGGCCTTCCAGGTATGATGATAAATCTTCCGGGAAAAAGACTTTCGGACCCTCAGCACCTGGCTTTCAACAGTCATGCCGTTAAAGCCAGAGACGGTAAGGCAGTGTGGAGTATTGGACCTTGAGAAAGAAGTTCCTCCTGCACCAGCAGCCACCAAGGAACACCGCACCATGTTGACATACCAAGGACGTCGAGGCCAGTCTGGGGCCATCAGAATCACCAGAATCCCCTCGGCCGCCACTCTGCGCAGCAGACGAGGGAGGAGCCTGAGAGGGGGAAAGGCATAAATTAGCCGATAATGCCTCCATGGGGCCACAACGCATCTGACGCATCCGCCCAGGGATCCCTTGAGCTGGCCACAAACCTCTGTCCCTTCCAGGTGGAGCCAAGAAGCCAGGAGATCCACATCTGGCATGCCCCACCTTAGGCAAATGAGCCAAAACACTCCTGTATGCAGTGACCATTCCCCCTGGTCCAGCAACTGACGACTAAGTAGTTCACCTGCCAGTTGTCTATGCCCCGGATGTACCCGGCTATCAGAGCCAGCACAAGCCACTCTGCCCACTGTATGATGGGGGAGACCTCCAGCGACGCCGCTGAGCTCCTTGTCCCTCTATGATGATTGACATACGCCACCACCGTGGAATTGTCCGACTGGATCCTGGCCGGACGACCCTGCAGCCTCTACGACCATGTGGAGAGGCACAGCCTGATCGCCTGCAGCTCCAGCACAATGATCGACAGATGCAATTCTTCTTACTCCCAGCAACCATAGGCCAACTGGATGCCAAAAATCCCCCCCCCCCGCCAGTCAGGCTGGTGTCTGTCATGATCACCGTCCAATGAAGAGAAAGAAATGATTTCCCAGACCAAAGGGCCGGGGGCCTCAGCCACCAGAGAAACGAAGACCTGGCTAGCTGGCTCACCTGGATTTGATAATCCAGGGATGTCAGAGACTTGTGCCATTTGACAGGATCTCTTTCTACAAGACCCGAGTGTGGAATTGAGCATACGGTACCGCCTCGAAAGTGTCTATCATGAGTCCCAGACCTCGCATGCAGAAACACAGCGACGACCACCTGCGGGACATTAGTAACCGCACTGCAGATTGGAGAGCTTCAGCCTGCTTGAAGGAAGAAAGACTCTCGCCTTTGGGGAGTCCAGAATCAACCCCAAGCACTCCAGGCACTGGGTCAGCATCAACACTGACTTCTGGAGACTCAACACCCAGCCAAACTCCTGAAGAGTCTGCATGGTGATCGCCGCACCCTCCCTTAGTCCTGAGGCAGAAGCCGCCCTCAGGAGGAGATCTTCCTGGTAACCCACGATCGCGATCCCTAGTTGCCTCGAAAATGCCAGAATTGGAGCCAGTACCTGGTGACGACCCTTGGTGCCGACGCTAGGCCAAAGGGAAGAGCTACTGATTGGTAGTGCTCGTCCCCGAATGCAAATCATAGGAACCTCTGGTGTGCAGCGACCAGATAATGGATTCCATCCTGAAGCTACAAACCTTCCCATAACAATTGATGACCTTGCAATCCAGGTCCGGATGGACCCTTTCCTTCTTTGGGATTACAACCTGATTGGAGTAGAATCCCCGAAACCTTTCCCACATTGGTACCAGACTCTCGCCTTTGGGGGGAAGCAAAAAAAGAAAAAAATTCAAAGACCACTGGTCCCCACAGGGAGCCAGGTCCTTCTCCTAGACTAGGCAGAAAAAAACTGAACAGCTGGAAGCAGAGTGAGGGGTTATAGCCAGTAGGACCGCCCCCTGGGCGGTATTGTGCTTGTTTTTTTTTTATGTGTTCTGCCTAGTCCTCTCCTAAAGGTGGCAATATAACCCTAAGGTCAAGATTAAAGTGCTGTTCGTCAATGAACGCAAGAGAAATTCGTTTTAGTCTACTAAAATGTACTGGAGATGTGCTGTGAACAGGGCTTATCGCCAAAACTAGTCTGCTGCTGACTGTACTCACTGTGAAGGCTTGAAAATAAATATGCTTGATGGTATGGAGTTTTCGGCTGCTTTTATTCGATGACCGTTTGTCTATTGGTGTGTGGGAGGACACCTCAGCTTGGAGATCCTGACTGCAAATTTCCAAAGTAAGGCCGCGTACACACGGGCGGATTGTCTGTCCAACTTAGTCCGCTGAACAGTGTTTCAGCGGACAATCCGCTCGTGTGTGGGCTTCAGCTGACTTTTTCAGCGGACAGTCTGACGAACAAAGTCTTACGGAATTTCCGTAAGACAGTCCGTTCAAACTTGGTTTTGTCCGTCCAAACTTGGTTTCAGCGGACAGTCCGCTCGTGTGTAGGCAAGTTGGACGGACTAAGTATGGCGCATGCCCAGAAAGGGTTTACACGGCCGAAGGTTGCATTGCAGTGTATAGGACGTCGTTTTTCTAGTCCCGTCGTACGTGCTGTACACGTCATCACGCACGCTTTCAGCGGACTGTCTGCTCATCGTGTGTGGTCAAGTCCGTTCATGCTAATTTTGAACGGACTGTCTGTCGGATTGTCTGCCGAACTTAGTTGGGCAGACAATCCGCCTGTGTGTACGCGGCCTAAGACTTTGTTTCCCACTGCTCTGAGCCATACAATCTTTGATCAAAATAAAATGTCCTACAGTTCTAAAATGTCATGGAGATTTAGTCGACTAAATACAACTAAAACAATTGCAGAAGACTAAAATGGGACTAAAAATAAAAATGCCATTTTACAGTATCTCACAAAAGTGAGTACACTCCTCATGTTTTTGTAAATATTTTATTATATCTTTTCATGTGACAACACATAGCTCGGCAGTGGTCATCTTAGAGGTGTGTTTGGGGTCATTATCATGTTGGAATCTTGCCCTGCGGCCCAGTCTCCAAAGGGAGGGAATCATGCTCTGCTTCAGTATGTCACAGTACATGCTGACATTCATGGTTCCCTCAATGGACTGCAGCTCCTCAGTGCCAACAGCACTCATGCAGCCCCAGACCACAACACTCCCACCAACATGCTTGACTGTAGGCAAGACATACTTGTACTGCTCACCTGGTTGCTGCCACACATGCTTGACACCATCTGAACCAAATAAGTTTATCTTGGTCTCATCAGACCACAGGACATGGTTCCAGTAATCCATGTCCTTTGTCTGCTTCTATTCAGCAAACTGTTTGCGGGCTTTCTTGTGCATCATCTTTAGAAGAGGCTTCCTTCTGGGACGAAAGCCATGCAGACCAATTTGATGCAGTGTGCGGCATATCGTCTGAGCACTGGCAGGCTGACCCCACACCCCTTCAACCTCTGCAGCAATGCTGGCAGCACTCATACATCTATTTCCCAAAGACAACCTCTGGATATGACGCTGAGCACATGCACTCAACTTCTTTGGTTGACCATGGCAAGGCCTTTTCTGAGTAGAACCTGTCCTGTTAAACTGCTGTAAGGTCTCTTGGCCACCATGCTGCAGCTCAGTTTCAGGGTCTTGGCAATCTTCATATAGCCTAGGCCATCTTTATGTAGAGCAGCAATTCTTTTTTTCAGATCCTCAGAGAGTTCTTTGCCATGAGGTGGCATGTTGAAATTGCAGTGACCAGTATGAGAGAGTAAGAGTGACAACACCAAATTTAACACACCTGCTCCCCATTCACACCTGAGACCTGGTAACACTAATGAGTCACATGACACCGTGGAGGGAAAATGGTTAATAGTGCCCAATTGAGACATTTTCACTTAGGGGTGTACTCACTTTTGTTGCCAGTGGTTTAGACATTAATGGCTGTGTGTTGAGTTATTTTGAGAGGACAGAAAATTTACACTGTTACACAAGCTGTACATTCACTACTTTACATTGTAGCAAAGTGTAATTTCTAAAATATTTTAAAAAATATGAGGGGTGTACTCACTTTTGTGAGATACTGTAGTCCTAAGGCTAAATCGAAATTTGCTGCCAAAATTAACACTGCTACACTTGGGATGAGCTCAGAAGAGTTCGGACAAGTCTGAATCTAGGCTATCCTGCCTAAAAGCTGTCACAGTTGACAGCAACTCATAAGTGGCAGAGACATTTCCTGTCTAGCAGCCACACATAAACCAGGGGGGTGCTGTGGGGTAGGGAATACCTCCACTACCTAGGGTTGGCTTTGAAAGCTTCCTGACCTGAGATCATCACTTCCCTAAGCTGCTCTGCTAGTCTGGGGAATGAGCACTAGAGTGTTGGCAAGGACACAAATGTGATCTACCCATCACCTGCCCGCGGACGACAGATTGCGATCGATGGCTTGATGGCTCCCATCCTAGAACATCTTCAGCGTGAATTCCCTAAATGGAACTACAGTGGGTGACCAAACTATTGAAACAGGTGCCTCTAAATGTGAAGAAGGGGAAACCCTACCTCAAAATAATAGTAATTTATCACATCTCTTATCCTATAAAATTACAATAGGTCCGCACATTAGCTAAGTAATGATCAAGGTAAAAACAGATACAAAGAGGTGTTGCAAAAATTAGGATTTTTGGCTTACCAGTAAAAACTATTTCTTGTACAGACTCTTTAGTTTTTAACCATGCAGCCACCCTGCTAACCCTAGTTTTGTAGCAAGCAATATGGAGATCCTAAAAAACACAGGGAGGGTCCTGTGCCCTGTTCTGCACTCAAAGAAACAGATTTTACGGTTTTGTCAAAAATCCTATTTTCTTAGTCGTACAGTACAGAACATAGGATCTTTAGTCTCCAAAGGGCAACTCCACCCTTTGGACTAGGTTAAATTTTACACCTGTATTTAGGGTATAACATGATGCAAATAGAATTTGTATGGCTACAGATTGAGCTTTTCAGAGATCTGTAAATAAGCTATTATTGCAGCAGTCGAACTTGTAATTCTCAATGGAACACAAGTGCAGGGATTACTGCAATCATAGTCCATTGACATTTCCTCCAGTTTTCTTACTAAAAAGCAATACCTCAATATAGACAGAGCTTGAGTTTGCAGGAGTTTGCAGGAACCTGACAGTTGCAATGTGTTGCAGGCTGATTTGCAAAAAAAAATAAGTGGCCTTTAACCATGGGATGTCCAAAAGCAGTCAAACTACAGGTTGGGCCAAACAGTCGGTTTGTAGAGCCTTACGTCTGAAAATGACATCAGATGAGGTCTGAACATCCACCTGTTACCATTTAACAAATGTGTGAACAGAAGACCAGATGGCAGCGTTGCAAATCTGAGAAACAGATGTCTAATGCTGAAAGGCCCATGAAGCACTAACAGATTTGGTAGAGTGTGCATTAATAAGAAAGGGAGGAACCCTATCCTTTAGATCATAGGCTCCAATGATGAAATGTCTAATACACCTAGATATAGTGCAACAAGACGCAGGGAGTCCTCTGCAGGTTGCCCACTGGAAGCAAAAGGAGGGAGTCAAATTGTCTAAAAAAAGCTTTAGACAAGAGGTAAGCTTCCACAGCATGTACCATGTTGGGACCAGGGCTGACATGATAGAGAAGGGGCTCAGAGAGGGGGGTGAGAGAGAGGGAGGGTCAGAGAGGGGGGTGAGAGAGCGGGGGGGTGAGAGAGGGGGGGTGAGAGAGCAGGGGGGTCAGAAAGGGGGGGTCAGAAAGGGGGGGTGAGAGAGCGAGAGGGTCAGAGAGGGAGGGTCAGAAAGGGGGGGTGAGAGAGAGGAAGGGTCAGAAAGGGGGGGTGAGAGAGTGGGAGGGTGAGAGAGTGGGAAGGTCAGAGAGGGGGGTGAGAGAGAGGGAGGGTCAGAAAGGGGGGGTGAGAATGGGAGGGTCAGAAAGGGGGGTGAGAGAGAGGGAGGGTGAGAGAGAGGGTCAGAATGGGGGGGGTGAGAGGGATTAGAGGTGGGGTGAGAGAGAGAGGGATCAGAGGTGGGGGTGAGAGAGATAGGGGTCAAAGGGGGTAGAGAAAGAAGAGAGGGGGGTCACAGAGAGGGGGTGAGAGGAAGAGAGGGGTGAGAGAGAGATCCCTAGTCCTGTCTGCAGTGCCTTCCTGTCTGTGAATAGGTGTGTGTGTGATGCCCAGTATCTTCCATAGGACATTCATGCTGGCCAGCAGCGGGCAGGGCCCATTCACTTTCTGGGTGAGGTGCACTGCTCCTTCCTGCGGATCTATTTTATGCAATAGACCACAGACTGTCCCAGGCAGGTAACAGTCCCTGGTTGCCTGCGCCTCCCTGCTGGTCCTCGGGGGGCCCTGACCTGACTGTCCTCCGAGCCTGCTGTCACAGCTGGAAGTGGAGAGGAGGACGGGTAGCAGCCCCTGGCTGCATGCACCTCCCACCGGTCCTCTGGGCCTGCTGTCAGAGCTGGAAGTGGAGAGGAGGGCGGATAGGAGTCCCTGGCTGCATGCGCCTCCTGCCGGTCCTCAGGGGGGGGCCCCTGATCCACTTGTCCTCTGGGCCCGCTGTCAGGGCTAGGAGTGAAGAGGTGGATGGAGGAATCCAGGCTCTGGGTGGTGCCGTTGTGTCAGGTATGCGGCGCCTGCTGCTCCTCACATCTCTGGTGGTCAGGGAGCTCTTCTCCCTCCCAGGCTCTCGCTTCTCCCTGCTCCTGCTGCCACTGGTCCAGGCCTCCCTATGACAAGGGGCCCAAGGGGCAGAGGCTTTGGGCCCCTTAACAATGACTGAGCTCTGGGCGGCTGCCCGTTTTGACCCATGTTAAAGAGTCCTGGTCTGGACAATGGAGAGAATTTTTCTTGGGATGTTTCAGAGCGGGGCATAAGGAGGGAAGAACAAAGTCCTGGTCAAGTTGAAAAGTGTAAACCCCCTTAGGGAGAAAAGAGGCTTTTGGCCTCAGGACAACCATATCTTTGTGTAACAGAAGCTCACTGTTAAAGATTAATGTTGCATGTGCCGCACGAAGCTCCAATAAATTCCCTGGTCTACAGTCTGTCAGGTGCCAGATTTTAGAAGCTTGTCCTGGTTCCATGCTACCCAGCAAGCAAACAAGAGGGAAGCCACACACTGATAACCTCGCTCCATACGTGTTTATTACATATGGCTGGTTAGATGTGGCCATGCCCCTCTAATATTTTTCACCACAATAAGCTTAATCGTAGAGAGGCTGGGACTAGGAAAGGTTCTTTCCAGGATAAGGAGGCTGACTTAGAAACCCTCTGCACAGGGGTGATAGTAATGAAAAAGGTCACTTTGCAAGTTAGGTCAGACAAGATAATATCCTTAAGGGTAGGGTTGTACTGGTATTGATATTGGTGCCGATACAAAGTATTTTCACGGGTACTTGTACTCATGAAAATGCTCCGATACCCAAAGCTAATACCATTGTGGTGTGATTTGAGCCCATACAAAATCAATGGGCTTAAATCGCACTGTACAGAATTGCATGCAATTTGAACAGGAATGCAGTGCAGTTCCTGTCTGAATCGCATGCGGTTTCCCGCATCGCTCCTGTGTGATCCCAAGTTTGTCATAGTGCTTTCAGCCTGAGTTCACATAGGAGCGGTGGGGGAAACTGCATGCAATTTGGACACGAATCACACTGCAAATAATCGCATGGGATTGGAACAGGAATGCAGTGCGATTTCTGTCCAAATCGCATGTGGATTTCCCATTGCTCCTGTGTGAACCCAGGCTGAAACCACTTTTTGAGCCTATTCATTTTGTATGGGCTCAAACCATACTGCAAAGCCATCTGTACTCGGTATACTTAAAAAAGAAGTCCAGTCAAAGCTTGTTTGGCTGGGCTTCTCCTATGGATCACAGGAGTGCAATTCGTTTTGCAATCCTGTGACACGTTTTCATCAGAGAGTGGACTGATGTCCACTTTCTGCTGACGTCACAGATATCAGTTCAGGCACCGACAATGAAAGTCTGGATCCAGGAAAAAAAAAAGAATGCATACATTTTTACCTGCAAAAATATGTGCATTTATGATTATATTTTGAACTTGAACTTTGAACTTAGCCCTTAACTAAGGAATGAAGGGCCAATAGTCTTTAAAGCAGTCCACCCAAGGCTGAGATCTATCCCACTACTGTTACTCAAGGCCAGAAGATGATCTAGAAGACCAGAATGGAGAAAAGACAGGATGCGTCCCACATTGTACACAAGGGTAGCAATGGTAATGGTCCTTACAGTGGTTGTAAAGGCAGAAGGTTCTTTTATCTAAATGCTTTCTATGCATTAAGATAAAAAGTCTTCTCTGTGCAGCAGCCCCCCTTAGCCACTCTAAGCCCTTGTACACACGGTCGGACATTCCGACAACAAAATCCATTGGATTTTTTCCAACGGATTTTGTCCGAAACTGGTATTGCATACACGCGGTCGGACAAAGTTGTCGGAAAATCCGATCATTCGGAACGTGATGACGTTATTTAGTTACAACGGGACTACGTTCAGGCTAGTAGCCAATAGCTTTGGTCAAAGAATTTGATCTGAGCATGCGTGGCACTTTGTCCAATCAGAATTCTCTACAACTGATCGGACAAAGTTCAATCAGATCATGTTGTCAGAAAATTTTTATATCCAGCTCTCAAACTTTGTTGGTCGGACATTCTGACGGAAAAAGTCAGATGAAGCCCACACACGGTCGGATTATCCGTCGTGATGTCCGATCGGACATTTTCCGTCGGAATGTCCGACCATGTGTACAAGGGCTAACACTTACCTGAGAGGTCCCTCTCTGTTCAGTAATGTCCATGACTGTCTCAGCCTTGCGAGATTCTCCCTCCTGATTGGTTGAGACACAGCAGTGGTGCCATTGGCTGCTGCTTCTGTCAAAGTCAGCTAGCCAATCAGGGGAGAGAGGGACCTGTGACTTGGCTCGGGTGCCCCCATAGCAAGCTGCTTGCTGTGGGGGCACTGAAAAGGAGGGAGGGGCCAGGATCACAGAAAAGAGACCCGAGAAAAGGAGCATCTGTGCTGCTCTGTGTAAATCCACTGCAACAGGGCAGGTAAGTATAACATGATTATTATTTTTATAGGAAAAAAAACAACACTTTACAATCACTTTAAGCTTGGATTAAGTTTCAACTGAAGTTGGCTCATCCTGGCAGACTATGGCACTAGAGCTGTATAGAACCCAAAGTGAATCTCATGCAGGATCTGGTACTTGAAGCAGCATTACAGGCCAGCCCCACATTTTCATCCAAGCAGGGTCCAGGTACAGTCCCCCAAGGCTTACCCCAAGGAATTAACCAATCTGGAAACTTCAGAATGAGCCACAGTGGCTATGGTGCAGCCAGGAACACTGAAAATCATCTTAGAGAAAAAAAAGTATCAATCTGCTCTCTGTAGACAGAAGAGGTCCATCACCTAAGGACACTAGCAAGAAACCAAGGCTAGCTAGGAATGGGAGGGGTTATATAGGGGGATGTCCCTGTGGCTTTCTCTTTAGCCAGGGTCTAATCACCTGAACTTAGCTGAACATAAGCCACGGTTAAATATTAAAACTCTGTGTCCTGTACTGCACGACTAAGAAACCACATTTCCATAGAAGACTTTGTTCTTTCTAAGTTACAAACACATGTTGCTCTCACCCCTTTCAAGCTCTCGTTCAGGAGGTATCCTATATAAGTAGAACCCATAGATAAAGGTTCTAAGTGTTTCGCCAGAAGCATGGGTAATATACTGCTCATCCAACATTTTCTGCAAGATACATATAATATTTGATTAATTATTATTAATTTTACCAAATATCTAATTATAACTGTGGAGAACGCAGGCACTTTTCCTACCTGCATGATGTCCATTGCCACAGGTTGAGTCTGCACCCAGCTAATGTTATTGATCAGCCAATGTACAACTTCAGCACTGATAAAGCAGCATGGAGGAAGGCCTTTCTGTTCGGATAGCAATGGAATACCTGTACTGCAAGAAAATCAATAACATACCACTCATATTTAGGTGCATTGACATATTACTATTTGTTTCCTTTACAACTCTGAAAGCTATTGCCATGTCAATTTCCATAGAAGCTATGTAAACTAACAAAGGGCATGAAACGTCTTTCAGTTTTTACACTAACCATGTTATATCATCATATTATCAAAATCCAAGGAAAAAAATTAATAGGTTGCAGCCTACCAGTCCTTGGATGTGGTTGCTGCATAAATGTAACTTTTCACTTTTTCAGTTCATCTACAAGTATTGAAACTTTAATGTTGATTTCTATAAATTCAGTCATTTTAACTTCATGTGCACTGAGCTGAAATCCCAAATGATGCCACCAGCATTCCCACGTGTTGTGAAGATGTGGGGAGGATTAGGTGTTTGTTGTCCAAGCAAAGCAAGCAGCCTAGGATGACAGGCTCCAAAGATACAGTATAGAAAGTGAGGGTTGGCAAGCCAGGACAGGAACTTGTGTTACTGGCAAGATTAGTAGGTCAAAATAAGGGGATAAAAGCCTGAATAAAGAAAACAAACCTAACACCCACATCAAAGGACATGTAAGCTGAAATATATTTTTGTTTTTGGGTTTAGATACACTTTGACTAATGACTCTCACACTCTACTAAATGTATAAATTAACCACTTTTCTTCAACCCCTTCAACTGTTTGAAAACCTGTTAAAGCATACCAGGTACTTACGTTGGGTGTTTCATAGCCTCAAGAATTTCACTCAGGCTGGCACTGGAAGGTAGAGTGCTCGGTCCCCCAGACATCTGTGGGACACTAAACCAGAATTACTGGTTAGAAATCTCATATAACAAGCAGAATCACACAAATGATAATGGAGCATCTTTACCTTGTCTCAGCCGATTGAAATGGCTGCTCTCCTGTATTGCTTCCTTGAGTAACTGTTGGGGTGTTGTTTGTCAGGCTGCTATTTCCATCAACATAAGGAGAGACTCCCTGATCAACAGAAATCTGTAATAGATCAGAATGATATTCTATTTAGAATAAGGGCTGAATAAAGTTAAAACCAGGCAATTATTATGTTTTCTAAAATATTTAAAATACTTTGGCATGTTACAGAGAATGTTAACAAAGGTGATTCAATAAACATTTACATACAGCACACTAGACAGGATAATCAGATATTGAACAACCCAGACTTCAAGGCACATGCAGATGAAAATCACTGGGCTATAGGGCCTGGGTGGAAAGCATCCTGGAGGATAAGTAATGGCAGCTATTTTCTTTTTTTAAGGGATTAAAGATAACTGTCTAAATAATGGTGTGGGGGGGGGGGGGGGTGTAGGTATTTGAATTTAGGTCTGCTTTAACCACTTAAGCCCCCGAACCAATATGCAGCCAAAGGACCGGGCCCCTTTTTGCGATTTGGCACTGGGTCACTTTAACTGACAATTGCGTGGTAGTGCGACGTGGCTCCCAAACAAAATTGGCGTCCTTTTTTTCCCACAAATAGAGCTTTCTTTTGGTGGTATTTGATCACCTCTGCAGTTTTTATTTTTTGCGCTATAAACAATAATAGGGCGACAATTTTGAAGAAAATGCAATATTTTTAACTTTTTGCTATAATAAATATCCCCAAAATATATATATATATAAAAAACATTTTTTTCCTCAGTTTAGGTCGATACGTATTCTTCTACATATTTTTGGTAAAACATTTTTTTAAAAGATCGCAATTAGCGATTATTGCTTTGCGCAAAAGTTATAGCATTTACAAAATAGGGGATAGTTTTATAGCATTTTTATTAATATTTTTTTTTTTTACTAGTAATGGCGGCGATCAGCGATTTTTATTGTGACTGCTACATTATGGCGGACACATTGGACATTTTTGACACATTTTTGGGACCATTGTCATTTATACAGCAATCAGTGCTATTTAAATGCACTGATTCCTGTGTAAATGACATTGGCAGTGAAGGAGTTAACCACTAGGGGCGGGGAGGGGTTATGTGTGACGTGTGTGTTTTTTTTACTGTTGGGGGCGTGGCTTGGCATGTGATGTCACTGATCGTCTTTCCCTATAACAGGGAACAGATGATTGGTGACAGCCACAGTAGGAAGCATGGGGAGAGGTTTGTTTACACAGACCTCTCCTCGTTCTTCAGCTCTGTGACCCGATCTCGGGACACCAGCGGCGATCGGGTCCGCGGGTCCTGTGGCCATGGAGCTCAGGGCCGGGTCGCGATAGTAGTCCATTATGCTTTACCTTTGCAGGGAATGAAAGAGGAAGTAAACTCATCAGGGTTTACTTCTTCTTTAAAGAGCCACGTACAGGTACGTGATTATGCCAAGCCGTGCCATTCTGCTGACGTATATGTGCAGGAGGCGGTCCTTAAGCGGTTAAGCTAACCCTAAAACTTAAAGCAGGGGTCTCAAACTGGCGGCCCTCCAGCTGTTGCGAAACTACAAGTCCCTTCATGCCTCTGCCTGTGGGAGTCATGCTTGCAACTGTCAGCCTTGAAATTCCTCATGGGACTTGTAGTTTGGCAACAGCTGGAGGGCCGCCAGTTTGAGACCCCTGACTTAAAGGGGTTGTAAAGGTAAATTTTTTTTTTCACCTTAATGCATTCTATGCATTAAGGTGAAGAAACATCCGACAGTTCCGGCCTCCCCAGCCCCCCCCCCCCCCCCGTTTTACTTAGCTGACCCCGCGAAAGTCCCGTGCTTGTCCCCGACATCCTCTTCACCGCTCAGCCTGGTCGTTGATTGGTTACAGTGAGCGGCTATATCAGGGGAGTGCACCCACAAGTACTCCTCACCATGCGAGGGCGTTCACATGAACGAGAGAAGTCCTTGCGGGGGGAGCCGAGACAGCCGCCGAGGGACCCCAGAAGACCAGGTTCGGGGCCACTTTGTGCAAAACGAGCTGCACAGTGGAGGTAAGTATAACATGTTTGTTATTTAACAAAAATAAATTAATGACCTTTACAACCACTTTAAAGTTATTGTAAAAGAAAATAGTATTTTTATAACAGCTTACCTGTAAAATTATTTTCTTGGAGTACAGCACGGCACACAGAGCCTGTGTTACGTAATCACTTAATGGGTTATGGGCAACCTTCATGTGTTGACACTGGTATACCCAATACAGGAAGTTGACTCCCCTATATAACCCCTACTCCTTCCAGGAGTACCTCAGTTTTTGTAGCCAAGCAATGTAACTAAACCCCATAAAAAGAGGGGCGGGACCTCTGTGTCCCATGCTGTACTCCAAGAAAAGGATTTTACAGGTAAGCTGTTATAAAAATCCTATTTTCTTTATCGTACATCATGGGACACAGAGCCTTAAGTAATTAATGGATGTCCCATAGCAATGCTACTTGAGGGGAGGGAGACACAACCCGTATGGCACCCCCAGACCTGAGGACTTATACTGCTGCATGCAGTACACTGCGCCCCAAAGCGATATCCTCATTTTTCCTTACATCCACTTGATAAAATTTGCAGATCTGAGCCATGAAGGTCTGGTGACGCACTGCCCAAGAAACACTAACTGCTCTGGTAGAGTGCGCCTTGACTTGAAAAAGGGAATCTTACCCTTTAAATCATAAGTTTGAATAATAAATTGCTGAATCCACTTAGCAACAGTGAATTTCAACACTGCCTGTCCCTTCTTAGGACCTTCTGGCACAATAAATAAGACATCAGTCTTGCGAATCTGAGCAGTTGCCTTTAAATAGATTTTCACTGCTCTCACCACATCAAGACAATGTAGTGAAAAAATGATGGCAGGACAATATCTTGGTTCAGGTGAAAACCTGAAACTACTTTTGGCAAAAAGCCTGGACGAGGGCATAACACACCACTTTGTTCTCATGAATAATCAAATATTATATGGCTCTTTACAAGAAAGAGCAGCCAATTCCCAAACCCTTCTTGCTGAGGATATAGCAACAAAAAATACCAGCTTCCTTGTCAAAAGGACTAAGGGAATACGCTGTATAGGTTCAAATGGCTGTTTTTGTAACACTGACAAAGCTAAATTTAAGTCACAAGGGGTTCAAGGGTGATTTAACTGGCGGATTAATCCGCATCACCCCTTGCATAAAACCCCAGACTAAAGAATTCGTAGCAAGCGGTCTTTGAAATAAAATTGATAAGGCTGAGACTATGACACATCTCCAAAGGTGCCAACCCTTGGATTCACACCAGGAAACATAAGCCTTCCAAACTCTAATATATAGTTCTGGCTTCCTTGCATTAATCAAAGTTGAGATAACTGAGCCAGAAAGCCCACGTTTCTTCAGAATGTGGGTTTCAATAGCCAGGCGTTCGTAAAGTAGGATGGAATATCAGCCCCTAAGAGAGCAGGTCTGGCCTTAGTGGGAGGGGCCATGGGCCCTCCACTGCCCTCCTTACGATTTCTGCGTACCATGACCTTCTAGGCCATGCTGGTGCTACCAGAATTACCAGCTTTCTTTCCAGCTTGATCCTGCAAAGAAGTCGTGGCAGCAATTGAATAGGGGGAATGCATAGATCAGTGAGAACTGATCCCACAGGGTCACCAATGCATCTGTTTCACATGTGAATGGTTTCCTTGTCCTGGACACAAAGTTGGCTAACTCCATGTTGAATCTGGACGCTAGAAGATTTACATCCGGAAGTCTCCATTTTTGGCAAACAGCTTGAAAAACATCGGGGTGAAGAGACCATTCCCCTGGGAATAACTGCTGGCGATTTAAGTAGTCCGCCTGCCAATTCTCTACTCCCGGGATGAAAACTGCTGATAAGCATGGGACATTCTTTTATGCGCAAGTTAGAATATGGTTCACTTCTCTCTGAGCTGAGAGACTCCCCCTTGCCCCCTTGGTGATTGTTATAGGCCACAGCCATGGCATTGTCGAATTGGATCCTGACAGGACAATTGTTTAACCTGGCGGTCCAGGTTTTCAAAGCCAGACACAATGCCCGAATCTCTAGGATGTTGATGGGCAGGGTTCTTTCGGATCTCGACCACTGTCCCTGGACAGTTGTTTTCTCTAGTACTGCTCCCCAGCCTGAGAGGCTGGCATCAGTCGTTACTACCTTCCAGATAATTGGTCTGAAGGATTTTCCTTTAAGCAGATTCTGGGTTAGTAACCACCAACTGAGGCCTTGGGACATCTTTGGAGACAGCCGCATTGGCAAGTCCAAAGCTTGCATCATTTTATTGCAAAACAGTATCCTGTGTGCTTGGAACAGTCTCAAATGGAACTGTGCACAGGGAACTGTTTCGAATGAAGCTACCACCTTTCCCAACAACCTCATGCAAAGGCAAATTGAGGGATCTCTTTTTGACCTGACCATCCGTACCAGCTCTTGTATGGAACTGATCTTTGCCGGAGGCAAAAACACCCTTTTCTGGGCTGTGTCTATGATCAGGCCCAAATATTTTTTTTTGCGGTTTTAAGGAAGATTTTGCTAGGTTGAGAATCCAACCCAGACTTTCCAGGTAACTGGTTGTAATGTGTACACTCTGCTCCAAGCAAGCCACTGACTGGTCTAGTAACAATAGATTGTCTAGGTACACCAAGACTGTAATGCCCTGTGCCCTTAGCCTGGCTAGAGTTGGGGCCAGTACTTTTGTGAACACCTGTCATGCTGTGGCTAGCCCGAAGGGCAAGGCTAGAAGCTGAAAGTGTTGTTGTTGTACTTTGAATCATAGAAGTGTCTAGTGAGCAGGAAATATAGGATCGTGCAAATATGCATCTCTGATGTCGATGGATGCCATAAGTTCTTTTCCTTGTAGGATGGAAACTACTAACTTGATTGACTCCATGCGAAAGGAGCGGATCTTCAGGAACTGATTCGATACCTTAGATCTAGTCCCCGTTGATACACACAGCCCGGCTCCGCCCTGCCCTTCCACTCCCTCCTTACAGGCTGTGATTGGCCGCAGCCAGAGCCCATGGCTCCCACTGCTGCCTCCATGTCCAGTGTGGAGAGAGCTGCTGCTCTCGGGCACAGCACTGGATCGAGATCGGGCTCAGGTAAGGATAAGGGGAGGCTGGTGGGGAGTTGAGTACAAAAGGTTTCTTACTTTAGTGTGGAGAATGTACTAAGGTAAAAAAAAACTTCTGCCTTTACAACCTATAAAACCTAATCTACTTAAAGAGGTTATAAATCTCAGAATTTTTTTTCCAAAAATAAAAACCCCTGCAAGACAAAGGCATAATGAGCTAGTATGCATCGCATACTAACTCATTATGAAATACCTTGGAATGATGCCCTCCAGTGCCGCCCGCACTCTGCTCACACGGCCAACATCTTTGCCAGAGTCACTTCCGAGTTTGCGGGCTCCTGTGCTGTGATTGGCCGCAGCCACAATGACGTCAATCCCATGCGTGTGCGGGTGCCATATGTCACAGCAAGGGTCCTAAAGAAACGTCACGAGCGGGCCGTTCCTTCAGAGCGCATACACTGTTGACGTCGGCGGCAGCGTATATAGTAAATATCTCCTAAACGGTGCAAGTTTAGGAGATATTTACAGTACCTACAGGTAAGCCTTACTACGTACCTGTAGGTACAATTAAAAAGAGGAAGACTTTATTTCCTCTTTAACCGTCAATTCATAATCTCCCCCAAAATCTAAATGTCACCCTTAAAGTTGTTCTACAGCCTAAACATTTTTTACCTTACTGTATTCCCTGCATTAGGGTTAAAAAATGTTTAGGTAACAGTATCACCCCCTACTATACTTACCTGAGTCCTTACTCGATCCAGCACTGTGCCTGTCTGTAGCAGCTCTATCCTCTTTCCTCACTCTCACAGGCTTTGCTGGAGATAGCAGAAGCTGCTTTCAAGAAAATCCAGTGACAAGGGAGCCGAGCAACACTGTGTCTGAGTGCAGGCGCGCACAAGTGTCCCCTAAGTGGCTTGCTATGTAGGCACTCAAAAAAGGAGGGGTCAGGATTATAAGCAGGGGACCCAAGAAGAGGAGATTCAGGGTTGCTCTGTGCAATTCCACTGCACAGAGCAGGTTAGTATAACATATAATTTAGAAAGAAAAAATAAATAAAAGACTTTACAATCACTTTAACCTAACTCTGGCAATCTAACCTGGCAAAGCTTTGAAGGACACGCCTCCTGGATGCCTCCCTTGCAACCCTACCCCACTCCATGAGTCCTTCAATTTTGCAGAAAGCAATGTTATCTTATGTCCTGCATCTTATGTCCTGTACTGTATTCTAAGTTCTGGAATTTGCAGACAATTAAAAATTCTTCTTATCTTAAATTGTACATAGGAGTATTGATTATAGGTATTTATATAGCCTGACAATTTACGCATTACCTTTAAATGTGTATTGTACATTCACACCAGTGCCTGCACTCAAGGAGCTTGCAATCTAAGGTCCCTAACTCACATTCTACATACACATACTAGGGCCAATTTTGACAGGAACCAATTAACCTTCCAGCATTTCTTTGGAGTGTGGGGGGAAACTGCAATACCCAGAAGAAAAATCTTATGCAGCTTCCTCCAATATTACATCAATATACTCTTCATTCCCAGTCTTGTGGGCAGGCATATTGGGATCTGGCTCCAGTTGGGAGACAGGAGTAGCAGAAGAGGCGTTGCTTTTTTTGAGCCCAGGACAAGGAGGGCTTTATTAAAATATATGTCAAACCAAAATTTCCTGATATGTGCCTGCTCTACCATGTACTTGTATGAGAGTGTATGATGTTCTCTTTGTAGTGCTTCCTTTGTGTGCAATACCTGGTGTTCCTGCCAGTCCCTCTTCTCTCCTATTAAAAACTGACCCCACTACGCACGAGAGCACAGCGTGGTCAGGTTTTTAGCTATGCCGAGAACACGTCACCCCCTCCTGCATAGACATTTATTGGGAAGACCAGCGAGCTGCTGTTTCTCCACCCGTCTCTCTAAGATCCTTATGCAGCGGAGTACAGAGATTATGTAATTATGTATAAAAAACGTAGGGGGAAAAAAGGGTGTTATTTATGATGTTTTTATATTTATACACAAATTTTTTGCTTTTCATTTCTATTTTAAACTTAATACGTTGTTTTACAAGGTGTGGGTTTATATACAAAACTTTTAGATCATAATCTGTCCGAGAAATAATGATATAGATGCAGAACAATGAAAAACTGCTCAGTAAAAGGTGAGGGTTGCCACCATCCCTGTTGTTTCTAAATGTATATAATTCCTCTTATGTGATTTTAAGGGCAACCAGAAGCAAAAAAAAAAAAAAAAAACATTTTTTTCTATAAAATTCTCAGGTTTATTGCAAATATTAAAATATCAAAGATCCATAAAAACATGCGTCAAAAGGGTCCATGTCACCATGCACAAGTTGAGAATTATATTTGTAAGATCATATATGTGGTACTCCCAGGCAGGTGCCCACGGTTTTAACCAGATTTTGTATGATTCACAGCGAGTCCTGGGAAATATTTTTTGATGCTTCTGGTTGCCCTTAAAATCCCTGAAGAGGAATTTTATACATTTCGATATAGATGCAGAAAAACTCAGCTTTTGTCAAGTAGGACACTTATTATATGTCTGAAATAGAGCTAAAATCGCATGCAGAGATCGAGGTTAGGGCCGGGCCCTGTTCCAGTGCAAGTGAGGCATCGAGCTTGAATGTTGTTCAGGCCTTAGGCAGGGAGCGAATGGTCACCTGCAATTTTCCACAGGCTCCATTTGATCTGGTTTCTGCCATAGCTAGAAGTAAGACTACTCCCCTGTGAGGTATCCACGGAGTAAGGCACAGAGTTTAGAGTAACCATGCACTGAAAAGTATGTGGTAATCTATGTGTAGACCATCTTTAACGAATTCTCAAAGCAAAAGTACAGGAGGAAGCACCTGAGATTCTTATAAGGGCTCTAGGTGGAAGTGGCATTAAGCTGTGCAACTAGTGGTGTAATGTACCACATGATCATCCACCGGGACTCAGCTCCAAGTGGTTGAATTTTAGCACCAAGTTTGAAAAGTTTACCCTGGGAGGTGAATATATTCCCAACACAGCCCTGTTTTTACATAATGGTCAGAGATACAGGGTTACCCTGCCTTACCAGTCCACAAGGCTGGACTGTATATAAAGTCCAGGCTTTGCCCGTCACAGTGGGCATACCCCCCGAAGTGTGTATGAATACTCTGCCTGTGTCCTGAACTGTATGATTAAGATAAAATATTACTACTCATTCCACTTGCAAACATGCCTAAAAATATCCCTGCTGCTCTAAAAAATCATCATATGGATTTTTGTAGTTTCAGAACTACCTACAGTGTTATACCAGGCAAGTTGCCCGCTATTTTACCCTCTACTGTCACTGCAAAGTGTTAGGAAATACAATTATTTACAATGTCATCTCTTGTTATTTTATATAACACACTTTAAAGCTGAACTCCAGGCAGATAAAAAAAAGGCACATATTAACACAGCTCTGTGTTCATTATTATTTGTAAAATAGTTTTGTATAACTGCAATTGGTGCAATTGATATCAGCTTCCTCCAGTCTGTGTTTTGCTGTACAGGGATTAGGAGAGAGAGGAATCTCTGAGAACCAAATGTGCAATTCTTTAATTGTAAAAGATAAAGGGGTTGATTTACTAAAATTGGAGAGTGCAAAATCTGGTGCAGCTGTTCATGGTAGCCAATCAGCTTTTAACTTCAGCTTATTCAATTAAATATGACAAAAAAAAAACTGGAAGCGGATTGGTTTCTCTGCAGAGCTACACCAGAGTTTGCACTTTCTAGTTTTAGTAAATCAACCCCAAAGTGTTGAGTGTTGTTGTCCCTCTGATTGTAATCTGGAAGGGATGTGCAAGTCTCAGCACTAAATAGATAGTAACGCAAATCCTTTGACAGCTAAAACAGCACTTGTACATATTTTATTTGTGCATTTAGATGTTTGGCTGGCGTTTAGCTTTAAAAAATGTAAACAATATATGCATTCACATGCAAGGCCCTATAAAATACTGTTATGCACACAGTGGATATGTATTAATATTGTATAGACAGTAGGAGCAAGTACAAATTAGTGCATTAGTGCATACACATATGCAAAGCCATAACAGCAAGATTCTCATAATACAAATGCAATCACACCATTGGGGAAAATGTAAATATACGCATAAATACATATATAAAGAAAACTTATGCCGCATACACATGATGGGAATTTTGGTCGGAAAAGGCTCTGATGGTTTTTCCGACGGAATTCCGACGGGATTTCGCTCAAGCTGTCTTGCATACACACGATCACACCAAATTTCGACCATCAAGAAAGCGGTGATGTACAGCACGTTCGACGGGACTAGAAAAAGGAAGTTCAATAGCCAGTAGCCAATAGCTTCCGTCTCGTGGTTGAATGTGAGCACGCGTGAGTTTTTGCGCGTCGGAACTGCATACACACAAACGCATTTTCGGTTAGGAACTTTTTCCAACCGGTGGAGCATAAACACAATCGCATTTTCCAAGCAAAAGCTCATGTTGGTCTTTTGCTGGCCGAATTTCCAATCTCGTGTATGCGGCATTACATATATAAAAAAAAGAACATACTGTATATAGTTAGTGGTAGACCGTGCAGCACTAAATATGTTGTGTTAAAGGTAAATATATGTTCATAATAATAGATAATGGCTCATGCAAAGGCTTATTCTGTCACACAAGAGCTGGTACCTGGGACACTAACCTGCGTGTTAAATGATGCTGCTGTACGTGGGCTACGAACAAAATCCATAAAGAAGGCCCCATCCTGAGATGAAAGTGACAGTGCAGAGGGAGCCATAAAGAGACAGAGACAGGTTGAACCACGCACCATTACAATTTGGAAGGCACACAGGAATTAGGAAAATTGACTGAACAGAAGTCACAAAGCGCTATCAAATTCTACATCTCAACCTTCTTACTTACCTTACGAGGGCTGTCAACAGAGTTTGGAGTGACAGCTGGGTCTGTGGCCTGACAGGAGGCTTTTCCAGCATGGGCTAAGGCTTGCTGTTCCCCCAAACCCCTGTAAAAATTATATTATTGGTTTTACTTTGTTTATTCTTAACTTATTTTGGGAACAGTGGTTTTCATATGATTTTTGGCAGATGGGCCATCTTACTTCTGATTTGATTCCAACTCTAGAAGAGCTGAGAGTGCAGATGTTCCTTTCTTTCCTACTGGAGGTCCAGGGGGTTCTGGGGGGTGGGTTGGAAGCTGCAGTCCTTTCATACCGGTTCCCTTCTAAAAATACAATAAAGACACAAGCACATCAGTAAACATTTAAAATATATGTTCCATATAATAGTAAAGCAACAAGATAAAAAGAATAGTAAGGTACTCGAATCATCCGGTCAGATCTGTGACGCCTGCGGATCCGATTCAGACACTCCACAAATCGCAGGAAGCCATCTATTAGTTGTACTTCTTCTTGTTCAGATCTGGGGCGGTCTCCATACACATCACAACGCTGCTCCCCCTCAGTGATGCGCTTGGTGGGTCCAACACAAGAGGGAAGGAGAAGGAACCGAGTGCGCCAGAACTTTAAAGACTCAATAAGACTACACAGAAGGATGCAGAGTTCATAGAAATAAGAAAATAAGACAACAAATATTATAAATATATATACACATATACATACTACTAACATACATACCGATCAGCCATAACATCATGGCCACCCATCTTAACCACTTAATATTGGAGTTGCCATCAAAACAGCTCTGACCTGTTGAGGCATGGACTCTACTAGATCTCTAAAGGTATGCTGTGGTATCTGACACCAAGCCGTTAGTAACAGATCATTTAGGTCACACAGCCGCTGCTGGCTTGCCTTCGTTCAAAATACAACCTGATGTCATCACCCTAGGTAAGCAATGCACACATACACCCGGCCAGCCACATGATGTACAAGAAAAGGGATTCCCCAGACCAGGCCACCTTCTTCCATTGCTCTGTGGTCCAATTCTGATGCTCATTATAGTTGCTTTTGGCTGCGGACACAGTTCAGCATAGGCACCCTGACCGGTCTGTAAATACACAGCCCCATACACAACAAACTGTGATGCATTGTGTGTTCTGACACTTTTCTATCAGAACCAGCATTAGCTTTTTCAGAAATTTGAGCTACAGTAACTCTTCTATTGGATCAGCCTACAAAAGCTAGTCTTCGCTCCATAGCTATTACAATTTGGACCTTGTCAAAGTCAGAATACTTATGCTTGCCCGTTGTTTCTGCTTTCAACACATAACCTTCAGGGACAACATTTTTACTTGCTGTCTAGTATATCCCACCCACTTTCGGATGCCATTGTAATGAGATAATCAGTTATTCACCTTACCCGTCAGGGATCATAATGTTATGGCTGATCGGTGTATAAGGAATTATTCAATTCACTTGTGTATTTCTTCTACACTTAATCAGTTTTCAGAGAGCTCAGGTTGGGTGTAAAATTGATGATCTTTCCTAGTAGTCCACAGAGCAAGCAGGAGATAATGGCACTGTTCTACAAGATTGCAGGCTTTGAAAAATGCAGTTATTTTGCATAACTTAGGTGGGTGGATCATTTTAACACGCTTTTGTAGATAAAGTAACTCCTATGTAATTAGTCATTTGGGTTAGTATTGTCCATATTTAGATCAACTTTAACAGTGGCCCCATGATTACAATAAACAGCCAGTTAATATGGATGGCATTCACTTACAAGTCTGCCATGTAAAACATGGCGTTACCTAGAAGTTCTCTTTTTGGAGAGGTATAATGCTATATGATAATAGCATGATATAGTATATGAGAATCATGTGTTCAACTGTTTAGTGTGGTCAAAGGCACATTAAGCAACAGTGAGCCTCAGTCAGCAAAATAGTTTTTGTTATGCTTCTAAAACGTCTCCAAATTTGGAAGGTACAATGATAAGGTACATATGATAAATTTGGAAGGTACAATGATAAGCTGATGAGTAATGCTTTGAACACCATAACAGGAGAGTCAGGGCTCTACTGAGTGGGATTGCAAATGCATCTATAGGGCCATCCTTGACTATCAAAACTGGTGACCTGCAGTGGCTACAAGTCACCTGAGCCTTGCTGAAACTGACCTGGAATCGATGATGCTGAAATGGCTATTTCTGTAACCGATCATCTATATCTAATATAAGTAACTGTTACTTTTCATTCTGTTCATATGTGTCTCGTATCATTCACTATGATTATGTTAGTAGACCTTAAGTAATGCTACACCCCACTAAACCCTCTCCCCCCCTTTTTTTTATTTTTTTTTACATTTCACGTAAAGCAGTCCAGACTTACATATTGTGTATAGTCTGCTTCCTTGAAAGTTTGTATCTTTGTTTTCTTGACCAGTTCCATAGTCCCTGCCCCACTTCTCCGGCCTGTGAACATCTTCATTATCTAGCAGTTTCTAAAGACCTGTGCATGTGTATTCTGGGTTGATGCTCATGACTCATGCTCATGACTTCCTCCTAGCTTCCGACACTCAACTGCTGAAGTCAATTGATTCCCTATCCTTACCTCTTCTCTGCAACCAGGAAGTTGGGAGGATCGTAGAGAACCCAGTGGTGGTGACAAGGACAACAGATACTCATTTAGGGATGGAAGGGTGTTCATGAATATAATGGGTTGTTTTAGCTTAATGCTGGCATTTTTACCTTAATATTTTGAATGCATTAAGATATAACATATATAGCCTTTAGTACTACTTTATATTGAATCTGTGTGGCTTAATATTATTTGTTTTATACATTATATAATGGTGTAGTCAGGCTATTTTTATAACACCCATTACTATAGAAGGAGGTTATTTGTTGTATGAATCAAGTAGAGGTTACTAGGTTTATTTTCTATTGTGTAAAATCCGTCACATGTATGCCCAACCTGAAATCTTCAGAACCAGCAGAGCAGATGTACTGATCCAAATAGTTCCACTTATAGTCCTCTAGTCGCTCATGAGAGAATTCCACCCAGCTAGGCACAAAGTCACAGCCAGAATGGAAGGGGCATAGGTTATAGGTGTAACTGATCTGGGCAGATTCATATGGATACCTAAGGAGAAAACACAAGTACATGTTCATTCATAACATTATTTAGAGCATTAGATTGTGTGAAGACATAGCATTATACTCTATCTATGTCTTCACACAAGATTCACATATTTTTCCCAAGGAGCTGAAAAAGTTGTGAATCTTGATAAATCAACCTCACTGTCTTTAAATAAAATGTCACAAAAAAGAGGAATTTGACTTACCCGTAAATTTCATATTGTAGAGTACAGTATACAAAGGCACATTAATTATACTGCATGGCTTATAGGCTTGTACCTTCAGGTGATTGGACATTTGCAAAGCTTTAAAGGGCACACCCCTTAGTGCCTCCCCTATAACCATACCCCAACTACAAACTGAGTCCTTAGCAAGCAATGGAGAGTAAACCAAGAAATGGGAGGGTGGTCTGTGTCCTGTACTGTAAACCATGTAAACCAAGACATGGAAGTTACAGGCAAGTCAAAATTCCTCTCATCTTAAATGTACAGTACAGGACACAGGCAGAATATTCATACACCATGAGACATCCCCAAGCTATGAGTAGGAACGGTAGGCAAGAGTGAAGCAAACATAACTGTGCCAACCCAACCTCAGAGAGCCGCTGTGAGAACCTTGCAGCTAAAAGCTCAATCAGCAAAACACTGGACATCCACCTGGTAAAAATTTGAAAAAGTATGAACAGGAGACCAGGTGGTGGCCTTACACAACTGGGCTTTCAAGGCTTGGGATCAAAATGCGCATGAAACACCCACCAATTTACTGGAATGGGTGCATAAAAGTGCAGAGGACATTTTAATCTGAGAATGTAGGCTCTTGCAATCAGATTTCATATTCATTGTGCAATGGTGGACGTTAAAGCAGGGTGTCCCTTTGCGAGGTTCCCAAGGACAGGACATAGAGCGAACCTCGCATAGGGTCCAGTACGGCTTCCAAAGTTTTACCATGGTAGTACCAGTCTGGATACACTGCTTCTATGCTGGCATTAGAGGACGGTAAGGATTTAATTAAAGAATCAAGAAGATAAAATAATAAAGAGAAAAAGAGAAATAATAAACTAGTTAACCTAAGGGTGAGTTTCTCTGAGAAAGAGAAAAGGACCATCACCTTCAGACACTAGCACAAAACTAAGGACTCACAAAGTGGGGTGGGGTTATAGGGAGGGCACCCAGGGGGACCCAAAAGGCAAATGCTGCTGTCAGAACACAAGGTCTGGGTAGGGGTGGGCCCCCCTGCACAAGAAGGGACCCAACATAAAGAATTTACATAACAGCAAGCAACAGCCATATGTGCATTTTGGTGTTTTGACATGTGCTAAAGCTTCTCAGTGTGGTTTTTAAACATTGTAAACAATTACATATTTTACAAAAGGTATTCTCTTACTTTGGCAAATATCTGGTCACAGTTATTATCTTGTCCTTGCAGGTCACTTTGTGAAATGTTCGGCCCATGCTAAGCCAATACTGGTTTTCTTCATCTGTGTGGATTCGGGACACCAACCCTAAAGAGGACAGAAGGAAGAATATGCAGAGCCTCATTTATGGTCCAACATCTCAGTCCATTCTAGGAAGTTTCTCATCCCATGATAAATCCACTTTTTCTTGGTTTGGAAGGACAAATATAATTAAAATGGATATTTTAACTAAACTATTACATATATTTCAAACAGTACCGATTAAATGACCTAAACATTACCTCACCTGGAATTAAAAATGTAGGATTTCATTTGGTGACACAAACGCTCTGGAATTCAAAGAGATATTCTCACTTGCCCTAAAATAAATATAGGGCTTGCCACAACACTTACATGATTTCATCATGTATATATATATATATATATATATATATATATATATATTTCCCATTCTTGTATTTAGTGTCTTTCTATCATCGGTTACATCTTTTGAGCCCTTGAAGGAGCCTAGATCATGAAGCATGTGAGGTTGGATATGAAGGCACTTTTGAAATCCCACACACTAGTTAGTATTTGTTCACTAACCAGACTGATTGATCTACAAGATAAACCGTGGATCTCAGTAGAAGAGGATATTATCACCTTACAATCGGAATGTTTGCCCTGAGTTGCCACCCATGGCATACACCTTATCCTTCACGGTATCAATCACTTGACAAGTATGGAATGACATGCTTAAAGTGGTAGTAAACTCTGTTACGCCGCTTGTACCTACAGGTAAGTCTATAACAGGGCTTGACAAATTTGCTTAGAATCTAGGAGCCAGCTGAAAAAGTTAGGAGCCAGTTATTTAAATCCTCTGCCCAGCGCCCAGAACTGCATGTCTAGGGCATTGGACAATTGCTCATGCCTGATGCCAAGAGAAAGACAATATAAAAAAAAAAAAAAAAACATTTGTTTTGTTATACGATTTTGCAAATAATTTTTTTTCTCCTTCACTGATGTGCTTTGAAAGGCTGCACTAATGGGCACTGATGGGGCGGCACTGAGGTTGGAACTGATGGGCACTGACAGGTGGCACTGATGGGCACCAATAGGCAGCACTGAGGTGCCACTAATGGGAACTGGCAGGTGGCACTGATGGGCAGCATTGGCA
Organism: Lithobates pipiens; assembly: GCF_037356315.1. Classification (NCBI taxonomy): domain Eukaryota; kingdom Metazoa; phylum Chordata; class Amphibia; order Anura; family Ranidae; genus Lithobates; species Lithobates pipiens. The sequence goes on along the minus strand of NW_027507790.1, from coordinate 40,231,720 downwards.
GGTGGCACTAACTGGCATTGGCAGGCAGCACTAACTGGCAGGTGGCACTGGAAGGTTGCACTGCTTGGCACTGGCAAGTGGCACTAACTGGCATTGGAAGGTGGCACTGGGTGGCACTGGCAGATGGCATTGACAGGTGGCACTGACTGGCACTGGCAGGTGGCACTGATTGGCACTGGCAGGTGGCACTGGATTGCACTGGCTGGTGGCAATGGGTGGCACAGATTGGCAGGTGGCACTGGATTGCACTGGTTGGCACTGGCAGATGGCGCTAACTGGCACTGGCAGGTGGCACTGGATTGCACTGGCAGGTGGCACTGGATGGCACTGGCAGGTGGCACTAACTGGCATTGGCACTGGATTTGCACTGGCAGGTGGCACTGATTGGCACTGGCAGGTGGCCCTAACTGGCAGATGGCATTGGCATGTGGCACTAACTGGCATTGGCAGGTGGCAATAACTGGCACTGGATGGCACATGGCACTGATAGATGGCATTGACAGGTGGCACTAACTGGCATTGGCAGGTGGCACTGGATTGAACTGGCAGGTGGCACTGGATGGCACTGGCAGGTAGCACTGCTTGGCACTGGCAGGTGGCACTGACAGGTGGCATTGGCAGGTGGCACTAACTGGCATTGGCAGGTGGCACTAACTGGCATTGGCAGGCGGCACTGGATTGCACTGCCAGGTGGCACTGGATGACATTGATTGGCACTGGCAGGTAGCACTGGCAGATGGCACTAAATTGCACTGGCAGGTGGCACTGGTTGGCACGTGGCACAGGTTGGCACTGATTGGCAAGTGGCACTGGATTGCACTGGTTGGCACTGGCAGGTGGCACTAACTGCCACTGGCAGATGGCACTGGATTGCACTGGCAGGTGGCACTAACTGGCATTGGCAGGTGGCACTGGCAGGTTTCACAGCCGATAGTGTAACTGAATGCTCCCTGCAGTGCTGCACTGTGTGAAACTGTATGGAGAGAGAGGAGCTGACACATTCAGCGTGATGTCAGAGGTGGGTGGGCGGGACCCGGCAGCTATCCAGCCAATGATTGGGCTGTTTAAGAAAGGGGAGGGGCCACATACACGTATCGGCCTGCCCAGATCCCATCCCATTGGCTGGTGTTGGAAAGCTGGGTCCCGCCCACCCCGACATTCAGACTCAATTTTGACAGCTCCTCTCTACACGCAGTTTCACACACTGCGGCACTGCTCTAACAACAGTGTGTGGAGAAGGGAGGAAGATGTCAGCGGCTGCTGAGCTGCTCTCTTCCTGCTCCATCCCGACTACCAGACAGTGCTCTGTGTCTGGAGGCACCAGACGCAGAGCAACAGAGGCACCTGTCAGTGACAAAAACCCAGGCACCAGGGCACAATTTCTAGTCGCAACGGCGACCTGGCGCCTGGGATTTGTCGATCCCTGGTCTATAATAAGACTTACCTATAGGTACTGTGAATATCTCCTAAACTTGCACAATTTAAAAGATATTCAGAGTGCATGCAGCCAATGATGACACCACCGGCTCATGCACTCTGAAGGTCTGGTTTACAGTGGCGGACCTTCAGAGCCGTGCCATAAACTCATGTAGCTGGAGGCCACAAACCCAGAAGGAAGACCATGGAAAGATGTCAGCCCTCTCAGCAGTAACATTGCGGCGCTAGAGGGCTTTGTTTTAAAGTAAGTCTCTCATAATATGCTAGTATGCAATACATACTAGCACATTATGACATTGCTTTGTAGGGAATTTTTTTTTTTTCGTTAAGCCAAATGCAGTTTACTACCGCTTTAAACAGAGAGATTGTTCTCCTCTAGACCAGGGACTATGACACCAATTTCCACCAGCCTTATATTCCTCCACATTTCTGGAGCAAAGATGATGGTACACGAATCACTCAAACTCTTTGGAATGAAACATTGCCCCCTCCTTTCAGAATTGCCCCCACCTATGAGTAGGAATCGGTCAACATGGCTTGTGAAGTTTCATCCCTCTATGTTTGCTCCATCTATCCATTGTCCTTCCTATCTAAACCCTTTACGAGTTTCAAACAATACCTTCTTCAAAAACATTGATTGATCTATATAGTATCTATCTAAAAATTTCTCTTTTCTGCCATGTTTCCCAAGAATCCATCTTTCATTGCAAAATGGGAGAGGCAACTGAGGCAGTCCAAAACACCCAAGGACTGGGATGGAACACTTACACTAACACACAAAATGTCTATATCAGCTAGACTCCAGAAGAACCAAAGCTAATAGTATAATTACATGTCATAGATAAGGCATGTCCAGACACATGTAGGAGATATCTCAGAGTCACGATAAATCACGTATGGCTCAAATGACTGCTCATTATACCCTTCTAGACCAGATCCTCACATTACCCTGTTGTCTATTCATCCTAGCTCATTCAAAACCATAAAAAACTCTTAAGACATTTTCTGATAGCAGCATGTAAAATCATAGCAAGGCACTGGAAGTCTGACCAGGTTCAAACAGTTACAAAGTGGGTGTGTGAAATGAAGCTTAGTCCTTTGAACAAATGATACCTCTAGAGGAGAGCAGTCCTGGACCTTACCAAACTGCATGGTTTCTATGGGATAAGTTTAAAGCTGTTGTAAAGGTTTTTTTTCTTTTTGCTTTAAAATACTAAAACATATTATATGTACCTGCTCTGTGCAATGATATTTTACAGCGTGGCCCCAAACCCTACTCTTCTGGGGTCCCCCATGCTCCTCCTCCTCTGTGTCTGCCCCATAGCAAACTGCTAGCTGTGGCAGTGGACCTGCGGGTGTGCTCCTGTGCTGGGCTGTATGCGTCTATAGACACACACATCGCCCCTCGGACTTGCCCCCTACACAGGATTTGATTAATAGCAGCAGGAGCAATCGCTTTTGCTGCTGCCTCTGTACCCTGCAATGAGAGAAACAAAGAACAGCCCTGCTGCAGACAGCACTGCGTTGAGATAGTACTCAGTAAGGTATAGATGGTGGGACCATATAGAGCCAGTCAGGAATGTAACTCCAAGATCTATAGGACTAATGGGGAAAACCCCCTTTCTCCAAGATTATTTCCCATATATTACCCAGCCTCACTTTTTTTCTTCCCTTTTCCCTTTTTTTTCCCCTAATTTTCATGTCTTCATTCTGTTTTTCTTCCTTCATGGTGAAATACAGTACATTTCACACAAAGGACATGATCCTTTGTGGAAGTGGGGACCAGTGTTAATTTTGTCGACTAGTCATTAATCGACTAAAATACAACTAAGGCTGAAACCATTCAGATAACAAAAAAATTTCTAAAACTATAATGAATTTTAGTCAAAAGGACTATGATAAAAGCGTAATCAAAATGTGACGTTAAAGTTAACATTGCACTACCACATAAGAATTAGTAGGGGGCATCTACTAAGCTGATGAAAAAAAAAAATAGGAAAAAGGCTTTTCTTATTTTATTTTTTAATATTTATTGTTGGTTATCCCTTTCATGACTAAGCCTATTTTTGGCATTTGGTGTTTACAAGTTAAAATCCATATTTTTTGCTAGAAAATTACTTGGAACCCCCAAACATTATATATATTTTTTTAGCAGAGACTGTAGAGAATAAAACGGCGATTGTTGCAATATTTTATGTCACACGGTATTTGCGCAGCAGTGTTTTAAACGCAACTTTTTGGGAAAAGGGACACTTTCATGAATAAAAAAAAAAAAAAAAAACAGTAAAATTAGCCCAATTTTTTTGCATAATGTGAAAGATAATGTTACGCCGAGTAAATAGATACCAAACATGTCACGCTTTATAATCGCATGCACTTGTGGATTGACGACAAAGTACGGTACCTAAAAATCTCAATAGGCGACGCTTTAAACATTTTTTACGGTTACCAGGTTAGCGTTACAGAGAAGGTCTAGTGCTAGAATTATTGCTCTCGCTCTGACGATTGCGGCGATACCTCACATGTGTGATTTGAACACCGTGGGGCGCGACTTCTGTATGCGTTTTCTTTGCTTCGCGAGCTCGCGGGGACGGCGGGCGCTTTAAAAGTTTTATTTTTATTTTTTTATTTATTTTAAAATGACTAAATTGTTTTAAAAAAAATAAATAAAATGTGATCACTTTTATTGCTATCACAAGGAATGTAAACATCCCTTGTGACAGTAATAGGTGGTGACAGGTACTCTTTATGGAGGGATCGGGGGTCTAAAAGACCCCCCACCCCTCCTTTACACTTCAATGTATTCAGATCGCCGAAAACGGTGATTCTGAATACCGTATATTTTTTTTAAACTGGCGCTATTGGCAGCCGAGTAAACGGGAAGTGACCTCATGACGTCGCTTCCGTGTTTACTATGAGGAGACTGTAACGAAGCCGATTACGGCTTCGTTCCAGTTCCTCCCCAGCGGCCGGAGGCATCGCACACGAACCGTTCGATCGGGAGCACCGGTAACAGCGGCGGGAGGGGGGACGTCCCCTCCCACTCCTACGGAATAACAGCCGAGCAGCTTTTAGCTGCATCGGTTGTTATGCCTGGATAGCCAATCGCCTGCTGAAAAAAAAGGTACCGGGATGATGCCTGCAGGTGCGGGCATCATTCCGGTATACCCCCCCCCGGAAGCCGAGTACGCATATCTGCGTACGCTCGGCGGGAAAGGGTTAAATATTCTGATAATATGTGCATTACAGCCAATACAGTTTAATTTGTTTTTTGTTTTGTTTTTTCATGAAATAATGTCATTATGAGTTTGGAAATTCTAGAGGAATGCTTAAATGGGTTGTAAACCCTTGAGGTTTTTCATCTCAATGCATTCTATGCATTAAGGTGAAAAACCTTCTGTAGTGCAGCGGTCCCCCAGAGCCCCCGTTTTACTTAACTGAACCTGATCTTTCCAGCGACGAGAACAAGCACAGCAGCTCTCGGGTCCTCATTGGATAGATAGCAGCAGTAGCCATTGGCTCCCGCTGCTGTCAATCAAATCCAGTGACACGGGAGCCACGGGGCCGAGTCCTGCTGGACTCTGGAGTGTGCCTGCACGAGTGCCCCCATGGAATGCGGTTATCCTTGAAGGCACTCGATGTGGGGAGGAGCATCGCTGGGGGCCCCAGAAGAGGAGCATCATGGCTGCTCTGTGCAAAACCCTTGCACAGAGCAGGGAAATATAAAAAAAAAGTTTGTTATTAAAAAAAATAAAAATAAAAATAATAAAAAAACACCTTTATAACCCTTTTAAATAATTACAATTTAACTAAACCTATTACATTTTAGGTGACTAAAATGTACTAGAGGTTTTAGTCGACTAAAAGATAACTAAAACAATTCCGATGACTAAAATACGACTAAAACTAAAATGGCATTTTAGTCAAAGGACTATGACTAAAACTAAATTGAAATTTGACGTCAAAATTAACACTGACTGAAATAATTTGCAACTTCCAGTCAATATCAGTGTTCAAAGGGCAGATCAAGAATTATTATGGCAAAGGGGAATATTAGTTTCCACATGGTTGTCATATGTCCAATTTTTTGTGGCAAATGCGATCTAGATATTTCAATCTAGTACAGATATTTTAGATTTGCCAGTAAATGGACAGCTAAACTTCAGATGCTTTGAATTATGAGTATGAGACAAATATAAAAAAAATTACCTCTTCTGTACAGTGGACTACTGCTGAGGGGAGGTGGTGCACTGGAGCTGGATTTTGGTCGTTTGGGTTGAACAATAATTTGATAGCCCTGCATGAGACGCTGACATATAAATTCTTCAAAAACTTGCTGAGCGGTCATCTGAGCACCATCCTCATCCCGTCTGTGAAATATGATAGAACATTTATTCAGTTAGGAAAGGATTACGTTTTAAATTAGCACACCATCCTTTAGATCAGTGTTTCTTAACTCTAGCCCCAAGGGATTACACAGCACGGTTTTTCAGTTTTCTTTACAATTCCTTTGAGGTCACCGCTGTCAACAACAATATGCCGCAAGTGGCGGCTCCCGTGCGCATGCGCGGGACTGACGTCATCGCGGCTTCGTCAAATGACAGCGGCAGTGCAGCGAGACCCACTGAGAAGATGGACGCTCTGGACTACAGGGGACAGCGGTGACTTCGCTGGCTTCTGTGTCAGGTAAGTGACACATAATGGACTATTATGCGATGCATAGTAGTCCATTATGCTTTACCTTTGCAGGGAATCAAAGAGGATGTAAACCCATCAGGGTTTACTTCCTCTTTAAAAGGCCAATGGGCCAAAGAGGTGCTTCTGGACTGCTTATGGATATGTTGCTGTAGACAGGCAAGTGCCAACTTTGCAGCAATAAATATTTAATAGGCAACTTTACTTTTACCAAATATTTATATAATATACAGTATATAACTGTGCCAGGGCTCCTAAGTTTGCTTAAAGTTTATGTACAACCCAACCTTTATTTATTTTTAACAATGTTGTATGAGTAACAAAGCATTAGAACCTTTGTCAGGTTTTTATAGTGGTCTAGGATTCACTGTCTTGGTTTGTCCCGATGACCACTGTTGACAAGAAAAAACATAATGGGAAACCCAAAAGCAAGAGGTGAGGTTAAAATTTTACAATGTGGACACGTGTCTAAGAAGGCAATTATCCTCAAATTTCCTTTCATTTGCTGCTGTGTTTCTAGGACAGGAAGTGAGGAAGAATCTCCCCAAAGAGACACAGACAGCAAAATATAAACCAACAGTAGTTTTAACTCTTCCATATTCTATCCAAAACTAAACAAAATTGCCTAAACATGAAGCATGTTTCCAGGTAAAACTTTATTCATAGGTCTAATGATAGTAGGGAAGGGTTAGAATATTCTTAGCATTGTCTTGACTCCAATGGGAAGCCCCCCCCCCCCCCCCCAAACTTTTTATTTCTGTGACACCAGGATAAGAAATAAGGAAAACATGTGTCACCAGTACAGAAAGGCACAGGCAGCAATACATACCTCATAGGATCTAAATAAATAATAAAATAAAACTATAAAAATGTTTTTGTTGCCGTCTTCTGCCCTCTCACTGTGGCAAAAAGAGGACATTTTCCCACTGGGGAAGCACAATAAATTGACAGAACTTCTTACTGTTCCGCATACTATCCAAAAATATAAAAAAAATAATTTGGCGTAAAAAGGAAAAGTTCACTACACATCTGGGCCCAAAATGCCTTGATGGGAGGATGTCCCCACCATATACAGGTGCATCTCAAAAAATGTGAATATCATCCAAAAGTTAATTTATTTCCAAATTCAATTCAAAAAGTGAAATATATTATATAGATTCATTACACACAGAGTGATATATTTCAAGCATTTCTTTCGTTTAATTTTGATGATTATGGCTTACAGCTGGGGAACACCCAAAATTCAGTATCTCAGAAAATCAGAATATTGAGAAAAAGTTCAATATTGTAGACTTTGCTAATTAATGCAAAACACCTGTAAAGATTTCCATCACAGGACACAGCCATAGTAATTATTATGTGGGATGTCCCAGAGCAATTCCAACTGAGGGGAGGGAGACACAACAAAAGTAGGGCACCATGCGATCAGAGGACTTATACTGCTGCCTGCAGTACACTGCACCCAAAAGCAACATCCTCATGCCTTTTTACATCCATCTGATAGAATCTGGTAAATGTATGGATTGAAGACCAAGTTGCGGCTTGCAGATTTGAGCCATGGAGGCCTGGTGATGCACTGCCCACCAAGCACTAACAGCCCTAGATGAATGCGTTTTGATTTGAGAGGGTAGAAACTACCTCTTTAAACCATAAGCTAGAACAATTACTTGTCAAATCCATTTAGAATAGGAGATTTCCATGCCTGTCCTCTTTTAGGACCTTCAGGCAATACGAAAAAACATCCGTTTTGGGAATCTGAGCAGTCGTCTTTAAGTAGACTGCTCTCACCACATCAAGAGAATGTAGTGATTTTTCTTCCATAGAACAGGGTTCTGGAAATAATGAAGATAGAACAATATCCTGGTTTAGATAAAAACCTGATACTACCTTCAGTAAAAACTTAGGATGAGCACGCCATACTACCTTATCCTTGTGAACAATAATAATATGGTTCTTTACAAGAAAAAGCAATCAATTCTGATACCCTTCTTGCAGAAGATATGGTTATCAGAAAAAAAAGTTTCCTTGTCAAAAAAGTGCCATATTGGTCCAAAAAAAGGCTGTTTTGTAATGCCGCCAAAAACTAAATTCAAGTCCCAAGGGTTTAGGGGTGACCTAACCGGGGATTAAGCTGTGCTACCCCCTGAATAAAGTTACGAAACCAAAGAAAGCGAAGCAAAGTGGTCGTTGAAATAATACCGATAAGGCCGAGACCTATCCTTAGTCACTTAAGGACCGCCGCATGCCATTGTACGTCATCACAATGGCATGTACAGGCATGTACGTGCTTGCCTTCCAGCGGGTGGGGGGTCCGATCGGACCCCCTCCTGATGGATGCGGCGATCGATCCAGGATGAGGGGATGGCCGTTGGTTTCTGGCCATGCCCTCTCGATCGCTCCTGGCGAATGAGAAGCTTCCTCCCTCTGTGTATAGTAAACACAAGCAGGGAGGAAGTGACGTCATTCTCCTCAGGGCGGTCTTATTGACCGGACTACGAGGAGAGGACACAGTAAGTGTGCACCAAACACTACACTGACACATAGGCACACAAACCCCCCCCCCCCCGATCGCCCCCCCCCCCCCCCAGTCACAGTGTCACTGATTGCAGTGATCATTTATTTACTGATCACTGCATTCAGTGTCAGTTGTAACAGTAAAAACTGTCAGGGCAGTTAGTGTTAGGTCCAGGGTAGCCCCCTATCACCCCCCAATAAAGGTTTCAACCCCCTGATTGCCCCTAGAGTTAACCTTTTCACCCCCTTTTGCCATTGTCATTAAGCGATCATTTTTCTGATCGCTGCATTAGTGTCGCTAGGTAGCTAGTTATTTTTTTAGGTTCACCGCCAGGTTTTTATAGCACTAGGTACCCCGATATACTACCCAATAATGGTTTTAACCCCCTGATTGCCCCTAGTTAACCCTTTCACTCCCTTTTGCCAGTGTCACTAAGCGATCGTTTTTCTGATCGCTGCATTAGTGTCACTGGTGCCGCTAAGTAGCTAGTTATTTTTTTAGGTTCACCACCAGGTTTTTATAGCGCTAGGTACCCCCATATACTACCCAATAACGGTTTTAACCCCCTGATTGCCCCTAGATAACCCTTTCACCCCCTTTTGCCAGTGTCACTAAGCGATCATTTTTCTGATCGCTGCATTAGTGTCACTAGTGTCGCTAGGTAGCTAGTTATTTTTTTAGGTTCACCGCCAGGTTTTTATAGCGCTAGGTACCCCTAGTTAACCCTTTCACCATCGATCACAGTATAAGTGTCACTGGTGACGCTGGTTAGCCAGTTAGTTATTTAGGTTCCCCGTCAGGTTTTTATATAGCGCCAGGGACCCCCATATACTACCTAATAAAAATTTGAACCCCCTGATTGCCCCTAGTTAACCCTTTCACCAGTGATCACCGTATAAGTGTTATGGGTGACTCTGGTTAGTTTGCTTTTTATAGCATCAGGGCACCCACCATTTATTATCCAATAAAGGTTTAACCCCCTGATCACCCGGCGGGTGATATCAATTAAGTTTTAGGGTCAGGGTCTGCGTCGCCCCAGGCAGCGCTAGGTTAGTGCCAGTACCGCTAACACCCACGCGCAAAGCATAAACCTCCTATAGTGGTATAGAATCTGAACAGATCAATATCTGATCTGATCAGATCTATACTAGCGTCCCCAGCAGTTCAGGGGGGCCAAAAAAACGCATTGTTAGCAGGATCAGCCCAGATACCTGCTAGCACCTGCGTTGTGCCCCTCGGCGCAGCCCACCCAAGTGCAGTATTGATTGATCACTGTCACTTACAAAACACTAAACACATAACTGCAGCGATCGCAGAATCAGCCCTGATCCCTGCGATCGCTAACAGTTTTTTTTGGTAGCGTTTTATATTTAAATCCGGAAGGCAGTGCTTGCTTTTCGGGGTCCCGTACGTGGCTAGGCTCCCAAAAAGTCCCCCACATGTGGTATCCCCATACTCGGGAGAAGCAGCAGAATTTATTTTGGGGTATAATTTGACTTATGCCTATAGCATGTGTGAGCAATATATCATTTAGTGACAACTTTGTGCAAAAAAAAAAAAAATTGGAATATTCCTGCAACTTGTGGCAAAATATAAAATATTTCATGGACTCAACATGCCTCTCAGTAAATAGCTTGGGGTGTCTACTTTCCAAAATAGGGTCATTTGGGGGGGGGGGAGGGGTTGTGCTATTTTGGCATTTTATGGCCTTCAAAACTGTGATAGGTAGTGAGGAGTGAAATCAAAAATTTGCACCCTTAGAAACCCTGAAGGCAGCGATTGGTTTTTGGGGTGTCGCACGCAGCTAGACTGCCAAAAAGTCCCATATATGTGGTATCCTCGTACTCAGGAGAAGCAGCAGAATATATTTTGGGGTGCAATTCCACATATAACTATGGCATGTGTGAGCAATATATCATTTAGTGACAACTTTTTGTAAACTTTTTTTTTTTTTGTGTCATTATTCAATCACTTGGGACAAAAGAAAAAAAAAATATTCAATGGGCTCAATATGCCCCTCAGCAATTTCCTTGGGGTGTCTACTTTCGAAAATGGGGTAATTTGGGGGGGAGGGGGTTTGTACTGCCCTGCCATTTTAGCACCTCAAGAAATGAGATAGGCAGTCGTAAATTAAAAGCTGTGTAAATTCCAGAAAATGTACTCTAGTTAGTAGACGCTATAACTTTTGCGCAAACCAATAAATATACGCTTATTGACATTTTTTTTTACTAAAGACATGTGGCTGAATAAATTTTGCCCTAAATGTATGACTAAAATTGAGTTTATTAGATTTTTCTTATAACAAAAAGTAGAAAAGTTCTCCAAATTTTCGGTCTTTTTCCTTTTATATCGCAAAAAATAAAAATCGCAGAGGCAATCAAATATCATCAAAAGAAAGCTCTATTTGTGGGAAGAAAAGGACGCAAATTTCGTTTGGGTACAACATTGCATGATCGCGCAATTACCAGTTAAAGCAGTGCAGTGTGAAATTGTAAAAAGACCTCTGGTCCTTAGGCTGAAAATTGGTCCGGGGCTGAAGTGGTTAGAAAGCACTCAAGGCCAGCTTTATTTCTCACCCCATCTGCAGAAAGTCAAGGATTCTACCTTTGACCTATTTCCTGGGGTGCAAACCCTGGTTTCAAACCAGGATACATATGCTTCCCAGACTCCATAATATATAATTATGGAGGCCGGCTCCCTTGCATTAACCAAGATAGAAACCACTGAACCTGACAGCCCACGTTTCTTCAGAGTGTGGGTCTCAATAGCCTTAGTCTTCTCCCAGCCCTAGTTCCTCAGTGTGAGGGTCCTGGGCAATGAAAGAGAACCTGTCACATTTTGACATATACTAGGATGCTATTAAAGTCGCTAAACTTTTTTTTTTTTTTTTTAAACCTATCATGGATGAAAAAAAGATATTTTTAGTAAAATAAACAGAGGCTGCAGTGTTGAAAACAGTTGCAAACATTTCATGGCCGCGATGCGCACTCTGACCACCCACCCTCTCTCAGGGGAGGATGCCATTTGTAGAAATGATTAGGCTTTCCAGAGCTTGAGGGAGACCCTTTTAGCTCTTTTTTTAGGGGTGTTTCAACCCCTCCTTCTGACCTGAGCCCAATGCACAAAGCAGAGGTACTACCAAAAGAAATCGCATCCACTGCTTGAGCAATAGTCCAGCCACTGCCGGTGCTATTAATGCTCAGCCTGATGCAAATAATAGGATTTTTAAAACAGCTTACCTGTAAAAATCCTTTTCTTTGATGTACATCAGGGGACACAGAGCCATAGTAATAACTATGTGGGTTATATCGGCGTATCAGGTGCTGGACACTGGCACGCCCCTTAAGGCATAAACTTCCCCCATATAACCCCTCCCATTACTGGGAGTCCTCAGTTTTGTAGCCAAGCAATCAAAGTGTATAAGAAGAAGGGAGGGACCTCTGTGTCCCCTGATGTACACCAAAGAAAATGATTTTACAGGTAAGCTGTTTTAAAAAATCCTATTTTCTTTTCTTGCATCAGGGGACACAGAGCCATAGTAATAACTATGTGGGATGTCCCATAGCAATGGCAACTGAAGGGGGGGAGACAGAATCAAGGAAACAGGAGGCCAGAGGACTCATACTGCAGCCTGCAGTGTATACTGCGACCAAAGGCAATATCCTCATGACCAGTGGCGTCACTAGGGTTGGTGTCACCCGGTGCAACAAAAAAATGGTGTCACCCCCCCAACTATAGTCCCCCCTCAGTAAAGACCCCCCTCCCGCAGTATAGATCCCCCTCCCTGACCTTTAATATCGATTTGATAAAATCGGATAAACGTCTGCACCGAAGACGAAGTTGCAGTCTTACAGATCTGAGCCATAGAGGCCTGAGGATGCACCACCCAAGAGGCACTAATCGCCCTGGATGAGTGTGCTCTTAATATGAGAAGGAAGAATTTTGAGCTTAATCAATCACTTGACAAACCCATTTGGAAAATAGTGGATCTTGACACTGCCTGTCCATATCTTGGACCCTCTGGCAGTACAAACAAAACCTGTGTTTTGCGAACCTGAGCAGTCACCTTTAAATAGATTCTGAGTGCTCTTACTACATCAAGAGACTGTAGTGCTTTCTGTTCCCCAGATTAAGGCTTCTGGGGAGAAAGAAGGAAGAATAATATCTTGGTTTAAATGAAAACCTGTTACCACTTTTGGTAAGAATACATCAAACGAAATATGGCTCTTACAAGACAGAGCCGTTAGTTCCAATACTCTTCTAGCAGAAGAAATGGCAAGCAAAAAAGATTATCCTTTTGTCAAAGAACCAAGAGATTTTCTCGTAAGGTTCAAACGGCTGATTCAGCAAAGCCGAAAAGACCAATTTTAAATCCTAAGGATTTAAAGGTGCCTTGATAGGGGAATAAACCGTGTTACCCCTAAATAAGCTACGCACCAAGAGTGGGAAGGAAGAGGCCATAGGAAAAGACATTGACACGGCCTGGATCTGGCTCTTGATAAAAGTCAAGGCCAGCTTCATTTCAGATCCCATATGCCCGAATCCTGCCTATTGACATACTTCCTGGATCCATACCAAGAAACCTATGCCTTCCACATTCTATAGTAAGTGATTCTGGAAGCCGGCTTCCTGGCATTAGTCAAAGTAGACCCTACTGAAGGAGATCACCCACGATTTTTTATAGAGTGGGATTCAACAGTCAAACCTGTTAAACTCTGTCCGTAAAGTAGGATGAAATACCGGACCTTATGCAAGAAGGTCTGCCTATAATGGCAGAGTCCAAAGGACTTCTACTGCCCTCTTTATGATCTTGATAAATTAAGATCTTCTGGGACCCGGCTGGGGACACCAGAATCACCTCTTTCTGTTCCTGCTTAATCCTGCGGAGAAGGTGCGGAAGTAGCAGAGCTGGAGGAAATGCATAGATCAGTGAGAACTGATCCCCTGGGAAGACTAATGCGTCTGTTCCGCCTGGTAGCGGACCCCTTGTTTAACATAAAGTTGTCGACCTTATTAATGAATCTGGACGCGAATAGGTCCATGTCCGGAATAGCCCATCTGACATATTGCTAGGAAGATGTTGGGGTGAAGAGATCATTCTCCCAGAAATAATTGTTGGCGTCTCAAGTAGTACGCCTGAAATATTAAAATTGCCGATAGGCAAGGAGTGTTGTGTTCTGCCAAAGCTAGAACATTATTCACCTCTTTTTAGGCTGCACGACTTCTCGTGCCTCCCCTGGTGATCGACGTAAGTCACCGCTGTGGCTCCGTCAGACTGAATCCTGTCGGGACTGTCCCGTAATCTGACCACCAAGATTCTATGGCCAGATGTACTGCCTGAAACTTCTAACAAAGCTGATAAGCAAGGTCCTCTAGCCTGGACCATCTCCCCCGGGACAGAATCTTCTTCCAGGGCTGCTCCCCAGCCTAAAAGGCTGGCATCTGTTGCTAACACCTTGCAGGATAAAGATTTTTCCTCCTGCTGGATAACAACCACCAATTTAGGCTCTGACCTATGCTGGGAGCCAAGCGTATTGGAAACAAACAAGGCCTGAATCCTCTTTATTCCATACTGACAGGCTGGTGTCTTGAAGCAGTCTTTGAATAAAACTGCATGGAAGGGATGGCCCTGAAGGAGGCCACCATTTCCCCTAAAAATCTCCTGTAGCCGAATGAAGGAATTTTCCTTTATCCTGATAAATTGAATTAGTCCTACAATGGAACTGATTCACGTCTAGGGTAAGAAAACCTTAGTCTGTATGGTATCTATAACCAGCCCCGTAACCTCATTGATGGTTTTAAGGAGAATCTTCCTAGGCTGAGAATCCAACCTAGAGATTTCAGATAGCTACAGCTGAGATCAGACTCTGTTTTTAGACCCGAGACTGAATGATCTATTAAAAGTAGATCCTTTTAATAGGCTAGGACAGTTATGCCTTGAGCACTTAACCTGGCTAAAGGAGGTGCCAGAATCTTTCAGAACACTCGTAGTGCTGTGGCTAAGCCGGATGGCAGTGCCACGATTAAAAAAAAAAAATTATATTTCAAACCGCAGAAATTTCTGGTCAATGGGAAACTTTTGCACATGTTGATATGCAACGCCCCTCCTTTATTATGAAAGGATCGGATGTTCAAGTGCCGATTCAGATCTCCGAGATCTACAATGGGTCTTACCCCTCTGTTTGGCTCTGAGACCTTAAAAGGTTTGCGCCAAAAAAAACCCTGTTCCACTAAGGGAATCTCTGATCTCCGGAATCACCCTGGAATCACCGACTGGGATAACAGCTGATCCAGAGGCCAGAAAGAGTGACTTCTCTTCTTTCCTTTTTTATTTTTTTTTCTGGAACCTTAGGAGCATTCTTTGAGGAGACGGACACCCTTACATAAAGACTGCCGCATAAGCAGCCCGAAGGACCCCACAGGCAGCACCCAAACAGGACCCGAACCCCGGACCCTCAGATTGAAAGCCGACTGGGCCATCTGGGCTCTTGAAACTCTAGATGTAACCTAGAGAAGAAAATCGCATTGTTCCTGCCAGACCTTGAGAATCACAGGACCTTTCCCCTCACCCGAACGAGTGGGGGTGCTCCTTCCTGAGAAGGCCTTAGCATTCTGCTTTATGGGCTTTCTGCCCCCAAGATCCTGGTGCTGCCTCTGGAACTAAGGCATAGGAGAGGCTGCACGATTAAAGGAGAACTGTTTGAACCTCCTTTTACTGGTAAAGAGAGCTTTACCCCTTTTGGATGTACTTATCCACTCTGAATAGTCGTACTCCAGGAAGGAAAACAGACTGGCTAAGGGTTTTCACCTGGTACTTCGGCTAATCAATATTTCAGCCACGGACCTCTGAAAAAATGCACTAGTCCAAGTATAAGCCATAGGGCTTAAACGATCGAGTCCTTCATAGCATCTGTGAGACACAGTGCGTCAAATACACCAGCCTCTTTGCTGGGCCTGCTGATCAGGCAGAACTTTCAGGTATCTCACACCTATTCCTTAATCCCTTGGAGCCCACACTTTCCAATGCATTGGCATGACTCAAAATGTGCTCCACCAAAATAGTGCAGACGTTAAAGGGTTAATGGGTTAATGGACTGAGCTACTCCAATTGCAGCCAGAACTGCAAAAGACATCTTTTCTTTAAAAGGAAAATCCAACCTTAACTTGCTGGATCCTTTAACATCAGTGCATTATCCACTGAACATGTGAGACTCTGCTCACTGAGGTGATTGCAGCATTAATAGCTGGAACCCCCCATTTCTTTCATAGAAATGTTCCCATTAGAATACATAGCTATGCATGAATAGGAAAAACATGTAACATAGGTGGGGGAGGTTCAAATGAACCCTATTAGAGGTAGATACCTCAAGAGCCTGTGCTGCAGGCAACAAAAGGGTTAAGTAAGGGAGTAGACTTGTGCGGCTATTCCCTCCCTGTTAGGATACTCAGAAAGAGGAAAAATAGGTATCTTCCAATATTTGGGAAGATCTACCTGATCCCCAGCCTTTTGCACCTCAACAAAAGGGCCCAGAGGACTAGATGGGAATCTGCTATGTTTAGTCCTACTATGGAGAGACATCATAGCAAGAATCTTTTAAATGGTAGAAGAAAAAACCTGTTTGTATGAAATACACAGGGGCAGAAGTGTTCTACCCTTGACGGCTCATCTGACTGGCCATATTTTTCTTTTTACCTCTCAGTGAAGGATGACATTCTTTTGCAAGTGTTTTTAGTTTGTTGTATACCATTAACCCCTTAGAACCCTTAGAGGAGATTCTGGTCCATTTGTCACTCATATCTTACAGTACAAAGCAGAGGCAGTACCAGCAAAAGAATGTTACACTTGCTAGGCTATAGTACAGTACAAAAGCTGCTATTAGTCCTAGCTATACAGTACAATGTTGTCAACAGTGGAAATGCCTGTGTCACTAAACCTGACCAGCAACCACTCTGCTCTGTCCCTCCACCGCCAGACTGCAGCTTTTCCTGTATAGCTTAAATTACTTCCTCCACATGTGGCCAGCGTCTGACGCCATTTAGCCACGCCCCCGTGTGAAAACGCCCCCCCCTTCCACTTTCAACAGGGAAGCGTGCGAGTGCTGGCATCATGGCGGGCAGCGGCGGGGGGGGGGGATAAATCCTCCGCCTGACAAGCGGCCGCGACCTGCCCAAAAAAATGTTTCTTTTTTTTTTAAAGAAAAAGAGGCATTAAAAGGCTCAAAAACGCCAATCTGTGGGCCCAGGAAGTGATCAGAACCCCCCTTCATACCTGAGGGTTTGAGCTGGCTTGAACGGAGAGGAGAGTGGAGCTTCTGCTGTTTCCAGCATCAGAATGGTGAGTGCTCAATACAGCCTCCAGTGGTGACACATAGACATGACATGACAACACAATACATGGAAGGAGAGATTCCCGAGAAAATCTCCCCTACCTTTCCTCGCAGCAGGGTTTATCTGAGATAAAAATAAAAAAAACACAATCTTCGCCCTTCACGGTAGGCTCCAAGACCTTGAAAGGAAACCTTCAGGAACAGTGGTACACTCAGGTAATCCCGCAATCCTGGACCTGCGAGAAGACCCTGCCAGTAAACTTTTCATTGGCTTTACTACAAAAAAGTACTGGATCCCAGGGCCCAGCTTTAAAAGCATTCGGAAGCAAAACCTCGTGTCTTCGGATGGTGAAGCCTGGGTACCATTCATTTAGTCCATTACAGAGACATCAGAATGGATCCGGTCAGGGTGGCTGGCTCTCATCAAAGGATTACTGCCCGTGGAGGTCAGTATACACATCCTTACATGTGCCCAACACCTTAGGCACTGGTGAAAAAACGGAGGACTCCCAGTAATGGGAGGGGTTATATGGGGGAATTTCATGCCTTAAGGAGCACGCCAGCGTCCAGCACCTGATACGCCGATATAACCCACATAGTTATTACTATGGCTCTGTGTCCCCTGATGTGAGAAAATAAAGTAAATGTGTCAAATAGGAAATGCCTGTGTCGCCAAAACCTCTTTCATGCTCCTCTTTGCTCTTATGTCTCTCTGACAATTTTACAGACCGCACAAATGGAGTTTTTATTTTTAAAACGCACTCCCGCGTTGGAGGAAGCCAATGCCGCGCCATTCAATTTGGCCTAAAAGACACGTTGAATAGATCCGGCTGCATAGCTAGCCCCAGTAACGTTTGCTTCAGTGCAGCTCAGCACAGCACATCTTCACTCGTGACCAACACTTTAGACCAGGGGTCTCAAACTGGCGGCCCTCCAGCTGTTGAGAAACTACAAGTCTCATCATCCCTCTGCCTGTTGGAGTCATCTTGTAACTGTCAGCCTTGCAATGCCTCGTGGGACTTGTAGTTTCCCAACAGCTGGAGGGCCACCAGTTTGAGACACTGGCGAAAAAAACTGAGATGCTCCTGGTATGGGAGGGGTTATACAGGGAGGCAACTTCCTGTTTAGGGTGTGCCAGTGTCCAGGCCCTGAAGGTGGACTATAACAGACATAGGAATTACTATGGCTGTGTCCCATGATGTATGATTAAATAAATCAGCTCAGCCCTCTACCAGGAAATTCTAGAGCATTTCATGCTTCCCTCTGCTGATCAACTTTATGGAGATGCCGATTTCATTTTCCAGCAGGACTTGACACCTACCCACACAGCCAAAAGTGGCAATACCTGGTTTAATGATTATGTTATCGCTGTGCTTGATTGGCCAGCAAACTCGTCTGACCTAAATCCCATAGAGAATCTGTGGGCTATTGTCAAGAGAAACATGAGAGACACCCTACCCAACAATGCAGATGAACTGAAGGCCACTATCAAAGCAACCTGGACTTTCATAACACCTCAGCAGTGCCACAGGCTGATCGCCTCCACACCACGCTGCATTGATGCAGTAATTTATGCAAAAGGAGCCCCGACCAAGTACTGAGTGCATACTATATTTTACATGGGCATACTTTTCAGTAAGCCAGCATTCCTGTATTAAAAATCCCTATTTTTTTTATTGGTCTTATGTAATATTCTAATTTTCTGATATACTGAATTTTGGGTTTTCACTACCTGCCATAATCATCAAAATTATAAGAAATAAATGCTTGAAATATAATCAATCTGTGTGTAATAAATATAATATACAAGTTTCACTTTTTGAATTGAATTACTGAAATAAATTACTTTGATGATGATATTCTAATTTTTTGAAATGCATCTGTAATTGTTACACAAGTAAATAGCCAAGCTGTATGTCACTTAAATCTTGCTAGGTTACAATAAACAGCAGAATAAACTTTATAATGGTAATTACTGCTGAACATATTTTTTCTTTTCAATAGTCTCACCTGTCCAGGTCAGCCTCTGGCAGTAGGTCATAGCAGCCCTCTGTATAATCATTTTGCAGGCTCTGCCTGTCCGGGAAGTAGTCGGTGGTGAGTGGTAGACAGGCAGGGGTGGTGAGAGATTTCCAATCCACCCCAACTGTGCAGCAGAAGCCAGGCACTATGGGGGGAGCAGACAGCATCAAAACTGCCCAGAGACCACCATGTATGTGTGGAAAGTGATAGTGAGCAGGATTAGGAAGTGTGATTGACATAAAACCATGGATAAAAAATAATGGGAGTGCGATAGCAATTTGGGGATTAGGGGATTAGATGAGAATCAAAGGACCAAGAAACAAAAAAACAAGAAAGCAATGCACACAAATTTAATTGTGGAGAAGGGATCATAAAACGTGAGTACATGGGGACAATTGAAAATTGGGAATTATTGAAAATTTTGTGGAAAAGGAAAAATGTTGGGTGGTAGGGTGTGAAAGTGTATGCAAAACAAGTGGAGGCAATCAGAAACATTGGGAGAGAAAAGGAAGAAAAAGAGAGCAGGTTAACATTGCCATGCCTGATATACATTCCACCCCATCATGCATTGGGAAACATTTGCTCTTGATCAACATCATACTCTTATTGATTTAATTCGATCACAAAATTGAAATAAATTATTTAATTTCGAGGGTTGTGAGTTGTGAGTCACAATAAGACATGCAAGCAAGGTGAAGTAATGCAAGACAAAAGATGTGCACATACATAGTGAAGATAGGAGATGACATCAGGATAGCTGGTTAAACATCAAATATTAATACTGTATATATTAAATCAGAACAATGACATCTTCATATATTTGTATGAAAAGGACAGTGGATTCAACACAATTTCTGTACTCCTCCATGAACACATTTCCCATCAGCACTTAACATGAATATCAAGAGACATCTCAAAATGAAATATTATACATCAAACTGTATTAACTAGATTCATATGTTTAGAAAAAATATTATATTAGGTACTTGTATGCCAGCTACTGATTAATTACTAAAACATTAAACAGTATTTCGAAAACAGTTAAGGGGTTAAAAGGCAAGACATAAAAAAAAGCCTGATTTCTAAGAACTAGTGCATAGCAAAAGTAGAACCAGTCAGACGCTTCTTTCGCCTTTTTGCCTGTAACAGACAAAAGGTACTAAAAGGAATTACTTAGATTGCAGGTAATACATAAGTGATTCTTGAGCACTAGTCTTTACAATTCAGGGCTTGTGACTGGCTGCGCTATGGTATTAAATATACTCCCATGTTTTACTGTTAGGTAAACCTCCCCACTCACTAGGTTCAGGGCAGCAGAGTAAGCTCTCATCAGGGAATTCTCTCTCTTTGTGGTTAGTAACTGTAGTGAGAGAACAGGACTGGCATTAAATAAATTCATATTAAAACAGTCAGCAGTAATGTAAAAGTCCTGTCTCAGTGGTATTACCTGCACTGTGGCTCCTCTGTCCATTCATGCTGGGGTTACCAGAATACTCTTCAGTGCTTCCATATGAGGTGCTGTCCAATGCTGTGCGAGGACCTCCATGTCTGAACAAAATACAAAAACATAAAGAAAAAGAATGCTGTACTCACAGCATTAAAAAAATGTAAATGCCCCCCATCTCTGAGACTATCCACTGTTACTATGTGTTATTTGTTATACGTTGTAACTGCCAAGAGGGTTCATTGTGTACTTTATACTTTGGCATTACGGTATTTGCCTTGTTGTATTATTCCAGGTAAGGATGAGCGCCGGTGTGTTCGCATACTCCATGTGCAGAGCCGCCAGGAAGTCAGCGCAGCGCTCTGCTAATCACAGGCAGTGAGACATTGTCCCGATGCGTGGCTGCAGAGATCAGGAAATGTCTCACTGCCTGTGATTAGCGCAGCGCTGCGTCGACTTCCTGGCAGGCTCTGCACATGGAGTATGCAAACACACCGGAGCTCATCCCCAATTACAGGTGTAAATGCAGCAAACAATTTTCAAACGTACAGCTGTTACTCAAACATAAAAATGAATTAAAAACACAGGTATTATGCGTTTTCAATTAGTACGTGTGATCAACATAAAACACAAGTTCAATCTGAGATATTACCAGCAACCATGTTCAAATAAACAGACAGTACACTTTATAGTCACCAACAGAAAGCCTTTTTTCCTCAGGCAGCAGCTCCATTTGACATTTCACCATAGCACCTCCCTATGATTGGGTCTCATTGCTGTATGGAGCGCATTGGACTTTTTGTATTTATGGACAAACCAGAGTCACTCTATATACACTATAGAATTACTGCTGTATAAAAGTTATGTTTGTAGTTCAGTAAGCACAATAGCTGTGTGTACTAAATTCAAGTCAATTTTGGTTAAGATTACGAGAACTTTAATGAAACATATATGATGTCGGTAATTTCTCCTAAGGATAGGCTTATACAACTTAGGCCCCTTTCAGACTGGGGTGCTTTGCATGCGCTACAGCGCTAAAAATAGCGCCTGCAAAGCGCCCTGAAACAGCCGCTGCTGTCTCTCCAGTGTGAAAGCCCCGGAGGCTTTCACACTGGAGCGGTCCGCTTGTAGGACAGTCAAAAAAGTCCTGCAAGCCGCATCTTTGGAGTGCTGTAGGAGCGGTGTATTTACCGTTCCTAAAGCGTCCCTTCCCATAGAAAACAATGGGGCGGTGCTGCAAACCCGCCTGCAAAGCACCGCTTTTAACCCTTTTTTGGCCACTAGTGGGGGTTAAACCTTTGCCGCTAAATATAGTGACGCTTTACCGCGCGTGCCCGCAACGCCCCAGTGTGAGCCTTAAGCTGTTTCATCAAATATTACACGCCCCAAAGCATGTAAAGTCCAGGGCAGTGGAGTCATGAGCGTTGGTGTCACCCGATGCGGAAAAACATGGTGTCACCCCCCCTTCACCAACTATAGTCCTCCATTAAGCACAGAGCCCCCCCCCACAAAGTACAGACCCCCCCCCCCACTAAGTACCTCCTGCAGTAAAGACCCTTGTCCCTCAGTACAGACCCCCTCCATCAGTATAGAGCCCCATCCATTAGTACAGAAGCCCCTCTATCTGTATAGACCCCCCTCAGTGCAGACGCACCCTCTCCACTATCCCCCTCTTCCATCAATTATCCATCTCCATTACAGTAAACTATACAAAGACCTCAGAACAGCATGGTCTGTCCCTCAGACTCCCTCCTCCTCCTGTGTAGATGTAAACAGAGAGGAGGGGGAAACGGCGTTGGTCCGCTCCGTGAGTCAGCCAGCAAGGGAGTGACACAGATCAGTCTAGGGGTTGCGGACCGTGCGGTGTTAGTGGTGCCGCTGCCCACAGGTGTCACCCCTCTGGGGGTGTTATCACCCGGGTCCGGCCCGCATCCCCCACCCCCCTCCCCCCCAGCGACACCACTGGCCCAGGGATTAGACAAACTCCCATATGCTTTGGTCTATGTGGTCAAGAAGCACACCTATTTCATGCATTTTGGCTGTTCCCCCGGACACAAAGACTTTGGTGGCAAATGTGTGAATTTTTTATGAATTGGCCATGGGTCTCTGAATGTTAAAGT
Source organism: Lithobates pipiens (assembly GCF_037356315.1). Classification (NCBI taxonomy): domain Eukaryota; kingdom Metazoa; phylum Chordata; class Amphibia; order Anura; family Ranidae; genus Lithobates; species Lithobates pipiens. Next base: position 40,209,160 of record NW_027507790.1, on the reverse strand, counting down.
ATTCCAAGGTTTGTCTGTTAGGGCTGATGGAGGACCTCCCAGTTGTCTCTCATACCAAAATACTGCTGTGTATACTCCACTTTTATGTTTAAAGGAATATTTTAATCACCTGGAGGTCGCTTCTGCAAACACTCAGAGTTGAAACAACTGATTATTCCAGTCCTTCCGCTTTACTTGTTGACATATACTACTCTGGGATCTCCAAAAAGCTTTAAAAAAGTATGGGGTTCTTGGACCAAATCTCTTCTTACTGTTTAACCCTGGTGGGTTCCTGAAAGACCATGTTTTCCTTATGTTTACTTACTTAAGAAAGCTCTGACTTTGTATTGTGTAACAGGACTTCAATATGTAATAGATGTGCACTTTGAGCTACATAGGACACAGACACTGAAGGGTTGCAAGTGCTTTATTGTTCCTGTATTTGAACTTGTATCATTTGAGAATCAATAAATATCATCTTTAAAAAAATTATTTTGGTTAGACGATCTTATAGAAAAATCAGGGTACCATTTAAAAGCTACTTCTGATATATATTTTGTGTTTTAAAGCATTGTCAGTTCAAAAGAGTGCATTTTCTGGAATATGCGTTAGAAAACTAAAGTCTGCTATTCGTGTATCGAAATTCGGCCACTTCAGCAGGGATCAGCCAAATTTTGATCTATTTATAGTCAGGGTGGTTGGACAGAAGTTGATCAGTTGATTGACTTCTGCACATGCACTCTATAACAAATTTTCCGCTTGATACGTGCCGACGGCTATAGCTGGCAGCGCTAATCATTGTATTCTGGTGGTGGGGAAGTCCCCACCACTGTCAGAATAAAAAGGCACAGCGGGAGGATCCTCCGTGCACTCTGAATGTGTGGATGAGGGTATTGAGTAATCTTTTTATCGTTCAACCTACTGGTCACCATCTCTCTGCTCAGGGAACTCCGAGAACCGAGCAATGAGCATTTTTTAATCACTTTGTTCTCAGTCTTAGAGCCAGAGGGGGACCAATGCTGTAGCCACCTCGGTAAACATCATTTTGAAAAAAAAAATTATTCCCATACTTCCCTTTTAAGCCTGGTACACACAAAGCTTTTTTGTCATTCAACCCAGCAGGTTGAACATAAAAAATGGACAGATTGGGGTACTAACATAAGAAATGTGGGTGCGTCAACCTCCTTACTTTGCTATTGTATTCTGACTGGGGAATTCCACTTTGCCAGAATACACTGATCAGCATTTGCAGATATTGGTTGTGAGTGCTGATCAAATGTGGTTTTCCAGCATGCCCCTTTGACAAAAGCCGGTCATTAGAGGGCTAATATTAATCTCCAATCACAATCCATTTCTTAGAATAAATAAGTAATTCTGCAGTGTGCAGTCTTTACCCAACTGCATCATGTGTCCAAATTACCATCAAATTGCCAAAAGAACAGGTTTATTACATGCATGAATGATTAAGCCACAAACAATTCTAGCGTTGCGTGGTTATAAAAAGGTGCTAACGTAAAAAGAAACATTTACTGCTTAAAGACAATTACCTGCCAGTGGCTTCCTGGTAAGCAAGTTCAAGAAGCTCTGCTGAGGAATGCACCAATTCTCTCTGGCCATTCCCCTGTAGATCTGCAATGTTCTGACGAGTTTGGTGATGTATTTGTATTGCTTCCCCAGAGGGACCTAAAGGATGTGAGGAAAAATGCAAAAAAAAAAAAAAAAAAAAAAAAAGATGGATAGGATTTAATGAGTTAGATGGGAAGCAAATATGGAACAATTCCCACTTGTTTTTCACAAAATTACTTTCCAGGCTTAGCCACTGCACCCTTCTGTGCTTTGGAATGTTGTATCTTTTACTTGCACTTGGTCAATGTCAGATCTTCTCAATCTTTTTGCTTAAGGAGAAACTCTCAAAAATAATTTATCAGTGTTAGGAAACCCCAGCTAAAAAATATTATATCTGCACTTTATGGTACAATAGGATGAAGTTGTGGTTATAATAAAAAATAAAATAATAAACAATGTGGCATGCCTAGTGTTTTTGAAACTTGGTGGTCAGTTAAAAAGAGACCCCTTTCATTGGTAGTCAGTGAAAAAAAGAGACCTCTTATAGTGGCAATTATTACATTGATCGTTATTTCACATAAGTTGTCAATGGGACAAATACCCAATTTTTTGGGCATTTAGGTGTCCGTTTATGAAACTGAACAGTGGTGATCCCAAGGGTCGCCGCTGATCTTAGTTCATTAACGGTTTATGAAATAGAGATGATTCGCAGAGAATATGTTCTCTGCCGATAATCTTTACACACAGAGAAGCGGTCATTGACTGGCACAGAAACTGGCCAGTTTATGAAGGCGCGATCTCAGCACTTCACCGGTGATCTGTGTCAGAATTCATCCTCCCTGATTCACCAGCTCTGAGCTGGTGAATTGGGGAGAGAAGAGAGAATCCCAGGGGGACTGAGGAGGAAAAAGGAAGGATTATTGACTTCCTTCTTCCTCGATCAGACCCCCCTAAGACAGTAACCATGTCCCCCTGCCATGTGTATGTATGTATGTATGTATATATAATAATATGTCAGTGGGTAAGTACCTGAGAGACAAGAGGCTTCATTGGTCCCACACTGCTGGCTCTGTCAAGTGACACCAGACTGAGAATTATGGGGGCACCATCGAGCCATAGATTAATCCACCACTGCTCAAGGAACCAGAAGCAACCTCTGGAAAAACCCTACAGTTCCACTGGATACTGGTGGAGAAAAGCTGGTCTATATCCCTGATTTCACCGAATAACCTGTATTCTGATGGATGGGAAGCTCAACAATTAGATAGGAAGTTCATGCCTCACTAATAGGAACCAGAACACTAAGATGTCCCACCCCAATACTTTAGCATTAGCTTTTCAGTTTGTGACAGAGCAGTAACAGGAAGAAAAACCGAGGAGCAACAAGGAGAGCTATTTAAAATATATAGAATAGTAGAACTTCCGTGACAGCAATATTAAAAAAAAGTTGGTGGGAACACAGGTATTCTGAACACTAGTGCTTGGTTCACACTAACCCGACTCCAAAGGCGCGCAACTTTCAGTGTAACTTTGGAGTCTGACTTTGATGTGACACTCTATGGCAATGAAGTCATATCAAAGTCGGACCAAAGTAGTGCATGAACCTTTTCTAAAGTCTGACAGACTTGAGTAGCATCAGTTAGGACAGCTCTCATAGGGAAATATTGAATTTCACATGTCATTCGACTTGAGGTCTCACAAGTCAGATCCTATATCGCATCAGTATGAATCAAAACTAAGGCAAAAGAAAAAACTGGAATGAATCTGTGTTGAATTTTGAAGAACAAAATCTTATTTATTTAGGACATTCCAATTAGTTCCTAAATATAGGGTGAGCTACCAAAGAAGGTTAGACCCAAGCCAGATCTCTCTAAACAGCAATGTATAGAACATCTAAAGGCACTATATAAACCAGAGCACCAGAGCTTGCAGAATTTAAAGTGAAAACCAATGATCATCTGGTATCGAAACTCAAAATCAAAGCATAATACAGTATATTGTAGTTTGCTGGTCTCCTTAGATAGAGTGGCTGCATCATTTTCATGCCCATTTCCCTTAAAGTGGTTGTTAACCTAGTACAATAAAAACCTCCCATCCCCTCTGTAACATAATGATATGCTCCTGTGCCTGGGTTATATAAAAAAAAACTGCTGATCTGTACCTATATCAGAGAATCTCCTGGTGCTCACGTGACTCCTCGGCTCTCTCCTCTGCCTGGCTGACAACTATAGTGGGCAGAGCCGACTACCAGCCGGGGAAGAGAGAGAGCCGAGTAGTCATGTGAGCATCGGGAGACACTCTGATATAGGTACAGATTGGCAGCTTTTTTATATAACACATTCATAAGGACACATAACGTGTTACAGAGGGGGTGGGAGTTTTATTTTGTAGTTATGTCAGCAGCAGGAGGCGAGGGGGCGAACACTGACACAGAACAGATAGGCATGGAGGGAGGGGGACAGAGAAGGACAGATCAGGGCTGCGGATGACGCACAAACTCACCACAGTGTCAGGGCTCAGCGGCCATGATAAACTGTGGTCAGTTTACAGGGGGAGGGGTATAGCCAGGCAGGATCAGTCAGGTTTTTTAGGTGATAGAAGGGGCCAGATGACACAGTACAAGCACTGTGCTGTTATTCATGCTTTAACCACTTGGGATCCGCGCTATTGCAAAATGACGGCAATAGCGCGGACCCACATTTTCGGGACTACGTCTATTGACGTAGTCCCGGTTACGAGCGGCCTGCGCGCCCCCTGAGGGGCGCGCGCGGCGCGCTCTGTGATCGGCGAGTCCGTGAGACTCGCCTGATCACCGATCCGTGTAAGGGGTCGATCCCGACCCCTTATCACGTGATCAGCTGTCAGCCAATGACAGCTGATCATGTGATAAAACGGAGCCGGTAATCGGCTAGTATTCCTCCTCGCGCTGACAGCGCGAGGAGAAAAAAAAAAAGCCGATCGCCGGCGGCCGTGTTCGGGACATCAGTCCCGATCACGGCCAGCAATTTAAAAGGACACCTGCCCCCTGCCAGTGCCCACCTGCCACCCGCAGTGCCATCCTGAAATAAAGTAAGTGCCCCCCTGTCAGTGCCACCCAGCAGTGCCCATAGTGCCCACAGTGCCACCCAGCAGTGCCCACAGTGCCACCCAGCAGTGCCCACAGTGCCACCCACAGTGCCACCCAGCAGTGCCACCCACAGTGCCACCCAAAATCTGCCTCAGGTGCTGCACCCCAGTGCCGCCCATCAGTGCCCAGCAGTGCCGCCCATCAGTGCCCAGCAGTGCCACCTATCAGAGCCACCTATCAGTGCCCATCAGTCCCATCTATCTGTGGTACCTATCAGTGCCCATCCGTGCCACCCATCCGTGCCACCCATCCGTGCCATCTTATCTGTGCCCATCTTTGCCCATCAGTGCCGCCTTATCTGTGCCCATCGGTGCCGCCTTATCTGTGCCTATTAGTGCCGCCTTAACTATGCCTATCAGTGCCCACCAGTGCAGCCTATCAGTGCCCACCAATGCAGCCCATCAGTGCCCACCAATGCAGCCCATCAGTGCCCACCAATGCAGCCTATCAGTGCCGCCTAATCAGCGCACTTCAATGAAGGAGAAAAATGACCCGTTTGCAAAATTTTATAACAAACTATTAAAACATGATTTTTTTTTTTTTTTTTTTTGCATCTTTTTTTGTTTGTTTAGCAAAAAATAAAACTCCGAGCTGTAACTAAATACCACCAAAAGAAAGCTCTATTTGTGGGAAAAAAATGATAAAAATTTCATTTGGGTACAGTGTTGTATGACCGCGCAATTGTCATTCAAAGTGCATCAGCGCTGAAAGCTGAAAATTGGTCTGGGACTGAGGGGGGTTTAAGTGCCCAGTAAGCAAGTGGTTAACAAGATCTGTGTTTTTTTTGTTTTTTTTTTAGGGTAACAAACACTTTAATGTCACGTGGTAATCCTGCAAAAAGCTAAATTTCGGTTTCTTTGTCCTGTGTCACTCATTTATCAACTGTATCAATCGAAGGAGCCATGGTTGTCACACAGAATGGACTTCAAACATGCCTGCCTTTGTTTGTCTCCATTTCATTTTAGATTCACTATCAGTAGTTTACACAAGAAAAATAAGGGTGTTTATGCTTTCTTGTTAACTCATAGAAAGTGAAAGGACACCGCATTTCTGGAAGGTATTTTCTGTACTTGTCAAAATGTTAGCTGAAAAAATTAATAATACAGCCATCACATCCAAGTACTGGTAAAATGCAACCAAACGCATTTTCCTTTTTAGATTAAAATACAAGTAAAGGTTAAGAGGTTCTTACAAAACTCGACAAAGGACTTTGCACTAACAAGTCTCCTCAGTCGGTTGATGCTGACTCTTGATACTGCCTTATCTGGTGGATTGCCTGGCAGCATGAACAGGGAATTGGAACAGGGGAAGAAAGATAAACCACTGGCCTGAATGTATCCAACTAGTGAATGACACCTAATGAGAACATGGGGGAAGAAACAATAAAAAGAGAGAAAGGCTCAGTTCCCACAAAGATGGAAGTCAAGGACCTCCTTAGGATAAACTCCCCAGGGGATGAGACTTGTAGGTTGGGGCAATACATAGTTTGGCAACAATGAATATTAGGCCGCGTACACACGGGCGGACTGTTCGCCCAACCTTGTCCGCTGAACAGTGTTTGGGCGGACAGTCCGCTCGTGTGTGGGGCTTCAGCGGACAGTTTCAGCGGACAGTTGGACGAACAAGGTCTTACGGAAATTCCGAAAAACTGTCCGCTGAAACAAGGTTTCAGCGGACTGTTCGCTCGTGTGTAGGCTTGTTCGGCCAACTAAGTCTCGCGCATGCTCAGAAAGGATTTTCACGCTGAAAGCTATAATGCAGTGTATAGGACGTCGTGTTTTTCGTCCCGTCGTACGTGCCGTTCACGTCATCGCGCACGGTTTCAGCAAACTGTTCGTCCGTCGTGTGTGGCCATGTCCGTCCATGCTAAGTTTGAGCGGACTGTTTGCCGAAACTGTTGGACGGACAAAGTTGGGCGAACAGTCCGCGCGTGTGTACGCGGCCTTAGAAGAACACAGAGGGTGGGGACCCGTTTTGTTGTGCAAGAAACTAGTATCTAAAAGGAGTTAGAAAGCTATGGACACTATTCTGTACTTCTACTCCTGGACTTTTCTGCTGCCTTTGATACGGTTGAGCATCCTCTCCTCCTCAAAAAACTCCATGCCTTTGGTCTCCGTGACTGTACTCTTCACTGGTTCTCTTCCTACTTATCCAACCGTGCCTTGTAGTGTTACTTACAATTCTACTTCCTCCTCTCTTCTTCCTTTTTCTGTTGGGGTCCCCCAAGGTTCTGTTCTTGGACCTCTCCTATTTTCAATTTACTCTTCCTCCCTGGGTCAGCTGATAGCCTTCCATGGCTTCCAATACCATCTTTACCCTGATGACACCCAAATCTTTTTCTCTACCCCTCAGCTCACTCCCTCCCTCTGCTCACGTATCACTAATTTACTAACAGATCTATCAGTCTGGATGTCACACCACTTCCTCAGACTCAATCTATCCAAAACTGAACTTATAATTTTTCCTCCCCCACATGCCCCTTCCCCGATCTCTCTGTCAAACTCAATGGCACAACTACAAGCTCTTCCTTGCATGTCAAGGTATAGTCCTGGACTCTGAACTCTCCTTTAAGCCCCACGTTTAATCATTGTCCAAATCTTGCCATCTCACCCAAGGCAACATCTCCAAAATACGACCCCTTCTAACCAATGACACAACAAAGCTCTTAATTCACTCCCTGGTCATCTCTCACCTTGACTACTGCAAGTTCTTTCTCATTGGCTTACCTATACATAGTCTATTGCCCCTTCAATCCATCATGAATGTTGCTGCCAGACTCATCCACCTTACCAACCACTCAGTATCTGCTACTCCTCGGTGAATCCCTCCCCTGGCTTCTGCTGACCCAACAAATTGAATTCAAAAAAATACTAACAACTACTTACAAACCTATCCTCAACTAGTCCCCAGCTACATCACTAACCTAGTCTCAAAATACCAACCTAATCGTTCTCTTCATTCCTCTCAAGACCTCCTGCTCTCTAGCTCCCTCGTCAACCCCTCCCATGTTCGCCTCCAGGACTTTTCCAGGGCCTCTCCAATTCTATGGAACTTCTTACCTCAATCTGTCTGATTATCGCCTACTCTATTAGCTTTTAGACTATCTATAACCCCCCCCCCTTCAAGGAAACCTATACTACCCACACCTAACAACTGTATTTTCATTTTCTCCATCAGCTCCTCCCCCACAGTTATTACCTTTTGTCTCACTTGACCCTCCCTCCTAGATTGTAAGCTTTAACGAGCAGGGCCCTCTGATTCCTCCTGTATTGAATAGTATTGTAACTGTACTGTCTGCCCTCATGTTGAAAAGTGCTGCGCAAAGTGTTGGCACTACAGAAATCTTGTATTGTAATAATAATGAAAAAAAAGGAAGATAATACAGTCTTTACAATCACAATAGTAAAAAAACAACAACCAAGTGCATCCTTATATTTGAATGGTGAAAAAGCTTTAGCCCAGAATATAGTCTGCACCTTGACCGTGGAGAGATTGGGTTGCAGAGACTGCTGGGGAGCATGTCTTTTCCTCTAAAGGATCTTGTGTTTTAACTACAAACCAAGGTACCTTCTTGTTTCCTGGCATGCTAAATATGTCCACATCTTGTGTTACCCCAGATGACAGATTAAATGTATATTCATGCACGTTTCTGACCCACAGGAAAAATAAGCTTCTCTTTTGCAGACGTGTGAAAGTGGCAGTAACTTTTAATGACACCCTTACATATCGGCAAACATCTTCTTTTCCTGCATTTCTACAGGTAGGACGGCCCACTGAAATGAATGAGAGAGAAATAGATAGAAACAATCCCCACCAGTTGATCTGGGGGGATTGTTCTGTTACAACTGTTATGGGAAAGAACTCTGGAGGGACCAGAGATGTTTAATGGCCTGCTTAGCCCATGCCCAGTAGATTCAGGATGTCAGACTGGTAATTAGCTGTACCAAATTTAACATTTTGAAGATGATCCTCTGAAATGATCCTCTGTGTCTGGGATGCTAAAGAAGTGAGCTTCATCAAAGGAATGCCATTTGTTGGTTGAGAAAGAAGAGCTGGGAAAGCTAAAAATAAACAAAGAACCAGGGCGAAAAAAAAAAAACCAACACACAAAAAACAAAACAAAAAAACACACAAAAAGTCCACTAGACACAACAGTAAACACTAAAAAGCTAGTGCATGGTACAGGTTTACCTGCCATGACAAAGGAGCAACTTTTTAGTGTCCAAATAATTAAACGAGGTACACACGCACACAGTTTTTTTTCATTTAGACTTCTGAAAAATCGCTGTACTAACACAAGCAAAGTTAGTGAAGCAATCTTCGCTGCTGTGCTATTGTATTCTGATAAAGGGACTGCCCCTGCCATAACACACACTGCCTTACAGACAAGACCTTTACCCTTGTTTTCTGTACTCACAGAAAAAAAGAAAGAAAATAGTACGACTTACCCACAGGAAATGTGTGCATCCACCTTCTACGATTTGATGTAAGCTTCATTGGCATTCGTGATGGTGCAAAAGGGTTGATGAGAGCCCTTTGGGGGTGGTATCCCCCAGGCCGGAAGTGCAGCATTGATTCCGCGCTACCCACATGAAACCTGCCAGGTGCGCTAGAGTCTCGCTGTTGAGATTCCATCATTCGCTCCAGAAAATCTGCAACAAAGAAAAACATACGCAACTACATGACATGTTTTAACAATACAATTATAGAGCATATTGTTCATACCAGTCATTACTGTTCCTCTATTTCACTGATTAATTAAAGAAACAACTTCACAGTGTGGCTACCACTTATGTGTGAACAATAAAATATTAATATCTTTAGCGTGGGTGATCAGGCTTTTTTATGCTATTGGCCAAATCTGTTGACTTTTTTTTAATCCTTTTGCTGCTAGCATTACATAGGTACATAGTTAGTAAGGTTGAATAAAGACACCAGTCCATCCAGTTCAACCTCTGTCTACAATTGTCCCTATCCCTGTACATCGCACACTCACATCAGTCCCTACCCTCAAGGAGCCCACAATCCAAGGTCCCCATTCATATACTAGGGCCAATTTTGGACAGAAGCCAATTAACCTAAATGCATGTCTTTGGAGTGTGGAAGGAAACCGGAGTACCCGGAGGAAACCCACGCAGGCACAGGAAGAACATGCAAACTCCAGGCAGGTAATGTCGCGGTTGGGATTCGAGCCGGTGACGCTTTTTACTGCTAGGTGAGAGTGCTAACCACTACACCACTGTGTCGCCCATTAGTAAAAAGTATATCATATTTACTTTTAAACTTTTTATTATTAACTTTTAAACTTTTTTTTACATTTCTTTAGTTACTTCCTGGGTTTAATGCCTAGGCAAATTATGTCATACATTCCAAGAGTCTTCAGGAGGGGTTTTCTTAGTTAAACACACCCTCCCCTGCTTGCATGCCTGAGCAAGAGGGCAGATGGATTCCCAGAAGTAAATGCTACATGAATCATCTCCCCTTACCCAAGATAGCAATGGTCAGAAATGCTAGGGGCTGTTTTTGAAAGTGATTTCTCAGCAAAATAAAGCATGGAGACATGGATGGATGGGAGAATTTGCTTTAAAAATCTTAAAAATGAATTAAATCACATTTGGTTTGTGGTGCTCAGATACAGTGTAGTTCCACTTTAAGGTTTGCCCTTTAATTTAGAACACACACAAAAAATACATTTGTATAAACTGATAAGATAAGATCGTGTTGAATCTGAACTGACAGTAGTTAGAATGGCAATGCCATTTTCACAGATTTGTGATCATAAAAAAATGATTACACAGAAAGAAGAAATGTCATTCGATGCCCCCAATGTATTTGTTTGAATCTCGGGGGTTTCTGGAGAGAGGGAAGATTTTTTCATATTTCTATTATTTCTCTTCTTTATAAAGGACCCCAACCCACTGGGACCCACCAGCCACCATAACTGCAAAGACGTTTGGAATTAGCTGCCTCTACCAAAGCAGCCATTGGGTGCTTCATCCCGACCCAAATATGCAGAAAAAAAGGCAGAAATGAAAACGAAGAAAAAAGCCAGTGGAACCCAGACACAGCCTATACTGTAAGTACATGATCAACACTGTAAGTATTGCATTGGAGTAAAAAACTTCTATGATCAGCTCCTTTTCAGCCCCCTCCCTTACCTGAGCCTGATCTCGATCCGGTGCTGTGCCAAAGAACAGGATCGCTGCTCTCTCTCTCCTCACTCAACACTCAGGAGTAAATAGATGCACAAAGCCCAGCTCAGGATCGAGCCACTTGCTAAGGGGGCACTCAGAAGGGAGTTGGAGCCGAGAGTGCCAGGGAGGGACCCCAGAAAAGGAGGTTCGGGGAAGCTGTGTGCAAAACCCCTGCATAGAGCAGGTAAGTATAAGATGTTTATTTAAAATAAAAAATAAAAAAACCTTTATTAAGGCTCATTTAAACGAAAATCTGGGCATGCACTCATTAATGCACCTATGTTAAGGTTAACACACCTCAATGCGTTTTTGGTACTTTTTTATGCGTTTGTGTCTCGTTAAATGCTTGCCAGATGCCTCCTCTGTGTTGTTTTTTATTGTATGGATTTTTGTATTATGTTGGCTAGTAACGCTTTTAAAACTCATCTCAAATGAGCTGTAAACACCAGAGGGGCATTTGTGAAGCGTTTGTAGTGCATTTTCAGCACATTTACATTGACATCAGGGGAAGCAGCAAAGCTTGGCAAACGACACATGTTGGGTCATTTTTGATGCAACTCTAGTGCAATCATGTGAACAACACTGGGCGCTCCACAATGCACACAATTTTGACAGGCATTAGTGAAGCTGCATGGATCTTGCTTCAAGGATTTTGCGGCATAGAAAACACAGGTGGTATTCTGATATTAGACTCCACTCCAGTCCTCCTTCCTATTCTGTGCTAAACTCAACCAGAGAAAAATGAGACTCCAATACTGTGATACCGTCAAATGTGTAATTACAAAACTGAACACTAACTTACAAAACTCCAGAAGAATAAGCACATGTAACAACAAAAATTGCGCTGGTGCCAGCTCCAGACAGGCATGAGTGACGTCAGCAAATCCTGCGTCCCCCGGCATTTTTAATGCTGCGTGGATCCTTGAAGCAAGATCCACGCAGCTTCATGCTTCGTTAGACCACCTATAATATGAGGTCCAATGATCTAGTAAGTGGCTGTGGATTTAGTGGTAATGGGAGCACTAATTACACACCAATTAGTTTAAAGGACACGATGCACAGAATTGCTTTTTATTGAAATTATATGTATAGGGACATTTATTTTATATAGACTTTATTATCGCTAATCACTAGTCCACAGATTTGGTGATCACAATAATTTGTACTTAAGGAGAAGCACCAGATTGAGATTTATTGGTTTATATTTGTTTTCATAATGCTTGGATATTCACACACAGCACAAATATTATTAGGATTATATAGTTATGTATATTTAGCCAATCTACAGTATTTATCTCAAATTAGATACTGTGTTTTGATGAATTGACTGCAAGTAATTTTACCAGAAAACCCCTACAAATATTGCAGGTGACAATTGCTGCTGACAGCGAAGCCGTGCAGTAAAACAGTAACAGTAAATTAAAATAAAAGATAAGTAAAGTATAAAATTCTGTGACTTTCTTACGAAGACAAGGATCTTTCGGCCCCTGCAGAAGGGGAGGGATAATTTTATGCAAACGTCACTTCCTCAAACTTATGGTCATATTGCAAACAAGACAGATGCTTCAGAAAATAGAGATATTGTTTTTGGACGGCCCAGGCTTTTTGTCTTATATTTATATGTTGTGACTATTATTATACAGCTTGAATGTTACAGTGAAGAGCCACTGCTTCGTTCAGGCTACTGTTCTGCAATAAAGGCCTCTACTTTTCCTAAGTAATGCCCTAATGCTGTAAAATATATGCAAGAAGCAAATAAAAATTTGCTGTATTAGATGTCTGAATATCGTTACTAGATAATTTATCATTATATATTATATATATATATTACACACACACACACATACACACAGTTTAAGGCTTGATTCACACCTATGCATTTTTTGTGCTTTTTGCATATTTGCGCTACAACTGTATGTATTGCATAGGAAACCATGGGAACCATAGGAAAAATGGGCTGAAGTACAGATCTGCAGAAAGCACTAGAAATGCACAGGTGTGAATCAAGCCTAAAGCTGTGGACTTCAGGCAAGTAGAAAATAATTTTATTTGAAAAATGGAGCCTTCTGCAACTTGGGTAATCCCTGAATGTTGAAAGCAGAGGCAAGGCAGTGAGTCACACTACTGTGTGGGTTGAGAGTGGGCATACAAATCAACGTATCCATAGAAATACTACAGAAGTTCATCCATTAGTTCATACAAAGCAGAATTGACAGAAAGTCTGAGGGCTCAAGCAGGCAAAGTTTCTGTTCAAGATAACAACCCCACCACCTACACACCATCACATGGAGGTTAACCCCTCTGCACCCATCCCAAGTGGATCGCCATCTGTCAGGTGGTTTTAGAACAGGAATAAAAATGTAAAATCTGTTTTGCATGATTGCGCTGTAGATCAGGAGTTCATGACCACATCCGGTCACTGCTCCCCACTCTTTGCTGCTTCTTTTCCTATCCTGCTCATCTAATCCCTACTGCATCCTTTCCCATTCCACACCACTGTAACTGGTCCCTGTGGCTTCCTCTCTTTTCTATCATGTAGCTTATCCAATATTCATCCACACTGCCTCCTCTTTCATCCTGCTCCACTCTCACTAGTCCCTGCTACTTCCTCATTTCTCTACCATACCGCCTCACTAGAACTGATACCTCCTCTTATCCTACTCCATTGTTATTAGCCTCTACTGCTTCCTCTCTTCTCTCCCATCCTACACCACCATTACTGACCCACACTGCCTCCTCCCCAACCCTGTTCCACTGTCACTGGTCCCTGTTGCTTACCCTCTTCTCCTCCATTAGTGATCCATACTGCATCCCCTCCCCTCCTGTTCCACTGTCACTTGTCCCCGCTGCTTCCTCTCCTCTCCCATTCGGATCTCCATTACTTATCCACAATGCCTCCTCTCCCATTCTGCTCAATTGTCACTAGTCCTTATTGCTTACTTACTTCTCTCCATCCTGCTCCTCCATTACTGACCCATACTGCATACTCCATGCTGCTTCCTCTCTTCTCTCCCCTCTGGGCACTCATCCCTGCTGCTCATTAAAAGGTACCACTCCCATCTTGCTGCTCCATTACTGCTCTATCCTGCCTCCTCTACCATCATGCTCTACCATTACTGGTCCCTGCTTCTTTTTCTCTGGTTTCCCATCTTGCTTCTCCATTACTAGGGGTGCAAAGGATCAAAAAACTCAGGGATCGGATCTTTCCTCGGATCAGAGTCACGGATTGGATCATTTTTCAGATCAGCAAATAATTTAATGTGCAAAAACCTGTGAAAATTCCACCACCATATAGTCCCCACTGTGATATACACAATCTCCCCCACTGTAACATTGGCTGAGTATGGCTGGGTACGGCAGAGTATGGCTGGGTACGGCAGAGTATGGCTGGGTACGGCAGAGTATGGCTGGGTACGGCAGAGTATGGCTGGGTATTGCTGGCGTATTGGCAGGGTATTGCTAGAGTATCGGCAGGGTATTGCTAGAGTACTGGCAGGGTATTGCAGAGTATTGCTAGAGTATTGGCATGGTATTGCTGGGTACTGCAGGGTATGGAGGGATGGCTGCTTCCATCTCTGGATCTCTCCCCTCCACTGTACAGATTAGTACAGAGAGGGGAGAGAGGAACCGGCGTCACGACATGACGCCGGTTTGTTTACAAGTGATCGCTCCGTCTGAGCGATCACAGTGTAAACAGCCTGGGTGTAGAAAGATGGCCGCCGCTTTGGAGCTAGGCCGAAGCCGTGTAAGGCCGAGACCGTGGAGCGCGGCATGTGCCGATCCGAGCGTGGTCACGGATCGGTGATGATCAATTGCACCCCTATCCATTACTGATCCATACTGCCTCCTCTACCATTCTGCTTCCTCTCTTCTCTCTTATCCTGTTCCCCAATTACTGAAACATACCGCCCCCTTTCCCATTCCGTTTCAATGTCACTAGGCCATGTTGCTTCCTCTCTTCTCTCTCATCCTGCATGTCCATTCTTGTTCTACATGTATTCCTTGTTCTTTAATTTCACTTTACCATCACTGACCCACACTACCTTCTTTCTATTTTCCCATCCCTTTTCACCCTGCTTGATCCACAACACCCCTCAACCTTCTCATCTGCTGAAAAGCCAACAAAAAAAATAGGATTTTTTTGTACTCACCGTAAAATCCTTTTCTCTGTAATTCACCAACAGACACAGCTCCTCTCTTAGCCATTGGGTTGTTATGCACACCACTAGAATACTTATTATGTAACACTCAGAACATTTCAGTTCCGCCCAGGGGGTGGTCCCTTGGGCAACAACCCTCCAGCCTGCCATGTAGTCATCAGTACGTCAACAAGCAGTATAACGTAAAGAGAAAAAAGAGGGGCGGGTGCTGTGTCGGTCGGTGAATTACAGAGAAAAGGATTTTACAGCGAGTACAAAAAATCCTATTTTCTCTTATATTCACCGACCGACACAGCTCCTCTCTTAACCATTGGGACGTCCCCAAGCAGTGCCAAACGAGGGGTGGGAAAAACAGCATAGAAAACTTCATCCACCATGGCAAGTGGGAACTAGTGAAACTTTACCCACAAAAAACAACAGTGCGTGGAGAAAACCAGCACAAAAACAGGGTACCCTCAACAGGAGTGACTACCCACAACCGCACCAAAACTGCAGAATGTAATGCAACAGCACATTAACTCAGCGGTACTGCGTTTTTATCGAAAAACCAGGAAAAAATAAAATATATTGCATATTCAATTGCAACTATACGGCCGCCTGCAAAACTTTGCGGCCAAAACAGGCATCAGCCGATGCATTGACGTTTACTTTGTAGAACTTGGTAAACGTGTGGACAGACGACCAGGTCACCGCTTTACACACCTGAGCGACAGACGTTTGGTGTCGGAAGGCCCAAGACTTTCCGATTGCCCTTGTGGAGTGGGCCGTGACCGGAAAGGGGGGCACCTGTCCCTTCAAGGCGTAGGCTTGTGGTGGCCGACGAGACCGCCATGCCTTTCTTTGGACCAGCCACCAAAACAAACAGGGAGTCTGACTTCCGAAAGGGAGCAGTGGCAGACAAATACACCTTTAGAGCCCGAACCATGTCCAGAGCGTGAAGGGCCACTTCCTTAGGGTGTTTCGGCTTAGGACACAGAGATGGTAATACAATGTCCCCATTGATATGAAAAGCCGAGACCACCTTCGGCAGAAAAGAGGGTTGCGGATGCAACACCACCTTATCCTTGTGGATAACCAGATAAGGCGACTTGCAGGACAAGGCCCCCAGTTCCAAAACCCTTCTGGCCGATGTGATGGCCACTAGAAAGACCACTTTATGGTAAAGAGTCAACAGGGGAATCTCCCTGATATTTTCACACATCGGTTCTTGAAGCGCCGATAACACCAGGTTCCGATCCCACGGGGGTAACAGTGGACGCACCGAAGGGAATATATGTCGCATCCCTTGAACAAAGGTACTCACTAATGAGTGAGACGCCAGGAGTCGCTGAAAGAAGACAGCCAAAGCTGATATTTGCCCCTTAATGGTACTTAATCACAATTTCTGGTCTACTCCCTGCTGAAGAAACAGCAGGATCCTGGATATAGAAAAGGAGCGCGGAAGCCATCCTTTCTCCTCACACATGGAGATGTAAGCCTTCCAGGTGCGATGATATATCTTCCTAGAAGAAGATTTCTGTGCCCTCAACATAGCTGGGATCACCGAGTCCGACAGACACCTGTTCCTCAACACCTGGCTCTCAATAGTCTCGTAACGGCAGTCGCCATGGGGCGTCTGCCACCAGGAGCACTAGGTCTGCGTACCAAGGTCCCTGAGGCCAATCTGGGGCGACCAGAATCACTGGGATCCCCTCGACTTCCACTCTGCGGAGCTGATGTGGTAACAGTTTCAGTGGAGGAAAGGCGTAGCTCAGCTGGTACTGATCCCACTGAGCCACCAGTGCGTCTGTCCACGGATCTCTTGTCCTGGACATGAATCTCGGTACCTTCCAATTGAGACGGGAGGCCATAAGATCCATGTCTGGTGTGCCCCACCTCAGGCACAGTAGCCTGAATACCTCCAGATGCAGAGATGGTTTCCTGTGATGTGACCAAGGCGAAGGCAGAGGTGAAGTGAGCTGGACAGCTTTAAGTAGGCAGGTATGACGAGCATGATCAGGAACAGCTGGTAACTGTGGAGAGAGATGAGAGCTGGCAATTAGCTGACAGCTGAGCAGCCAGCTCAGAGAAGGAAGGGCTAAGCCAGCCCTGATACAGAGGCCCTGAGCCGACTGAACCCCCATCACTCCACCCCAGCCGGATAGGCTGGCGTCCGTTGTGATCACTGTCCACTTCAGAGGTAGGAACGACTTCCCGGACTGAATCACCGGGGACCTCAGCCACCAGTTCAGGGAATCTCTGACTGACTGCCTTACCTGGATCTGTCGATCCAGGGACAACTGAGATTTGTCCCACTTGTCAAAATCTCCTTCTGCAGGACTCTGGTGTGGAACTGGGCATATGGTACTTCCTCGAAGGAGGCCACCATGAGTCCCAGGACTCGCATGCAGAAACGGAGCAATGACCACTTGCGATTCATCAACAGTTTTACCGTGGCTCTGAAAGTCTGCATTTTGTCTGAAGGGAGAAAAACTCTGGCTTCCCTGGAGTCCAGCAGCAAGCCCAGGTACCCCAGACGCTGGGTCGGTACAATCACTGACTTCTTTAGGTTCAACAGCCACCCAAATTCTTGCAGGGTCTGCATGGTGATCATCCTCCTCTAATTCTGAGGCGGAAGATGCTCTTTGGAGAAGATCGTCTAAGTATCCCACGATCGCGATCCCACATTGCCACAGCAGTGCCAAAACTGGAGTCAAAACCTTGGTAAAGACTCGGGGGGCTGATGCCAGACCAAAAGGAAGAGCCACAAACTGGTAGTGGGCTTCCTCGACTGCAAACCGCAGAAATTTTTGATGCCGAAGGCATATGGGTATGTGCAGGTACGCATCCTGGATGTCTAAGGATGCCTAAGGATGCCAGGGAGTCCCCTTGATGGAGTGCAGCAACTACTGAGCAAACTGATTACATTCTGAACCTCTGCACTTTCACAAAGTGATTGAGGGCTTTTAGGTCCAAGATTGGATGTACCCCTTCCTTCTTGGGAACTACAAACTCCCGAAGGTGACCCCCCCACCCGAGACATGGGTGGGGGCAAACCTTCATGCGGTAGCACTTTTGTTCGCTGGCTTGTTGTTCCAGGGATGTTTCTGTTCTTCCGTGGTCGTCCTGTCAGGCTGGGGATGTTTAGCCAAAGCTCTGGGCGAACGAAAAAGCCGTTTGTGAGTGGAAAAAAAGAGGGCCCTTGCCTACAGCGTGGCTCCTTAGCCTTCCTGGCCTGTGGGAGCAGGGTACTCTTACCACCGGTGGCATTTTTAATAATGTCATCCAATGAGGCTCAGAAAAGCCGGTCGCCAAGGAAGGGAAGATCCGTCAGGGCTTTCTTAGATGCCTGGTCAGCAGCCCAGCATTTTAAGCAAATCAGGAGCCTCAGCACCACTGCTGACACTGAAGCCCTGGATAACAGAGGAAGAGTATCCAGGGCCAAACGTACTTAAGGCCCTGCACTAGTTGGTCTGCTAGTTCCACGCAGACCAGAGAAGCCTGTTGCTCTCCCAATTCGCGGTGCAACAGTTTTGCCCACTCAGTGTCTGTGATACAAGTGCGGATGCCAGTACTGGTCGCATGGCGGACCCCACCACCATAAACAAGGAACGAGCCACTGTCTCGGCCTTCCTGTCCGTGGGATCCTTAAATGCAGGAGTCCCCTCTACCAGGATCGTAGTTACTTTATTTAACCTGGATACTGGGGGGTCCACGACCGGAGGAGCCGACCACTTCTTGAGAAGGCTCTCCTTGAAGGGGTAATGCACCGCCATGAATTTGGGAACCGCAAAGGTCCATTGCGGGCGACCCCATTCCTTGTAAATTAACTTGTCAAATTAGTCAGATATGGGAACACCTTAGGTGAACGTGCTGGCCTGCAGGACCCAAAAGGGACCGCTACATCAGCAGGGGAATCTGCTGGCTCCTGAATCTTCAGGGTATCACGCACAGCTGTGATAAGTGCTCCAACAAGCGATTTGTCGCGCAAGGACCCGGACGGGGACTCATCCTCACTGTCTGAACGGTCCTGGTCAGCGTCATCTGACAAGACAGAGCAGGGGTCACCAGCCTTAGCTTGACCAGAGTCTGTGTCAGAGCTCTCCCCAGAGGACGGGGGGGCGCAGGGGCCGCTTTTTTGCACCCTTTTTCCCACGTGCCGCCTCCATCTTGGCAACGAACAAATTGAGGACTGCCGTCAGGGTGTCCAGGGGCACTGCGCAGTCCGCAGGTGACCCGGTTGCAATTTCCTGGATTTCAGGGGAAGAAACACCAGTTTCTGAAGCAATGCTGACCCTACCCTCTCTGCCACCCGAAGGGGACTTAGGACAGTGACAGTCCCACCCACCTTACTGCCGCTGGCTGAGGGGCTCTTTCCCGCAGGATTCACCACCCTGAGGGGTTCTGCGCTATCCAGCAGGTAGTGCCTGTAATCTCTGTTGGCTCCCAGGTGCAGAGGAAACAGTGCTGCATCAGTGGAAGCAGCTGCAAATGGCACTAAAACCGATCTGAAATATGCTCAGGCTTCAAGAAAATGGCCACCCAGCGTCCAGCACAAGGACATAAAACACATGGAAAATGTCCGTTAGAGCAAAGGAGCACATGCTGCCGCTACAGAACACTAAAAACATCTGTTCAGGCTTCAAGAAAATGGCTGCCGGCGTCCTGTATAGGGACAATCACAGGGAAAATGGCCGCTGAAGCCCAGGAGAGCCTGCTTGCCCACACCTAAAATGGCCGCCGAATGCAGATCAATGAGGTACAGGGAGAAAACAATGGCGGTGAGCACAGAGCTGTGCACCAGCATGGCCTCACAGACCTCTTCCAGGGGCATGATGAACAGGACCCAGGACACAGCTAGCCAGCGCAACCCCCCCCCCCCCCCCAGGTGAGAGCCCCTGCAAAGACACACACACATCGCTCAGCAGCTTCCCCCATATGGAAGGGGGGGAAGGAGAGGGGGACAGGGAGAGAAGAGAGGGAGATGAGGGATCCCCGAATCGACCTCCCGGGGAATGCCCAGCTGCTCAGCCCCGCCGAGGCAATGAGAGCTGTACTTACCAGTCCTGAAGAGCTGGGAGACATTCCATCACAGACCCACTCACTGATCAGTACAGGGTGGCTGCTGGCCTGGCATACTGTGACGCAGACATCAGTAGCCCGGTCATATGTATGCCCCGGAGCATAAAAGCTAATGAACACCTCTGGAGCTGATGTTTCGTTGCGGCCTGCCTAGTGCGGAGCTGCGGCCTGCACACACTCAATGGCCGGACTGGGGAGACTACAAGGATAAGAGTATCTAGCCTGTCACCCAGCCGGCTGTTGATAGCAGATCACAGGATCAATCAACTTGCGCAAAAAGTCACACTTCTGCAGAAAAAAAGCATGGACCGATGGGCCTGCAGGGTTCCTAGGTCCTTCTCCTTCACTAGGCAAAATAAAACCGATGCCTGCATAGTCGGCTGGAGGGTTGTTGCCCAAGGGACCGCCCCCTGGGAGGAACTGAAAAGTTCTGAGTGTTACATAACAAGTAATGCCTAGTATTCTCCTAGTGGTGGGCATAACAACCCAATGGCTAAGAGAGGAGCTGTGTCGGTCGATGAATATAAGAGAAAAAGTGTCACATGCAGCAATTTGGAAGATACCCATCACAAACAGCTGGCTAGCAGAAAAAAAAATGCGATTCACACACAGATACAATTTAAAAGATACTAAAGATATGTGCAGCATACCTGATTCTGTAAATCTGGGTTTTGTAATCTGCTTTTTGCTTTGTGCATATAAAGTGAGGGGAAAATGTATTTGATTCCTGATATATAGGCAGACCCCTCCCCCTTTTTTACCTTCTCTATCCCTTAAAGGGAGTGCTCCTAATCTCAGTTTGTTACCTGTATAAAAGACACCTGTCCACAGAAGCAATCAGATTCCAATCTCTCCACCATGACCAAGACTAAAGAGCTGTCCAAGGATGTCAGGGACAACAAGGCTGGAATGGGCTACAAGACCATTGCCAAGCAGCTTGGTGAGAGGCTGACAACAGTTGGTGCGATTATTGGTAAATGGAAGAAACACAAAATAACTGTCAATCTCCCTAGGTTTGGGGCCTCATGAAAGATCTCACCTCGTGGAGTTTCAATGATCACGAGAATGGTGAGGAATCAGCCCAGAACTACACAGGAGAATATGGTGAATGATCTCAAGGCAGCTGGGACCATAGTCACCAAGAAAACAATTGGTAATACTCTACACCGGGCAAGACTGAAATCCTGCAGCTCCTGCAAGGTCACCCTGCTCAAGAAAGCACATATACAGGCCTGAAGCTTACTAATGAACATCTGAATGATTCACAGGAGAACTGGGTGAAAGTGTTGTGGTCAGATGAGACCAAAATCAAGCTCTTTGGCATCAACTCAACTTGCCATGTTTGGGGGGAATGCTGCCTATGACCCCAAGAACATCATCCCCACCGTCAAACATGGAGGTGGAAACATTAAAATGGTTTTAAACCCTTACAGACCAGTTTGACCTACAGGTAAGCCTAGATTACAGATTAAGGCTTACCCGTAGATGCAAGAAATCTCTCCTTAACCTACATGGTTAACCACTTTCAGACCGGACCAATTTGCTGGTCAAAGACCAGACCACTTTTTGCGATTCGGCACTGCGTCGCTTTAACTGACAATTGCGCGGTCGTGCGACGTGGCTCCCAAACAAAATTAACGTCCTTTTTTTCCCACAAATAGAGCTTTCTTTTGGTGGTATTTGATCACCCCTGCGGTTTTTATTTTTTTGCGCTATAAACAAAAATAGAGCGATAATTTTGAAAAAAAACGCATTATTTTTTACTTTTTGTAATAATAAATATCCCCCAAAAATATATAAAAAAACATTTTTTTTCCCTCAGTTTAGGCCGATACGTATTCTTCTACATATTTTTGGTAAAAAAAATCGCAATAAGCGATTATTGATTGGTTTGCGCAAAAGTTATAGCGTTTACAAAATAGGGATAGTTTTATAGCATTTTTATTAATAATTTTTTATTATTTATTTTTTTACTAGTAATGGCGGCGATCTGCGATTTTTATTGTGACTGTGACATTGTGGGGGACCCATCGGACATTTTTGACACATTTTTGGGACCATTGTCATTTATACAGTAATCACTGCTATATAAATGCAGTGATTCCTGTGTAAATGACACTGGCAGTGAAAGGGTTAACCAGTGGGTGGCAGTGTAGGGGTTAAGTGTTCCTAGGGGTGTGTTACTAACTGTGGGGGGGTTGGGCTGTCATTTAGTGTACACTGATCTCTGCTCCAATCACATGGAGCAGAGATCAGCGTCACTAGTTGCTAGGCAGAATGGGAAAATGTTGTTTATACAGCATTTCCTCCATTCGGCCGCTCCGTGAGACGATCGCGGGGATGCCCGCGGCGATCGAGTCCGCGGGTCCCGCGACTGGACTCACGGGGGTCCCGACCAGCGCGGGAGCGCGCCGCCGGCGGCGCGCCCCCGATGGCACGGCGGCAACGAATATTGGACGTACATGTACGCCAATATGCCTGCCCGTGCCATTCTGTCGACGTACATCATCGTGCGCTGGTCGGGAAGGGGTTAAGGAGATATTTGTAAGAAAGACGGCACTGATGTCAATGGCGCAGGCGCACTAAGCGTGCCATTTAATGAATGGGATCATTCCGTCACTGATGGCTCCCGCACGCATGACGTCATTGCGGCACCGGCCAGTCACAGCGACAGAGCAGTGATACATGGAAGTCACTCCGGGTATCATGGCGGCAACGGAGGAGGTGACCCAGGACTGCTGCGGGCGTCGATCTCAGGTAAGTAATTCATAATGAGCTAGTAGGCTATGCCTACTAGCTCATTATGCCTTTGTCTTGCAGGGTGTTTTTTTTTTAGAGGGTTTAATTCCTCTTTAAGCTTTGGGGGTGCGTTCCTGCTAAGGGGACAGGGCAACTTTACCGCATGAAAAGGGACGATGAATGGGGCCATGCACCATCAAATCTTGGATGAGAACCTCCTTCCCTCAGCTAGGGCACTGAAAATAGGTGGATGGTGGATGGGTATTCCAGGATGACATGACCCAAAACAAACAGCCAAGGCAACAAAAAAGTGGCTCAAGAAGAAGCATATTAAGGTCCTGGAGTGGTAGTCAGTCTCAAGACCTTAATCCCATAGAAAATATGTGGAGAAAGTTGAAGGTTCTAATTACCAAACGTCAGCCTTGAAACCTTTTTGACTTGGAGAGGATCTGCAAAGAGGAGTGGGACAAAATCACTCCTGAGATGTGTGCAAACTTGGTGGCCAACTACAAGAAACATCTAACTTCTGATTGTCAACAAGGGCTTTGCCACCAAGCACTACAGTTAGCCTGGCAGAATTTATGATTTCTTCGCCATTAACAGATAATATGAATGATAACACAAAAACTTCTTTCACTCATGGTTAGTGTTTGGCTGAAGTCATTTATTATCAATCAACTGTGTTTATTTTTTTTAAACCATAATCACAACAGAAACTATCCAAATGACCCTGATAAAAAATTCACAGAGCCGCGCTAGGCTCAATTGATGTTATTCAGCCGGGTGGTGTACAGATGCAAGCTGCGTAGGTTGGGGAGCCCATCTAGGCCCACGGATAACACAAGGGGTGTGGAAAAAGAAGGTGATGAAGAGATCATCGAACTAGAAGGAATTAAAGGTAATTCTTCTAGCACTCAGATACTTCCACGAACAACTGAATTGTCACCACTTACAGATCAGGTCCAACAACTCTTCCATAGCTGACTACGTAAACAAAACAAGGGGGAACAAGGAGCGGAACCTTGTGGTCTCTGGCCGAGAAAATACTAAATTGGGGGGAACGTAACCTATTTTATTTTTTATTTTTTTGCCAACGTCAGTGATAATATGCAGGAGACTTAATTCATCTTACATCTCATTTGTGTCTCTTCACGGTTTCACATCATCATGGCCTTTTTAAATAAGTAGCTTTTTCTTATTTATTTTTATTCTTTCAAGGATTTTATTGTAATTACTTAATATTTATTTAACATTCACAAATAACACGAGATACTATAAACAAAAACCACTACTTCCCATTAATGTTATCCAGAATAAGATAATCTTCTATTTTAGTTGCCCTTTACCTTATCCCCTCCCCCCACCCCTATGCCCCCCCCCCCCTCTTGGTCGTCATAGGATCCCTACATATACCTTGTTTTAAACAAGCTTTCCTCTCCCCCTTCCCTGATTTCCCGGTGATCCACAATCACCAGAAAGTGCACAGAGCAAAAGAAGACCGCCAGGAAAACCTTGGGAGAGAGAAGAGACCCCCCCAGCACAGGAAAGAAAAAAACGGGAAGAAAAGAAAAAAGCAATACCAGGAAGTAAAGGAATAAGGTCTATTGCCTAAAACCACAGCCTTTCCCGCCCATCTGCTTATGGAGGGATCCCCAACTTCTGTAGCCAGGAACCCCATAACTTCAAAAACTTCTTGTTATTACCCTGTTTAATAAAGAAAACCCTCTCATTACATATTGTGTTTTTTATACTTGCTAGCCAAGTTTCGACTAACGGGCTAGAGTGCGATTGCCATTGTTGGGCGATTAATTTTCTAGCTTGGAAGAGACATCTAATAACTGGGGTGGTAGCGTCATTAGAAATTGTGCGTCCCTCAGGTATTGCCAATAGACAGGTCCTAGCCGTTGCTAGTAATTTTAAGTTAAAGATTCTATTGATCTGATCTATAACCTGCGTCCAATATCTAAATAATTTTGGACATCGCCAAAGCATGTGGATAAAATCTCCAGTTAATCCACATCTAGGACAATAATCATTGTTTTTCCAGCCTATTTTAAACATCTTCTTAGGAGTATAATACACCCGGTAAAAAAAATAAAGGTGGGAAGCTTTCTGGGAGGGGGAAACTGACACCCTAGTTCCCTGTTCCATTATCCGCTCCCAATCGGAATTGGACAATGGACCCACATCGCTCTCCCATCTTCTTCTATTTTTAGACGGGCCTACACGATCTAACGTTTTCGAAGCGAGTTTGGAGTACAGATAAGAAATCACCCCCTTGAGCGTAACCAGAGACATAATTTGTGAGAGCACGGGAATCTGGACCCACTTCACCATTTGGGATCCAAACTGTGACTGGATAGCGTGTCTAATCTGAAGATATTTATAAAATGAACGATTTGGCAATGAAAACTCAAGCTTTAGATTGGCAAATGATTTGATATCTGGACCCTGAAACATTTGAATTAATTGATTTATCCCTTGATTGGCCCAGTCCCTACATCTTTCCACTTTAGCTAGCTCAGCTAAATTCCTATTATCCCATAAGGGAGCCAATATAGATATCCCCTGATATCCTAATAAAGTCTTAACTGATTTCCAAAGTTTAACAATCTGGTTTATCGTTGGACAGCGTAAAACAAATGAATTTGCCTCGAGGGCCTCCATAAGTGTATTATGTGGGCATCCCAAGATCATTAGGCGATGGCAAGGCGAGCCCTCGTTTAATCCTTCTCCTCCTGCTAAATGCTGCAGCTGGCCCGCTAAATAATAAAGTCTAGGATGCGGAACCGCCATCCCCCCCTCTTCCGGCGGCAGCTGCAATATCCGTAGGCCAATCCTAGGCGGCCCTTTTCTCCATATAAGAACTCTAAATAGAGATTCTATTCTCTTAAACCACCTAGGGCCTATCCAAATCGGCGAGCTGTGGAGAAGGTATAAAATTTGGGGAAGCCATATCATCTTGACCAAGTTGCAGCGACCCGCCATCGAAAGGAGGAGACGGCTCCATGTATCTGCCTTCTGTTTTAATTTCAACGTAACCTATTTTAACCACAAGAAACTTGTTAAATTAAATTGCTCACACTTAAAGCGTTTTTTCTTTGGTGGAGGTCATGACTGCCTCTCATCAATCAGACCTCCTTTTTATTCAGGTTTTCCTGGATCATATCGTTTTTAAAATGGATCCGGCCTTTTTGTCCAAAGTTGCCTCAAAATTAGACATTAGAAATTTTACATAGAGGCCAAGATATTATTTTACCTTTCTTTATTTTACCTTCCTTTTGTACAAATCCTTATAGAGAACAGGAGGTTAAGTTCCACATGTTAGATGTAAGGAGATGCGTCTTACATTATTTAAAGGAAACCAAGCCTTTTAGGAAGTCAGATCCAACACATGCGACAAGGTCAATGGCAACGTCAGAGGCAGCGAGGGCTGGAGCAACGCTGGAGCAGAGCTGCAATGCGGAAACATTGTGCAGTTTCGATCTTTTGCCAACAAAGGATCAAACCTTTGGATGCAAGGTCTCACAAGCTGTAGTCCCGCCCTAGGGGTAAGTGTTCGTTTATCTTCTCAGGTGGCTGTCCCGAAAGACAATTAAGGGAAAACAAAGTTACTTACTGGTAACGTTCTTTCCTGGAGTCTTTCAGGACAGCACCGTTACCCACCCGAATGTATAAATTACTTGAGATTTCCTGAAACGATAACTGTGATATTTTGTTGACTATGTGTATCACATGTTCTTTTGTCTTCCCAGCAGACTGGAGGTACTTTAAGAAAAGTGAGGAACCAGCAGGGGAGAAGGAAATTTAAAGATGGCTGACGGGTGTTTCCTGCAGTTGGGAGAAGCCAAGGTCTCTCAGGTGAAAGACTCCAGGAAAGAATGTTACCAGTAAATACCTTTGTTTTTTCTGTAGGAGGCAAAATAACCCTATGGTTCTGAATATGGAGCGCTGTGTCTGCCAATGAACAAAAGAAAAATACTTTTTCCCCCTCACTGTAGAAATAAAACTCTTTAACCACTTGAGATCCGAGCTATAGCCGAATGACGGCTACAGCGCGGACCTCCTTTGCCGGGACTACGTCTATAGACGTCGTCCCGTGCACGAGCGGCCTGCGCGCCCCCTGAGGGGCGCGCGCGGCGCGCTCTGTGATCGGCGAGTCTATGAGACTCGTCTGATCACGGATCCGAGGAAGGGGTCGATCCCGACCCCTTATCACGTGATCAGCTGTCAGCCAATGACAGCTGATCATGTGATGCAACAAAGCCGGTAATCGGCTATTATTCCTCCTCGCGCTGACAGCGCGAGGAGAAAAAAAAAGAGCCGATCACCGGCGGCCATAATCGGGACATCAGTCCCGATCACGGCCAGCCCTGCCAGTGCCCACCTGCCCCCTGCCAGTGCCCACCTGCCCCCTGCCAGTGCCACCTTAATAAAATATAAGTGCCCCCCGTCAGTGCCACCCAGCAGTGCCCACAGTGCCACCCACAGTGCCACCCACAGTGCCCACAATCTGCCTCAACAATGGTGCTGCACCCCAGTGCCACATATCCGTGCCCATCAGTGTCATCTACCAGTGCCCATCAGTGCCCAGCAGTGCCGCCCATCAGTGCCCAGCAGTGCCACCTATCAGAGCCACCTATCAGTGCCCATCAGTCCCATCTATCAGTGGTACCTACCAGTGCCCCTTAGTGCCACCCATCCGTGCCACCCATCCGTGCCCATCTTTGCCCATCAGTGCCGCCTTATCTGTGCCCATCAGTACTGCCTTATCTGTGCCTATTAGTGCCGCCTTAACTATGCCCATCAGTGCCCGCCAGTGCAGCCTATCAGTGCCCACCAATGCAGCCTATCAGTGCCCACCAGTGCAGCCTATCAGTGCCGCCTCATCAGCGCACTTCAATGAAGGAGAAAAATGACCTGTTTGCAAAATTTTATAACAAACTATTAAACATGATTTTTTATTTTTATTTTTTTTGCATTTTTTTTTGTTTGTTTAGCAAAAAATAAAACTCCGAGCTGTAATTAAATACCACCAAAAGAAAGCTCTATTTGTGGGAAAAAAAATGATAAAAATTTAATTTGGGTACAGTGTTGTATGCCCGCGCAATTGTCATTCAAAGTGCATCAGCGCTGAAAGCTGAAAATTGGTCTGGGACTGAGGGGGGTTTAAGTGCCCAGTAAGCAAGTGGTTAAAAAAAGAAGAAGAAGAAAAAAAAAAATGTGCCGCGCGCAAAAAAATATGTAAACCAAAAAAATGTATATTGTATAGCACATACTCTTTAAACAAACAAAGGGGGTCATAATTATAAATCTACTAAGAGAAAAAAATACTGGTATGCAAAATCCAATGTACATAGATCTACATTAGTAGTATGCAGTGCCAGGGCAAGGTCAAAGTCCTCTAGAGCTCGGGGCGAACATGCCAAATTGTGACCCCCTCAAAGATGTACTAGCATTATGCGTCAATGAAACCCCCTCCCCCCCCCAAAAAAAATGGAGCACTAAATCAGTATGGTCATCCCCCAAGCACCCAACTCAAATCATTCTCTCCCTATATGCCCCCAACACAACTCCCCCGCCCCTAGAAAAATAATCTTCTCCCTCCAAGCATAAACCCCCCCCACCCACCCAATTCCCACATCCAAGCACAAATACCCCCAATCATCCCTAGTAGCACAAATCCTCCCCCCTTCCATATTACTGTTATAGCACAAACCCCACAAATTCTCCCCCCCCCCCCCCCAGCACAAATAATTTTCCCCCATCCCAACACAAATCCCCCAAATTCCCTTTCTCTCCAATCTCCTTGTGGTGCCCTCACACAATACCACAGTGCCCAGAGCAGCCGTCCCTCCTACCCACCCCTTGTGTCGGCCCTAGTGGTATGTGAACAAATAAACTGATATGCAAAGTTCAGTGTTCATCTAGTGTAGGTCCATTTAAATTCCAGCATATCTTTAAGATGATCCACAAATGCATCCAGTGAAAAAACAAAATTCCATTTCTATGCTTTTTTTTTTCTAAAATAACAAACATGTTATACTTATTTGCTCTGTGCAAAGATATTGCACAGAGCGGCCCTGAACATCCTTTTCTGAAGTACCCCTACATTGATCTAAGCTCATTCCCCTCTCTATGCCTAGCCCCATTCTTCACTCCCTCCTTACAGAATTTGATTGACAGCAGCAGGAGCCAATGGCTCTCACTACTCTCACCCAGTTTTGTGAAGAGAGAGAGAAAGAGCAGCGCTGCTGTACTTGGGCACAGCGCTGGATTGAGACAGGACTCAGGTAAGTATGTGGGAAGGCGAGATGGGAAAATACAAAATACTGGGACATTTTTTGCCTAATTAAGAGGATGCATTAACCTAAAACATCTCCTGCTTTTGGGACCACTTTGACTATAGGAAGTCTAAATAAACCCCATTTCGAATTCAGTATTAACCTTCAGGTTAGGTCTTGGCTTATAGGATTTAATCG
Source organism: Lithobates pipiens (assembly GCF_037356315.1). Lineage (NCBI taxonomy): Eukaryota > Metazoa > Chordata > Amphibia > Anura > Ranidae > Lithobates > Lithobates pipiens. The sequence continues at coordinate 40,179,852 of NW_027507790.1, read as the reverse complement.
ACTTAGCGGATTTTCATCTGATCCGCAGTATTTCCCTTTGCAAATTTGTGCAGTAAAGAAATCTAGTGCAAAGTGAATTTTATTAGTAATAAACATAAAGTATACTCATGCAGAACAGATAAATCTCAAGTGCTCAACAGAAGCAACCATTATAATCAGTATTAGAGGTAAAGCTGACACCTCTGTTTTTCTGACTCACAGCAATCAGTATGAAACAACCCTGTGTAACGTGATGAAACCCCTTCTCAGATGAAGTCCCATTCTGGGGACTTAATGCATCAGGTGGGGGTTACCATGTGACGTCATCACATTACACATCGTCATTCCATGGTGAATAGCTCATTATACCTGAAATGTTCTAATGCCCCAGGTATTTTTTTTTATCACCTACTGTGGGCCTGTCCCATGATCCAGGGCTATTGGACGCAGATGGTAAAATTTCTGCATGATAAAAACGGGATCTCAATGGTCTTCATACCCCGAACAATGTTTGTTAGGTTTTTTTCACTTAGCTCACCATTGGCAAATTTAAAAATGTGTTTTTACATGAAACTCTGTTTGTAGCTAGGTAACTGATGGCACATACTTGGATGCAAACTCTCCCTCCAACATTTAATACTTGGATATTAGAAGTAATTGACACCCTCCCCTTAAAGAAACACATTTATGTTCATATGGCTCGTTTACAAAAAAAAATAAAAAATCGGACCACTAATTACAACATCCTGACACATGTGCATGATTTATTACCTTCTCGCAGTATATTCTGGGGGAATGCTCCCTTTGCTTAACTCCACTGTCTATTGGTACTGTTCTTTCGTGGATACAGTTACTGTATTATGGAACAGCCTTGTCTGAACATTCAATCATTCAGACCTGTGAAACTGTGATGATGCTGTTAATTGACTACATATGTTCTTGGTTCTTCTATTTGTTCTATGTTATATGTTTGTTGGTTTTCCAAGACCACTGCTCAATGGTGATTTGTAAGTCACAAGTTGTTTTTTTTTTTTTCTTTTCCTGCTTTGAACTTTAAGCTACAAACATTTTTTTAGGTTTGGCAGTTTCTTGTCTATTTCCTGCTCTACTGAGGTTTAGACCCAACAGGGTCAGGGTTCAGGCTCGGAGATTAGAAGCTATAGCAGTAGAGAGGCTCCCACTGACCAGCAGAATAGGCATACAAGCAGGTCACCCTAGAAAATGAGGCAGGCTCACACAAGGTGCAGGGCCTAAGAACAAACCAGTTATCACAAGAGTTGCTGATAGCAGAGATGGGTTTTTCTCTGTGTTAGTACCAAGTCACAGTCCTTATGATCACCCCACCAGGAGATAAGCAAGTCAGGGTCTAGTAGCAGATATAACAGGTAGGGATCAAGCAGAAGCGTAGTCCATAATCAAGTCAAAGGTTGGGAACAAGTGGTTTCAAGTTTGGATCGAGCAGAATCATAGTCTAGGAACAAGACAAAGGTCGGTAACGAGTGGATGCAGGTTGGAATCATGCAGACACATAGTCAAGGAACAAGCCAAAATGTTGTAAATGAGCACTAGTGAAGATACGGATGGCAGCAGGAGGGACAAGAGTGAGATATTGGCTGGGGAGAGCACAATAATATGGCAAACTGGAAGTGCAAAGCCATGGCTTAAATAGAAAGCTCATGGGAGAAGCAAAGGGTTCAAGGTTTAAGAGAAACAAGAAATAAGTCAATAGCAAAATGGGAGAGAGATTTGCAAGTCACCTTCACAGAAACCCAAAAAGAACACATACTCTTTCACAAAGAAATCTTCTCTGTGCAGCAAATACCAAGAGACCGCATATAAAATAGTGACGCACTGGTACAGAACTCCTTCTGTACTGGCTAAGATATTTCCTCTACAAACTGACCACTGTTGGTGATGCAACTTACACCCAGACACTCTATTACATATTTTCTGGGATTGCCCTGTGCTTCAAACTTTTTGGCAGCGGTTCTTAAGCTCGTACAGAAACTTACAGATATCTCCCTTCAGGATAACCCAGCTGCGGTTCTCCTTAACCTTACTACCCTGTCAAGGAAACGTTACCACAAATCCCTCCTTAACATCTCCTTAATGTTGCCCGGGCCAGCATCCCACCTCTTTGGAAGCAACAGTCTGCACCAACGGTAGCCCAATGGTTCGCAAGAGTGAAGGACATTGAGCAGATGGAAGATCTGACCTCTGCACTACGAGATAAGTCAGAGGAACATAAGTCCAGATGGTTTAATTGGAACCTCTTTCGCTTCTCTGACAAATTCCACCAATATGTATATTTTTATTTATATTATATATATATAAAATATTTATTTATTTTTCTCTCTCTACCTCGCTTGCTCTTCCCCTCTCTCTTTCGTCTTCTCTTTCTTTCCCCCTACTATTTTTCTCTTTCAATTAAAAAAGACACAAAAAGTGATGAGCACAGATGTTTATGTTTACCCTATATTAGACTTCAGAAAGTGGTATGAGTCTGACTGAATAGGGACCTTCATTTACAGGCAACTGTTATGTTTTTGTCATTATACTTGATGCGTGCATTACAGTCTAAATGCAATGCAAAGTCATCTTTATGTTTGTATCTGTGTCATATCTTTAAATAAAAAATAAAAATAAATAAATAAGTTAAGGTTGTCTAAGGAATCAGGCAGGGGGCTGTGCAGCATTTAAGTTGGCTCAGCAAGAAAAGATACAGCCAGACACAGCAGAGATTGTAGGTTCAGATCTGGGTCCTGACAAGACGCTGCTGTCATCATGGATTTCCTTGACATCCTATTATTGATAACAACTTTGGTACATGTGAAAGATTTTGGACAAGAGAAGTTATCTTAAAAGAAGGTAAAAAATACTTTTGCATAATATTCCTATTTGTAGCAGGAGGAGTAGGCAGAAACAGATTTTGAACCATTGCAGAAAGATCTTATGGCTGAAAAATCAGGTAAAAGAAGTCCACAGGCGACTCAGCTAACCAGATTCTGTGAAGGAATATAATGTACATACTGATAATCAGAAAAATGTATATTTTCTTATGTGTATACATGTTTCCATGCAACTCCTTACTTATTATGTAGTATAAAGATTGGCTCTCTGTTTGGAACTAAAGATGGCGGGTACCCCCTGCTTCCCACGCATTAGAAGAATGCATATGTGATAACAGAACCAGCTTCAATCAACCTTCAAGCATCAAGTTTCTCCATTTCTCTTGTATTTCAACCAATGAGATATACCAATTAGACTGACATAGCAGAGAGGTATCTATGTGTATAAAATATTGACACCGCCCAGGAATAAATTAGAAGTGTAAGAAGTAACCAATCTGAACGCTGTGTCAGAGAGTTTTGCTTCTAGAATACATGCATGTACACACTTTTTAATTAGAAACAGCAGCAGATAACCTTGAACTAGATTGTACTTCTTATCTATTGCAATTCTACCTGTAACTGCACTTTTAAACTGGGCTTACAACAATATGAAATCTGACTATATTCCATTAGTTACATGATTTTTTTCAAGGTATTAGTTTTCACAATAGGATCTCCAACTGTCAATTTAAAAACAATTTATTTTAACATACAATGCTTGGTGTATTGCTGGATATAAACATGTGGAGAAATGTACCCATTGTTTGCAAGCAACTTAACCATCAAAAAAACACTATAGCATTTGAAAGGCAACCCTAGCAAACTTTTACATCATAAATAGAGAACAAAGCAAAAAGTCTTTATTTAGCTCGATTGCAGCTGTATTGTTTTTCTTTACATTTATAATCTTAACATAGGGCAGTTCAGCATAGCAGAGAACCTACAGAATACTGTTTAACAAGTCTATAGAGGTTGATTTACTAAAGGCAAAGTGCAAGTGCTGTTGCACTCGCTTTCCCCAGAGCTTAGTCAATGTGGTAAAGTGTCACTTTGTAAAGAATACCCAATCAAGTGCAAGGAAACTTATCACATTCTCTAAGCTCTGGAAAAAATTAGTGCAACTGCATTTGCCTTTAGTAAATCAACCCCTAAGTTGGTATCCCTATTCTAAGATGATTATTAACCTTCTGCAATTTAAGTAAAAAGAAAAAAAGTCTCCTAACCTCAAAAAGAGTTTTTATTTCAGTTTTGTTTTTTCAGCAAATATTATAACTATTTACCTCTGTTACTGGTGTATCCCAAAGAACTACTGGCTTCATACTGATGGAGGTGTGGCCGTGGAATGAGAAGGATGTTTGAGATTTTGCCCAGGGAGCTCTCATCTGATGCCTGGCTCCGTCCTTCCTCAGCTGGGAAGGGGCGACTCTGCTGGGAGGGGCTACAAGACGTATCATAAGAACAGGAACTTTTCCGCGTCTGGGTTTCCCTCACTGGCCTGTGAAAAAAGAAAAGAAAGATTTTAATGAGACAAAGAAAACTATGCAAAAGCTAAACATATACCACCCATGAGGCTTGTGTACTACAAACAAAATTAAACTGATGCCATCACTACTAACTATAAGCAAATTATCAATAAAATATTCCTTCAAGGGAGTATCCAATGGGTGTATCTGATATGGTAAACTCAACCACTGGAAATGTCACTTCTTGAAGAACTGTGGCTCTACTATGCGAAGCTGCCATTCACTTAGAGTGGAACTAAGCTGTATCTGAGCATCACAAACTGAAAAAGCAAATTCGCCCATCCATCCATGTCTCCATGCTTTATTTTGTTGAGAAATCACTGTGAAATAAATCTCCCTAGCATTTCTAGCTGCAGCCATCCTGAGTTAGGGCAGATGATTTACCTCCTAGAATCCATCTGCCCTAGGCATGAAGGCAGGAAGGCATGCTTAGCTGAGAAAGCCCCTCCTCCCGACAAAAGAAAACAAAATGCTCATGAAGACTCCTGGGATGAATGATATAATTTTGGCCTAGGCCAGAAACCAGGAAGCAACTGAAAACAAAAATATTTAAAACAAGCAAATACAATATACCTTCCTACTGATTTACTAAAGCTAGCAGCATAAGGATTAAAAAAAACGTATTGCTGATTGAGAGAGTTTTGTTCTGCTTAAACCCCTGGGATAATAAGTCCAGCAACCCTATGAATATAATTTCTTCCACTACCCTGCATATTCTTGTTCTCCTGGTCAAAGATCATACAGCAAATATTCTTATCAGCAGATGCTGTTTTAGAAGTCTTACTCGTATATACATAGTACATGAGATTGATTTTTGCTTAATATGTATTTAGTTTGTGGTTCCGGTTTAGTATTGCTGCACCAAAATCGTGCTTTCTTGCTCAACTTATCTCACTGCATGCTTATAAAACTCTACTGAAACTAATTAAAAACAACACACTTTTGCTGTTCAGATTAGATACTAACTACATTTCCTGATATATAGATAAGTACTAAAGGAAGAATTCACAAGACTTTAAAAGGTCACTATAATATCATGCTTTAAGATAATATTATACTTTCAAAGTGGATTTTGTATATATACAGTGGTGTGAAAAAGTGTTTGCCCCCTTCCTCATTTCCTGTTCCTTTGCATGTTTGTCACACTTAAGTGTTTCGGAACATCAAACCAATGGATTTATAACCCTTTCCAGACTGATAGATCTCAATTACTTTCTTTCTCAATTGTTCCTGAATTTCTTTGGGTCTCGGCATGATGTGTAGCTTTTAAGGATCTTCTGGTGGACCTTACTGTGTCAAGCAGCTCCTATTTAAGTGATGCCTTGATTGTGAACAGGTGTGGCAATAATCAGGCCTGGGTGTGGCTAAAGAAATTGAACTCAGGTGTGGACAACCACAGTTATAGTATGTTTTAACAAGGGGGGCAATCACTTTTTCACACAGGGCCATGATGGTTTGGATTTTTTTTCACCTTTAATAATAAATACCTTCATTTACAAATTGCATTTTGTGTTTACTTGTGTTGTCCTTGACTATTGTTTAAATTGGTTTGATGTTCCGAAACACTTAAGTGTGACAAACATGCAAAGGAACAGGAAATGAGGAAGGGGGCAAACACTTTTTCACACCACTATATATATATATATATATCCAGTTCCCGCCAGGTGCACGCCGATGTACGGTCGGCAGAATGGCACGGGCAGGCAAACTGGCGTATAGGTACATCCAATTGAAATTGCGCCCTGCTATCGTGTGTGCGCTGGCGCGTGTGCCGGTCGGGTCCCCCGTGAGTCCTTTTGCGGGTCCCACGGACTCGATCGCCGTGGGGACACCCGCGATTGTCTCACGGGGAGGCTGAATGGGGAGATGCCGATGTAAACAGCATCTCTCCGTTCTGCCTAGCAACAAGTGACACTTATCTCTGCTCCCTGGTATTGGAGCAGAGATCAGTGTTCACTAGCACACAGCCCAGCCCCCCACAGTTAGTAACACGCCCCTAAGACACACTTAACCCCTACACTGCCACCACCTGGTTAACCCCTTCACTGGCAGTGTCATTTACACAGGAATCAGTGCATTTGCATAGCACTGATTGCTGTATAAATGACAATGGTCCCAAAAATGTGTCAAAAATGTCCGATGTATCTGCCATAATTTCGCAGTCACAATAAAAATCGTTGATCGCCACCATTACTAGTAAAAAAAAAAATTATTAATAAAAATACCATAAAACTATCCCATATTTTGTAAACACTATAAATTTTGCGCAAACCAATCAATAATCGCTTATTGTGATTTTTTTTTACCAAAAATATGTAGAAGAATATGTATCGGCCTAAACTGAGGAAAAAAAATGTTTTTTTTATATATTTTTGGGGGATATTTATTATAGCAAAAAGTAAAAAATAATGCATTTTTTCAAAATTGTCGCTCTTTTTTTGTTCATAGCGCAAAAAATAAAAACCGCAGGAGTGATCAAATACCACCAAAAAAAAGCACTATTTGTGGGAAAAAAGGACGTCAATTTTGTTTAGGAGCCACGTCGCACGACCGCGCAATTGTCAGTTAAAGCGACGCAGTGCCGAATCGCAAAAAGTGGTCTGGTCTTAATCCAGCAAAATGGTTCGGTCTGAAAGTGGATATATATTGCACACTGCAGCTCAAAGAAGCTGCTCCTACAGTCTGTCAAGCTTTTTGTCGCTCTCATTTTTTTGCCTGGAAACTCCCCTCCATGTTAGCCTTACAGGCAGAATACGCGCCCCCCCCCCCCCAAACTCACGTTTTTGAGAAGATCTTTTGAGCAGAAAAGATGACTAAATGCCCGAAAACTCACAAAAAAGCTCAAAGAAAAATTAGCTTAGGGGAGGGTTTGTGGAAAAAAAAACACTTATGCTCCAAAAATCTCAATAAATATGTGCAAAAGAGCACAAAAGACACAAGCTTCTTCAAGCTTTTATTAGGCAGCGAAATAAAAGCTCAAATGCCTGTAAAAGCAGCTTTTATTTTTTTTGAGCTGCAGTGTGCATGCGCCCTAAGCATAATAACTGGTGATCCTTGTTCAGACACATCCTGTAATAGGATGAAAACTGTCTCCCAGTTGTGCACCTGTGTGGTCTATCTCATGCACCTAGAGTAGCGAGTATAGGTGATTGTGGTGATTTTATGCATGAAGGTAAAAAAAGCAGCCCCCCACTACTGTCAATCACAGCCAGTGAGCCTATGAGGAGAGAGCGGAGGTGGGGTAGAGCCGATCTTCATGTATGAATAGACACAGGGCGATGGCTCAGGAGCAAGCCTGCTTGGGTGCCCCCATAGCAAGCAGGAGCAGTCTGCAGGAGGGAAGGGCCAGGAGTGCCAGTGGGGGACTCAAGAAGAAGAGGATCGAGGCTGCTCTGTGCAAAAAAACTGCACAGAGCAGGCAAGTATAACTTTTTTTTAAATTTATTTAAAAAAAAAAAACCTGCCTTTAATAGCACTTTAACCACTTACAGACCGGACCATTTTGCTGGTCAAAGACCAGACCACTTTTTGCGATTCGGCACTGCGTCGCTTTAACTGACAATTGCGCGGTCGTGAGACGTGGCTCCCAAACAAAATTGACGTCCTTTTTTTCCCACAAATAGAGTTTTCTTTTGGTGGTATTTGATCACCCCTGCGTTTTTTATTTTTTGCGCTATAAACAAAAATAGAGCGACAATTTTGAAAAAAAAAGCATTATTTTTTACTTTTTGTTATAATAAATATCCCCCAAAAATATATAAAAAAAAAAATTTTCCCTCAGTTTAGGCCGATACGTATTCTTCTACATATTTTTGGTAAAAAAAAAATCACAATAAGCGATTATTGATTGGTTTGCGCAAAAGTTATAGCGTTTACAAAATAGGGATAGTTTTATAGCATTTTTATTAATAATTTTTTATTATTTTTTTACTAGTAATGGCGGCGATCAGCGATTTTTATTGTGACTGCGACATTGTGGGGGACCCATCGGACATTTTTGACACATTTTTGGGACCATTGTCATTTATACAGTAATCATTGCTATATAAATGCAGTGATTCCTGTGTAAATGACACTGGCAGTGAAAGGGTTAACCAGTGGGTGGCAGTGTAGGGGTTAAGTGTTCCTAGGGGTGTGTTACTAACTGTTGGGGGGTTGGGCTTTCATTTAGTGAACACTGATCTCTGCTCCAATCACATGGAGCAGAGATCAGCGTCACTAGTTGCTAGGCAGAATGGAGAAATGCTGTTTACACGGCATTTCCTCCATTCAGCCGTCCCGTGAGACGATCGTGGGTATGCCCGCGGCGATCGAGTCCCCGGGTCCCGCGACCGGACTCACGGGGGTCTCGACCAGCGCGGGAGCGCGCCGCCGGCGGCGCGCTCCCGATGGCAGGGCGGCATTGAAGATTGGACGTACATGTACGCCAATATGCCTGCCCGTGCCATTCTGTCGACGTACATCGTCGTGCGCTGGTCGGGAAGTGGTTAAGAGACAGGGTCAGAAGGAATTCTGAGACAACTTGGTTATAGTGCCCCCTTAAGAAAAAGTGGACACTGGCAACAAAAACACTGTTGATAAGCCATGATAACCTTTCCTACGCATGCCATGCTTCAGTGGAACCTTGTTCCTCGGCCTATAAATTTGTATGGAGAGTTGCTTAAGCCACCTAGAAATTGTGTAATGAGAGGCAGGCCTACCCTTTTGGGAATGACAGAGAACATCAGGCTGAAACAGCTTGTACCAAATCCAAACAATGGAGTCAAATCTGCTTGGGATGAACTGTTTTAGAACATAAAGATGGAAGTTCAATGTCCTGGTTAAGCAGAAAGGAGGAAACCACCTTAGACAACGTTATCGCTGTGTAGAAGAAAGAGTTCTCTACACGACAGCTGACAACTCAGAAACTCGCTAGAGGTAATGGCAACAAGGAAGGCAACCCTAGGTAAGTGTTGACAGAGGAATATATGGTGGGCTCAAAAAGCAGTTTTTAAGAACCAACAAAACCAAGTTCAGTTCCCATGAAGTCATAGGTAGATGCACAGGTGGAGAATAAGCGTTTGTTAAAAGAGAACCACTAGAGCCAAGATCTGTCCCTTTATAGTATTCAAGGGCAAATGTTGATCCAGACTGGACTGGAGAAAGGTCACAATGCGCTGAGGGATCACAGAAGTGGATTGGCCCTTATCTTTTAAGAGCTTCAACAACCATGAAGTAGGGTGGTAAACTGGTCCTTGGGACAAAAGATCCAATCGATCTAAAAAAACGCCCACAGAGAGTCTGCCAGTATCCTAATAAGGTCCAAGTATCACATTCACCTGGGTCAGTTTGGTGCTATGTGTATCACCAGAATAACAATTTTCTTGATTCTGTGGAGCAGACGAGGAAGAACCTTCAGCAGAGGAAATGAGTAGATTAGGCTGAACTAATCCCATGGAATAACCAGAGCATCCACTGAAATGGCTAGAGGATACCTGGACTTGGAGACAAATGTAATTAGTTTGTTGTTGAATCTGGAAAACAGGAGGACCATGTCCATTAATTTCCATCTGTGGCAGAAGTCCTGAAACACCTCTGGGTGGAGAGTCCAGAAGCTGTCAGCTGAAAAATACTGTATGTACAGCAGACACAGCTGGAACATGAAGTTCTGCCGAAGACAGAAATTGGCCAGGTTCTCTTTGAACTCCCTGATAATTAATGCATGCTACAGATGTGGTTCTGCCCCACTGATTTTGGATCAGATGACCTTGCGGTGGAGAGATCCTGCATTTAAAAGGACAACTGAGTCACTTGCAGCTCCGGTATGTTGATTGAGAACAGGGTTGGCTTGGGTGAACAAGTCCTCTGCATCGACCAGGTGTCCAGGACTGCTCCCAGCCTGTCAGGATGGCTTATGTCTGCAGAATCATCCAGACCAATAGAAGGAAAAATTCCCTGACCCCAGGGCTGGATTTCAATGAAACCAGGCAAGAGACAACTGTGCCTGGGTGTCAGGTGAATTGGTAGGTCCAAAAACTGTACTTAACTAAACCAGAATGTTGGGTTGCAACAGTTTGGGGCAGACCTGGGCATATGAAACTGCCTCAGAGGAGGCCACCATCAAATCTTGAACTCTAAAGCGAAAGCAGAGAGCTGGACTGCTCATAGACTGCAGTGTCCAAACTTGGGAATGGAGAGTCAAGGAGTATGCAGGGTTGCCAAACATCAGTAAATTTACAAACAGTTCAGAAAATCCGTAATTTTTGCATCTCCCTATGAATGTTCATTACAGACATGCAGACTGTATGCCTGTAATGCATATTCATGGACAATGCAAAATGTTTCTAAATTTACTGAAAGTTGACAACCCCGGGGGGTTTATCCTGTGGAAGAAAAACCCTGGAAATAGCAGTATCTTCGAAAAAGCGATGAGTACTGAAAAAAGTTTGGCAATTGATGGATTTGTAAGGGAGCCCAGACTGGTAACCTTAGAGAACTTTTTAAAGGGGTTGTAAAGTAAAAATTTTTCTTTTTTTAAAATAACAAACATGTCATACTTACCTCCACTGTGCAGCTCGTTTTGCACAGAGTGGCCCCGAACCTGCTCTTCTGAGGTCCCTTGGCGGCTGTCTCTGCTTCCTCCCGCAGGTGCTTCTCACGTTAATGCGAGCTCCCTCGCATTGGTGAGAAGCACTGCGGGCGCGCTCCCGTGATACAGCCGGCGGCTATAGCCGCTCGCTGTATCACAAGGCCCCGCCCCCGGGCGCGCTGCGTCATTGGATGTGATTGACAGCAGCGCGAGCCAATGGCTGCGCTGCTTTCAATCCATCCACTCCAGCCAATCAGCGGCCAGGCTGAGCGGCGAAGAGGACGGCGGGGGCGAGCGCGGGATTTTCGAGGGGTCAGGTAAGTAAAATGGGGGGACTGGGGGCGCCGGCAGTGTGAGATGTTTTTTCACCTTAATGCATAGAATGCATTAAGGTGAAAAAACATTTACCTTTACAACCCCTTTAAGCTTCGGAGAAATGTCATCAGACTAAACCTCCTCAGGCCTGCAAGACTGTGTCAAGGATCAGCCAATCCAGAAAACTGCAGAACAAGCTCTAAAGCTAACAAAGAATCCTAAATGAAGAAAAATATTTTGATAAGGAAAATAAATAAATTAATTTGCCTTTTTCTCAAGAGACCGACATCCATTCTCCTAGTACACTAGTCAAAAACTGAAGCATGATATAAGTGGGAGGTGTTATATTGGCGATTAACATTTTTTTTAGTTGCCAGTGTTCAATTCTTCTAAAAGGTAGCAGTGTAACTCAGATGTTTCAGAATTCCTTCTAACCCTGTATCCTTTATTGATTAATATTGAAAAAAGGCATTGTGCTTTAGCAAACTAAATGGCATTCATTTAGGGTTTAGATCTAAGATCTTAGATCTTTAAATACTAGATAAAATTACTTTCAAGATAAAAAATAAAGTGGTTGTAAACCTCAGACATGAAATATTAACAAAGCATATCGTTCTATAGTGTGTGCTTGTCTCAATCCAAAGTACCAAGTGTTTTTTCCTCTGCTATCGGCATGAATCACTTCTAATGAGTTTTCCTGACACCAAGAGAAAATTGTGACATGGGAGGGCACAGTCTGTTATTGACATCCTTAGCTCTGTTCCTTTGTGCTGTATGAAGAGGGATGTGTCCCTTCCCTCCAATCAGCTATTTCACTGATGTAACTTCAGCCTGATTTTCAGAGCCGAGAGATCCTGTGTAAATTCTGCACTTTGAATGGATGTAGGGGAAATATGACTGAAGATAGAAAGGTACAACTTATGTACAATGATTATTTCCATCAATTGTGTATCACTTAAGGCCAGTCACTCCACTGGGTATATGTAAGGGTATACAACTATACATTATAGCTCAAAATGTGCACTCACTGAAAATATACTATGACTTTAGAAGAAACCTTTGGTGAGCGGGAAATATAGGGACATGCAGATATGCATCCCTGATGTTGATAGATGCCAGAAGTTCTCCTCCTTGTAGGATAGAAACTACTGACCTGATCGACTCCATGCGAAAGTAGCGGATCTTCAGGAACTGATTTCGATTTTTTAGATCTAGAATGGGTCTGACAGTTTTTCAGTTTTTCAGTTTTGGTATGGTAAAGAGGTTTTAATAAAAACCCCAAACTTTGCTCTTTTGTGGGGATCTGCATGTTCACCCCCTGAGCTAGTAATCGTTCAAATGCCTGAAACAGAGATTATCTTTTCCCTGGATCTTTGGGAACATTGGATCTCAGAAAACGAGACGGTGGAAACTCCTGAAATTCTAGTTTGTATCCTAGAGACACCGCGGAGATGACCCATCTGTCCTGAATTTCCTCTTGCCAGACCTCTGAATGTTGCAGAAGTCTTACCCCCACTCTGGCGAGGGGTGGCACCTCTTCATAATGAGGCTTTAATATTCTGCTTTGCAGATTTCCGGCCTCTGGTCTTTTTCTGTGCCCGACCCTGAGGGTTTCTTCTAAAGATTGACGGTGGAGGCCGTCACCACTGCCTAGAGGCAGATGTCCCTGGCACTGGGGAAAGAGTTCGCTTAAATGAAGGACGTTTAAACTTTCTTTTCAAGAGTGTACTCTTCCCACTAGAAATAGTTTGGCTGTATTTGTCCAAATCCTCCCCAAATAGTCGATCCCCATGAAAAGGGAATCTAGTCAAAAGCCTTTTGCAAGGTGCTTCGGCTGACCTACAGGGTCCTATGCATGTGTACTAGCACAAGCGCATGGCGGGACACCTGGTGAATAGAATCTTTCATGTAGTCTATGGCAAAACATAGCGCTTTTGGTAGTTTGGCCAAATTGCAGGCCTGTTGTGCAGGGACCTCTTTAAGGACCTGTCTAAATTGGTCCCTTAGGGACTGACAGATGCCTATTGCCGCAACTGCAGGCTGAGTAACCACACCTGCCAAAGAGAAAGAGGATTTTAACAGAAATTCCAATCTTTTATCAGTTGGATCTTTAAGCATTTGTGCATTGTCTACTGGACAAATTAGGCTAGTATTCACACTGCAAATTGCAGCATCCGGACAGTTTCAGTCAGAACCTTACCAGATACGAGACATACTGTACAGAGGAGGGTTCTCTCCCCCATGTCTTGTCAGCCACATATCAGTTACTGATTAAACCAGCCAAGGATTATCAGCTCCCACGCCTTCGAGCATGGGAGATACATATAGGACATAAGTTTACAGCACGTCAATGGCAAAATATTCTTAATTTTACACAGGGATCTTCTATATGCACGAAGACACAGGAGACAAACTACAAAGTGCTCACTAGGTGGTATAGAACTCCAGTAAAATTGCAAAAAAATTTATCCTTCTTTCTCTGACTGATGCTGGAAATGCCAGGAAGACAGGGGAACAATTCTATATGTCTTCTGGCAATGTCCAAAATTAGAAGATTACTGGAAGACGATCCACCAAACAATTCAAAAATTTATGGAAAGTAGAATCCCTAATGACCCAGCTTTGTTTTTGCTTCATGCATCTAATATCCCTAATAAAACTTATAAAGTGTCAGTGCTTCGACACCTCCTTGATGCAGCAAAAGCTTGCATCCCTTTATGTTGGAAATCTACAAAGGCGTCTTCTATAGTTATGTGGTTTAAAAAGATAGAGGAAAGTAAGAAAATGGAAGAATTAATCCTCACCAAACGTCATCAAAAAAAATGTTATAATAGGACTTGGACCTCCTGGAATACGTATATATTTTTTCTGAAGAGGGAAGGGTCCTATTTGAAAGGGATAGGGTAGATTAAATAAACATAAAATGGAGGAGCTAAATAGAAATTGAGTTATAATAGAGCCCTTTTACGTTGGAGGGGAGTGCGCTCTTGCCACCACCATTCCCTTCCCCCTCCCCCCCCCCCTTTTTTTCTCTTTCTTTTCTTATCTTTTTTTTCCCTTTATTTCATTGAATATGAAAAAAATTGAGATACAGGAATATTTTTGGTAATGGGTTCAAAGCAATGGAATTGGATGTATAGAGAAATAAGGTGGGATGCCCGGCTGTCCGGCTAGAGGGGTTGAAATAGTCACTATGATATATAGGCTGTGATATCTTGAAAGGTATGATTAAGATGAAGGATGTTAATTTGATACAGTTGATTTGTTGTTAGAATATATGTATTTCCTTCCTTTCATGCTTGTGTTTCTTGAAATAAATAAAAGATAAAAAAGAAAAAAAAAGAAATTGCAGCGTCAACTGCTGGTACCTTCCATCTTTTGGTGAATTTCTCCTCCTTGGGATAGAGATTGTACCAGCAATTTCTCAGATTGTGAGGCTGAAAAAGGTTAATCTACCGTTGTTTCCTCCACAGAGGAGTAATCAGTTTGCCCTTCTTCCTGATCCTCTGAGGGTAACCCCTCATCCTCTACCCTCTGTTCCTTTGTTAAGGGGTCTGAGGTGGGGAGGGGGATCTAACATGCTTCCTATCCTTTTGGATAGTGGATGCGATTAAAGGTATGCATTTTTGCCTTAGACATGACAACATTTTTACTTATGTAAGAAAAAAGCATAGGTGGACTTTTTACAGTTCCTAGGCTTCTTCCTTTACATTTTCCTCGCGGTAGGATACTGCTGTAACAGACAGATAAAAACTTCACCCGGTTTGCGTTAGCCAACCTTCAAGGACCGAGTCCCTATTATAGGGGGTCCACTGCCTTGGACCTGTATAGCACCCCTCAGGAAAACTTTAGGTAATGTAGCATAACCAAAAAAGTCCTGGGTCCTGGGGTCCAGCCCTGCAAAGAGAGGCGTTACAGGCAAAACCTAGTGCTTCATATACGAGGCCTGGGTACCATCCACCTTGGCCGCGGTGGCACTTTGGATGGATCCGGTCTATGGAGGCTGTTTAAATCCAGCATGGGATCCCTCCAGCTTGGAGCTCTTCAGAGCACATCTTCACTCGTGACCAACATCTTAGACACTGGCGAAAAAACTGAGGTGGAGGAGGGGTTATATAGGGGAGTGAACTTCCTGTATTGTATACACCAGCGTCCATCACCTGAAGGTGCCTATATACCCATTAAGTTAATAACTATGGCTCTGTGTCCCATGATGTATGATAAAGAAAGTAATGTATCCACTAACATAGTAAAACATATACCATTGTAAAATATATCCATCATCATATGTATTGCCATTTTCTTTACCTAAAGGTGGTTGTGCGTTGAGCTCTGGATGGGCCAGGCAATCTGAACACCTGTGAGTCATAACCATCATAGTCTACTTGTATGGGTAGAGCATTCTCTGTCTCTTTGGGGCTTCCCAGTGCTTTAAACAAAATGGAATGAAACATTTATAAAAGATTTATAAAAAACAGGTTTTACATCTCAAAAAGACAATGACCCATCTCAAATTATACTTACATGGATCCCGACCAATCCTGCCTTTGTCACTGCTCATCTAAATATAAAGATACAAAAACGTAAGAAAGGAATACAATATTCTTGAAGCATATAAAAGATAACATCAAAATAGCAGACACAAACCATTTTCTTTCCATACCCAAAAACACTACCTGGATGTACATTTTATGAAACACAAGTTGTCAACCCATTCACAGTGAGGCAATCAAAAGCAACTGGACTGAGAAAACTTAGTAGAACCTTATATTTTACCTTTCGAGCAGCCAGTTTGATGCGTGGAGTGAAGCTGCTATTGAGTGGTTGACTCTGTGATGTGTAGAAGCTAGAAAAGATGATCAGCATTAGACTATGTGCTAATGGAAGACTATCATCACTTGAGCTAATGTTCTCACCTATGGTTTATCCAGTGAGGAATGTTGTAATCATCCACAGGGCGTGAATCTCCAGGGCTACTCTTATTGTGCAGCTGCAACAACAATAACTGTGTAAACATCTGGTATTTTATGTTCCTGTGGTTTATAAAATATAAGCATGGAATGCTGAAAGTAAACCCTTAGAGGTGCATCCATGCACATATCTTGTAGAACCTAGAAACCTAGGCCACATTATCATGCAAACTTCATCATCTCCTGTGGTTGTGAACTCATTTTGTGGAACAGGAAAGAAGTCATGTTTTGTAGAACAGAACACCTGAGTTATGACAGCTCCTGTGGCATTCTAAAAGGTATATGAGCATACAAGGAAACATTTTTCCTGTCCATTTTTTACCTTTTAGAGTGGGCACACGGTTATTTTAAACCCTTTTATACAGATGAACATCAATGACAGATCACCAGTCCTTTATATGCCCAGTGCTGTTTATGATTGGCACTAGATAAATAGCTGTCCGGTGTTCGACCCATCCAATAATTACTGTACACTGAGCTGTCATTAGACAGGTCAGTGCACAGAGACACTGTGCCCAGCAAATTCAAGGGACTGGGTACCATGTGATCACTCATTACAGTGATTACACAGTACTGTTTACAGTGCAGATCTCTCCCCTTACAACTGGGGAAGACGAGAGATTGAGTACTTATGAATGGGGACAGATTGAATGGATAGAGCTGTAGAGTCTTTCATTGTTTCATTCAATCGTTTTCATTAAACTTTTCATGACTCTCACCTCCATTACACATACTAGCACCATGCTGTCTCCACGTTACCGACATATTAACCCTTTCACTTTCCTTATCCTGCACATAATCTAAACATCCCTTCATCTCCATCCTGCCACTGTATGTAACCAGAACATTAACTTCTTCACTTTTTGCTTCCTCTGTGTATGCCCTGTACATTAATGTATCTAGTAGACCATTCTCAAGCTCTGTGTTTAACCCCCATCAGTACCGGCAGGTTTCTTAATTTCCAAAAACTTGTGGAAAAAATGGAGATCACTTTAAGGTATCCTCTCCAAAAAAAGGTAATTTTGTGTGTTTTTTTTTCTCTAAACAGTAGAGGAACCTTTTTTTTTTTTTCAACATTTGTGAGTCTTTTTTTCTTTTTATAGTAAAAAAAAAAAAAAAAAACTTTTTAAATACCACCAAAAGAAAGCTCAAAAATTATATAAAACTAATTTATGTAGTATTGCCTAACAGGGTAAGTCTCAGTCACACTAACACAGCGCTGAAAACTGGCCTGGTAATGAAGGGGTATTAACTGCTTGTACTCAAGTGGTTGAAGACTAAATAGAATATAAATATATATAAAAAATCCTTCTTGAGAGGAGTAGAATTTTTACCTTGAATAATGGCACTGCATGAAGGGGCTGCTCTCCCATACACACCAGGTCTACACCAATTCCTGCAAACATTAAATACAAATTAAAAGCTTCCATGGGCAGCTCTTTGTTTAACTAAAGGCAAAACTTTTTTTCTACTTTTGGAGGAATGGAGAGGGATTAGAACACCTCTTGGGGTTTTATTGTTGCCTATGGCCCTGTTAGGGAGATTCAACCTTTCTATTTGACCTGTTTACCAATATCATCAAAAGTAAAAAAAGAAAATCCTAAGTTTTGGGTTGACATCAGAAGAGTAATAGAGTGGAAACCTTCCAGTGGAGACACTAGTTCTGGTGACCCTAGTGTCACATCGGTATTCCGTCACTTTGGAGGGATTTCCTCTCACGACCTATGGCTATGGGACAGAAAGTGAAGGGAAATCTCCCCTACGGGACACAGATGGCAAAACCATTGACAAAAGTTATAACCCTCCCTTACGCTATCCAAAATTAGAATAAATGTTTTGTCTTTAGTTACACTTTAAGCTTCTGCTTATCAGCTTTACATAAACCTTTCTACTTCCTAAAATGGTCTTGTTAAAAGTTTACCCACACCCCCTGATAATTAATACAAACTTTTACATTGCAGAAGGTCACATGCACCCCCATACCTGAAAGAAATACCTGGAGTGTTTTGCGCTGGCTAAAATAGAGGCAAGAGCAGTGGGAGAATACTGAATAGGCACCAGTGGGTTAGAAACTATGGGGTCTTTTCACAGATGCTATCACTTTGCCCTGAATGGGCAAATTGAAAGGGTCTCTAATACTTAAAATATCCAGTGAAACTGAAATGATAGAAAATCTTTATGCCAAAGAATCCCTTGCATTCTCCAACACCCACTACAACAAAAATTCTTTGTTTAAATGCTTGTAGTTGGAAAAGCCACAGCTTGGTTTAGTGCTGCCCCAGGCAGCTGCAAAGACCTCTATGTGCAGTCTGTACATCAATTCTTGGACAGTTTAACAGGCAGTTCATAAATGTCTATGCAGCTGCCTCATGTCTGTACACAGCCATGCTTGGAAATAACCTTATAAAGAAAGCTGGAGGGTTGTAGGTCTTCTACCAGACTCCAGACAACAAGCATTTGATCAGATTTCTGCAATTCTAGTTATAGTAAGTATTAAGGAGGATGGAGAGGTGTGTGTGTGTGTGTGTGTGTGTGTGTGGTAAGATTTGTTGAAATATTTAAATATTAGTTCCACATGAACAATAGAAAAAATGGTCATCACGCACAGACAGCTTAATTACTGAGAAAGATGGAAACGCTTGTATTCCAGAAGCCAGAAACCCCCCCAGCCTGGTGCACTGTTGCCCATGGAAGCTGCATATATTTCATTATGTTGTCTGTACATCACTTCTTGGACAGATCAACAGGCAGCCAATATACCTTATTGCTGCTGCCTTGCATCAATGTGCCTGAAAATAACCTTGTAAAGAAAGCCGAGAGGCTACCAGCTCCCAGAATGTACGCATTTAATCATATTCCTGCTTTTCTAATTTTTAAAGGCCAAGTTCACCTTTGTACACTTTTTTTTCTTCTAAATTCCAGCTCCCCTATGTACCAATATAGTATAATGCCCTGTACACAACAGTCGGACATTTTTTCGGACAGATTTTGGCCCAAACTTGTCTTGCATACACATGGTCGCACAAAGTTGTCATAAAATCCTATCGTTCAGAACGAGGTGACCTAAACCATGTACGACAGGACTATAAAGAGGCCAGTAGCCAATAGCTTTCATCTAGTAATTTATTCTGAGCATGCGTGGCACTTTGTCCATCATAATTGTCCACACACAATCCGAATTTAAAAGATCGGATTTTGTTGTCGGAAAATTTTAGATTCGGCTCTCAAACTGTGTGTGTCAGAAATTCAGACGGAAAAAGTGAGATGGAGCCCACACACGATCGGATTTTCCGACAACAAGATTCGATCGCACATTTTCCGTCGGAAAGTCTGACTGTGTGTACAGGGCATTACTGTACTTATTTTGCAAAAATAAAACAGCTTTCCATTAATTCTACAGCGGCTTATCTAACCCTCTTCATTTCAGTTTCAACACACTGCTTGATTACTTCTGCCTTACTTCCTGGACAGACTTTATCATGACACAGAAAGGAGTTGACCAGCTGAGGTTAGATAATGCAGCTAATGAGATCAGCTGGTCAACTCTCTTCCTGTGTCATGACCAAAAGTCAGTCCAGGAAGTAAGGCAGAAGTAATCGAGCAATGTGTTTAAACTGCTATGAAGAAAGTGAGGTAAGCCTGTGTAGAATTAATGGAAAGCTGTTTTATTTGTACATTAAAGTACATTAATGCTATATTGGTACATAGGGGAGCTGGATTTTAGAAAAAAAAATGTGAACTTAACTTTTAATATTAGTTCCACTTGAACAGTGGAGAAAAGGTAGTAATGCACAGACAGCTTTCTTACAGGGAAAGTAAAAAAAAAAAAAAACGAAAAAAAAAAAAAACACAACAAAACATTTTCTTGTTCCATGAACCCTATACAGCTGAAACCTACTCCACGTTTTATTTTCATTACATAATGAAATTTTCATTACATAATGGTACCTTACTATCTATGAATTCGAATTTGTACGAAAGAATCCTACAGATTGTAGAGACTTAAAAATCTGAATCTGATAATCACAAGTACTCATTTCTGCTTGACATTTACCCCCTACATGACATCACTTGCATATATCAAGTTGTATATGATTGCACTAAGATAACGCTCATGTGTGCCATCAGTTTGTACATAAAATTAAACTGCACAGCATTCTCACCATTATCAATCATGCGTTGCTTGGTCAGAATCATGAGAGAACGGTCAACCTGGAAAACTCCAACTCCTGGAGTGATCACAACAGACATCTGCCCAGTCCGGTCAAAGTTCCGATTTATATAGTGCTTGTCAAACACTGGTAAAGCAACACACAGAAGATCATGTTAACATGATATAAACTAGAATAAAATTGCCATATTACAGTTCACAAACTCTACCCTACTGCTTACAGCAACTTTACAAACATACCATTAAATGACAGATTAATAGCTTCCAGATAGTTCCCCTGGTCAGAGGTCGAGTTGTGTCCAGGTGGAAAAGACTCTAAAAATAGAAAAAAATAACATTTCAATTTATTACCTATTAAATGGAAATTGTTTAATTGTTGTGAGTAAATTTTATTTATATATATATTTGTTTTACTTTAGCCAGTTTTATACATTTTTTGGTATTTTTTTTAACATTTTTATTTTATGCAGGAAGTGCCTAGGTTTTTCAAAAGAGACACCAATACAGAAATTGGAACTGCCTGTCTGGCTAGGAGAAGGAGGAGGAGGAGATGAGGGGTCTGAGACACTCCCCTGAATCATTCAGTTTGTGATTTTAGCTTCAGCTACTAAGCTGTGTAAGCAACAACCACTTTCAGTAAAGCAACTGAAACTGGCGGAGACCAGCAGAATTTTGATCTATGCATATAGCGTTTTCCCAATTATGTCAAACAGGAATGTTGGAAAACTTTTGCTGCAGTGGCAGACTGCAGAGGAACCTTTCTGCCAGAATACAATTACACAGCAGGGTGGATTCCACTATCCACCTTGCTTGTGTGAATGGAGAAAAACATTTGTTTTTATCAACCCACTCGCTAGTCGCAAAAAGACAAGTAACCCATGTCAAGCTTAAAGATCGCTTGGTAAGCAAATAAAAAAGAAGCATAGGGCACTACCTGCCAGAAGGATATGTAAATATGAAATATTCATATGCATCATTTTATATTTACCAGACTGAAAGATAAAAAAATAAGTATTTAAAAAGGGGACTTAGCCACTGAGTTAAAGTGTTTGTTACCCCAACATTTCATATTCCTGATACTGTATGTCCCTGCTGTATCATGTATACTTCTATAAGAAAAAGTCTCCTGTTCTCTTTGTATGCTTCCTTTGTGTGAAAATCCTGATGTTCCTGCCAGTCCCTCCGCTTTCCTATTAAAAACTGACCACGCTAAGCAGTAGCACACACCATGGTCAGTTCTCTAGCTATGCTGGAAGCTCAGCCTGCTCTCCTCCAAAGATCAGACTTGGCCTGATATGCCCCCGTTACACAGCCATTCACTGGGAAGCTCAATGTGCTGTTACTTCTTCTCCCCCAGCTCTTTTGCAGCTGAGAACAAAGGGACCAGAGGGAATGTAATCACTTATATAAAAAAAAAAAAAAGTATATATAATGTTTTTTTTGTATCTATACACAAATGTTTTGCCTTTCATTTCGATTTTAAACTGAATAGGTTGTTTTACAAGGTGATTGTGTACAATCAATTTTAATACTCTGTACTCCATGCTGCAAAGGCCAGTTGTAGGCGAGGGCAGTGGCCATTTGTTTGTAAGGTTAAATACTCTACCTGCAAAGTAAAAGAATACTCATAATATCTGGCTGTCCACACCACCATTCTTCACTCAAGATTGTGTTAACATCTTCAGCATCTTACACACACACACACACACACACACACACACACATTTTGTATTGTGGTTTATACACATCAGGAGGGGAGACTACAGACCTACATAAACCCACTTGCCTGCATTTTGAAGTCTCACAAGCACTGGGTACTGGATAAACAGCTTCTTTATAGTCACCAAGAGTGATGTCCATTCTTCTCGTCTCTCATTCTGCACAACCACCCTGATCCAACCAAAAACAGAGACACATTAATGCAAGCTACTGACAATAATACAGGATGCAAAAAGACTAAGTTAGTGCAAATATGGATAATTTCATGTGCATGTTTGTGATTATTACTAACTTTTTTTTTTTTTTACATATTACAGTTTATTTAACTACTTGCCGACCAGGCTTTTTCGGAATTTTTTGCTTAAATCTGTATTATTTTTTTTTAGCAGAGACCCTAGGGCAGTGATGGCGAACCTTGACACCCCAGATGTTTTGGAACTACATTTCCCATGATGCTCATGCACTCTGCAGTGTAGTTGTCATTACTGCCCTAGGGAATCAAATGATAGTTGCAATTTTTTTAGGCCCCTTTCACACTGGAGTGGTGGGTGCATCAGTGGTAAAGCGCCGCTATTTTTAGCGGCGCTTTACCGTCAATTTCGCGGCGATAGCGGCGGAGAAAGAGTTGAAACCACCACAAAGCGCTGCCGCAGCAGCGCTATGCCGGCGATATAGCTGCGCTGCCTGTTCATTTCAATAGGCAGGAGTGGTTTAGGAGCAGTATATACACCACTCCTTCAACGCTCCAAAGATGCTGCTTGCAGGAGTTTTTTAACGTCCTGCAAGCACACCTCTCCAATGTGAAAACACTTGGGCTTTCATACTGGAGAGACAGGAGCGTCACTTTCCAGGCGCTATGCAGGCGCTATTTTTAGCACTGTAGCGCCTGCAAAGCGCCTCCATGTGAAAGGGGTCTAAGTCACACGGTATTTGTGCAATGGTTTTGCAAAGCACAATTTTTTTTAGAGAAAAAAAACAAAAAACTTTCATGAATTAAAAAAAATTAAAAAAAAACACAATAGTAACCCTTTTTTTTTTTTTTTTTTTAGAATGTGAAAGATGATGTTATGCTGAGTAAACAGACACCCAACATTTCACGCTTTAAAATTGTGCACGCTTGTGGAATTACACTACGGTAATTACAAATTTTCATTGGCACCGCTTTAAAAACCTTTACAGGTTACCCGTTTAGAGTTACAGAGGAGGTCAAGCAATAGAATTACTGCTCTCGCTCTAATGTTTGCAGCGATACTTCACAAATGTGGTTCAAATACAGTTTGCATATGCGTGCGCGACTTACATATGCATTCGAATGGATGGTGGTGCTTTACTTTTTTCTTTTTTTTAATCACTCTTATTTTATTACAAGAAAAGTAAACATCCCTTGTAATAAAAAATAAGGATGACAAGTTCTCTTTATGAAGAGATCTGGGGGTCAAAAAGACCCCAAATCTCTTCTTTACCTTTAAAAATTTAAGATAGAATTTTTTTTGATATTTCGCTTTAATTTTTATTTATTTTTTCTCCAGCCTGGACCGGAAGCGACGTCATGACATCACTCCGGTCCTCCAAGGCCATAGAGTCAATGTGTTAACACCGCCGGATCGTTTCTTGGACGAATCGGCGGTAATAAGCCCCAGAAGCACCAGGCAGCAGAAGCTCATGAGCCACTCAAACCAGTTTCATGAGAAAACCTGCCATCTGCTGAAAAAAAAAATTGTACCGGGGTTATGGCTGCTATCTTATCTGATAGTCATAATCACGTTAAACCACTTGCAAACCGCAACATATATATGCATATTGCACTTGGCAATTGGTTAATTTGCTTGTCAAAAAGGTGCGTTGCAGTACATAAAAGAAGACATGCGTTTATACTTATAGAAATCTTCATAGAATCTGCCCTTGTGATCCTGGATGATTGTGGCATTTGAACGATGAGATTCAGGAAATTCATCTAAAAACAGAGAACACACAGGAATATTACAGGATATAAGGTCTACAGCTTAAACTACAATGAACTGCTTGTGTTGAAGTTGTGTTAAAGAAGGCGAGGGCTGCTTTGTTCAAAACCACACAGAGCAGGTATTTTACGTTTGTATTTTTGTTTTCATTTTCTCTTTACAATCACTTCTAAATGCATGTGTGCAAACAAATATAACATACCTGTAGATTTGGCATCATAAAATGTTCTAGAGAAAAGTACAACTGTCACTTCATGACTGCAGTTCTTCTCCTAGGTAAACAGAAGATGGTACAGAATTTATTTAAAATTTAACTGCTCTCAGTTTTCTCTGTTTGAGCCATGCTATCGTGCAATTTTCCCCATTTATAGACAGATTAATCTCAAACAGGAATGTATGCCTGATTGGCATATGTTTAAAGCAGTGAATGTAACATACAGTAAACAAGAAGAATTTAAAAATTTAAAAACACATGCACCAGGAAAATACACCTGCAGTGAATGTTTGATGAAAGTCACATCCAACAATCCACATCTTAGCCCTTATACACACGGTCGGACATTCCGATGGACAATGTCCGATAGGACCGTGTTGTCGGATAATCCGACAGTGTGTGGGCTCCATCGGACTGTTTCCGTCTGAGTATCCGACGGACCAAGTTTTCCAGCTGGGCTATAAAATTTTCCGACAACATGATCCGATCAGACTTTGTCCGATCATGTGTAGAGAATTCCGATCGGACAAAGTGCCTTGGGGTTTATAAAGACACTCTTATATCTGTTGTTCACACCCTGTTCATACATTTGCTTTCTACTTTAGTTTTATTTCTGATTGCTCCTAGCTAACTGGCACCTGTTTTTCATCCTTCATCACTGTTCTCTCAGTTCGGCTAATGATGCATAAAAGCTTTCATCCTGCTCTAAATTGTCACCCTATTACTAAGCCCCAGTGGACGGGGTGAAATGCCAAATGCGTGTTTGGTGGAGACATATAGGCTGAGGCCACTCTAATATACAAAAATAGAGAGGGCTCTTTCTTTCGTGGGGAGAGGAAGGGGAACACCCCCTTTATCCCCCCCCCAGTCTCTTCTCTTCCCTCCACCCCCTTACTTCTTTCATCTTTTTGGAGGTTGGGTTCACAAGGAGCAGATCCGCTGAATTGACACCGCTAGCTCAGCAGGGGATCGCTCCGTTGATCCTCGCTGAGCAGGCTGATGACAGGTGCCCCACTGTTCTCTATGGGGAGATCCGATGAAAACGGACAGCCTGTCCATTTTCATCCAATCCCATCTGATCCAATCTGCTGGACAGATGGCAAACGTATTGCCATCCGTCTGTTTTAAGCGGATGTTGTCTGATCGGATGGCAGCGGACACATCGACGCCGACATCCACCTGCCCATAGAAGATAATGGGTGGCCTGCTCAGATCCGCCTAAAAAATGGACAGGCTGATCCGAGCGGGCCAGTTGTGTGAAAGGACTCCAGACTCACAATAATACAGTATAATCTTATCTGCTTAGATAAGATTGTTGGTAATGCTGATCACAAACCTCAAAACACTAAACTTGACACCACCCGGTTGTCATATGCTTCCATTTTGCATCATTGCTGAATAACATTTACCCTGTTTGATAACAAAAATAAGACTCTTGTAATAAAATATTACAAGACATTTACCTTCCATTTGTTGAATAAATCAGCTAAGAATCCATTCACAGCTTTTTCAAAGTAAAGGTCACCTGCAAATCAAATTTTACATGACTGGTGTTATTGGACATGAGATAATAAATGGCCCAATGTGCAGAAAATGGCAAGGATGTTGGTTACTGGGGATCCAGCTGTGCTCACCAGGTTTTGAATGCAGAAAATAGGAACAAGATTCGATTCTGTTCAAATATCAAATGCATTTTATTAAACCGTGGTCAATATGGATGCTACAGGCCAGACTATGCTCTCTTCAATATCTATTTGGAGATTGACAATGAATATTCACCCATCCAACACTTTTTCCAGCCAATGGCCGAACTGAGACAAGAAACTCCAGTCACATTTTAAATAAAAATAATATATTTATATATTATTTTTTTATTGAACTGTGAATGCAACAACAGCACAGCTAGACAGGTTTGTAAAACCGTAATATTACAGCCCCATTGCTGGTATTAAGTAATGTCATAGTCTCACCAATCAAACTGGTAAGTGCAGTTACCTCTGCATGTAACATAGGGAAGGACAACTTAGTGAATTGTCTGGATACTTAATTACCAGACTGACTTTCACCAGTGCATGGCAGAACAAAACAGCAAGCAAAGGTAAGTTAAGAGTACGTGGTTGGGAGAAAGTCATATTTATGCAAAATTTTGTCTTAGTTCTTATCAAATAATTGTAACAAAAACCCTTCCTTAAAGTGGTTGTAAACCTCAGACATGAAATATGAAGAAATAATATCCCTCTGTAGTGTGCACTTGTCTCAAATAAGAGCACTGAGTGTCACTTTTGTCTGCAGCTTCTTTCCTCTGTTATCAGCATGAATCACTTCTGACAAGTTTTCCTGACACAAAGAGAAAAATGGTGATGGGGAGGGACCTCCAGCTGATTGACAGTCTCAGCTCCTGTTCCTGTGAGCTCAGCCAATCAGAGCAAGCTTTGAATTTATTCATAGGATACAAAGCTCCCTGTGAAAGGCTGAGCATAACTCAGTCCAGCTGGATTTTGTCCTGGGTGTGGCAAGGGAGGTTACTAGCCCACTGCCAGAACACTCTATATTGTATATAGCTGAGGTTACATTCAGTTTGCACAGCACTCCCAGCAGCTGCATCTCTTCATGACGGTAATAGTTCCCATTTTGAAACAACTTGGTCCAAATTAAGTTTTTAATCTTCCCCCAAAGCTGGAAATCAACTTTATCTGCTTGCGGACCAGCCGCCGCAGCTTTACTGCGGCAGGTTGGCTCCGCTGCACGAAATCACGCTATTGTACATGATCTCGCAAGGCTTGCATAGCAGGCGCGCGTGTGCCTGCAGCAAGCCCCCGTGATTCCGACCGCGGGTCCCGTAGAATCGGTGTCTTCAGTCATACACGCGATCGCCTCACAGAGAGGAAGAACAGGGAAATACTAATATAAACAAGCATTTGCCCGTTCTGCCTAATGACACTGATCACAGCTCCGTGCGATCGGGAGGGGTGATCAGTGTAGTGTGACACACAGCCCCCCCCGTTAGAATTCCTACCAAGGACACACTTAACCCCTGCAGTGCCCCCCTCCTGGTTAACCCCTTCACTGCCAGTCACATTTACACAGTAATCAGTGCATTTTTAATCGCACTGATCGCTGTATAAATGTGAGTGCTCCCAAAATAGCACCAAAAGTGTCCGATATGTCCGCCATAATGTCGCAGTCACGATAAGAATCGCTGATCGCTGCCATTACTAGTAAAAACAAATTATTATTAAAAATGCCATAAAACTATACCCTATTTTGTAGACGCTATAACTTTTGTGCAAACCAATTAATAAACGCTTATTACGATTTTTTTTTTACCAAAAATATGTAGAAGAATATGTATTGGCCTAAACTGTGGGGAAAAAATGTTTTTTTTAATATATTTTTTTGGGAATATTTATTATATTTATTAAAATAATGCGTTTTTTTAAAATTGGCGCTGTTTTTTTGTTTATAGCACAAAAAATAAAAACTGCAGGGGTGATCAAATACCACCAAAAGAAAGCTCTATTTGTGGGGAAAAAAGGACGTCAATTTTGTTTGGGAGCCACGTCGCATGACCACGCAATTGTCAGTTAAAGCGACGCAGTGCCGAATCGCAAAAAGTGCTCTGGTCTTTGGCCAGCCAAATGCTCCGGTGTATGTATAGTGTATGTATAGGCAAACTCTGTTGTGTTTGATGGAGTAAGTAAGCATTAAAACTCCCTATCAAGTTTTTATTGCTGCCTATGACATGTGACATTGCTTACTGTGACAGAGAGAGACTGAAAATCCAAAATTTAGAGCTGTCACTAAAACAAGATGGAAGGGTAAATCTTCCAATTGGAGGGGGGGGGGGGGGGGGGGGAGTCTGTTCTGATGACCTTAGAAACATGTAACCCTAGTAACCAAAAATCTAGTTTAAGGCCACAAGGATAGATAGTCTTCAGTAATTGCAATTAGAAGTTTCTATAACCAGAATAATTTAAAACAGGCTTTTGTCAACCAGGTTTTGTGGAACCCTAGGGTTCATCCAGAGGTTGCAAGGGGTTCCTTGAGCAGTAAACAATGACATATTAATCTCCCACTTAGAATAACTGCCAACATAAAGGGACAATTTCCCACTGACATTCAATGTAATGATTATTATTGACACACTGAAGGGCTGATTTACTAAAGGCAAATTCACTTTGCACTACAAGTGCACTTGGAAGTGCAGTCACTTTAGATCTGAGGGGAAGATCTGAAATGAGTGGAAGCTCTGCTGATTTTATCATCCAATCATGTGCAAGCTAAAATGCTGTTTTTTATTTTCCTTGCATGTCCCCCTCGGATCTACAGCGACTGCATTTCCAAGTGCACTTTTGCAGTGCAAAGTGGATTTGTGTTTAGTAAATCAACCTCCGAGTGTTATAAATGATTCTGCTCTGCTTGTCAAATCTTATTATTCTTTAAATTTAAAACTTTCAACAACAGTTTAGTGTTAATGCTATTTTACCATAAAATGTAGATATAATCATTTTTAGCAGGGGTTCTCCGAAACCTCCAAATTATTGTGAGGGTTCCTTCAGGGTACAAAAGGTTGAGAAAAGCAGATCTAAAGTGACAAAACCATTACCATATATATCAAAGTCCCACATCTCACAACTCATCTGTATAAATATATACACCATGGCAGAAGTAGAACGAAAAACGACCTAAGAAGAGAGAGAGGCAATGTAGAATCATTACATGAAGTCAAACAATGAATGTTATAAAATGTATATAAATGTATACACACCCTCGTGTCCTCACTAATGTATCCACAGGTCACCTTTTCACTCTTTACCCATAATTCTCCAGCTTGTGCTCTGCCATTAAGAAGATAATACTATGTTGTAATATGTTATCATTTCAATATTCAGAGAAGTCAGTTTCTGGAACATTTCACTTGTCTGATCATGATTAGAACGAGGAGTATATATCGCTTCGTAAAATGTACATCTATTTTGCTACTTTCAAATTGTTTCATTACAATAGCTCTTGGGCAGCCTTTTCAGATAAAATATCATTTAATATAAGGTAGCTGAAGTATGACAAATGTAACAAACAGCGATGTTACCTGAAATAGGAAATGTGGTTTTCTAAGATCTGTTGGTTAAGCAAACTAGTGTTTCAAAAGGAGGTAAACATTGGCATCCATCAAATTTTCTTAAGTTTGTTTTAGGTGTATTTCCACTTTTGAAGCCAAACTGGGATTAACACTTACTTTATATTTAACATAGCACAACAAAAAAAAAATAATATTAAAAAATTGCTTTTGACCTTTTTATGTGCCTTTTACTTGTTAAGCCGCGTACACACGAAGCCGTCTGTCCGACGTACTTAGTCTGGCGGACTTCCGCCAGACTGTCCGTCGGAATTTCCGAACGGGCTACTTGCCCACACACGGCACTTTTTCAGCGAACTAATACGGCGTACTAAGTCCGCCGTACTATCCGCCGTACTTTCGAAATGAACGGACTCGCCCACACACGCGGAGGACAGTCCGCTCATTTCGAGCGCGTCTCCAGGTAGGCGGGGCCCGCGTAGGAGACGTCGCTGGCCCCGCCGCCTGGTATGGACTTAAAGGGGAACCCCAACGCCGAAAAAAATCGGCGTGGGGGTCCCCCCCCAAGTCCACAACAGACCCTTGTCCGAGCACGCTACCCGGCTGGCCAGGAAAGGGGGGCGAGCGAGCGCCCCCCCTCCTGAGCCGTACCAGGCCGCGTGCCCTCAATATGGGGGGTGCCTTGGGGAAGGGGGGGCCGCGTGCCCCCCCCACCCCAAAGCACCTTGTCCCCATGTTGATGAGGACAAGGGCCTCTTCCCGACAACCCTGGCCGTTGGTTGTCGGGGTCTGCGGGCGGGGGGCTTATCGGAATCCGGGAGCCCCCTTTAATAAGGGGGCCCCCGGATACCGGCCCCCCACCCTATGTGAATGAGTATGGGGTACAATGTACCCCTACCCATTCACCTGTAAAATAAAAGTACAAAAAAAAAACACAACACACGAGATAAAATACTTTATTGCACAGCTCCGGGGGTCTTCTCGCCGGACTCCTCCGCTATCTTCTTATAGCTTTTTTGCTAGCGGAGGAGTCCGGCTTTCTTCCTCGTCGCCGGCCTCTTCTTCCGACTTCGGGGGTCTTGTCCCCCTCTTCGGTTCTTCTGCCGGGCCACCGCGCCTTCTTATAGCTCTTTTACAGGCGGTGGCCCGGTCTTCTGTCGCCGCCGCCGCCTTCCGTTCTTCTTCTTCTTCTCCAGGAGATTTTGACTCGACAATCTCTCCGGCCGCAATGGACGCGCTGCGCGGCCAGTTATATAGCGACAAGGGGCGGTGTCACATGGCTTTATGTCACATGGGTTGGTGTCACATGGTGACCCCACCCCCTTTACGATGTCACAGTCCCCATGTGACATCAACCCATGTGACCAACCCATGTGACATAAAGCCATGTGACACCGCCCCTTGTCCCTATATAAGTGGCAGCGCAGCGCTTCCCTGGCATTGCGGCCGGAGAGATCGTCGAGTCAACATCTCCTGGAGAAGAAGAAGAAGAAGAAGAAGACGAAGAACGGAAGGCGGCGGCGACAGAAGACCGGGCCACCGCCTGTAAAAGAGCTATAAGAAGGCGCGGTGGCCAGGCAGAAGAACCGAAGAGGGGGACAAGACCCCCGAAGTCGGAAGAAGAGGCCGGCGGCGAGGAAGAAAGCCGGACTCCTCCGCTAGCAAAAGAGCTACAAGAAGATAGCGGAGGAGTCCGGTGAGAAGACCCCCGAAGACGGAAGACCCCTGGAGCTGTGCAATAAAGTATTTTATCTCGTGTGTTGTGTTTTTTTTGTACTTTTGTTTTACAGGTGAATGGGTAGGGGTACATTGTACCCCATACTCATTCACATAGGGTGGGGGGCCGGTATCCGGGGGCCCCTTATTAAAAGGGGGCTCCCGGATTCCGATAAGCCCCCCGCCCGCAGACCCCGACAACCAACGGCCAGGGTTGTCGGGAAGAGGCCCTTGTCCTCATCAACATGGGGACAAGGTGCTTTGGGGTGGGGGGGGGGCCGCGCGGCCCCCCCTTCCCAAAGGCACCCCCCATGTTGAGGGCACGTGGCCTGGTACGGCTCAGGAGGGGGGGCGCTCGCTTGCCCCCCTTTCCTGGCCGGCCGGGTAGCGTGCTCGGACAAGGGTCTGATGTGGACTTGGGGGGGGGGGGGGCCCCACGCCGATTTTTTTCGGCGTTGGGGTTCCCCTTTAAGTCCATACCAGGCGGCGGGGCCAGCGACGTCTCCTTCGCGGGCCCCGCCTACCTGGAGACCCGCTCGAAATTAGCGGACTTTTCTCCGGGCGGGAAAAGTCCGCTCATTTCAAAAGTACGGCGGACTGGCACACACACGGCCGGATTGTTCGCCGAAATGCGAGTCCGACGGATAGATTGGTGTGCAGCACGGCATTCTAAGTCCGCCGTACTTTCGGGTCAAAAAAGTATGCCGGAGGCTACACACGGGGGGATTGTTTGGCGGACTTGAGTTTGCCGGACTTTTCCACCGGATTGTTTGATCGTGTGTACGCGGCATTAAACGTTCAATGCATGCTCTCCCTGCTTTGCAACATTTAGGATGTGGCTAGTGAGTATCATTTAACATAAAATAAACCTGTCTGTACTGTTTGCAGTTCTTTATTATCAGATGTAAGCTAGATTTAAACACTGTCCTGACCAAAGGTTAACATTTAGAAACTGCCTTCCTGCATTGTATGTTGATGAGGTATAACTCACGCTGTGTTGGGACAAGTCATTGTAAAGCCTCCTAACACACGGGCTGAATGAAGGGAGACATCAACTGGTTAAAAAAAAAATGGCCGACATTCGACCCGTGTGTATGTCACCCTGTTCCGACAGAAGCCGGTTTCTGTCGGGGGAGCATGCTGGAAAACGAGCAGCCAACCGACTCCTGATTAGCACTCTCTGCCAATAGCAGAGAGCACTGATCGGAGTGTTCTGGCCGGAGGGCCGTCCCCCTGTCAGAACACAGCTCAGCAGGGGAGATCACTATACTAACTTTGCATAGTTCATACAGCGGCTCCGACCTGAGCTGACAGTTTTTTTTTTTGTTCAACTCGCTGGGCTGAATGAAAAAAGAAAAACTCATAGTGTGTACCAGGCTTAAAGCTGGTCACAGATGGAACCAATTTTGGCCAGTTCAGCAGGTAAATTTCAATCTGTGCGTGACCATTCCTGTTCGACATGAATCGATTGTTAAGCCTCATACACACGATCGGACTTTGTACAAAAGTCCACGGGAAAGTTTGTACAAAGGGCGTAGTCCACAAGTTTGTATTGCATACACACGATTGGACTTTTTAGGCAACAAACATGAATGTAGTGACGCTTCAACGTACTGATGGAACTTCAAAAGAGGACGTTCATTTACTCCAGCGCCACCTTTGGTCAACTTCTGTATTGTTGTCTGATCTTTTGCATTGGTTCTGAGCATGCGTGTTTGTACCTTGTACAAAAGTCCGATGGTTTTGCGTACACACGATCGGACTTTTCTCTATCGGACTTATGTTGTCAAAAAGTTTGTCCGTTCGCACAGCCAACAAAAGTCCAATGAAAACGGAAAAAGTTTGTCCGATGGAGCGTACAAACGGTCGGATGTTGCTCAAAAACAGCTAATTTGCATGTTTGTTGTCAAAGTCAGATCGTGTGTACGGGCCTTTAGATTGACTTCTGTTGAACTGACAAGTTGGGAAACATTTGCTGATCAGCAGCTGATGAACTGAGTACACACTACAGATTATTTTTGTGCAATCCAGCGGGTTGCACCAAAAAAAAAACAAAAAAACGGTCAGCTCCGGTCGGAGACACTGTACTAACCATGCGAGGCTAGTCCGGCGATCTCCCCCGCTTAGCTGTTGTGTTCTGACAGGGGGACAGCCCTCACGCCAGAACACTCCTATCAGCAGTTTTCCAGCATGCACGTCCAACAGACTGACATACACATTGGCAGAATGTCGGCCGTTGTTTTCTGAACCGGCAAATGTCTCCAGACATTCTGCCTGTGTGTACGGGGCTTTACAGCGCAGGGTGCTGCTGTCAGAATACAATGTCCTGGCAGGAGGGATTCCTCCCCCCTTAAGGCCTTTAGAACATGGGCAAAAAAAAGTCACCTTTGTTTTAAGTGCATGATTGTCTATGGAACAATGCACATAGCTGTGTAAGGAACAGTAATGCAGAGATGAGTTTAGAGCTGTAAAATAAAAAACATCCCTCTGAGTGCAGTAATTTGCGTGTATATGCAAGCAGATATGCATACAGTGCAACACTGGAATAAAGAACATGTACACATATACACATTTCACACCTATACGTGTATATAGTCAGAGCAAGAGCACCAGCACACCATGGATCCCCAGAACGAGTCCAAAGCTTTATTCAGCGATTGCATAGTTATAGCAGATTACGTTCTGCAGGCATGTGACGCATATGCACATTTCACGCCTATATGTGTGTGTATATGCAAGATGTTTATGAAATATAACTTGTTTTTTTTTTTGTTTTGTTTTTTGCAGGATTTTTCTGCCAGCAAGATCCTGCATAAATACATCAGTAAATGAATACGTCTGTGTGCAATGCGTTTTATGCACCTGGTGCCCGTTCACACAGGGGCGACACGACTTGCAGCGCGACTCACAGACGCGACCTGCACACGACTTCAGCAGCGACTTGCAAAACGACGACTGTATAGAAGTCAATGCAAGTCGCCTGAAGTCGCCCCAAAAATAGTACAGGAACCTTTTTCTAAGTCGGAGCGACTTGAGTCGCTCCTATTAGAACGGTTCCATAGTACAGAACGGAGCGCGACTTGTCAGGTGACTAAGTCGCCTGACAAGTCGCGGTAGTGTGAATGGGCACTAGGACCTCATTCTCACAAACACTGAGGCCTGTAAGCTATGAAACAGCCCATTCATAATGTACAGGCCTCAGCATCTACATGAATGTGAAAATTACTGCACTCAATCGTAAAATATAAAAAATAAAAAAATTTAAAAATTCAGCTCTGAGCACAATGCTGCATTATGGGTCATTATGCTGCTGTGTGCATTGCCAGAAATCTGATGTAACAGTAACCTCCGATCTAACTTAATATGAAACCTTAACCCTAAAACATAACCTAATATTTAACCTCTTAAACATAATCCTAACTACTGATTTTAACTGCCAACCCTAACCCTAACTCATAAACTGCAGGCAGAGATAAAATACCAACATTTAAGCCAGTTATTCACTGCTATATCTACTTGTATTTGTACCAGTCTCCTGCAATCCCCTGCACACCAGCATACTGACTGGGAGAGAAAGGTGCAGCTCTGTATATCAGAAACATTAACATTGACATTAAACAGCACTGTGGATATAACAAACAGAGCTTGCTGACTAAGGATCCATTCATACATACGATTAGCACATCCTGCAAATTCCAGTAGCAAGAATCTGTGGATCTCTGCGTCTGGAATAACAAGTGTCTGTGAAGAGCTGTGTGACTGTTAGCACAGCCAGGGGCTGCCTGAAGTGATTGTGGCTGGTCAAGCCACTATCATCTGCATCAAACCGCAGGTAATCACTGGGTGTGCGAACAGTCAAAAATAGCTATGGCTACCATCAGCCTGTCAGTGCATTGTATGGGCTGAGTATCCACAGATCTTTGCACACACCTGTCAACAATCCGCAGATTCTTGCTGCTAGAATTTGCAGAAGGCGCTAGCCACACGTATGAAGATATCCTTTAAGAACAGAAGAAGAAGATATCTTCATAAGTGAGCTGCTGTTCCATTAATAAATCAAAGCCTTGAACCAAGCTGTGTTACTTTGGCTGCAGTCGAGAAAATACATGGTCAGGAGTTTTTATACCGTTTGGCAGAGATGTCACTGTAGGAAAATAATAAAAAAAAAAAAAAAAAGGTCAGTTAGGACATTCAAGCAGAAATAAGCCCTCTGATTCTTTACAGCCAAGGTAGCTGCCATCTTGGCCTCTGTTTTGTCCGCAGTTGATGTGACCAGTTATGACACCAGCCATTTGATGACTTTAGAGTTCGGTTGAAAGCAAAAAAAAAAAAGCTGTCACATTTATCAGCCTTGAACGTAACCATTTTAGGAAACCGTAAGATCAATGGGTTTAGTTCCGCTTTAATGCAAATGTATTTTGATTAATTATGTACCTGTTGCCTACACTTACACTTTAAAGTATAACAAGTTAAAACCTTTTTTTTGTATTCGATAAAGTGGAGAGGATTTAGGACATTAGGATTTTTAGTGCTGTCTGTGCCCTTGTTAGGGAGATTCACCCTCTCCATTTGTCATATTTACATTGAAAGTGAAAGTAAAAGAAAATCCCAAATTATGGGTTGTCTCCAGAAAAGTGATAGAAGGGAAAGTTTCCAATGGGGACACTAGTTCTGGTGACCTGTGGGTCCCCAAGGAATTCCCTTAATTTGCAGGAATCGCCTTTCACTTCCCGTTTTTGGAAGTGAAGGTAAATCTCTGGAACGGAACACAGATGGTAAAAAAAAAAAAAAAAAAAAAACTGACAGGGATTATAACCTTGCTTTACTCTATCAAAAATTTAAAATAAATAAAGTTTTGCCTATAGTTCTACTTTAAGTGTGAGTTTACATGAGTGCGGTGTGCTTTTTCTGCGTTTCGTTTTTATGCGTGTCTTACGCGCATTTTAGGTGTGCTGCCATTAAACTTTATTGGAACACGTGTTTTATATGAAAGCGCATCAAGGCATGCAGGGCTTTGATGCATTTTCATGAAAATGTGTGTTCCAATAGAGTTTAATGGCAGCACCTAAAAACTTGTGTAAAACATGCAGAAAAAGTGACACACAAAGGTTGCACTACTCTGTTGTGAATGGGGCCTTAATCAATATTTAATCTCCCCCCCCCCCCACCTTCCATCTTTGCACCAAAACTCCTAAATAATCCTAGATAAATGTGTGCAGAGATGCTGAAGCAGATGTTAACTGGTCTGATTCGGCAGATACACATTTTAGAGCTTGCTTTTTCATTTGTGTGCATACTTGGCAGCTTCTAGTCACCTCTATATCATTCATACACATAACAAGTACAGCATACATTAGCAGTTAAAAAAATAGGCCTGTAACCCTGTGTACACCCATGTACTCTGCAGTACAATATGTGAACAATAACCCTATTCATCATAAAGGTGAACAAAGGTTCTGAACCACACACTGTTGTGCATGAAATTACCAGGCAATGAACTGCTGATCAGCTGGTGAATCTTTTATTGCCACCGACTCATTAGAGCTAGGCATATCTAATAGTAGTTTTTTTCTTCCTTGTACACCCACATTATCCAGATAACCATATGTAATAGTCAAGGTTACACGCATCAGACTGCAGCATATATAGGATATAGATATTACTTTTGGGAATCTGTAACTTGAACTACAACTTAAAGTTGATGGTAATAAAAATTTAACTTTAGCTTCTGATTCCACTAGACATTTTTAAACTAGGTTGTGTATAGCAAAGCTATACACAACATTTTAAAGAGAACCTCTCACTGTCCTGGTCATAGGGAGAAAGAACATAGTTCACTCAAAGCTGGGTATACACGTACCAAAATTCGTCTGGTTCAGCAGGTATGTTTGTACCACTGTCTAACAGAAACTGGTCTGACAACTGGCTTCTGTCCAATAGTCATGTTGGAAAATTAGCATTCGTTTAGTGCTTGCAGCCACACT
Organism: Lithobates pipiens; assembly: GCF_037356315.1. NCBI lineage: Eukaryota > Metazoa > Chordata > Amphibia > Anura > Ranidae > Lithobates > Lithobates pipiens. The sequence continues at coordinate 40,142,764 of NW_027507790.1, read as the reverse complement.
AATCAGTGTATTCTAAAGACAAGGGAGAGACCCTTGCATCAATGTTGTTTGTGTTTATGTGGGGGATCTGTGAGTATTTTTCCCATTCAACTGTTGGTCGAACATAAAAATATCCACGTGTATACCCTGCTTAAATGGTCCAAGGTTCCACATTCAAAAGGAAAGTCAGCTTACCTGATCCCAGCAAATTCCACCTTTTGAGTAATGTACGCACAGGAGCTCACCTGCAAACGGAAGGGTTGTTTCTAATTTATTAAGGCCGGGTCATATCAACCAGTATTAAGGCTAGGTTCACACTGCTGTGATAGGGTTTTGATCTGACTTTCAGTGCGATTATGTAGTGCTACATGGATGCAACTTTGATAAGGTTAGTATATTCTGGTGGGCCAAATCACAATGGAATTGCACCAAAGTAGTACAGGAACATTTTCCAAAATCGCTCAATGCTGAGTCACATTGATGTGAATGGACACCATTGAAAACACTATGAAATCCCTTGCTATGCGATTCTGTGCAACTCAAGTTACATCTGAAATGTCACTAGTGCGAACCAGGCCTAATGGTTAAGAAAAAAAGTACATTTATTTTCTTGAGGGTGTTGCTTTCACAACTCACCAAGCTTTTTTTAAGTCTCCACATGTCTCCTCGTCCTATGTACTGATCCTTGAAAGTCAGCTCCACAAGATCAAGTGTCACATCCTTAAAACACATAAACACAAAATAGGTATCATCTCTTTAATGTTAACTGTATCATCTATACAAATGATTTTCCTTCCTTTTACAGTTTTATTAACAAGAATCTGAGTAGTATTAGTACTCTCCTCATATATATCATGAGGGTCTAATTTTTTTGGCCATTTATGGTTTATAAATCCACAACACGAAGTGTGGTAGAGGAAAATAGGTGTACCCAATCAGCATAAGGGGACACAGAATATTCATCTAGATATGGTGGGGCACCTCTATTGTTGCACTGGAAGATGGAATTTAAATAATGTAGACACTCCTAATCAGTAGTACAAGTAGGAAAAAAATGTAACATCCAAGTAATCAAAGTACAGTATTATAATATTTAATATGTTTTTATTGTTTACAGACTGACTGCAATGATACGTGTATTTAAACTTTGACTGTAAACCTGATCTTATTTTCAATAAAACCTTTGATTGAGAAAAAAAAAATATTTAAAGGATATCAGATAAGGAGTCTATGAATTTACCTTTGGGGCAACTACGTTAACATAAACATCCTGGTAAGGCCTAAGGCGAAAAACTTGAGCCACTGTCTGATCAATGCTGACAGTTTCTGCAAAGAAAGTGAAAGGTTGGTTGGCTACAGAAGCAAGGAATGACCAAGATGGAATAATACTGAGGTATAAGCAAGTCATATACAGATTTACCTTTCTGTAAATCTTCCTTCAGTGATTTCACTTGCAATAACAGAGGGCTGTCAAAATACAAAATGTGATCAACAAATTTATAGATGCTGCAAAACATAAGTTGCTAGGAAAAAAAAAAGGTTATAACATGGAAAATGTAATAAAGCTTAACAAGTGCAGTATAAGAAGCAACAAAACCCCAGTTTAGAGCTCACTTCTGACTTGTACTGTGTAATAAAGCTATTACAGTCTTATTTTGTTAAGAAGCGTAAACAGTTACAGTAAGCAACCAATCAGAAAAGTTTAGTCTATGATGATCAAAACCTTCCTAATTGCCCTCAAAAGGTATATGCAGCCAGCTTTTCTTTCTACTATTATTAGGCTTCATGTATACGGGACGTTGTTCAACCTCTCCCGAACGATTTAACTTGACAGCTAGAAACCGGTATCTAAAAACTGTCGTTTTGCCGCGCTTACATGCCACGTTATGTGTAAAAGCCTTTGAAAAAAAAATTATTTTAAATTGCCAAAAATGAAAAGCGCCTGTAAACGGAACGTGCCTAAATGCATTTTGCAGTGTTTGCCATTTGAAATGCCTCTAAAACACAGCTTCTGAATGTATGTATTGAGGTTCCAAAAAAGGCTCTAAACACAACTGCCTAGAAACGACTATAAACGACCCTGTGTACATGTTTTGATAAGCTAACACGGAGGAGAGTTCAGGAGCGGTTGAAAAAAATGCCCAACTGCTCCTAAACGTCCGTTTACCAGCAGCGATGTACACGAGGCCTAATACTCCATGCACATTGGGCTCAAAGAAATGTATGTTCACTTGGAAGTAAAAAACGCTCATATACGGCATTTTTTGTCCAAAGTTTAGACGCGTTTAAAGAGTTTTACATTTTTTTTTTCTGCCCGTAGACCCCAATCAAAAAAGCCAACCAGAAGGGTTTTTTTTCCTGGCTCTAAACGTTGAGCTCAAAATATGCCTGTAATTGTCCTAATGTGTATGGACACATAGGATAACATTGAGCTGCTTGTACAGAAACTCCAGTAGAAGCAAAGTTTTTTAAGCCAGTGTGCATGGAGCCTTAAAGCGAAACTTCACCCAAAAGGGGAAGTTCCGCTTGTATGCATCCTCCCTCCTTCACTGCCACATTTGGCGCTATCTACTTCCGGTCAGAAGCGCTGCAGAGATCTAAGCTAGAAGTTTAACCCTGTCTCCCCCCCAGCCCCCACAGCCTTTTGGAACACATCACAGGTCCCAGAAGACTGCGGGGACCTTTAACATTGCATTGCACAGCTCAGCATATGCAGGTGGAAATGGTGCTGATTTCCCTTACTGGTGGGTTTTACTTCCTCTTTTTTCCCCTGAAAAGTAAAAGCATAATGGGCTAGTATGCATCGCATACTAGCTAATTTTTTGGCACTTACCTGCAAACGAAGCCCGCGATGTCCCCGCTGGTGGCCGCATCCATCTTCACCCCTCTTCCTTTCAGGGCCGCAGACTCCGGCTCCGCGATTGGCCGGAGTCGTGTGATTTCACTCCCGTAAATGCGCGCGGGAGCCATCAGTCACAGCACTTGCTAGTGAAGAAACGACACAGAGGGACATTTCTTCACAGCACATGCGCCGATGACATCAACAGCACTCTATAAGGTAAATATCTCCTAAACAGCACATGTTTAGGAGATATTTACAGTACCGAAAGGTAAGCCTTATTATAGGTTTAGCTATAGGTAAAAGTGAAATAGAGAGGTTTACAACCACTTTAAGATCCCGGAAATAGAAGATGCACTGTAAGGGAACTTATTATTTTTTTAAATGTCCCCTAAAAGACAGTTGTAAAACACTGGACATTTTTTTTTGTACCAGCAAGGTAATAGTAGCTAGTATGCACCAGATGGAAGGAGGAATCCTCCTAGAGCCAGGAATAAGATAAGTACATCCTTATTCCTGGAACCCCTAGACCTAACAAGTATTTAACCCTTGCAGTGTGAGGGCTTCCACCTGAAAAGGGTATTTTTTTTCCAGTCTGGACTTCAGCTTAAATATTACCTGTTATCAGATCACCAGTCATCATGCATTAACTATGAAATGAGGATGCAAAGTGCTATTTGTCTAGCAAAACAGCTAGTGACACACAGGGGCACAATGCAGAGCAAGGCACAAGAACTTAGTAAGGGGGAAAAAAAATTAAAAATAAATCAGTGGCAAGGAGCCTATAGACAACACTTGATATTAGTTGTTTGCTCTGTCCTTTCCTTTTCTAGGCATTGCCACAGAAAAAGTCCTCTTTCTTTATCACTCTTTACCATTAACTTATAATACGATCAAATCTTCATAAAAGTACCAGACATTCTGATCTTTCACATTGTTCTAGTTTCCAAAAAGAACCCCTAAACCACAGGTGATCATTATCTGTCACCATCAGGTTCCAGAGGTAGAAAGACAAGCCACTTCACTGACCCAGAGGACAAAAACAAAAAATCAGTTGATTGCTTTGGATAGGGGATGACAAAAGAGCAGAGATTATAAATGCTTTGACTTCATAACTGTGCAGCCATCTTGGTCACCATGAAAGCTCCTCACCTATATTCATCATTGGGATGAGCAATTTCTACAATATCTCCAAGCTTTATATGTGGAAAAACTTTGGGATTTATCACCAGCTCATCATCTGGAAGAAATAAAAACAAAAAAAAAAAAAAAAAAAAGAGTAAAACAGAGAGGTCAATTAAAATAAATTTTTAGTAAAACCATAAGTATGTGTGTGTAGTTGTTTACCCCTATAGTCACAATTCTTTTTAATACACAGTATAAACATTTGGGTTAATATTTTTGCTCTAGAAAAGTGATGATATTACAGTGTGATCTGTTAGGCCCCTTTCACACGGGGCGGATTCACTCAGCGGAGTCTGCCAGCTCAGCGGGAGATTGCTCTGTGGATCTCCGCTGAGTTGGCAGATGACAGGTCTGTCTCTGCTCACTGAGTGGGGAGGGACCGGTCAGAGCCTAGCTGATTTATATGGGAAATCGGATGAAAACGGGCGGAAGTCCGTTTTCATCAGATCTCATCCGATTCGATAAGACGGATTGCAGACGTATCGCCGTACGTCTGTCTCGAGCGGATTGGATGGCAGGTGCGTGTCAGCGGACACATCTCCACTGACATTCGCCTGCCCATATTAGTCAATGGATGGCCCGCTCATGTCCGCCTGAAAAATGTAACGGCGGATCCGAGGGGCCTAACATTTAAGTCATTTTTAGCTCTGGTTCACACTGCCACGTGACAAGTTGCAGCCCATTAACGGCAATGGAACTGTTCTAACCGGTGCGACTCAAGTCACTCCCGACTTAGAAAAAAGTCTCTTCACTACTGCGAATTCATAACAACTTGCATTGACTTCAGTTAAGTCACGCAGGGATGTTGGATTCAAAGTCACATTGTGAACAAGGGCCTAATGATCTTGTTTTGTTAACCGCTTGAGATCCGTGCTATGGCTGAATGATGGCTACAGCGCAGACCTGCATTGCCAGGACGACGTCTATTGACGTTGTCCCCTGCACGAGTGGCCTGCGCGCCCCCTGAAGGGCGCACGCGGCGCATTCTGTGATCAGCGAGCCTATGAGACTCGCTGGATCACAGATCCCGACCCCTCAGCCAAAGACAGCTGATCATGTGATGTCAACACAGCCAGTAAAAAAGCCGATCACCGGCGGCAGTAAGAGGGACACGAGTCCCGATCACTGCGAGCTGCAGCCTGCTCCTCAGTGCCCACCTGTGCCCCCTACAAGTGCCACCTAGCAGTAGGCAACAGTGCCCACCAGTGCCACCTGTCAGTGCCCATAGTGCCACCTGTCAGTGCCCACAATCAGTGCCTGAAGAACAGTGCTGCACATCAGTGCAACCTATCAGTGCCGATCAGTGCCACACATCCGTGCCACCCATCCGTGCCATCTTATCAGTGGTCATCAGTGCCGCCTTATCTGTCCCCATCAGTGCCACCTTATCTGTGCCCATCAGTGCCGCCTATCAGTGCTCACCAGTGTGGCCTTATCAGCGCATATCAATGAAGGAGAAAAATTACCTGTTTAAAACATTTTATAACAAACTATTAAACATGATTTTTTTTTTCCATCCTTTTTTTGTTTGTTTAGCAAAAAATAAAAATACCACCAAAAGAAATCTCTATTTGTGGGAAAAAAATGATAAAAATTTAATTTAGGTACAGTGTTGTATGACCGCGCAATTGTCATTCAAAGTGCATCAGCGCTAAAAGCTGAAAACTGGTCTGGACAGGAGGGGGGGTTTAAGTAAGCAAGTGGTTAAACACATTAATACTCACTACCCCACTACTACGCCATAAAAACTATCCCCTATTTTGTAAACACTATACCGGTACATTTTGTGCAAACCAATCAATAATCGCTTATTGCGATTTTTTTTAACCAAAAATATGTAGAAGAATATGTATCGCCTAAACGGAGAAAAAAACGTTTTTTTATATATTTTTCAGGGATATTTATTATAGCAAAAAGTAAAAAATTTTTTTTTTTTTTCAAAATTGACGCTCTTTTTTTGTTTATAGCGCAAAAAATAAAAACCGCAGAGGTGATCAAATACCACTAAAAGAAAGCTCTATTTGTGGGAAAAAACGGACCTCAATTTTGTTTGGGAGCCACATCGCACGACCGTGCAATTGTCAGTTAAGGCGTCGCAGTGTCGAATCGTAAAAAGTGGTCTGGGGCTGAAAGTGGATATAGAACACACTACAACATAGTACCAAATACTGCATGAAAAAACTGTGTACCAAAATTATAGGGCTTTATTGAAATAATAAAAATACCTACAACTAAAGCTGCCCCACACTCTACTACATTCCATGTACATTGATACAGTATATTGTGTGTGATCTCCCGCATTCACCTGTAACCCACTGACAACAACCCAAAAATATTACAGGTCACAAGAAATGTTAATGTGCAAGTAATAATAACCATATTTGGTTCTTATGTTATCCCATGTGAGCTTTACTGGAATTATCCAAAGTGTACATAAAGGGCCAAAGAATGATGGGAATTCTATTTTCCTCTAATCCTCCGTTACCATCAATGTGGGTAATTTGTTGGATCCCATAAGGTCTTAAAACATGATCTCTTCAGAGCAGAGGACAAAGATACAGCTGACAGCAGCAAATTGTTGTTTACTCCACATAGCGTACAGCTATAGTAATCGTGTCACAGTGTATCAGGAACAATCCTCATATGTGTACAAACAATAGAGGAATACATAGGAAGACCACTCTGAGTATTGTACTGTATATATTAGTTTAGTGTTGGAATGCCCACCATGTAAAACATATCATGGCTAGTGTCACTGTATGTGGTCATGCTATCGCAGTAAAACACATGCTTAACCACTTCCATACTGGGCCTATTCTGGCACTCCTTTCCTACATGTAAAAATCATATTTTTTTGCTAGAAAATTACTCAGAACCCCCAAACATTATATATGTTTTTTTTAGCAGAGACCCCAGGGCAGTGTTTCTTAACCTTTTTACCTTGGAGGAACCCCTGGCAAAAAGTTTGAGATCTCGAGGAACCCCTGAAATGTTCACATCTACAGCTCACGGAACATTGGTATGATCAGCGGGCTGTTGATAACAAAAATTATTTGTAGAAATAGCATTAAATAAAAGAATACATTTTAAAATGTACCTATTTAATGTGAAACTTGTACTTTCTTTTCCTGCAGAGCTGATCCATTCAGATGACGACATTACATGGGGCAGAGCATGGGACAGGGCACATTACAGGGGACATTACATGGGGCAGAACACATGACGGGACATTACATGGGGCAGAGCACATTACAGGGGACATGGCAGGGGAATTTACATGGGACTGGGGACATTACATGGGGCAGAACACATGACGGGACATTACAGGGGGCAGAGCACATTACAGGGGACATTATATGGGACAGGGAACATTACATGGGGCAGAGCACATTACATGGTGTAGAGTACATGAAAAGGGACATTACTTGGGGCAGGGCACATGACAAGGGACATTACATGGGACAGGGCATATTACATGGGACAGGACATTACATGGGGTAAGGGACATGACAGGGGACATTACATGGGACAGGGCACATGACAGGGGACATTACATGGGACAGGGCACATGACAGTGCACATTACATGGGATGGGGCACATTACATGGGGCAGGGGACATTACATGGGGCAGGGGAATGACAGGGGACATGACATGGGACAGGGCACATGACAGGGGACATTACATGGGGCAGAGCACATGACAGGGGACATTACATGGGACGAGGCACATTACATGGGACAGTACAGGGGACATTACATGGGGCAGGGGACATGACAGGGGACATGACATGGGGCAGAGCACATGACAGGGCACATTACATGGGGCAGAGCACATAACAGGGCACATTACATGGGACGGGGGACATTACATAGGACAGGGCACATGACGGGGGGACATTACATGGGCCAGGGCACATGACATGGGGCAGAGCACATGACAGGACATTACATGGGACAGTGGACATTACATGGGGCAGGGGACATTACAGGACATTACATGGGGTAGGGGACAGACTCTTGGGCAAATTGTGGGAGGACACAGCGGGGCACACTTCAGTACTTGCTTCTGCTGGTTTCAGCGCTTGTTTCATATCTTCAGTGGCGCGCTGTTCCCCCCTCGGCCCCTCCTCCTCCTATCCTGTCCACTCCAGATGATGTCACTTACAAGCACTCGGGAAGGACAGGAGGGGAGAAGGAGGAGGGGCCGAGGGGGAACAGCACGCTACAGCCAATAGGGTGCCAGCCGCTTCCCTGCCTATCTCTGCCTGTGTCTGCGACCCTTCTGTCAGCTGCCTGCAACTGACAGTCAGATGGCCGCAGAAACCCCGGTTGAGAACCACTGCCCTAGGGAATAAAATGGCGGTCATTGGAATTTTTTATGTCACGCGGTTTTTGCGCAACAATTTTTGTAACGTTTTTTTTTTGGAAAAAAAACTGTTTCATGAATTAAAAAAAGGAGTAAAAAGTGTATTTGTATAGTGTAAAAGATGATGTTACGCAGAATAAATACTTAACATGTCAGGCTTTAAAAAATTGCACACACTTGAGGAATGGCGCCAAACTTTGATACTTAAAAATCTCCATAGGTGACGTTTTTAAATTGTTTACAGGTTACCAGTTTATAGTTAGAGGAGGTCTTTGGGTAGAAAATTATGCTCTTGTTCGAACGCTTGCTACCTCACATGTGTGTTTGAACGCTGTTTACATATAAGGGCATGACTTATATGTGCATTTGCATCTGTGCGCGAGCACGCAGGGACCGGGGCGCTTTAAATTTTTTTTTAATTATTATTTTACTTTAAAACTTTTTTTTTTAACCCTTTCTCTTTCAATTTTTTTTTTTTAGCACTTTTATTCCTATTACAAGGAATGTATACATTCCTTGTAATAGGAATAGTGCATGACAGGTTCTCTTTATGCAGAGATCGGGGGGCTACAAGGCCCCAGATCTTTCCTCCAGGCTGGAAAGACCAAGATCAAAAAAAAAATAATGAACATGTCTTTCTTTTCAGCTGAGCAGAGGAAATCTCTGTGATCAACGTCCAGTGGTGGCGGATTCCTTCTCTGGTTCGCCAATGGCAATAGAAGGACGGCGGGAGTTGTCCCCCCTCCCTCGCCACCTGTAAAAACAGTCTAGCGGCTGAACTGTCACTATGATTGTTCTTACAGTGCACAGAATCACCGGCTGTAAAAGACGATATCTGAATGATGCCTGTAGCTGCAGACATCATTCAGCTATCCCCACTCAAAGTCCAGGACATCATATGATGTCCTTGGACTGGAAGTGGTTAAGGGTCTCCACTATATATGAAGTGCACAACAAACGCAATACGGCTTCTATTTAACTAGAACAAGTGTCAATGACCACAGCAAGATGAAATCAAAAGACAAAGATAATTTGTGCCTGAATTCTCAACCCACAACGTAACCCCGGAGGCAATTTCGGAGTCAGTCTTTCTTGCAGATAGCTTCAGGGTATTGGGCCTGGTTCACATCTATGCGTTTTTTGGTGCTTTTTGCAGAAATGCACTATTCCATTTAACATGGTTTCCTGGGGGCATGTCCGGACGGGATCCAGAGTGGACATGTGGAGACTGAGCTCCTCGCCGTCTGACATAACCCAGCGCCATCCTCGAACTCAGATCCCTAAACTAGTCCCCTACCGAGCCAGGATGGGTGCTGACCCCCTCGGCAATCGAATGGAGCTGATATTTCAGGCTTTGCCAGCGACATTGGGGATCGGTCTGTCTGGGCTTGCAGCGCGGCCTCCCAGCGGCATCTTGCGGCCTACCGGCTCTGGTCGCATTGCCACTCAGTTCTGCGGTGATCCAAGGGACGGGCCAGTGTCTGAGCGGGTCCGAAGATCCCCGCAGGGGTGCGGTGCTCACTGGGAGCCACATCGCACGATCCGCCTTGCCTGGGACCCCCTGAGCCGGCCGCAGACAACGACAAGTGCTGGGAGAGATAGGAAATTTCAAGTAAGCACCCCATATAGGACTGCTGCGGCTGTTGGTGCCCCCAGTATCACCACTACTACACTGGGGGAAGAGGCCGGTTGGGGAATGCGGGGCCTGCTCGGGCTGAGGCCTAGCCTGCCGGCTGCGGCCTGCTCATGGAGCTGGGTGGCCTTCTCATTGCTCCTGACACTTCTTGCTGCCCAGTGAGATACCATCCCTGATCTCCCTTCTTGCTGGCGGACCCAGGGCGCCCCAGGCCCAGCTGCCAACCAACTGCAAGTGCCACCTTATACCACCAGGGATCTTTATAACACTCGTGTAGAGCACAGTGAAGGAAGAGACATTCATAGATCTGTCTCCCAGACTACCCCTTCAGAGCTCCTCACGTTGGGCTGCCTGCTATTACTACAACCCACTAACTAAATGTGAGTAATCCGAGCTCCGTCCAGTGTTCAGCTTTACAGCTACAATTATGCCAACAAAGACACCTAAATCCCGCTCCACAAATAACAAGAGGTCTGGGAAGGGAACAGGGCCAAACCAATCCGGCTCCGGTTCCATACAGCAATATCTTGCCGTAGGTAGATCTGAACCTGGCGTATGTGGCAGCCAGGCCAGAACCTCCAAACGCAGTGCCTCTCCCTCCTCACTAGCCGCCTCCATTAGGGAAAGCTCCCCCGCATCATCCTGCTGTTCAGACGTTGTGGATGACCCCGGCTCCCCGGTAGGCTCAGACACGTCAACCCTGGTGAGCGGTCTTAAAAAAGAGCTAGCTGAGATGTTTCATGGACTGGAAAAAAAAAATCAATAAAAAAGGAAATCACTGGAGTTAGAGCGGATATGGCGCACATTCTGGACAGGGTGGAGGAAACAGAGCAGACAGGAATCACAGGCTACTGCCATAAGAGAACTACAAGAGACTGTCACACAATTAGCCTTTGCTCAGCGGACCTCATCATATCAACTCGAAGATATCGAAAATAGGAACCGCAGAAATAACTTACGCGTGTGGGGATTACCTGAGGCTACCGATGATAATGACCTCGAACCATCGATTCGCGGCATTTTCAACACTATCTTAGGAAACCCGGTTACCAACCCGCTGCGGTTCGACCGAGTGCACCGTGCTCTCTGCCACCGAAATTTCTCCTCAGATCAACCAAGGGACATTATATGCCGCCTGCACTACTTTACAGATAAAAATGCCATAATGATTAAAATGCGGAGCACTCCCACCATAGACTTTGATGGGGCCGCCATCAGCATTTTCCCAGACCTGTCTAAGGACACGTTGGACCGCCGCAGAGCCCTTAAACCTCTCCTAGATCTTCTCCGCTCAGACAGGATCACATACATGTGGGGCTTCCCGGCATGCTTAATCGCCACTAAAAACGGGCGCTCACACACTCTGAGGTTTCCTTAGGATTTGCTGTCATTCCTGAAAGAGCTCAACCTGCCACAAGTAGACCTCCCTCTCAGTGGCGGAGAACCCCATAAAAAAAATAAGGCGCACATCCAACCCAGGATCCGCACAAAAGAATGGCTGAAAAACGCTTTATGTTCTCATTCTATTCCACTTGTTCCGTTATTATTTTTTAGTTTTCTTTTTTTTTTTGTACATATAGACGCTTAGAACCCCGGATTAGCATGGGCGCACCCAACCTCCAAGGACATAACTGCAACCCTATGTCATAAATTGCCTTCCGCTAGATAAGTGGACTATGGTTGCGCCCCACTCTTAGGGCTTTCTTCAGACTGGTTGAGCGGTCCTGTAAGTAACAATGCTTGTTCAATCAGAAATTATTTGTTAAGTTCAAATGTTCTCAAGAGTTGCTTAGTTTCTCAGGAGCTTATACTCTGTATGATTTATCCTTATATTTTTGTGTTTTTGTTTATTCCCATGCCTTGCTGAATGCTGGCGGAGCACATTGCTCCCATGTGCCTCTCACTCAGTACTCCCCCTACCCCCCCTCCTTCTGGAGTTGGTGAGAGCGGATGGCACCCGTGCTGTGAATTCCTATCTCTGGTTGGAGATCTGGATTGCCGCCCGTTCTCTCCCTTTTCTGCATGACTTGATACTGGTTCCCAGTAGTACTTTCTCAGATGTGTTTGTTCTCTACATATGCGTGTCTCTTAAAATTCAACTTCTCTTATCTCTCTCTATTTTTCTGCCCCTCCTCTGCCCCTTCCCTGGTTGGCTTGCATGGAAATTTGAGCTAAAGGGTTACACTCTGTTGACAATGTGGCCACACTAACAATCACCTCATATAACGTGAGGGGTTTGAATGTAGCCACAAAACGGCACCAAGTCACCGGTGAAATGAAAAAATCTGCATGTTCCATTGCCTTACTTCAAGAAAAGCACTTGACCCACTCAACGCCGGTCATATTGACCTCACCCTAATTTCCTCAGTGGTACTATAGCCTGTCTCACACTAACAAAGTGAAAGGCGTGGCCATTGGCTTCAGTAGTAGTGTACCCTTCCATCTTGTAGATATGTTAGCGGATAATCATGGTCGGTATCTTTTTTTGAAGGGCTCTCTGGGCAACACACAATGCACCCTAGCAAATATCTACTGCCCGAACCACAACCAGCCAGCCTTTTTCTCCCTAATCCTCTCCAAATTGGCACAATTCGCCAAAGGAATAACTATCCTTGCGGGAGACATTAATATGCCTTTAGATCCCATTTTAGACACCTCACATGGTCGCTCTAATATCTCAATTAAACGACTATAATTTGTCAAACGAAGACTCCTCGATCTACAACTGATCGATGTCTGGCGGGTGCTTCCTAAAGGATTTTTCTCATTTTTCTAAAACACACTAGTCTTAGACTACTCCTGTATTGACAATATTTTCCTAGATCACCATCACCTCCAGCTTTTATGGTCCACACATATAGGAGCTGCTACCATATCAGACCATGCGCCTGTGTCAATGTGTATGACCATGCCCTCCTTGGCTCACTGCTCTAATAACTGGAAACTCAATGACTCTCTCCTTTCTAACCAACCAGAGGTCTCCGTGCTGTCTTCTCATTTAAAGCAATATTTCAACGAAAATACGTCTCTTGAGTCCTCACCCAACATTGTATGGGAACCTCACAAGGCTACTATGAGAGGCCGACTCATCGAACTAGGGGCGAGGAAAAAAGGGAGCATGGTCAACAGATCGCACAGGTGTTGCATCAGATAGCAGATCTTGACAAACAACATAAACTTACTTTACATTCAGCCCACCTTAAGGCCCTTACTTTGAAGCGAGAAGAATTGAAAACTCTCTTAGACCTGGACACTAAAAGGAAATTCCAATGCTTTGCACAGACAATGTACGAGTGGGGGAATAAACCAGGCAGACAGATGGCGAGATCCCTTAAGGCAAAACAATCTATATCCTTTATTCCCAAAATAAAACTCCCTAATGGAGATCTAGTGCATGCAACTCCACACATTGCCAAAGCTTTTAGGGAATACTACGATGACTTATACAATGTGCAGAGCGAAAATGTCCTCTTTAACCTCGAGGGAGAGACGCAACCGCATACATTCCTACTTAAAAGAAGCCAACTTACCCACACTACCCATTTCAGCCCTTAAGGCATTAGGAGGCGGAATTTTCTGTTGAGAAATTGCAAGCAGCCCTAAAGTCCTCTCCCACTGGGAAAGCTTTTGGTCCTGACGGATATTCCATTTTTTACTATAAAACATTCAATGACATCCTACTACCTCACCTCACGGCATACGCCAACTCAATTTCGCAAAACCTCGGGATTGCGCCCGGAATCTCTCACAGCCCACATCACAGTCATTCCTAAGCCAGATAAAGACCCTACCCAATGCAGTAGCTACGAGCCGATCTCCCTGCTTAATGTAGATGTCAAACTCTATTCCAAGGTTATGGCCAACCGGTTACTCCCCCTTATACCCAGTTGGATTTCAATGGATCAGACAGGTTTCATACCTAGCAGAGAAGCCAAGGATAGTTCCCTTCGGACAGTATCCCGAATTCAACACGTGCGGAGGTGCGCCCAGCCCACCCTACTTGTCTCTACTGACGCCGAAAAAGCGTTCGATAGGGTGGACTAGGACTACCTCAAAGCGACTCTACGCCACCTTGGACTTGGTCCCAAAATGTTCTATCGCATAACCTCCCTATACTCCAATCCTACGGCACAAATCTGCATAAACGGCACTCTGAGTGACTCATTCACACTTTATAATGGGACCAGACAGGGCTGCCCCTTATCCCCTCTTCTATTCGCTCTCACCCTTCCTGTCCACAATTAGACACAACATTAATATCCACAGTGTCCAGGTAGGCTCCACAATCCACAAATATGCAGCGTACGCCGATGACATCTTATTCTTTGTCCAGCACCCCCGGAACTCCTTGCTTAACCTAATGTCGGCTCTCTCTATTTTTCAATCACTCTCCAACTTCAAAATAAACCTAAGTCAGAGATCCTAAACATTAACCTCCCTAGACGAGAAGAAGACTCATTGCGGCCCTCTTCCCTTTCAGATGGGTTCAGCGAACCATGAAATACTTTTATCTTACACCTAATATTCAATCCCTTTTTAAGTATAATTACATCCCCCTACTGAATAACATCAGAGAAGATCTAAGAAACTGTAAAAGTCTCTCGCACTCCTGACTGGGGAGGGTGAATGTTATTAAAATGAACATATTGCCTAGAGTGTTATTTCTCTTCCAAATGATTCCAATGGGCGTGCCCATAGGGTTCTTCACCACACTGCAAGTCATGATCTCCCGCTATATTTGCAGGAACAGCCACCCCAGAGTGTCTAGAAACATCTTGTACCGCTCCAAAGACTCTGGGGGACTGGCCTACCAAACCTCAGGGCATACCATCATGCTGTCATACTAGCTATGTTAGCCGAATGGAAATATGCTGCCAACTCCAAGCTGTGGGTTAACCTGGAATACACCCTATGTAATGCTGACCTTTTGTTTGTACCCTGGATTCCCCGCCCACACAGGCATCTCAGCCACAAAACCTCTTCGCTCACTACTTCTACCTTGGATGTTTGGGACATTTTACATAAGAAATTCTCCTGGTCCTACGACTCCCCCTTAATGCCACTTCTTAACCATAACTATTTCCTACCAGGTCTACTAGACCCAGGATTTAAGGCTTGGTCCCCGGACTGACCCCTGTTACTACACCATGTCCTCCGGATAGATACTAGTAAGCCTTTATCTACTATCCTCAGCTCCAAACCAATCACATTACTAGACAAATGGAGGTTTATTCAGTTGCAACGCTTCCTTCAAGCCCTTCCCCAACCACTAAGAGGGCTCGAGGACCTAAATGTCATCGAAGAAGTGTTTCATCCCGAGAGGCCCACGTCTGCACTGCATATCGATCTTTTACAAGGCCCTTATCAAACTCCTTAGCAACTCACATCCGTCTTACCTGGTCAAATGGGAAGCGGATTTGAAGTCATGTCTCACGGACAGCCAAAAGCATAAGGTCCTGCAATTAACTCATGTCTCATCCCTCGCTTCAAAAATGTCAGAAGTTAATTACAAGTTACTCACCAGATGGCACTATACCCCATCAAAACGGCACCAGATGTTCCCCGACAATTCTCCGCTATGCTGGAGGAACTGTGGGTCCAAAGCAACCGACCGTTGCCCAAGCATCCGACCGTTCTGGTCCAACGTTATTCAAATTATTCAGCGGATCTCGGGCATCAACCTTCCCAATGATCCCTGGAATATCCTTTTCCATGCCACCACAGATCCCATTGGCGTGTATAAACGTTCAATCATCCCTCACCTGTTGAATACGGCCAAGGCACTAATACCCGCCCTTTGGGGCCAACCCAGGATCCCGTCAATGAAAAGCTGGATGCATAAGATATCAGAAGTTCACCTCATGGAGGATATCACCCACAACAATAAGAATACCTCACAGAGACATACTTTAACTTGGACCCCCTGGAGAGAATTCACAACCACTTCATTTTACAAAGATCTTATAACACAAACCCATTGAGATGTGACTATCCTCCCAAACCGGTCTTGACTTCTCCATCTACAACAGGAGTCGTTCTTTTTGAAGCCTAGGCTTCCCTGATTTAATTATAAAGGTCCAGTTACACTTACTCTCCATGTGTTGCCACGCAAGCCACCATCCCTCTTCCTCCCCCCTTCAACCCTCTTCCCCTGTCTTCTCTCTCCCTTCTATTCTCCCATCTCTTCCCCTTCTACACTTTGAATTTCTTCAATTTTCCTTGACAAACAACTCACCGTCTTTTCTTCGGACTTGTGTTTAGAAGCACACCCATACTTGCTCAAATGTCCCACATACTGGTACAGACATTTTACTATGTATAGAGCTCATGTTTACTGATATCTGATAACCGAAGGTTATCAGTAACCCTGGTAACCTGCTATAATGCACATGTAATACCTGTATACTTTATCATAACTATTTGTTGTTTATCTTGGATGCTTTAATAAACATTTATTAAAAAAAAAAAAACATGGTTTCCTATTGGACACATTCACATCTATGCTTTTTTTCAGTGGCTGCGTTTTTGGAAAGAATCAGTGAATTTTTTACAAGCTAAACAATGCGTTTTTGGTTTAAAAGACTTCAGTGGAGACACTTGATGCATTTTTAACCACTTCAAGACCAAGCCAATTTTTTACACTTTTGTTTACTAGTTAAAATCAGTATTTTTTTTTTTCTAGAAAATTACTTAGAACCCCCAAACATTATATATTATTTTTTAGCAAAGATCCTAGAAAATAACATGGTGGTCATTGCAATATTTTATGTTACACGGTATTTGCACAGCAGTCTTTCAAACACAAATTTTGGGGGAAAAAAAAAAAACTTATTTAAATAAAAAAATAAGAAAGCAGTAAAGTTAGCCCAGTTTTTTTGCATATTGTGAAAAAGCATGTTAACGCAGAGTAAATAGATACCCAACATGTTACGCTTTAAAATTTCATGCACTTGTGGAATGGCAACAAACTATGGTACGTCCCCTCCCGCTGCTCGTGAGAACGGCCGAGGGACGCATTAGCCACATCATTTGATATTATGAGAAAGCCAGCTGCCAGCTCTAAAAAAACGGTACTGGCTGAAGTTTGCAGCTGTAGGCTTTAGCTCAGTACAATCACTTCAACAAAACGTACAGATGCGTGATTTTGCGTGAAGTGGTTAATCTGCCGAACAAAAAAATGGGCAAAAAAAAAAATACGCAAATAAAAAAACATGTGGAAAATGTGTCAAAAACACGTGCAAAAATCCAAAAAGCACCACAAAAATGGCTCAAAAGCAAACTGCATAGGTGTGAACCAAGCCTTACAGGATCAACCAAGTCCATGTATGTATTCATGGCCACATATATCAAAAATGTTTATGCTTTAGGCTCCTTTCACATGGAATGACAGATCCATCTCCACTGACTGTGCTGAGACAGAACTGTCAGAGTCCCACTCTTCTCTATGGGGAGATCAGGTGAAAACAGACCTGTTCATTTTCATCTGATCCCATCCGATGGACAGATGGAAAACAGGACCACTATTTGTCTGGATTTGGCAGAGAGGATCGGATAGGATAGCACCGGGTGTCAGTGGACATGTCACCGCTGATATTCGCTGCCCCATAGGGGTGAATGAGCGTCTGTTCAGGTCCACCTGAACAACTGACAGGCGAACATGATCGGAAAGCCTGTATGAAACGGCCCTTAATCCCAGTCCATCTAGGGTTAATTTTTTAGTGCATTTGGGGTTCAATTAATGTAGCGATGCTTATTACAAGATCATGGTGTGGAGGTATGAGCCGCAAGATTTAAACCAAATCCCTCCGGCTGCATCAGGGGTATATATTATTGTTCTACATTATTTACAGCTATATGGCAATCAATACATACACTGACTGTTTGACAATACAATATAATACCAAAAGGTATTACCAATATTATATATATATATATATATATATATATATATATATATATATATATATATATATATATATATATATATATATATATACACACATACACACACACACACACACATATATACATATAATACATATACATACACACACACACACACACACATATATATATATATATATATATACACATACATACACACACACATACATTTATTTATCACTCACACACACACACACACACATGTAAAATAAGGACTGAACACGTCACCATTTGTCTAGGTAAATATATTTCTAAAAGGTGCTATTGACCTGAAATTTTCACCATGCTGGCAACAACAAATGCAATCCATACATACAAAGAAACCAAAACAAATACGTTCAGAAATGAAGTTATCTGTAATAAAATGGAATGACACAGGAAAAAAGTATTGAACACATGCAGAAAGGGAGGAGCAAAAAGGTATGGAAAGCCAAGACAACAGCTGAATTCTATCGGTAATCAGAAAACGATTCTGCCCCTTTTCAGTGCAGATTAATATCAGCTGGTTCAGTCTCATCTAATGGCCTATGAAAAGGCATCTCATTGCCAAGGTGTCACACAACAAACATCTCATGATGGGTAAAAGCACAGCTCTCTCGACCTTTGCAGCCTAATTGCTGCCAAACATACTGATGGCATTGGTTACAGAAGGATTTCTAAACTTCTGAATGTTCCATTGTGCACTGTTGAGGACATAATCCGGAAGTGGAAAGAACTTAAATTTTACCATAAACTGACCACAACCAGGTGCTCCCCACAAGATTTCTGACAGAGGAGTGAAAAGAATTATCAGAAGAGTTGTCCAAGAGCCAAGGACCATTTGTGGAGAGCTTCAGAAAGACCTGGAATTAGCAGGTACAATTGTTTGAAAGAAAACAATAAATAATGCACTCAACCGCCATGGCCTGTATGCACGCTCACCACGCAAGACTCCTTGGCTGAAGAAAAAGCATGTTGAAGCTTGTTTAAAGTGGTTGTAAACCTAGTTACACCACTTTTACCTACAGGTAAGCCTATAATAAAGCTCACCTGTAGGTACTGGAAATATTTACCATATATGCTTTCGCCGACATTATCGGTGCATGCTCACTGTGCCGTTTCTAAAGGGCCCGTGCCGTGACCGCGGCTCCCACACAGGAGTGACCTTACACGACTCCGACCAGTCACAGAGCTGGAGTCCATTCCCCCGGAAAAAAGAAGGGTGACAATGAATGCGGCAACCAGCGGGGACAGGGGCGGCTTTGTTTGCAGGTATGTGCAACAAAATGGGCCAGTATGCAAAGCATACTAGCCCATTATGCTTTTACTTTGCAGGGGAAAAAAGAGGAAGACTCATCAGGACTTACATTCCTCTTTAAAGTTTGCTGCACAACATTTAGTATGAACACGAAAAAATAAAAATATATGTGTAGCGCTATGACAAAGGAAGAAATAGAATTATATGTGTCACCATATAAGTCTCAGATAATGAGAAACAAATTCCCTAGTGGTAGATAAACATGAAACATAAAAACCACATTTAAACAGTTAAGTGAACATATTAAAAAAGTGAATATAAGTGAACAAATGAATAGTAATTCATGAACAGTTCACAAAGAAATGTGCCAATACTGAATTAGTCCCAAATTGTGAGATCCAAAATTGAATTTGCAGAAGAAAAACTTTCAAAGTGTACTCTTCATACATGAATCACCACCACCACACTGAAAATGGGGGAGGCTTACCGGAAGACTTGGACTTAGCTAGGCGTATGCCCCCCAAGTCATGTAGGCTTATATCTGGAATTCAACCCAGTAGATATAGATAAGCCACATCCGATAAATTCATTAATATCCAATGAGAGATGAGGTAATAGTCTCGTACATAAAACCATAAATACAAAAAACCAACATAGCGCAATATTGTCTCGAAAAAATACTTTAATAAATGGGCATAAAAAAACTCACATTTTGAAGGTATCAAAACAGCATGTACATGAACAGAAAGATCAGCGATGTCTGCAGAGGACATAGTAATGGATTTTTCGCCTATCGGATGTGGCGGTGCAAGCTGAGTTTGTGGATTATCTATATCTACTGGGTTGAATTCCAGATATAAGCCTACATATGACTTGGGGGGCATACGCCTAGCTAAGTCCAAGTCTTCCGGTAAGCCTCCCCCATTTTCATGATGGTGGTGGTGATGCATGTATGAAGAGTACACTTTGAAAGTTTTTCTTTCTGCAAAGTTTTTTCTTCTGCAAATTCAAATTTGGATCTCACAATTTGGGACTAATTCAGTATTGGCACATTTCTTTGTGAATTGTTCATGAAGGATTACTATTCATTTATTTTTTCACTTATATTCACGTTTTAATATTGTTACTTAACTGCTTAAATGTGGTTTTTATGGTTCATGTTTATCTACCACTAGGGCAGTGATGGCGAACCTTGGCACTCCAGATGTTTTGAAACTACATTTCCCATGATGCTCATCTACACATCAGAGTGCAGGTGCATCATGGGAAATGTAGTTCCAAAACATCTGGGGTGCCAAGGTTTGCCATCACTGCACTAGGGAATTTGTTTCTCATTATCTGAGACTTATATGGTGACACGTATAATTCTATTTCTTCCTTTGTCATAGCGCTACACATATATTTTTCTTTTTCGTGTTCATGCTTTTTGTCTAGAAGCTGTGTTGGCGGCTTGATCAAAGTTTATTGTCACAGCGCAGTATACACCAAAAATATTATTATCTTTGCACAACATTTAGTGAAATACTGGGAGAATATAATCTAGTCAGAAGAGACAAAAAATTTAACTCTTTGGATGTCATAATACACACCATGTTTGGGGGTCAAATGGCACTGAACATCACCCCAAAACACCCCTATACCAACAGTAAATTTTTGAGGTGGGAACATCATGGTGTGGGGCTGTTTTTCAGCATATGATACTGGCAAACTCCATGTCATTGAAGGAAGAATGAATGGAAAAACGTACCAAGACAATGATCCTAAATACAAAGCCAAGGAAACTCTCAAGTGGTTTAAAAAAAAAAGGAAAATACAGCTGCTAGAATGGACCAATCACCTGACTTGAATCCAATAGAAAATCTCTGCAAAGAACTAAAGATCAGAGTTCATAGAAAAGGCCCACGAAACCTTCAAGATTTGAAAACTATTTGGGTGGAAGAATGGGCCAAAATTACAGGAGGCATCTTGAAGTTGTCATTACCAACAAAAGGATTTTGTACCAAGTATTAAAAATACGTTTAAGTTAGCATGTACAATACTTTTTCCATGTCATTCCATTTTATTATACATAACTTAATTTCTGAACATATTTTTTTTTGTATTTATGGATTGCATGGGTTGTGACCAACATGTAGTGAACATTTCATGTCAATAGCACCTTTAGAAAGTCTTTAAGTGCCTGTGTGTATGTATGGAGGAAGGTGCTCTGGTCGGATGAGGCTAAAATTGAACTTTTTGGCCAAAACGCTATGTCTGGCGCAAACCCAACACATCACATCACCCAAAGAACACCATCCCCACAGTGAAACATGGTGGTGGCAGGATCATGCTGTGGAGATATTTTTTAGCAGTTGGAACTGGTAAACTGGTCAGAGTTGAGGAAAAGATGGATGGTGCTAAATACAGGGATATTCTTGAGCAAAACCTGTACCACTCTATGTGTGATGTGAGGCTATGACAGGAGGTTCATCTTCCAGCAGGACAATGGCCCCAAACACACTGCTAAAGAAACACTTGGGTGGTTTAAAGGGGAAACATGTAAATGGCCTAGTCAAAGCACAGATCTCAATCCAATAGAAAATCTGTGGTAAGACTTAAAGATTGCTGTTCACAAGCGCAAACCATTCAACTTGAAGGAGCTGGAGCCATTTTGCAAGGAGGAAGGGGCAAAAATCCCAGTGGTAAGATGTGGCAACATCATAGAGACTTATCCAAAGTGACTTTGAGCTGGGATAGCCGCAAAAGGTGGCTCTACAAAGTATTGATTTTAGGGGGGTGAATAGTTATGCTCATTGACTTTTTCTGTTGTTTTGTCCTATTTGTTGTTTGCTTCACAATAAAAAAAAATAAAAAATCTTAAGTTGTGGGCATGTTCTGTAAATTAAATGATGCAAATCCTCAAACAATCCGTGTTAAGTTCAGGTTGTGAGGTGACAAAACAAAAAAAAATAAAAAATTCTGGGGGGGGGGGGGGGTAAATTCTTTTGCAAGGCACTGTGTATATATATATATATATATATATATATATATATATATATATATATATATATATACACACACACACACACACACACACACACACACACACACAGTGTGCGTCAGGTCCATACATTTTCATACTTTTTGGCTCTGTTAACCACCAGAACAAAATTAAAATGAAACAATCCAAATCTGAAGTGCAGACTCTCTGCTTTAATTCAAGGGGTTGAAAATAAAAAGTAAAAATTTTAGCAACTGCAACCATTTCTATACACAGTCCCCCCATTTTCAGGGGCTCAAATGTAATTTGGCAAAATTAATATAATCATTAATAAAATGTTCATATTTAATATTTTATTGACAATCCTTTACTGGCAAGGACTGCCTGAAGTCAGGAACCCATAGACATTACCGAAGTCTGGGTTTCTTTTTCTGATACTTTGCAGGCTCTAACTGCAGTTGTCTTCAGTTGTTCTTTGTGGGTCTTTCTGCCTTTAGTTTTGCCTTCAGCAAATGAAATGCATGCTCAATTGGGTTGAGATCGGGTGATTGACTCAGCCATTGAATAATATTTCACTTCTTTTCCTTCAAAATCTCCTGGGTTGCTTTAGCAGTGTGTTTTGGATAATTGTCCATCTGTACTGTGAAGCGCCGTTCAATCAACTTTGCTGCATTTGCCAGAATCTGGGCTGATAGTATATCTCTAAACACTGCAGAATTCACCCAGCTGCAATAAACACCAATGACCCAATGCCGCTGGAAGCCATGCATGCCCATGCCATCACACTGTCTCCACAAGGTTTTACTGATGACGTTGTGTGCTTTGGATCATGAGCTGTTCCAAGCATTCGCCACACTTTTTTCTTCGTGTCATTCTGGTACAGATTAATCTTATGCCGTGTACACATGACCGGACTTTGACAGACTAGGTCCTACGGAATGAATCCGGATATTACGATCATGTATGGGCTCCAGCTGACTTTTTTCCCAAAAGTCAGACAGACCTAGAAATAAAACATGTTTCAAATCTTTCCGACGGACTCGAGTCCGGTTGAAAAATCCTTTCATCTGTATACTAGTCCGAAGGACGAAAACCGACCCTAGGGCAGCTATTGGCTATGAACTTCCTTATTCTAGTCCGGTCGTACGTCATCACGTTAGAATCCGTCGGACTTTGGTGTGCTTGCGTGTGGCCAAGTCCATTCGTTTGGAAAATCCGTCGGAACTCCGCCGAAAGCTCAGTCGGGAAGACCATCGGACCTAGTCCATCAAAAAGTCCGGTCGAGTGTACGTGGCATTAGTTTCATCCATCCAAAGAATGCTTTTCCAGAACTGGTCTGGCTTTTTTTAAGGCCAGTTCCAGCCATAGAAACCCAGTCCGGATACGTTCCAGATGTTTTTCTGCATGCGTGTTTTTAAAGAGTTCCAGTGCATTTTTCTAGTAAAAAAAAAAAAATATTAACAAAAATGCTATAAAACTATCCCCTATTTTGAAAACGCTATAACTTTTGTGCAAACCAATCAATAATCGGTAATTGCGATTTTTTTTTACCAAAAATATGTAGAAGAATACGTATCGACCTAAACTGAGGAAAAAAAAATTTTTTTTATATATTTTTTGGGGATATTTATTATAGCAAAAAGTAAAAAATATTGCATTTTTTTCAAAAATGACGCTCTATTTTTGTTTATAGCGCAAAAAATACAAACCACAGAGGTGATCAAATACCACCAAAAGAAAGCTCTATTTGTGGGGAAAAAAGGACACCAATTTGGGAGCCACGTCGCACGACCGCACAATTGTCAGTTAAAGTGACGCAGTGCCGAATCGCAAAAAGGGGCCTGGTCCTTTGGCTGCAAATTAGTCCGGGGCTTAAGTGGTTAAGCGGGTTTAGGAGGGTTTGAAGCTTCCTGCCAGAGAAAACGCAAACCAGGTTTTTTCTTTTTCCTGCATCTAATCGAGTTCAAAATATGCCTGTAATCGTCCTAATGTGCATGGACACATAGAAAAGCATTGACCTGCTTCTACAGATGAAACACAAAACATTTTTAAGCCAGTGTGCATGGATCCTTAGCATGTTCATTTCCAGTACATGTGCGCTACACAGGAAATTACAGAAAGCTGATATCAATACAAATTCAGGAGCTTACACTAGTTGCAATTCAAAATGCAATAAAGGATTTGGCATGAATACATTGGTGTCTTATAACTTCCTGTTATTCAGGTTTAAAATTGGCATAACATATAGTTGTATAACAATTATAAAAATTACCTTACTTCAAACCACAGCCTGCCAGAAACTTCCATATAGCTAGCTAAAAATGAAACCCCTCTTTCCTGCTACCATGTTTCTTGCTAAAGTTTTATTTATGTTTCCAATACACTTAATGGTATCATACCAGACTATTAATTGATGATCGTCCAATTCACCCTTGACCTTCTACCAACATTAAATTATACTTGAGCCCAGGTTCACACTGACATCAGGAATGGAATCGTGCGAGTTCAGCTGAACACGATTTCATTCCCGCATGTCAGTTCCGACTTCGGGGGCGATTTCAGAGACATCTGTGTGTCGGTTTCTTCACAGATGTCTATTGAAATCGCACCTCAAAGTCGCACAGAAGCTACTTTTGGGAATCAAATGCGGCGTTGCACCGATTCGGAAGGTGCCATTGCCAGCAATAACCGCTGATTTGACATGCAATGTGAACCAGGGCTTAATGCCAAATAGCCGAGGCCCCCCTCTTCCTACAACTGCTAGATAACAGATGGACCACCATCCATCCCAGTACTGCTTAATGTTCATCCTTAGACCCGGTAACACTAATTCGACCTGAACGTCTTTACTCTTAAGGGTAAAACAAACAAACATTAATGCCCAAGCACAATTTTGCAACTTTGACATGTGTTAGTAAAACTGTTCATATCATCACAACTACTTTGTATATCCAGGTGGATATTTTTTTCAGGAAAAATTGGGCATAAAATTTGGTGGTAAATGAAAATAAAAAATAGATCGGAGATATCCATTATCATCAAAGGAAAACTGGCCTAAAATAGTAAAAGAAAAAAAAAACTTTTTAAAAATATAGCTGTATATTTCTTGTTACGTACCATAACCTGCCACCAAAGAACAACTCAAAATAAATTCTATTGTTCTTAACCACTTCCCACCCGGCCAATGCACATATACGGCCAGGTGGGAGCCGTCTACTCCTGATAGGACGTTCAGGAACGTCCATCAGGAGGAGCGGGATCGCGCGCACGCGTGCCCGCGCAGCGGCGCGATCCCGATGCGCCCGTGTCACCGGGACACGGCGCATCTCAGATCGGCAGGAGGGCTCTGTGATTGGCCCTCCTGATCACATGACGGCCGTGTCCAATCACGGCCGTCATGTGATGTAAACAAACAGCCGGTTGCTAGGCAATCGGCTCCTCCTCTCCTCACACAGAAGTCATCGCTGAGGAGAGGAGAGCAGATTGCTGCAGCCGGCTGATGATCAGTGAGTATGAGCTGTTTTTTACAGCTTTTTACTCACTGATCTTCAGTCTAGTGTACACACACAACACACCACACAGTGTAAACACAGTCCCCACATATGTCCCCATAACACACATGTCCCCAAAACATACATGTCCCCAAAAAATAAAAACACATGTCCCTAATAATAAAAACATGTCCCCCACATATGTCCCACTAAAATCACTTGTCCCAATGATTATGTGCACACATATGTACGTGATCACCTGCACACATATGTACATGATCATTTGCCTACATATGTCCGTGATCACACAAACCAATTATTATACACTTAACGGAATTTTTTTTAGCAAAAACATGTAGCAGAATACATTTTGGCTTAAATTTATGACAAATTTTGATTTTATTGGATTTCTTTTAAAATAGAAAAAAGAAAATATTGTTTTTTTTCCAAATTTCCGCTTTTTTGCGCTTATATCGCAAAAAATAAAAAACGGAGTCGTGAATAAATAACACCAAAATAAAGCTCTATTTGTGCGAACAAAATGATAAAAATTTCATTTGGGTACAGTGTAGCATGACCGCGCAATTGTCACTGAAAGCACTAGAGCGATGAAAGCTGAAAATTGGGCTGGGAAGGAAGAGGACGAAAGTGCCCTGTATTGTAGTGGTTAAAGATTGAAGAAATACCACATATATTTTTGGTATTTGTAGAATATACCAGTAGCACAGCCCAAAAACAATAGTGTGCAATTTGCTTTTTTTGCCCTACCTAAAAAACAAATACTGATTTAAATCCTGTCCACAATATACTAACCCTGACCTTTGACCCTTACGTGAAGCAAACACTAATCCTGGCACTGATCTAGATCAAACCTTGACCTAGGTATTTTTTATTATTTTCTTTATTTGTTTATTTTTTTTACACAGTTTATTTTTTTTCTCTGCAAGGTGAAAGAAAGAAACAGTATCTTTCCTCCCCATTCACAGATAGAGAAACACGGGGGGGGGGGCTTCACAGGGTTCAATCACTGTGGTAGCCGATCAGAGGCTACCAAAGCAATCAGGTGACCCAGAAACGGGTGTTCCGAGTCCCAATCGTTAGTATGGTACCCGGGGTGAACCCGCTCAGAGCGCGCTGTGTGGCGTATTTCCAGCACAAAGACAGATACGCATATATGTGGTCCCAGTGCAAAATAGCCCAGTCCAGTGAGGCCAAGTGTTATTTCGGCGTCAAGGGGTTAAACTATAGTGGTATTTTTTGTTTAAAGGTGCACCAAATATTTTCAATTGGTGAAAGGTCTGGGCTGCAGCAAGCCAATTAAGCACCCAGACTCTTCTACTATCCATCCTGGCACTATGCGGTTTAGCATTGCTCTGATAAAATATGCAAGGCCTTCCCTAAAAGAGGTCATCTGGGTGGGAGCATAAGCTGCTCTAAATCCTGGAAATATCTTTCAGCATTGATTTGATTGTGCCTTTTCAAATGTGCAAGCTGTCCATTCCATATGCACAAACGCACTACCATACCATCAGAGATGCAGGCTTTTGGAGTAAGCTCTGATAACAAGCCAAAAGGTCTACTCTTCTCTTTAATCTGGAAGATGTGGCACCCATGGTTGCCAAAAAGAATGTCAAATTTCGAATTGTCTGATCACAGAAAAGTTTTACGCTTTGCAACAGACCATTTGAAATGAACTTTGGCCCAGAGAAGACAGCAGCATTTCTGGAACATGTTCAGATATGGCTTCTTCTTTGCATGATAGAGCTTTACCTTGTATTTCTGGAAGGCACGGGGATCTGTGTTCACAGATACCAATTTTTGGAAGTGTTCCCGAGCCAATGCAGTGATGTATATCACAGAATCATGCCCATTTTTAATGCAGTGCCGTCTGAGGGCCCAAAGATCGCAGGCATCCAGTATTGCTTTTCTGCCTTGTCCCTTGCTCACAGAGATTTCTCCGGATTCTCAGAATATTTTGATCACATTATGTACTGTAGGTGAGGATATATTTAAAGTCTTTGCAATTTGACGCTGAGGAACATTATTTGTTCAACATTTTGAAGCAGCTTTTCACAGATTGGTGAAAGCCCAACTCCAGGCAAAACAATAAAAAAGTTTTCCCATGCAGCAGGGCTGTGCTTGCACTACCCATTTTGTATAGGGGTGAGGAGAAAACTGTGCTCCGCCACAGTGTTCCTGGTCTATGGAGCCTGCTCTGGGCTTGATGATGTCAGGAACAGTCCACAACTCAAGACCGCAGGAGTGCCAGACTGGTCTAGTGCTAGGAGGAACGGAAGTTTAGGTAAGAAAATCCCCTTTCTGATCTTGCCCAAATATGGATTAGAACCTCTCATTTTTATTTCTGAGACGCTAAGGGGGTTATTTACGAAAGGCAAATCCACTTTTCATTACAAGTGCAAAGTGCACTTGAAATTGCACTGAAAGAGCACTTGGAAGTGCAGTCTCTGTAAATCTGAGGGGTAGATCTGAAATGAGGGAAAGCTCTGCTGATTTTATTATCCAATCATGTGCAAGCTAAAATGCTGTTTTTTTTTCTTTTTTTTAATCTTCCTTGCATATCCCCCTCGGACAGTGACTGCACTTCCAAAACTTCCAAGTGCACTTTCAGTGCAATTTCAAGTGTACTTTGCACTTGTAGCCCAAAGTGGATTTGTCTTTAGTAAATAATCCTCTAACTCTCTAACATGCCCTGTTGCAAATCGAATTAGTTGAAAAATGTTCTTCGAGCTCTTCCTTGTTAGTACCACTTACATTGTCAGCTCTATGTTGCCCTGTCCCAACAATTTTGGGGCATGTTGTGGTCATCAATTTATAAAAAATAAAATAAAAAATAATAATTTTGAAAGGTGGTTCCTTTTTTTCAGTTTAAACATTTGATATGCTTTTTATTTTCTAAGGAGAAAAAAATATGGGTTTATGACATTTGCCAATCATTGCATTTTGTTTTTTGGAATTGGGGTTGTAGTATTAAAATGAAAATAAAAATCCGTATAGCCAAAACTTTTTTGGAGTTTTGGCCAGAGCAAAGAATGGTAAAACCACTGCCTGGTTACTTTTTTTTGCTCTCTGTGTAGAATTTAGGACACGTCTGATCACTTCCCGTCTTCCTTCGTTCCTTCTCCCTCCGCTGATGTCATCTTCTGCTGCTGGTTCTCCTCTCTCCGCTGTCTTCTCCCTCTGGCAGCTCTCTTCTCTCTGATGTCTTCTCCCTCTTCCAGTTCTCCTCCCTCCACTGTCTTCTCCCTCTGTTCTTCCTCCGATCTTCCGGGGCATGATGGGTGGTGACATCATGATGATGTCGCCGGGTGTCCACGCCCCCTGGCTATATAAGTAATGGCACATGGCGAACCTAGCATTACAGCGGGAGTGAGTGTCAGGAGAAGATCTGAAGAAGAACAAAGGGAGAAGAGAGAGGAGAACCGGCAGAGGGAGAAGACAGCAGAGAGAGGAGTGACGGCAGCAGAAGAACCAAACCAGAGGAAGTCATCAGCGGAGGTAGAAGAACCGTGGGATGAAGAAATCAGAAGGAGAAGAGACACCGGAGCTGCTTTAACAAATTACTTTGTCAAAAACCTGTGTACCGTTTTTACTTTTGACACTTTTTTTGGGGTGAATGGGTAGAGGTACAATGTGCCCCATACTCATTCACATAGGATGGGGGGCCAGGATCTCTGGGGGCCCGCTTGTTAAAGGGGGCTTCCACATTCCGATAAGCCCATCCGCCTGCAGACCCTGACAATCACCGGCCAGGGTTATAAGGAAGAGGCCCTTGTCCCCATCAACATGCGAACAAGGTGCTTTGGGGTGGGGGACGCAGGGCACCCCATGCCCCAAAGCACCCACTCCCTGTTGAGAGCATGTAGGCTGGCATGGTTCAGGAGGGAGCGCTCGCTCGTCCCACCCCCTTTTCTGGGGGGAGCCCCATGCCAAAAAGCCGGCGTGGGGGTTCCCCTTAAAATCCATACCAGACCGAAGGTGTGGAGTTCCCCTTCAAGATCATCAGAGCACAAGTCGCATGCCAAAGTTGGATCAGTTAAGACGAAGATCTGACTTCAAAGATATTCAATGGGCTGAAGTAGGATCAAAGTCGGACCAAAGTAGTGCAGAAACCTTTTTCAAAGTCGGACCGACTTGTGTCAGACCAGTTAAGATGGCTTCCATAGGGAACTATTGATTTATACATGTCATGCTCCCAATGTCGGAGTGTTTGTCGTACCAGTGTGAACCCAGCCTTAGGGCTGATTACAATTTTGTTCTCAGGTTCAGATACACTTCAGTGCCGGTTCACACCAGCGCAATGTCAGACATCACATGCAATTCACACTGCTGTGAAGATCGCTGGTGAAACATGTAACATGGTGATGCTGGTGAAACATGTAACATGTTCCCAAAGGTGAAATTATTGTTTAAACATTTTTCAGCTCCTAGAGAACCGGTGCAAAAATGTAAATCTGAGGGGGTATATCAGTTCAACCAGTAAATAATAGATACAGGAATAGACAAAGTAATAAGGAATGTGCTGCAACCAAAAACATTGACACCCAGAATGGATCATTTTATGGCACCCCTGTGCTCTACATAAAAATATTTTTGCCAATAGTCATAGAAGGAAATTAACAATAATAATTCCTGTAAAGCCCCATACACTAGAAGCTAGTGGAGAACTGCATGTTTAACCATTTGCCTACTGGGCACTTTTATCCCCTTCCGCCCAGGTCAAATTTCAGCTTTCAGTGCTGTCACACTTTGAATGACAATTGTCGCGGTAATGCAACACTGTACCCATATGACATTTTTTATGATTTTTTTTTCCACACAAATAGAGCTTTCTTTTGGTGCCATTTTATCACCGCTGGCGTTTTATTAATTTTTTTTTGCTAAATAAATGAAAAAAGACTACATTAAAAAAAAAAAAAAAAATTTTATAAATAAAACTTGTTTTTCATAGTTTGTTCTAAAATTTTTGAAAACGGGAATTTTTCTCCTGGTGAAGCTGCACTGATGGGCACTGTTTGGACTGCACTGATAATCAGTGCCCCGATTATCAGTGTAGATGTCCCTTTCACTCAAGCCAGTTATCGGTTATCAGCTCTCCTCACGCTGTCAGTGTGAGGAAAGGAATGCCAATAACCGGCTTGTGTTTACATCATGATCAGCTGTGATTGGACAAAGCGGATCACGTGGTAAAGGGACACTGTGATTGGCCTTTTACCCCAATCTGTGATCAGCTGTGTCCTAAGGACACAGAGCGCACCGCAGCAGGGGCGATCAGGGGATGACATCATAGGACACCCTCCCAAAACTGGATGATCATGCTGTAGCTGTCAATCGGCTATAGCATGGTCTGGAAGTGGATAAGGTAGATTCACTCTAGCCTGTGCTCTGAAAAGCAATCCGCAGTGGATTGCTTTTCAAAATAAAGCTAAGCAGCTGCTCTCTGGTAATTATATCACCTCCTGAATGCTTTTTTTTTTTGCTTTCTGTTGAACGGCAGTTTATAATGGGTCTAATGTGTCACAACCATAAGCCAAGCAGCAAAAATGGCCAGGTTTAACAAGCTGTGATGCCTGTTAACTCAGTATGTCAAGCTCTTTTGGCCATACTTCTCCTATGGGTCACAGAAGTGCACTTCATTCTTAGTTCTGCTAAAGCCTGCTGTGGGCAGATTTCACAGAGACGGTCCAGGCTCTGCAGGGATCCCAACAATATCAGGATCCACCAAAAAGGTGCCTTACTGGGATGCCGCTAAGAGCCTGAGCCAGCCGCTCCCATTCCTCCACAGCCCAGTGCCCCAGTGAGAGCTGTTGGGGCAAAGCAGAAAGTGGGTGACTGACAGTCACTGAATCTCTACTCAGGGAAGACCGAGAACTGAGCAATAATCAGTGGTCTTTGATAACTCTGTCCTATTTGTAGAGCCAGAGGAGTAAAGCTACTACATCGATCTGGTGAGTATACAGGTTTGTTATTTTGCATTCCGGCACTTCTCTTTTAAATTTTCTGCAGCGCAAAGCATCGTGCCCACAGCAGGTGAACAGCTCCTGCCTGCTGAAGCTCAGGAAAGCTATGTAAATTCTGTACTTTGAACTGATTAGAGGAGAGAGGACTACAGATAAAATAGGTACAACTTATGTAGGAGGATTTGTTTAATCTCTGTATCACTTGAGGCTATTAACTTCACTGGTTATATGTAATGGTTTACAACCCCTTTATGTTAGTGGTCCATTGAAAAGTGTCCTCTTGCATTGCTGGTCATTGTAGAAGTTACCCCTTCTATTGGGTGGCAGTGGATAATTTCTCCCCAACACTGATGGTTAGTGTAGGTGGGAGATTAAAGCCCAACATTATGTACAGCTCATGGAACCACTAGAAACCTAGACTTACTTGGGACCCTGGTTGAGAAAGGCTGCTTTAGAAGACAGTAATTTTTTTAGGAGATTGAACTGTCTGCAAACAAAATAATAAACATTTTTTTGGCAGGCAGACCCAATACCCACCCCCCCCAAGAACAGATCATACTTGTCGAAAGCAGATTCCCAAGGAGATGAGCAAATTCTACAGATGCTCAAATCAAACCTTGATGACCAAAACTGTTGTACCCTGTAAGATCATGCTGCTTGGCAAATCAAACTGAGGCGTTACAGTAAGTCTTTTAACATGCCTTGGTAAAGCATTTTGGAAGGATGTGGAATGTAGTGTTTGAAATAAAATTGCATGAAACAATGTACACCTGCTTTAAATATTGCTTTTGCCATGCATTACATTGATTTGCTTTTTTTTCCCTAAGGGCTTATTTACGCTTGCAGCGCCCACTGGAGAGCGATCCGTGGTGGATAGCCCTTCATAAGGCATTTGATAAGCAGTGAGGAGGCATTTTGTTGCCTCCTCACAACCAACACCTAAAATTCTGCACCACCTTGCCGCAACAAAAGTTTTTTTGTTTTAACGCTCCCCAAGTGCAAGTTGTGAGCAAGGCCTAACGCTAGGTTAGCACTTGTGGTTGGGGCATGGGGTAAAAATGCAGTGAGGACGTGTTTTCACCACCCTTCGTTGGCTCCTCTTCTTAAAGTGGGGTGCCCCTTAAAAAAAAAAAAATAATAATTAAAAGTCAGCAGCTACAAATACTGCAGCTGCTGACTTTTAATAATCAGACACTTTCCTGTCCCAGGGTCCAGCGATGCGGGGGGAACAAAGCGTTTCCCGCTCCGTGGCGCCAGCATTCTTACTGTGGGCACCCGGCTGTGGCTTCACAGCCGGGCACGCGCGAGCGGCGCCGCACGCCGTGATACCCTGCACAGTCATCTGGGACCTGTCACGTGTCCCAGATGACTGACTGTGCCGAGGGGAAGTGACATCAGGTGCCCGGGCACTGAAGGAGACAGACTACGAGGGACCCCCTAGCAACAGGCATTTAGAGGTGAGTTACATTTTTTTTTTTTCATTTTTTTTGGAATTTTATTCATATTTTTTTTTGGGGAGGGGGGAACACCACTTTAAGCTGAAACAGGTAGTCGACGGGGATGTAATGTGCAAAAAAATATCCCAATATGTTCAGCGGCCAGTTCTGTCTGCCAACACACAATTCGATCAATGTCATGGTAGATTAGCATGTAAAATAGTCACTTCAATTTTTTTGGGTGCTTCAGATGCATTTGGAGCTTCAAAAACAACTCACTCTGTTTTAATTCTGCATCCTCCATCTGAAACATATCCCCTGGTGCACGTCATGTTTCCATCATCTGCCCCCTATGTCAATGCAGGGTAAGGCAGTGATATAGGGGTTGGATTATGGAGGCAGGACATGGAGGGGAGCACAGGCATCTGTCACTTCTGGAAGTGTAAAAGGCTATTCATTCTGATGGAAGTTGCACTGCTGGAAAGGAAAGAAGGGGAGTAGTGATGATGGGCAGAGGTGAGCTTCGTCATCCTTCAAACATATGCGCATACAAATGTTTGTCATTGGTTAAAGAGCACTGACATCACCAGCATCCTGCCCCTTTGTTTACATGTGATGTGGGCCAAGGAAGAACCAAAAAAATAATACTGCAGTTTGGATAGATGGGAGGATGCCAAAGGTCATCTCTAATGTTGATTATAGCTCTTTTATTGCAGGAAACCTTCATCTGGAGTTTTCTGTAACAGACACAGGGTAATTTTCAAGGAGTTTGGGTTTTATAAAATAAAAACATCAATACTTATCTCCATTCTGCAGAATGATCACGTGACCAATGACTGCTCAGTTCTCAGCCTTCTTGGTGCAGAGCGCAGTGACTGTCAGTCTCTGCTCTGCTCCCCCAGACTGGACAGGGACAGGAGCAGCAAGGTGCTGAGAGCCAGAGCCAGCTGTCGATCAGTAAGCTGAGTGGATCCTGACAATATGGTCAGAATCCTTTCAAAGACTGGAGCAGTTCTGTAATGTCAGCCAACAGTGGGCTTTAGCAAAAGTAAGTGCACTCCTATGACTCTTGTATCCCATCTGCTCTAAATCTGAGAATAACATAACCACTGATCAGCCAGTTTTAAGCCATCAGCTCCAGTTCTGCCCCTCCAGACTGAACAGGGGAGGGTGCAGCTGAGAGCCAGAGTTAGCAGTCAATCAGGCAGCTGGATGGAGCCCAACAATATGGTCAGAATCCTTCCAAAGCCCAGAGAAGCTCTGTGACATCAGCTGACCGCGGGCTTTAGCAAAAGTGCACTCCTGTACCCTATCAACTCTAAACCTGAGAACTGAGCTAACGCAAAACCACTGATCACCCATTTCTCAGCCTTCTTGGAGTGAAGAGTGATGACTGTCAGATACTGCTTTCCACTCTGCCTCTCCAGACTGGAGAGGGACAGGAGCAGACAGCTGGGTGGATCCCGATAATATGGTCAGAATCTTATCAAAGTCTGTAACAGTTCTGTGACATCAGCCAACAGCAGGCTTTAGCAAAAGTAAGTGCACTCCTGTGACTTGTACCTCAGCAACTCTAAACCTGAGAATTAAGTAATCATATAACCGCTGATCACCCAGTTCTCAGCCTTCTTGGAGTGGAGAGCACAGGGGAGGGCGCAGATGAGATTTAGAGTTAGCAGTCAATCAGGCAGCTGGATGATAAGGATGAGCTCAGGTGTGTTCGCATGGAACACGTGCAGAGCTCGCCAGGAAGTCGGCGCAGCGCTGCGCTAATCACAGACAGTAAGACGTTGTCCCGATACGCGGATGCAGAGATCAGGAAATGTCTCACTGCCTGTGATTAGTGCAGCGCTGCGCCAACTTCCTGCCAGGCTCTGCACGTGGTCCATGCGAACACGCCTGAGCTCATCCTTACTGGATGGATCCCGACAATATGGTCAGAATCCTTCCAAAGCCTGGAGCAGCTCATGACGTCAGCTGACAGCGGGCTTTACCAAAAGCAAGGATCACCAAACAAAGCTTTGGCCATACTTGTCTTTTTAGCTTTCACAGACCTTGCCCTTGATTGTGACTATGATGTGAGTGATCTATGATATTGCAGTGTGTAGAGGAAGGATGAGTGAAGAGAAGGTGTCACGTGTGATCTCACCACTGCCCCCAAAGCCCTTCTTGTGGATAACCAGCTTGTACACTTTGTTGGTTCTCATGGTGGCTCCAGCCAGGTCCTGAGCGGCTCCGACCTGCAGACACAGGGAGAAATGACAGCTGTCAGTGGCCATGCTGGGGTCAGAAGGGGAGCACGGACAGGAAGGGGTCATTAGGGCCTAACCATTCACTTGGCAGCCTCACGGTGACCCGGGGGCGTCAGGTACTGGAATATAACAGCGGAAGCCCCGGGTACCACTTTGAAGAGCTCACGTGACGTGCCGCCGGAGGTGACGTCGGCGAGGGTAGCAGGAAGTGAGGTGAGTGCCCGGTCGGGAGGAGACAGTGACGGAGTCATGGAGCTTCGGAGCTAGTGAGAGGCGCGGGATGGGAGGAGTGAGAGTCGGGTATGGAGAACTCACACACCGGGGGGGAGGAGGAGGACAGACACAGGGGGCGCTCACAGCTCCGGACTGTCTACACGGGGCAACTTTTCTTTGGGGAAACTTGGCTGTTCATAGTGCAATATAGACACGGAGAGAAAGCAACGGCTCGTCACTTCTAGTCTACTTCTATACTTTGACATGCTAGGAGTTAGTATAGAGAGACAGAAATGTTGATAGCACCTCATGGCTGTCCTTATATGCACTATGACCAGCTAAGAGTATACGAATACAATGGGAGACTATCTATAGGCACAGCACCACTTCTACACTCAGTACATCCACTACTACCAGTTACAAGCCAATAGGAAGAGGGCATAGTGCCTTGACTGTATCTAAATATCCGCTAACATAAAGAGAAGTGTGTATGGGCACACCCCGAGCACCGACACAACTTCTACTTTACTTCTACATATCTTCTATGACCAGCTAAGAGTGTACAAGTAATGTGGACGTAGTGACCGTGCCTATATACACACCATTCTATTTTATGTACACACACATTACTTCTGTTTCACAAGTACACTCTTAGCTGCTAGTAGTGAATATTATAGGGCAGTGATGGCGAACCTTGGCACCCCAGATGTTTTGGAACTACATTTCCCATGATCAACTACACTGCAGAGTGCATGAGCATCATGGGAAATGTAGTTCCAAAACATCTGGGGTGCCAAGGTTCGCCATTACTGGTCTAGAGTGTAGAAGTAACAAGGATGTGGCGACAGTGCTTTTGGCTGTGTCTATATACACAATTCTATTTTATGTACACTCTATTGGTGGCTGTACAGGCACCCTCACCACTTCTGTTTTTACATCTACACTATTAGCTGCTAGTAGTGAATATTAGAGAGTATAGAAGTAAAGGAACAGTGATGGCACTGCAGCTATAGAAACAATTATACATAGGCATACTCGAAGATAATATGATTAGCCAATCATAGTGTCTATAAGGACACCCAGAGCACTATGACCACTTCTGTTTTACTTCTACACTCTATATTCACTACTTGTAAAACAGAAGTGGTCATGGTGCTCTGGGTGTCCTTATAGACACTGTGATTAGCTAATCATATTCTCTTTGTGTATGCCTATGTATCATTTTTTTTCCCTATAGCTGCAGTGCTATCACCACTTCCTTTACTTTTATACTCCTCTAGTAAGGATGAGCTCCGGCGTGTTTGCACAGCCCACTACCAGAGCTCGCCAGGAAGTCAGCACTGCGCTAATCGCAGGAAGTGAGACAATGGGGGTTATTTACAAAAGGCAAATCCACTTTGCGCTGCAAGGGCACTTGGAAGTGCAGTCGCTCTAAATCTAAGGGGTAGATCTGAAATGAGTGGAAGCTCTGCTGATTTTATCATCCAATCATGTGCAAGCCAAAATGCTGTTTTTTTATTTTCCTTGCATGTCCCCCTCGGATCTTTAGCAACTTTACTTCCAAGTGCACTTGCAGTGCAAAGTGGATTTGCCTTTAGTAAATAACCCGCATTGTCCCGATGCGTGGCTGCAGAGATTGGGAAATGTCTCACTGCCTGTGATTAGCGCAGCGCTGACTTCCTGGCGAGCTCTACACGTGCGCTGTGCGAACTCGCCGGAGCTCATCCTTCCTCTCTAATATTCACTACTAACTGCTAAGAGTGTAGTAGGAAAACAGGCATGGTGATAATGCCTATATATCTACCAAGGGCGTTGACATAAAATAGATCGAGGTGTATACACACACACTCACACTTAGAGCACTCTCTACATATCCTGTATGGCCAACTAAGAGTGTAGAAGTGGGACAAAAGTAGTGATGATGCTGTGCCTCTTTGTATATCCACTAGTACCAGCTAAGTGTATACAAATAAAACCAAAATGCTAATGTTGATTGGCTGTGCCTATATGTCCACTATGACCAACTAAAATTTATATAAGTATTATTATACAGGATTTATATAGCGCAGACAGTTTGTACAGCACTTTACAACAGTAGAATTGTGTGTGTATATATAGCCACAGCAGTATACTCAGCTGTTTTTAGTGTGCGATATTTAACATGCCAGGTGTGTGGGCCACAACCATGGTACCATTGCGACTTCTCTTTGCTTGTATACTCTTAGCTGGTCATAGTAGATATATAGGACCAGCCATGGCACAATTCCATTTATTCCTTTTTTTTTTCTACTTGTATACAGACAGCCATGGCACCATTACTATTTTATGAGGAGGACAGCCACGGTGTCAGCACTTCTGTTTTACTTAGACACTGCTAGCATATCTTAGTAGATACATCAGCCAGGCCATGGCACCATCTCTCATGCACCTTTTTAGTTTCTTACAGTGTGTGTATGTATATGTGTATACAGCATATCTATATCTCATACTGGGTTAACAGTGCACTGCTACAGCACCGTTGCCACATCTGTTTTACTTGTACGTTCTTAGCTGGTCATAGTAAATATTTACAAGCATAGCTATAACTACATCTCTTGGTGCCGGTTCACACTACAGCAACTTGGGATCCGACTTGTCAGACCTCGAGTTGGACATAAGAGGTTCCCTTGAAGTGAATGGGAGCCGTCTTAATGTACATTACTGAAGTTGCTCCGGCTTCAGAAAAGCTTCCTGTACTACTTCAATCTGACTTCTAGGCAACTTGTACCCATAGATTTCAATGGAAGTTGCCTCCAAGTCAGATCTCCATTTTTATTGAAGAGACTTTACAGGAAAAAGAAAATAATTTACCCAAGTACTTCCCACATTTACCCAGACAACCCCTCCCTCCCACAGAGCTGATTATTCTGTGATTGGCCACAGCCAAAGTCGCCTGTCCTGGAAGCAACTGTAAGTTGCGCAAAGTTGCACTGAAGTCGCCTCCAAATCGCCTTGCAAAGTCATGCTGTAAGTCAGGTTGCCCCTGCGTGAACTGGCACTTTGAGTTGTAATCTCTTAGCTGCTTATACTACATATAAGAACAAACCACGTGAGAATCATTGCTGCTTCTGCTATTTCTATACCTAGGTGGTCCTAGTGGATATATAGCACACTCCATGTGAACAGTGTACAACCATAGTGAGTGCTATCCCCACTTCTTTTTTCACTTATACATTTATGACGGAGTTTAACTGGAGACTTATTTAGCTGTTGTTCCCGTATCCATCTCCCATGTTAATTTTGGCATGTAATGGATGCTTTCAAGCATACTTGCTATTCCATTTAAAGATTTTTCGGATAGCTCCTAAGGTGTTCAACCTTAGGAGCTATCCGGACTGCTTGTCCGTGTATGCTAGAAGTTGGTGCCCCGATTACAAAAGGTAAATGGGGATACCGCACATCTCACTCAAGCATATATTGTAAGTACATTAGCCATCCTCATTAGGGTGTCCAGTGATAAATGTTAATGTCAAAATGCTGTGCTGCAAGGGACAGGAGAAATTTCTAAAACAAAAGAGCAGGCTTTTCTGGTGTCCAACAAGAATTGACAACATTTCAATGGCTTCAACTGGTATGAAGTTGAATAACCTGCTTTAAAGTTCCCACTTTCCTTGAATCTGCTTTCTTGCCAAGCAAAACCAGTGACCGAATGTTAAACATCTGACACAGTTCAGGTATATCACTCCCCCACCCCTAGGTTATTATAGGGCAGGGGGTCTAGCTATCTGACACACCCAGAAGTGTCAGTTGAAGTTCCTGCTACCAGTTTTGGCTCTGCAGGAGTGCTGAGATTCCAGGAATGGGCGGCAGGGCAGATAATAGCAAATCGTTATCTTCTGTAGGGCCTATTCTCGGTTCTTCTTCCTTTTTTTTTTTTTTTTTTTTTTTTTTATGTATTTCAGGTACACTGTCAATTTATGCAGCGCTTTACATATACATTGTACATTCACATCAGTCCCATTGACAACATTTCAAGGGCTTTAAAGCGGAGGTCCACCCTAAAATGGACCTCCGCTCATCGGAATCCCCCCCCCCCTCCGGCGCCACAATCGGCACCTTTCAGGGGGGAGGGGGGTGCAGTTACCTGGATAATCCAGGTAACTGCACCCACTTCCGGGCTAGCGCTCTGCGGAACGAGCGTAGGTTACGCCTCCGTTCCGCAAGCGCCCGCCCCCTTCAGCAAGTGCCCCGCTGCCTGCTGGGAAACACACAGCTCCCAGAGGCAGCGGGGACCGTCCGGATTGCGCCGCGCGGCTCGCGCATGCGCAGTAGGGAACCGGGAAATGAAGCCGAAAGGCTCCATTTCCTGATTCCCATACCCAAGATGGCGGCGGGACCCGGCAGCCGAGCGAGCGATCGGCTTCGGGTGCCGACATCGCGGGCGCGCTGGACAGGTAAGTGTCACTATTTAAAAGTCAGCAGCTGCAGTATTTGTAGCTGCTGGCTTTAAAAAAAAAAAAAAAAAATCGCGGAGTCCCGGTGGACTCCCGCTTTAACTGGTATCAAGTTGGTACCAGTCAAGGAGCTTACAACCTAAGGTCCCTAACACACATTCATACATACTAGGGCCAATTTAGACAGGCTCCGATTTACCTACCAGCAAGACTTTAGAGTGTGGGAGGAAACCAGAGTACCCGGATGAAACCCACGCAGGCACAGGGAGAACATGCAAACTCCAGGCAGATGATGTAGTGGTCATGATTCGAACCAGTGACCCTTTTTGCTGCTAGGTGAAAGTGCTAACCACTACACCACTGTGCTGCCTGTTTACTTTGAAGAGGTTTCTTTAACCTGTTTTTGTGGACCACTAACATTGTCTTAACACCTAGAAAATAAGATTCGTTTCTGAAAGCAAGTTTTTGAAAGGTCACTTGGTTATTGTTAATTTTTCATGTGTTTTTTTAAAATCGGATTTATTTAAATCTTGAAATAAGACAGTGACTTTGCATATGTTAATATTTTTTTTCTACTTCTTCTCAGGGACCTGCAGGCAGGTCAGCACACTATTCCCCTTCACATGTCATAATGCTGGGACTTGATGTTCAGGAGCAGAGCCAGCTACGTTCACTGGAGTCCTCCTTGAGCAATACTTTGAACCACAAGTGGCCTATATTACATGTGCACTTCATAGATGAGCCAATATCAAACTGGGGTATCAAGGAGCAGGGAGATCTAACGATTGAAAATCAGAAGCACCCCCTGCCACAAACGGATATTGTCAACATTGAGTTCATTCAGGTGCCAGAGCCAATCTCTTGTGCGGGGAGCCAGGACTGTAGAGGACACTCTAGTTTAAACTCAGCTGTAATGTTGGGTACTGTGGAGAGGGTTGCCCCGATGGATATTTCAAGCACCACTCCGAAGATGGATCTGCAAGAATTGGTAAATAGAGATGGTTTTATTGCACATACACCATTCCTTGAAGTAGTTTGTATGTGTGTGTGTGTATATATATATATATATATATATATATATATATATATATATATATATATATATATATATATATATATATATATATATATATATATATATATATATATATATATTTTTTTTTCATTTTCGTCAAGGGTTTACCTACATTGAGGAAAAAAAAGTATTTGATCCCCTGCTGATTATGTACATTTTCACACTGATAAAGAAATGATTAGTCATTTGATTATTTTTATTATTATTGTTGCATTTTAGTGTAAATATGAGATCTGAAGTCTTTTTGACACCAGATCTCATATTTAAGAGGTCCTGTCGTGCTTTTCTTCTATTACAAGGGATGTTTAAATTCCTTGTAATAGGAATAAAAGTGGCACAATGTGTTATTTTTTTTTTTTACAGTGTAAAAATAAAAGGTAAAATTTTTTTTTTTTAAACTCGCCCTGTCCTGCCGAGCTCGCGTGCAGAAGCGAACGCATACGTTCAAACCACATATGTGAGGTATCGCCGCATTCGGTAGAGTGAGAGCAATAATTCTAGCTGTAGACCTCCTCTGTAACTCATAACATGCAACCTGTAGAATTTTTTTAAACGTCATCTATGGAGATTTTTAAGGGTAAAAGTTTGTCGCCATTCCACAAGCGGGCGCAGTTTTGAAGTGTCACCTGTTGGTTATCCATTTACTCTGCATAAAATTATTTTTCACAATATAACATTACTGTTTTTATTTTTTAATTCAAAAAAAATTGCGCGTGTAAGACCGCTGCGCAAATACGGTGTGACAGAAAGTATTGCAACGACCGCCATTTTATTCTCTAGGGTGTTAGAAAAAAAATCTATAATGTTTGGGGGTTCTAAGTAATTTTCTAGCAAAAAGAAATATGTTTAACTTGTAAACAACAAATCTCAGAGGCTTGGTCCTTAATCGTAGGTTTATTTTAACAGTGAGAGACAGAAAAACAAAAAAATCCAGAAAAACGAATTTCAAAAAGTTTATAAATTGATTTCCATTTTTAATCAGTGAAATAAGTATTTGACCCCTTTGCAAAACATGATTTGGTACTTGGTGGCAAAACCCTTGTTGGCAATTAGAGGTCAGATGTTTCTTGTAGTTGGCCGCCAGGTTTGCACACATGTCAGGAGGGATTTTGTCCTACTCCTCCTTTCAGACCCTCTCTAATTCAT
Source organism: Lithobates pipiens (assembly GCF_037356315.1). Taxonomy (NCBI): domain Eukaryota; kingdom Metazoa; phylum Chordata; class Amphibia; order Anura; family Ranidae; genus Lithobates; species Lithobates pipiens. The sequence goes on along the minus strand of NW_027507790.1, from coordinate 40,100,573 downwards.
TAAGGTTTCGAGGCTGATGTTTGGTAACTCAAACCTTCAGCTCCCTCCACATATTTTTCTATGGGATTAAGGTCTTGAGCCACTCCTTTGTTGCCTTGGCCGTGTGTTTTTGGGTCATTGTGACATGCTGGAATACCCATCTATGACCCATTTTCAATGCTCTGGCAAAGGGAAGGAGGTTCCCACCCATGATTTGACTGTACACGGACCCATCCATCGTCCCCTTTAGATGCAGTTTTGTCCTGTCCCCTTAGTGGAACCCCCTCCCCCCCCCCCCCCCCCAAAAAAGCATAAGGTTTGCACCTCCATGTTTGACCGTGGAGATGTTGTTCTTGGGGTCATAGGCAGCATTCCTCCAAATACGGCGACCGGCCTGTACATGTGCTTTCTGGTGGGGGAGGGGGTGATCTTGCGGGTGCTGCAGGAGTCCTTCACGGCATAGTGTTACCAATTGTTTTCTTGGTGACTATGGTGCCAGCCCAGCTGCCTTGGGATCATTGACAAGATTCTCCCATGTAGTTCTGGCCTGGTTCCTCACTGTTCTCATTCTTGAAATGCACAAGGTGAGATCTTGCATGGAGCCCCAGACCGAGGGAGATTGACAGTTATTTTGTGTTTCTTCCATTTACAAATAATTGCGCCAACTGTTCCCACCCTCTTCAAGCTGCTTGGCGATGGTCTCGTAGCCCATTCCAGCCTTCTGTAGATCTACAATCTTGTCCCTGACATCCTTGGACAGCTCTTTGGTCTTGACCATGGTAAAGAGATTGGAATCTGATTGCTTCTGTGGACAGTTGTCTTTTATACAGGTAACAAATTGAGATTAGGAGCACTCCCTTTAAGGCTCCTTTCACATGGCTTGTCTGTTTGACTGACTCCGCTTGCTCAGTGGGGGATCGATCCGCTGAGCAGGCGGATGACAGGTCTGTCTCTTCTCACTGTGCAGTGACAGACCTGTCAGAGTCCCACTCACCTCTATGGAGAGATTGTGTGAAAATGGACCGCCTGTCCATTTTTCATCCCATCTGATCCACCAGATGGATGGAATTAGGACCTCCATCTGTCTGGATTTGGCAGGAAGGATCGAATAGCAGTGGGTGTCAGCGGACATGTCGCCGCTGACATTCACCACTCCATAGGGCTGAATGGAGGGTCCAGTCGGGTCCGCCTGAAAAACAGACAGGTGTATCTGATCCGAAAGCCCATGTGAAAGGACTCTAGGAGAGTGCTCCTAATGTCAGCTCCTTACCTGTATAGAAGGCACCTGGAAGCCAGAAATCATGCTGATAGGGGATTAAATATTTATTTCCCATTTTAAAATGTAAATCAATGCGCTTTTCTGGATATTTTTGTTCTGTCTCTCTCACTGTTAAAAATCTACCATAAAAATTATAGACTGATTATTTCTTTGTCAGTGAGCAAACATACAAAATCAGCAGGGGATCAAATCCTTTTTTTTATTTTTATTTTTTTTTCCCTCGCTGTATTGTGCTTCCCATAGTATACCATAGTAATCCCTTAGCAGTGGGCTTCTTGAATACTTGTCATCTAGGCATGTGTCAGATATTCAGCTACCACACAGTGCTTTATTTTTATAGACACTAGATTGTGATAAAAAGAGAACATGTAAAGGAATTTGTAGCTTGTCTTATATTGAGAATTTCTTCAGTCTTGCACAATTGCACAGACCCTCTTCCTGTACTGAAATTGCATATGATTTCATTGCAAACTGTGAACTTTGTGTGTGTGTGTGTATGTGTAAAAAAATAAAGAAAACATGTAGCAAGGCATATAGAACCTGTTCTGGTTTGAGGACTTCCAGCAGCATTGAGCCCCTTCCTCCCCAGCTGAACTGCCTCTAGACCTCCTCTTTCCAATTGGACTTTAATCGATTGAATCAATCATAGAGGCTTGGCATTACTTATGGTGGTCTGTTTTCAGGAAGCTTTGCTCAGCCCCTTCCACCAGCAGTGATCTGCCTGCATTGCACAGAGGCCCAGTATTGCCATCAAAAATAAGTATATGCAATCCAAAGGGATTTTTTTTATTAGCATGTTATTGAAGGGGTGACTAATGGACCCAGGGAGGCAAAATATAAGCAAAGCAAATGTAAGCTTTAATGCATGACGTTTGCAATGTTGATATGACTTTGTTAATTTCAGGCTGAAACATCTCCTATGCAGGACAAAGGGGACTTCCTTGAAATCGGCATACATCCTGAGGTTTCTGCTGAGCAACACGTACAAGGTAGTGCCTCCTTTTCTACAGTGTTACCATCAAGGATCCATGTTTATTAAATTTAAATCTATTATCATATTAATATTTGTTTGAGGGGAGTACTGGCTAGTTAACCACTTCAGGACTGCCCCATAGCAGATTTACTGCACATCGGACACTTTTGACACCATTTTGGGACCATTGACAATTATACAGCGATCAGTGCTATAAATATGCACTGGCTACTGTGTAAATGTCTCTGGCAGGGAAGGGTTATCACTAGTGGATTAACTAGAGAAGGAGACTGATCAGCGTTTTTATATGCTAGGAAAACACAATCGGTCTCCTCTCCCATGACAGGCTGTGGATCTGTGTGTTTACACACACAAATCCATGTTCCTGCTCTGTGATGAGCAATCGTGGGTGTTCGACGGATATCGCGGGCACGCGCATCGGTCCCGAGTAACCCCTTTCCTGCCAGTGACAGGCGCGCATCCCCTTCAACGTCGGGAAGCCGAGGACATCACATGACACCCGCCCGGAGGGACAGAATGTTCCTGCGGCCATCATATTACAATGGCTAGGATGAGAAGTGGTCAAAGGGGGGGGGGAAAAACACAGTAACTTCCTTTGCACATGATTGGATGATTGACATTTTTAATACAGCTTCACTGTGCTATGAGAGACTTATCCCCCTTTAGTTAATCATTTTGTGCAACAAGTATGAGGGGGATTCAGGAGGGTTCAACTTTGGATAACTGAAGAGGATTACTGAAGGCCAAAGATATGTGTATATAGCGGGCGCTAAAACAAATATTTATTGACTCTAGTGTTGCTTAATGCTGTTCCACAGAGCCAACTTTAGCATAGGTAAATGCAGATTGTGAGGGAAACGTTTAGGTTGTCTAGAAAAGTTAACAGCTGGCAAATGCCCTGTATATTCGCCAACTTGGCCATCAACTAGCTGACCCAGTTCTAAGGCAAGAGTTGTCACTTAAAGTATGAAATGTTTATTACAGGGCTAGACAAATCCCAGGAGCCAGATAGCCAATGCTTCTTAAAAATTAAGTCTGGCAACTTACTTTTGAGGGTAGTTGTTGTTAATGAAACTGGCTTCTAGAAAACAATTCTGCTGGCTCCTGAATTCCATATTCATTTGTCCACCCTTTATTTATTACATTCTGGCATAATCGCAGGCTTCAGATCCATTAGCCTCTATAACTGGCGGAGCCTTTGTGGAGAGACCAACAATGCAAAGATGCATAGGCATTTATGATTGTGCATTCAAAGCTACTACCTGTTTTCAATGAAAAGCAAATCCTCACATAAGATGGGGCTGTGTGACAAGCTGATAGTTTTAATAATAGATACAGTAAAATGCACATAGATTTGTTTTGGTTTACTAAAGCCATTTAGTTGTCAGAATTTTGCAAAGCGACAAATGTGGCATCTTGTCACTGCATGTACAGCGAACTGCAGTTGCTCACTATGGTAAAAAAACTTGTTGTTTTTTTTTGTTTTTTCTTTCTGTTTTTAGATAACCAAACTCAACCAGATAAAGCTGTGGGTATGAAAGACATAAGCACTGAGATTGAGTTACATTCCGAGCAGAATACAAAACTGGATAATCTACAGTCAGAGAGGAATAAGCCTCCAGATGTAAAAGAATCTGATTCTTCAGGGAAGCCTTGCTCTTTAATGGGAATGGAGCTCCAGAACTCATTTGAGCAATCTTCTGATGGACATGAAGAATGTACTGTGGTAAAGTCCTCAGAACACAAATGCCTATCCAATGGTTTAAGAGATGGAGCTTCCTGTACGTGCCTTGAAGATCAAAAAGTGCCACTTTATTCTTGTACATCTCATAATATTACTAAAAGAAACCTGGATGCATGTGATATCCAAAAGGGCCCTGTGTTGTGTGAAAAAGCTTTTGTTTGCAAAGAATCAGAGTGCTCTGAGCTGGGGGAAATCAACAATGCATATCTACTTTCTGCAAACTCAGAAGAAGGTATGACTGAAAATGGTACAAGACCTAAACAAAATTGTTTAGAGCATGCTGTGTGGGATGTGGCACAGTCAAAGGACATTTGTGTCCAGCAATCACAAGATATGACTTCTGGTACAGAAGGCCAGCATGGAAAGGAATGTCTTTGTACACCTCTTTCAACTGTACATTTGGTGGGAAAAGTGGAGACTGGTTTTGAAAATGTTCTTTCACAAAATATCAGAGATGATACTTTGCTCTTGGAATCTGGAAAAAAATGTGTTCCTTTGACAGAAAGTGTGACCACACAACCAAATATTCAAACTCCCATTGATGGGTTGAGTGCCAAATCATCTAATACACAAGAATCTTCTTTTTTACTCAGCACAAGGGAATATTTCCATATGCAAAGTATTTCTGCAGATTGTCATGAAGATCGCAGCTGTGCCAATAACCTAGGGTACAAATTAGGCGAATCTTCAGATTCTAGTTCCATTAATTTGGTTCCAGCAAAAAGTACATGGGAATCATTTTGTAAACACACTACAATTAACTTATTTGCAGATGACAATGAAACATCTGCTGTTCGTTTTAAAGATTCTGATGCAACAATAAAAGAACAGGAAATAAAAGAACACGTCTTTCAGGTGGTGGAAACGTTTTCAGATGAAAAGGTCTTAATTACACAGAGAGGCCCTTCATTACATGATAGTATAAAGGCACAAGAGATGCATTGTACCATCTCACAGGATACTCCTGTTCCACATGTTTTAGATGAAGCCCAATTGCCTGTCACCTGCTGCACTACTCAAATGCCAGAACATCACAGCATTGTACCTAATCTTCCATGTGACATCAGTATTGTAACAAACCCTGATTCTGAGATGAGCACAAAAAATGAGAAAAGTGTCAGGCATCAGGCTGAAAAGAACATATCTGTGGCTTCAGACTCTGAGAATCCTAATCAATTTGCTAAACTTGACAACACTGTGGTGTCCAGTCACAGACAGTCATCCAAATCTTTAGCAATTAACAAAACCACCTTAAGCTTGGATCATTTTCAAGGCATATATGGTCAAGCACCACCTGCAGAATGTCACTTAACAGCTGATAAGACTTGTCATTTAGCAACCACACTGCAGAATGCCCTCATACCTTATGTGGACATTTGGAGCTTTTTAGCAAAGGCCAGGGATCCTGATTTATTTTCTTTGAATATTACTAACAATATGATTCTCAAAAAGGCAAAATCCCAGGCACTTCAGTTAAGAAACCATTTAAGTTGTGACAAAGAAAGTAGTTTACTGTATGTTAAGGAATGTAGTGTTCCTGATAGATTGCCTGTTTGGAAAGCTAGAAAACATGCATTAGTGCATCCTTCTGGTCAGCTAGATTCTGTAAAAGCACTTCTTCTGAAATGCCCAGATAATAAATACAAGATCCCCAAAAGCCTGCTACATGGTCATTTTGCCTGTAACCATAGGGTAGAAAAATCTGATGGAATGCTTGGTGTGGATCCCCCCATCAGCAAGAGAAAAGGGATTTCTTCCTCTGGTACAGAAGCTGTAAATTCAAACGCTCTCTTGGCTTCTTCTCCAGTAGGTAAAATCAAAAGTGCAGAGAAATCAAAATGCTATACACCGTTGAAGGATTCTTGTTTGCAAAAAATAGAAATTCTGGCACACCCTCCATTATATAGTAAATCTATTGGGCAGAGTACAATCTTGCCAGCAGCAAAATTGGCCTCTTCATTGACTAACTCTAAAATAGAGCACACTCAGAGAATTAAAGATGTTGTGCCTATAAAACCAATGGTAACTAGATCTAGGAACAAGATTGATTACAAAGGGTCTTCTGAATGCTTGCATACAGTAAAACCTACTCAGCCGTCTTTCTGCTCACCCAAACCTCCAATAATGAAGATGCAATCCATCCTCTTTGGGGAGCATAGATCTTCTTTTCAATTATTTAAAGGTCAATCTGGAAAAGGATCTCCACCTAAAATGACAGTTGAAACACTTAAACGGAAAAGTATATGTATCGAGACTAAAAAAACTCTACCTACTCCTATTGGTAAGCAAGCACTGCTATTACAAGATAATCAGCAGTTACCAAAAGACTGCTTTAGACAGCCTACATGTCAAATGGAAATGAAAGTTGTTAGAGCAGACAAAAGTTTTGAAAATTGTACTTTGAAACTTGAACCTCAAAGCCTTACATGCATAATACAAGAAGCAAAAAGACCAAAGATTAGGCGTGAAAATTTTGGTCAGCCTTCCAGTTCAGACTTCCAGGGTTCCACGTATACCGGTTCACATAAAACTCTTAATCTTCATCCTCGTTCACTAGGGCCTTGCAAAATTCAGAAAGTCCCAGATCTCCCCAGAAATAGGTATAAGACCGGTGACATATCTCTGAGAAGGCAGCCAAGCAGAAAGTGCAAGAGCAGTTTCATGAATGCATACAATGTTCCAGAGTCCAACATGCAGATCTGCCAACTTTCTAGCGCTTCCCCTACACATACCTGCCATATCCCTAACTATAGGCTTCTACCATCAAAACATGCAGTTCCAAAAATGACTTCTAATACACTTTGTGCAGACATGAATAAGCGGAATGTAGTTGCTTTAAACAAATGCACTGCAGAGCAAGCATTGCTACGCCAACTTTCAGCTATTGCCAGTAGACTGGCTGTACCATGCAAGAGTTCCTCCAAGTCAATGCCTTTATTAAACACTGCAAAACTTGTTCCTTTTAGAGGTCAGCTGCAAGCTAGAAAATTGCTAAATGTTTTTTCCTGTGTTAATATGAAAATAAGCTCCCAGACAGCAGGAAATGTGGGCTTTTCATCAAGTCGTGACCATCTTCTTTCGCAGTGTATGGATCTTTGTCCCAATAATCTTACTAAGGTTTACCCTGAAGTTCTTGCTAGCAGTTTTTCCTTGGATGACACCACATTCCCTGTATCTTTTCATATGAAAATAGATCCAGGCTATTTATCAGACTTTATGAAACTCAATCCTCCTGATTGTATGTTTCAAAGCATACTACCCATAACTCAATCAGCACAGCGGTCTGAGTGGACTTTATCCTTCTTCCTTTCCCCACATTTCCCTGCTACCAGTGACAACATGCAGCTTTTCACTCGCTGGAACCCACATTTCAAGTGTTTAGGCAATTCTAAATTTGACTCCAGTTGCAGAGGTAAATCTGAAAGGAAGTCTGGATGCTCAATGCTTGGCCTTCATACAGTACTTGCACTTTCATCTCCTGGCTGTTACAGATTGTGGACCAGGAAAAGAAATCTAGGGAGTAGAATCCCCACCGTCCAAAAATTTTCTGTGACCCAGTTTGCTCATGGGCTAAAGGGATTACCAGCACAGTTTTCCTGGAAAAGTGAATTCTCATCTTCTCTGGCTTTTTCACTTGGCCGTGTGATGTCTGTGTGGAGTCGCCATGGATTATCTGCTTTCTCCTCTGATTTTGCCACACCACCCCCCCAATGCAGTTCATGGCAGCCAAGCCAGAGCTTCGGCATCAGGTAACTAGCACTGTACACACAAATATACACTAATTTTGAACGTCACAAGTGTTCAATGTTTTTTGTTTCATTTTGTGAAACAAATGATTGCTTAAGTATGAATGTGTTTTTCAACAAATTTGGTTGTAAAGTGCACAAAGTGAGCTATCTTGCAGAAGATGATGGCTCCCAAATAATATTGACAGTTCGCAACCATATATCTGGTGTAATATTGAAAAAAGGTGTCCAAAAAGGAAATTAAAGCTCATCTCTGAGCAACAAAAAAATGGCTGTGCCCACACTGCAAGGGTTAATTGCTTGTTTAGGGGAGGAAAAAGATTTACTTAAATGATACTGCACTGCTCCCCGTACCTAGACCTTCCCCCCCCCCCTTTTTTTCCTCCCCATGCTCTAGCAATCTAGGACCCAAGGGACAATCCACCACTAGGGCGTTGGGGAGCACTGCCTACTGAGGAAGTGGAGCATCAGATAAGTAAACATTTTCTCCCCCCTCCCCCCCCCCAGTCATCACAAGGAATCAACCCTTGTGTGGGCATAACTCCACTGCAAGGAATTATTTTAAATTTTCCCAAAAGTGGGTTAAGTGTAGCGTAACAAAAATGCTGCTCAGATATTTGGCTGTGGCAAGCCAATATAGTATCAATATATGACCATGTATTGAAAAGGTGCAAAAAAAGGTGATATTGGATGAAATGGTAGGCTGAGAGGATCGGGGAGGGGGGGGGGGGGTCCAGTGTCTTCAGGCTATGCATATTTAGAAAAGGTGGTCAGGTTTTGATCAAACTGGGTGAGCGTAATGTATTTGCGTCCTGTTACATGGTGTGTGCAATTTTAAGGCAGCAGCGCCCCTGTAAATCAGTTGTGTGCTCATCTAGATGTCCACAATTGCTAACGCATGTGTCCAATATAGTCAATACAATAAGTTTTTATATATATATATATATATATATATATATATATATATATATATATATATATACACATACACATATATACACACACACACACACACAAATTTGTTTATGCTGCATGCTTTTGTACTTGGTGCGCAGGAAGGATAGAATGCAGACTTCCCTGGGCTCCCTGAAAGCAATGTAAGATTTAAATCTCTGGGGGTTATTTACTAAAGGAAAATCCACTTTGCACTGCAAGTGCACTTGGAAGTAAAGTTGCTGTTGATCCAAGGGGGACATGCAAGGAAAATAAATAAAAAAAACAGCATTTTAGCTTGCACATGATTGGATGATAAAATCGGCAGAGCTTCCCCTCATTTCAGATCTACCCCTTAGATTTCAAGTGCACTTGCGATGCAAAGTGGATTTGCCTTTTGTAAATAACCCCCTGTCTTGATGATTACGTTATAATTGGTTCACCGGGCATGTAGGCCTGCTATTAAAATGCTTTATTTGAAAACAAATATTGATTGCTTATTATGGCTGCTTGCAGTATAATAGAGGTGTTAGATGATCTAATAATTTAAACTTTAATAACAGAATGGAACAACTGCCTTTTTTTTTTTTGTTTTTTTTAGCACTGCATTTTGTTGTCTGCTGTTGCTTTCTCCTCCTCTGAAGGACACAGGAACTGATTAACTTTTGGGTTACAATGCCACTTGGAGGAAGATTTGACAATCCCAAAAAAAATTGTAGGCCAGCCCACAATAACCAATCCTACTACCAGAATGCCTGTTTTTTGCTAGTGTCCTACGAAGTATGGAGTATTTTCTTAATTTCTGAGATGTTAATTACATTCCCTCTGTTCTTAGCTGCATAAGAACTGGGGTGTTCTCCTGCTTTAGTGTGGTTAGTTTTTAGGAGGAAAGCATAGGGACTGGCAGAAGCAAGGATTTCACACAAATGAAGCAATACAAAGAAGAGCAGGATACTACTTCCTTTTTTTTTTTTTTTTCTCATACAAGTACATGGTACAGCAGGCACATAGGCATATGTAATACTTTGTTACCAAACGCTTTAAGCAAGCTTCTGTCGTCTATTTCTTTTTGGGCCATTTTTTTTTTTTTTTTTTGCTGACTTTGAACACAGAGGCCAAATGTGCAGTCCTGCACCTTCCTCTGATTCTATATCCGATCTGTCCACGGCTTTGGTGGCCTCTAAGCGTAGTTTTGCAGTCCTTGTCAGACTAACCTGTGTCTGACGAGTTGGTCTGCCATCACTCTCAAAAATACTGTCTGAGCAACAGAGGCATCTCTGAAACACTTATTCTCGCAGTGCCAAAATCTCAGAAGTCTACTTCTCGCAAGGTTTATCACCATACATGGAAAGCTCACTTCACTTAGTGGTAGATGTGAGGCTTTCTCCCCAGGAAATTATCCATAGGACAAATTTTCTTTCTTACCATTGCTGGGTCTGGACCTCCACATCATTAATGTTTTAATCTTTCTTGCCATCTTGTTCTAGAAATCTTTCTTGCCATCTTGTTCTAGAAACCTTTTTGGCTTTCCATTTCTTAAGCCCCTTTTTGGCTTTCCGTTTCTTAAGCCCCTTTTTGGCTTTCCGTTTCTTAAGCCCCTTTTTGGCTTTCCGTTTCTTAAGCCCCTTTTTGGCTTTCCGTTTCTTAAGCCCCTTTTTGGCTTTCCGTTTCTTAAGCCCCTTTTTGGCTTTCCGTTTCTTAAGCCCCTTTTTGGCTTTCCGTTTCTTAAGCCCCTTTTTGGCTTTCCGTTTCTTAAGCCCCTTTTTGGCTTTCCGTTTCTTAAGCCCCTTTTTGGCTTTCCGTTTCTTAAGCCCCTTTTTGGCTTTCCGTTTCTTAAGCCCCTTTTTGGCTTTCCGTTTCTTAAGCCCTTTTTGGCTTTCCGTTTCTTAAGCCCCTTTTTGGCTTTCCGTTTCTTAAGCCCTTTTTGGCTTTCCGTTTCTTAAGCCCTTTTTGGCTTTCCGTTTCTTAAGCCCTTTTTTGGCTTTCCGTTTCTTAAGCCCTTTTTTGGCTTTCCGTTTCTTAAGCCCTTTTTTGGCTTTCCGTTTCTTAAGCCCTTTTTTGGCTTTCCGTTTCTTAAGCCCTTTTTTGGCTTTCCGTTTCTTAAGCCCTTTTTTGGCTTTCCGTTTCTTAAGCCCTTTTTTGGCTTTCCGTTTCTTAAGCCCTTTTTTGGCTTTCCGTTTCTTAAGCCCTTTTTTGGCTTTCCGTTTCTTAAGCCCTTTTTTGGCTTTCCGTTTCTTAAGCCCTTTTTTGGCTTTCCGTTTCTTAAGCCCTTTTTTGGCTTTCCGTTTCTTAAGCCCTTTTTTGGCTTTCCGTTTCTTAAGCCCTTTTTTGGCTTTCCGTTTCTTAAGCCCTTTTTTGGCTTTCCGTTTCTTAAGCCCTTTTTTGGCTTTCCGTTTCTTAAGCCCTTTTTTGGCTTTCCGTTTCTTAAGCCCTTTTTTGGCTTTCCGTTTCTTAAGCCCTTTTTTGGCTTTCCGTTTCTTAAGCCCTTTTTTGGCTTTCCGTTTCTTAAGCCCTTTTTTGGCTTTCCGTTTCTTAAGCCCTTTTTTGGCTTTCCGTTTCTTAAGCCCTTTTTTGGCTTTCCGTTTCTTAAGCCCTTTTTTGGCTTTCCGTTTCTTAAGCCCTTTTTTGGCTTTCCGTTTCTTAAGCCCTTTTTTGGCTTTCCGTTTCTTAAGCCCTTTTTTGGCTTTCCGTTTCTTAAGCCCTTTTTTGGCTTTCCGTTTCTTAAGCCCTTTTTTGGCTTTCCGTTTCTTAAGCCCTTTTTTGGCTTTCCGTTTCTTAAGCCCCTTTTTGGCTTTCCGTTTCTTAAGCCCCTTTTTGGCTTTCCGTTTCTTAAGCCCCTTTTTGGCTTTCCGTTTCTTAAGCCCTTTTTTGGCTTTCCGTTTCTTAAGCCCTTTTTTGGCTTTCCGTTTCTTAAGCCCTTTTTTGGCTTTCCGTTTCTTAAGCCCTTTTTTGGCTTTCCGTTTCTTAAGCCCTTTTTTGGCTTTCCGTTTCTTAAGCCCTTTTTTGGCTTTCCGTTTCTTAAGCCCTTTTTTGGCTTTCCGTTTCTTAAGCCCTTTTTTGGCTTTCCGTTTCTTAAGCCCTTTTTTGGCTTTCCGTTTCTTAAGCCCTTTTTTGGCTTTCCGTTTCTTAAGCCCTTTTTTGGCTTTCCGTTTCTTAAGCCCTTTTTTGGCTTTCCGTTTCTTAAGCCCTTTTTTGGCTTTCCGTTTCTTAAGCCCTTTTTTGGCTTTCCGTTTCTTAAGCCCTTTTTTGGCTTTCCGTTTCTTAAGCCCTTTTTTGGCTTTCCGTTTCTTAAGCCCTTTTTTGGCTTTCCGTTTCTTAAGCCCTTTTTTGGCTTTCCGTTTCTTAAGCCCTTTTTTGGCTTTCCGTTTCTTAAGCCCTTTTTTGGCTTTCCGTTTCTTAAGCCCTTTTTTGGCTTTCCGTTTCTTAAGCCCTTTTTTGGCTTTCCGTTTCTTAAGCCCTTTTTTGGCTTTCCGTTTCTTAAGCCCTTTGTGCAGGGGGGCTCCTGTTTGAGATTTAAATTTGGCTCTGTTGGCACTTATCTGGAATATTCCTCTTTCCACTCCTACCATATGGCGAGCTTCTAGCAATAACCTCTGGGAGACTGTCCTTACTAATAGTACTCCTACAAGTGATCAAGCTTCTTGTTTCACCATTTATACAGTTCCTCAAGCAAACCATATCCAAGCTTATGGTCAGTTTCCACCTATTCCTGTCAATACACACTTTACTAGATTTGTGAGCTTTTTTTTTTTTTGTGAGTCTTCTTGGGCATTGAGGCATTACGTTTTGAAACTTTCAAGGTTGCCACCTGATCATTTTGGGTCACAAATGTTCCAAATTCTATCAGGAGAATGTTCGGGTCTCATCTGATACCAGTTTCGGGCATAAGGTCTTTCAGTCTCGGGTCCTGTGGCAATATTTACCCCATCAGTTGGACATCCTGACAGTGGTTGTAAAGGCAGATGGTGGGGTGTGGTATGTGTGTGTGTTTTTTTTTTTTTTTTTTTTTTTTTTTTTTCCCTATATACATCAAGGTGTACAGCATATGCATGAAAGAATCTTTGCAACAATGCAAATATTTTATTTTCTTCTGTATAATTCTTTAACACCTTAAGCTTGGTCCACTACTGGTTGGTCAAAAAGTCCAGCAACCCAGGTAGACTCTCAGCAGAGCACACTATCCAGTTCCCTGGTGTCCACCTCCAAAGTTTGCAGGGGCTAGTGACTTGGAGAAAGGGGACAAGTACTCTAATTTCCCTCAAGGATTCGGATGAGGAAGAGGGTGTCATTAGGACATCCAGATACAAGTTATCATTAGAGGAAGTGAATGATCTGCTTAAAGCAGGCATGTCCAAAGTCCGGCCCGCTGGCCAATCACAGCCCATGTTCCAGTTTTGAACAGCCCGCCTGGTTATCTAGGCATATATCTTTTGTGGCCCCCAACGATCTCCCAGCGCCGGGGTCACAAAAGATATAAATGTCCAGATGCCTTGGAGGGGACAGGGAGGAGGTGGGACGAGAGCCATGCACACAGGAGTATTTCCTGTTTACATGGCGGCCTCTAATATGATGTCCCGTCTCCGACGCTGCCATTGGAACACTATTCTGTCCATCAAAGGAGGCAGGTCTTTCTCTTAAAGAGGCTGCTGAGAAAACAGGAGGTTCTTCTGTATGTTATCTTTTGGCACTTGTCCTCTCTGAGGCTGCAGATGGATGGGCATAATTCACGCTGCACTGATTGCAATGGTGAGTCTGCATTCCTGACAATGATGGGGGCTGCATTCCTGGCGATGATGTGGGCGCTGAATTCCTGGCCATAGTGGGCGCTGCATTCCTGGCCATGGTGAAGCTGACCCTAATTTTGAATCATAGTTCTTTTATTTAAAATGTAAGTCGTTTTTTTTTTTTTTTTTTTGTGAAAATGCGTGTTATACGCCAATAAATACGATATATCCAAATGACACGCCCAAGATCATCTCTTTACTCGCACATAGCCACAAAGGCAAGAGAATTCTTGTTGGGCAGTGCCCTAGTGCTTGAACTGAGACAGACCGAATTTTAATGGTTCAAAGAATGTCAGGCAAAATGGTCGGCCCTCACGCATGTTCACTTCATCAAATCTGGCCCTCTTTGAAAAAAGTTTGGACACCCTGGCTTAAAGCAACCTATACTACCCATGAAATCCAGGAGCAGAAAGTACAGCTCTCAACACATGACAGAATGTACTAAGGTCTGGACAAATCCAAATGCAGGGTATTCCCAGTCCATGAAGTTATTTCAGAAGCGGTTAAAGTAATGGAAACTTCCAGAGAGGAATCCTTTCTTCTGTAAAACCCCTAGGAGAAGACTTACTTTTGAGGAGGACTAGGCCCAGATTTGGAATAAAAGGTTTAGGGTGGATGCGGCTTTTTCACAGGTTTCTTGGTGCACAGATCTTGCATTTGAGGATATGGGCATTTTGAAAGATGCAAAGGAAAAGGGGGTTAATTCTCTTCTCAAAAATGCGTAGAATTCCAACTTGTCCGACCTCAAGCCCGCTGTGGCATCCACAGTGTTTGCCAGGAATCTGGAATGCTGGTTGTAGCAGCTAAAAGGTCACGTGGAATCTAGGAAAGATTTACTAGAGTCCTTCCCAGTGCTTTTAAAAGCCATAAATTATATGGCTGATGCTTCTGCAGAATGAATTAAAATGTCTGCAAGATCCTCAGTGTTGGTCAACTCAGCTAGGGGTGGCATCTGGCTCAAAACATGGTCAGATGACTCTACATCCAAGATGGTTATGTGGCATACCGTTTTTCTGGCGACTTCTTTCGGCCCAATGGGAAGAAAGCATTCCCCTCTAGGAAGAAACGGCCTCTTTTAAAAAAAAAAATGTAATGCTTTTCCACATTCCCAAAGGTGGCAGAGCAGGACCAGAAAATGACAGCCTCCTTCTGGTGGGATCTTCTTTCCTCCAACAACGGGGGGAAAAAAAACAACCTTGAACCCTTTTTGCTAAAAACTCCTCCAGGCCAGGAAGTCCTCAAACTGGCGGGAGTTGAAGGCTATTTTTCTAGGTCTCCTGTTCTTTCAGCAAGCAGTCAAGGGGCAGCATGTACAGGTCCTTTCAGACAACACGACGGCAGTGGCCTATGTATCAAAGCAAGGGGGCCTGAGGAGCAGAGGTCTCATGGAATTGGCCGTTCAATTACTTGGGCAGAAGGCAATGTGGCTTCTCTGACTGATCCACCTGAAAGAGTCCCAAAGTATTCTGGCAGATCTCCTAAGCAGAGGGAAGATGATGGAGGCGGAGTGGAGCCTAAACCAGGAGATCTTCTAGATGATTACGGAGTTCTGGGGTCAGTGACCTATTTGAGTCAACAGAATGCAAAAACTCAATAGCCACAGACTTGATCTTTTGGCTAAAAAAAGCCATGGTTCGTGATGCTATTAAATCTAGCCACAAAGCACCCCTGAAAGCTACCATGCAGGAAGAACTTTTTTAGCGCAGGGAGCCCTGAACCATCCAGGGACGAATCATCTAAAGTGAATGGCCTGGTTTCTGAGGAGGATCTCTTAAGGGCAAAACATCTGTCAGAAAAGCTTATTGCCACCCTTCTTTCTATTAGGAAGAAAGTGACGAGAGCAATCTACATGAAGGTGTAGAAATAAAAACGAATCCAAGGGAGAGAGCTTTTCATATTCTAAATGTAAGAAGATTCCTGGTACAGTACCTAGCCTTAACCAAGGATTTCAGGAAATCAAAGGCATTTTTCATAATCCTTGCGGGATCCCGTGAAGACCAAAAGGCCTCCCAAAAGTAAACTGGGAAGGTAGCTTAAAGTGGTAGTATAGGCACATGCGCACAGGGGATTCTCGGCTGAAAGTCCGGCAGACGCTGGACCCTGCCGGAAAGAAATCTCCCGCGCGCATGCGCGGGAGTGACGATATCGCGGCTCCGGCCACTCAGCGCTGGAGCCGCGATACCTGGAGGAAACGCAGAGGGAACATGTTGGCTCCTCGGCGTGGATCGGGCCAGAGGTCAGGGCCTCGTTCTAAGGTAAGTATTTCATAATGAGCTAGTATGCTGTGCATACTAGCTCATTATGCCTTTTCCTTCGCAGATGAGTAAAATAAATTTTTATTCAGCGGGTTTACAACCGCTTTAAATGAGCAATCAAAGAGGCTTTTGTGGCTCGGGGGGGGGGGAGAACCTCCCTCGGGTATTGAGGCCCATTCCACAAGATGGCTCCCTGGGCCAAAAGAGCCAGTGCTTCACTCGAACAGATCTGCAAGGTGGCTACTTGGTCCAGTTTTGTACTTTCCTACGACACTACAGGCTCAACCTACAGTCGGCTGCAGACCTGGCCTTTGGTAGGAAGGTACTGCAGGCAGTGGTTCCACCCTTGGGTAAGTTTCCCGGGTATCCTCTCCAGGTGCTGTCCTGAAAGGCAATTTGGGAAAACCTTAGTTGGACATACCGGTGACAGTATTTCTAAGAGCCTTTCAGGACAGCAGCTGCTACCCTCCCTGTTTCTTAGACCCCTTTCACACCAGGGTGTTTTGCAGGCGCTATAGCGTTAGAAATAGCGCCTGCAATCCGCCCTAAAGAAGCTGCACCATTGTGTGCAGTGTGAAAGCCCTGAGGGCTTTATATGGGAGATTTAAGGAAACGGCAGTGTGGTGTACATAAAAAAAAAAAAGTCAAGTCAAAAGGAGGCCAAACGCATTATTAGTACTGCCAAAGCACAGACAGAGGAAATGGGGAAAAATGTATTAAAAATGTTTTGGCTGCTTTCTTAGGTACACTAAGTGATGGAAGGAAAAAATACAATGGGATCACTGAAATGAAAACGTGGCTCCACACCTATGTTGAGGGAGAGTTGGTTGTAGCCATAAACAATTACTTCTGTTCAGTTGTACCAAAAAAATTGTACAAACAATTAAAAAGTTGGGGTATCATCTTGGTTTTTAGTAATGACTGTTACCTTTTGAGATTTCTAGACATAGGTAACAGGAACTGGCTCCGCTAAAACGTATTAAAGCAGTGGGCCCTGATGGTATTCATCCCAGCATTCTAAAGGAACTTTGAGGTATAGTTGTTGGACCATTAGTGGATCTTTTTTAATCTCTAACAAGCGAAGCGCCCCATGACTGGCAGACGGCCAACATTGTGCTTATACACAAGGGTAGCAAGGTAGAAGCTGTTGTAGTCAAGTTAATTGATTCACTTAAAAGAAAGATCATTGATCACTTAAAAGCATACAGTTTGCTGTGCTGCACTCAAAACGGCATGATTACTGAGAGTAGATCATGTCAGATTAATCAGATTGATTTTTTTAAATCTGTTTTAGACCAGGGTGGTGCTGTGGCTATAACCCATCTTGATTTCAACAAAGCATTTGATACAGTTCCCTATAATCTAATCTAATAAAAAATTTTTTTTTAAAGTCTACAAGCTAGTTGCAGGGGCTTCCTGAGTCAGCTATCCCTTGTAACTGGGGCACTGGAACAGAGGGCTAGGAACGTTAGGGTTCCCTCCCACTTAAGAGGCTGCAACCATTCTCTCAAAAGTCAAGGCTTGGTAAGGGGTCTTATTTTTGTGACATTCCGTATAACCCCAACACACCACCTGACTAATAACCCCTCCGGCCCCATTGGTGAGTGGTAGTCATTCTCGTGCAGGGGGGAGCAGTGAGTATCGTGGGCTCCGGGGTTCCCAGCATCAGCAGTGCTGCTTTTGGGCAGTGGGTGGGGAAGGCTAGTGCTTCTGTAAAGTCTGGCATCCTCTGCTCCCACTATGTGCTCTTGGGGACACACTTCCAGTAGATACCACTGGTGGCATTGCTTCTAGTGGTCAGAGGCGGTGTTGTCCCTTCCAGTGAAGAGTTGCTGTTATTTCACTTTTGGAGGATGTAGGGACTGGATGATGCAGGTAATATTTTTTTTTTTTCTCTTTACGCCCACCGGGGTGTGTGTGTGTGTGTGTGTGTGTGTGTACAGTTGTTGTGCTCATAAGTTTTACATACCCTGGCAGAATTTGATTTCTTGGCCATTTTATACAGAATGAATGGTAAAACATTTCACTCCTCATGGTTGGTGTTTAGCTGAAGCCATTTATTATCTATCAACTGTGTTTATGCTTTTTAAATCGTAATGACAACAGAAACTAGCCAAATGACCCTGATCAAAAGTTTTCATACCCTGGTGATTTTAGCCTGTTTAACGTGCACACAAGTTGACACAAATGGATTTGAATGGCTATTAAAGGTAACCATCCTCGCCTGTGATCTGTTTGCTTGTAATTTAGTGTGTGTGTGTGTGTGTGTGTGTAAAAGGTCCAATGAGTTTCTGGACTCCTGACAGACCCTTGCATCTTTCATCCAGAGCTGCACTGATGTTTCTGGATTCTGAGCCATGGGGAAAGCAAAAGAATTGTCAAAAGGATCTGCGGGAATAGGTAGTTGAACTGTGTAAAACAGGAAAGGGATATAGAAAGATATCATAGGAATTGAGTGACAAACTCTAATCAAGAAGTGGAAAAGTAGGGGTTCTGTTGAAACCAAATCGCAGTCAAGTAGCCAAACTAAAATTGCAGCCACAACTGCCAGGAAAATTGTGATGCAAAAAAAAAAAACCCCACAAATAACTTTAGGTGAAATACAGGACTCTAAAAACATGGTGTGGCTGTTTCAAGATTCACAATAAGGAGGCACTTGAAGAAAGATGGGCTGCATGGTCAAGTGGCCAGAAGAAAGCCAATTACTATGCAAATGCTACAAAGTATCCCGCTTACGGCACAGACAAGCCTCAAACCTTCTGGCACAAAGTCATTTGGAGTGATGAGACCAAAATTGAGCTTTTGTGCCACAGCCATAAATGTTGCATTTTGGAGAGGAGTCGTCAAGGCCTATGATGAAAGGTACACCATTCCTACTGTGAAACGCAAAGTTTGATCGCTGATGTTTTGGGGATGTGTGAGCTACAAAGGCACAGGAAATTTGGTCAAAATTTATGGTAAGATGAATGCAGTATGTTATCAAAAAAAATACTGGAGGAACATTTGCAATCATCAGCCAGGAAGCTGCACATGGGACGTACTTGGACATTCCAACATGACAATGATCCAAAACACAAGTCGACCTGTCATCGGCTACAGCAGAATAAAGTGAAGGTTCTGGAGTGGCCATCTCGGACTCTTGACCTCCATATCATTGAGCCACTCTGGGGAGATCTCAAATGTGCAGTCCATGCAAGACAACCCAATAATTTCCAGGAACTGGAGGCTTTTTGCCAAGAGTAATGGGCAGCTTAACCATCTGAGAAGATAAAGAGCCTCGCCCACATAAGCCGCCAAATAATTCAAGCTGTCATTGATTTTAAAGGGGCCAATAAACTGTATTAGGAACTGGGGTATTTAAGCTTTTCTTTGATCAGGAACATTTGGCTAGTTTCTCTTGTCGATATGATTTTTAAAAAAGTAAACGCAGCTGATTGATAATAATCGACTTCAGCTAAACACTAACCATGATTGAAAGAAAAGGTTTTGTGTTATTCATATTCTCTGAAAAATGGCCAAGAAATCATAAACTCTGACAGGGTATGTAAACTTACGGACACAACTGTGTGTGTGTATTGTGACGTGGGGGGGTCGTTAGTTCAAGTTGATGCGGTTTTGTGCAGTGAGTCCACATCAGACAGGCATTTATAGTTGAGGGCCTGGTAGCCCAGATTTATTAAAAACTGAACAAGTCTAGTCATGAATCCCACGCAGGGGTTTAAACGTCATTCAGACATAACTGAAAATGCTAGCCCACCTGGCTACTCTTCAGCAATACTGCTGCTATAGATACTGGTCCCTCTCACTACCAGCTCTTCCAGGCCCAACAGTCTTCAATACACACAGCTTCTGGCTCCTTGGGGACACACACATTCTCTCAATAGCAGCCACTGCTCCAACTCCACCTTCTGCTCTCACCAGCCCCTCGTTTTATATGGGCTGTGCGTACCTGGGCATGCACCCTGCTAGCTATCTACAAGACCCAGACACTGGGTTGGAGATCCCATCCCACCCAAGACTCTTAGGGATCTCCAAACTACAGAGTCCCATCCGGCAATAGCAAAATCTGCTCTGGCAGCTTTCTCCATTTCAAATCTTCCCTCTGTAGCCTTGCAATGTGCAGATATGCAAACTGTGTCCCTTTTTTTTTTTTTTTTTTTTTTTTTTTTTTTTTTTTTTTTTTTTTTTTTTTTTTTTTGTAATGTGTTTGGTGCAGAAAATTTCAAAACAAAATAATTTGGGGTGGCCTATTAACAAACAAAAATCTCAGTTACTACCAACTAAAACTGTAAGGTATTAGGGATATGAGCCCCCAAAAATATTCCTCACCAGGGGAAAAAGAAACCGATCAAGGAAATTTCAAATTTCTACCCGTGAGAGCACCATCTTGGACAGGGGAAATGTGATGGACCGCCTGGGTGCCTCTGCCAAGTTTTCTCCACTCTGGAACCAGGAACAAGGTAGTAGAGCTGAGAATGGTACCCGAGGACTAGACGACACTAGCTTTAGGTGCAAACTGGAGGCCTCGTTATTGTAAATTCACCCAATTTATACCACCCAAAATCCTAAACAATTAAAACTTTAAACAGTAATATCTGTATATCTAATGAACAGCAGCTAACCATAATCAAAACCATGATTGACTTAAATGTAAACCAATCAACAGCCAGGCACCCAAAACTAGCTTTGATTAGGTAAATCCTGAATAATAATAATAAATAATTAGGTAGGGAGCCCATCCCAGGCAGTCTAGCACCAATATGCCATCATTCAAGATGACCCAGAGCTGTCCAAATATCCTTAACCATCTTTTCGCTTCCATCTTCTCACTGAGTTTCAAGTTGGCAGAGACCATCATGGCTTCCTTGACTGTTACATGTGGTAATAACATGTCCTCTTGCGTTATATAACAGGACATTTTCGTGAATGCTTGTATCTCCCTCAATTGCTAGGGCCTATAGTCAGTAGGCAAGAGGCTACCCTGCAGTCCACCTTCCAAAGGCCCCTGCCCAAGTTAGGTCTGTCGCACTACCTGATGCCAAAAGCTTCTTTTCGGAGAGTTCATGAACTTCTTGGGTCTGACATCTGCAATCCCAGCAGTGACATGGGCACAGTTACACTCAAGGTCTCTGCAAAACTTTCTAAAATCAGTAGAACGGGCTTTACATCATTTTGGTGCAAACGTCAGCAGGAGACCTACCAATGTTACAACATCACTTACATCAACAAGCAAGGGGATAGAAGGTCGCACCACTTGATGGCCCAAACAAACCTCTTAGGCCGCGTACACACGGTCGGAGAATCCGTTGGAATGCGTCTTATCGGACCGTGTTGTCGGATAATCCGACTGTGTGTGATATGCATCGGACTGATTCCGTCCAAATCTCCATCGGACCCAATTTTCCAACATGTTGGAAATATTTCCCGACCAACTGGGCCGGTCGGACCTAATCCGATCATGTGTAGAGTATTTTGATCGGACCAAGTGCCACGCATGCTCAGATCAAATTCCTACATCAAAGCTATTGGCTACTAGCCTGAACGTAGTCCCATCGTAACGAAATTACGTCATCACGTTCTGAATGATCTGATTTTTTGACAACTTAGTCTGACCGTGTGTATGCAACAGTTTCGGACAAGATCCGACGGATTTGGTTGTCAATCTCCGACCGTGTGTACGTGGGCTTACAGTGCACGTAATCAAACTTACTGTCTTTTTAGAAAGCCTACCTAAAGGTGAAACAAACATTGCTTGCAAATTTCTTGAGCAGAACTTAAGCTAGTCGGAGTGGTCTCTAGACCAGCAGACATGAGTTGCTAATTTAAGAAATGGGAGGTTTGCAAAGCGGAGCTCTTTCCCGCAAGAACCAACCCAAAACGGAAGAGCTTTCTCGTTTGATCAAAATGACTGCTGATTTTGATGCATTTGCACATCAGTGGATATTCCCACTGGCATGTGCATTCCCCCCAATCAACCTGATTCCAAAAGTGATTCAGAAAGTTTTAGAAGACAAAGTCATGGTAATACTGATTGCGCCCCACTGGCCACAAAGGCTTAGGCTTGCACACTTTTACAGGATTAGCATAGCCCCTCCAAATGAGCCTGCTTTACAAGCCTAATCTTAAAGTGGTTGTAAACTCTCCCCCACAACTTTGTCGCATGTAAATCAGCATAAAAAACCCCAATGAACACTGCTTGTAGATATCTCCTTACTTGCTTAGTATTTGTAATCCGTTTTATTCTATTATCAGGACTTCCTAGGGCACACAAGACTAAAATCCCAGGAGACTGCAGAATCTTTGAGCTTCCTCCTACACCCCATGTGACCATGTGACATCACATGCAGTGTAAAACAGGGCATGGGACAGCATTACTGCAGTCTTATCAGCTGAAGCTGATAAGACTGACAATGGAAAACACTAGAAAATCGGCACAAGTAAATACTATGAAATAAAACAAGTCAGCTATGAACTGGGAAGCCATAGAAACGTTGTATTGAGAAGGAGGCCTGGTTAACAGTACAGGAAGTGCTCAATGTAAGGGCGGGAAAAAATGCACTCAACTGTGGACTCAACCCCTGGAAACAAGTTTCTTTAAACAGTAGGTAATATGTGATTTGGGCTGGATTACAGTGGCTATAGTTTGATAATTTACTTATTATAATGGGCTAAATAAAAAGAAGCATCAGAGTGGGAGAGTTTACTTCCTCTTTAACCACTTCAATACAGGGCACTTAAACACCTTCCTGCCCAGACCAATTTTGAGCTTTCAGCGCTGTCGCACTTTGAGTGACAATTGCGCGGTCATACTACACTGTACCCAAATGAAATTTTTTGCATTTTTTCCCCACAAATAGAGCTTTCTTTTGGTGGTATTTGATCACCTCCTGCGGTTTTTTATTTTTTGCTAAACAAATAAAAAAATACCGAAATTTTTTTTTTTGTTTCAAAACTTTGTAAATTCCTTTTTTTTTTTTTTTTCTCCTTTCATTAATGGGGTTACACTGATGGGCAATAAGGTGGGCACCGATGAAGTGGCACTGATGAGGTGGCATTGATGGGCACTGGGCGACATGGATGGGCACTGATAGCTGGCATGGATGGGCGGCACGGATGGGCATGGGTAGGCGGCACAGATGGGAACTGGTAGGCGGCATTGTATTATAATATACTGTACTGATGGATGCCAATCAGTGATGCCCATTGTGGGCACTGACATCCATTATGGGCACTGATTGGCATCCATTGTGGCACTGACTGGAATCCCTGGTGGTCTAGGGTGGCATACCTTCTCCTGGGTATCCCTGGTGGTCTGGTGTTGTCCCTGGTGGTCCAGTGTGGGCATCCTCGGGGGGGGGGGGGGGGCTGCGCTGATAATCGATCAGCACAGACCCCCTCCCCCTGTCAGAGGAGCAGCCGATCGGCTCTCCTCTACTCGTGTCTGACAGACGCGAGTGAGGAAAAGCCGATCACCGGCTCTTCCTATTTACACTGTGATCAGCTGTGATTGGACAAGGGCGGGCGGCAAGTGGTTAACCACTTGGGATCCGCGCTATTGCCAAATGACGGCATTAGCGCGGATCTACTTTTCCGGGACTACGTCTGTTGACGACGTCCCGGGTACGAGCGGCCTGCGCGCGGCGCGCTCTGTGATCGGCGAGTCCGTGAGACTCGCCTGATCACCGATCCGTGCAAGGGGTCGATCCCGACCCCTTATCACGTGATCAGCTGTCAGCCAATGACAGCTGATCATGTGATAGAACGGAGCCGGTAATCGGCTATTATTCCTCCTCGCGCTGACAGCGCGAGGAGAGAAAAAAAAAGCCGATCACCGGCGGCCGTGATCGGGACATCAGTCCCGATCAC
Organism: Lithobates pipiens; assembly: GCF_037356315.1. Lineage (NCBI taxonomy): Eukaryota > Metazoa > Chordata > Amphibia > Anura > Ranidae > Lithobates > Lithobates pipiens. The sequence goes on along the minus strand of NW_027507790.1, from coordinate 40,076,993 downwards.
GGCCAGCAATACAGCTGACCACCTGCCCCCTGCCAGTGCCCACCTGCCCACCGCAGTGCCATCCTGAATAAAAGTGCCACCCACAGTGCCATCCAGCAGTGCCACCAACAGTGCCACCCACAGTGCCCACAATGTGCCTCAAAGGTGCTGCACCCCAGTGCCGCCCATCAGTGCCCAGCACTGCCGCCCATCAGTGCCCAGCAGTGCCACCTATCAGAGCCACCTATCAGTGCCACCTATCAGTGCCCATCAGTCCCATCTATCAGTGGTACCTATCAGTGCCCATCCGTGCCACCCATCCATGCCATCTTATCTGTGCCCATCTTTGCCCATCAGTGCCGCCTTATCTGTGCCTATTAGTGCCGCCTTAACTATGCCTATCAGTGCCCACCAGTGCAGCCTATCAGTGCAGCCTATCAGTGCCCACCAGTGCAGCCCATCAGTGCCCACCAATGCAGCCCATCAGTGCCCACCAATGCAGCCCATCAGTGCCCACCAATGCAGCCATCAGTGCTGCCTAATCAGCGCACTTCAATGAAGGAGAAAAATGACCCGTTTGCAAAATTTTATAACAAACTATTAAAACATGATTTTTTTTTTTTTTTTTTTTTGCATCTTTTTTTGTTTGTTTAGCAAAAAATAAAACTCCGAGCTGTAACTAAATACCACCAAAAGAAAGCTCTATTTGTGGGAAAAAAATGATAAAAATTTCATTTGGGTACAGTGTTGTATGCCCGCGCAATTGTCATTCAAAGTGCATCAGCGCTGAAAGCTGAAAATTGGTCTGGGACTGAGGGGGGTTTAAGTGCCCAGTAAGCAAGTGGTTAAACAGCACATGGCAATCTCTCATCTTTTAAAAAAAAAAAAAAAAAAACTTTTTCAGCTTGGCTACTGAATGGGAAATATTAGAAGAAATTATATTCCGATAAAGGCATTTGCACACTGGTGGCAAGCAGAAAGAAAGTGACATTGGCTATATAAAATACATTTTTGCCATGGCTGAAAGAAAAGACAGTAATAAGTAGATCACTCATTCCAACCATTCTAGATATTCTACAGTAAGGGGAAGACAAGAATCTGGGTTGTAGCACATGTTAAAATTTGGGTATTAGCACTCTCCTTCTGTTTAGGCAAGAGATTTGGCAAAGGAGACGGTGGTGAAAATATTCAATAACATCCAGACCCGCAGCCTTTTTTTTTTTTTTTTTTTTATCCCTGGTATCAGCACACAGGGTCCAAGCTTTATCAATGGTAGGACCATATTGTATGATCCTTTTGGTTAAAATTATCCTGCAACCAGATCCAGCATCTCTACCCAAAGTCGAGACAGCCTTTCTCAAGAGATTATCATGCTTTCCTTTTTGTCAGTGCTACCAACAAGAAAGAGGACATTTTCTACAGTCTGGATGTTAGACAATGTCTGATGGTTTACCTAGTAATGACTAAACGATGGAGGAAAAAAAAAAAAGAAGCTATATTTGTACTATTTTCTGGGCCTAAGAAAGCCGACAGAAGCCTTTAAAAAAAAAAAAAAAAAAAAATCAAGGAAGCCATAGGCCTATTGTTCATGGAACAAAACACCTACCCCCCCCCCCCCCCCCCCCCCCCCGTTGAGAAAATGGGGTTGGTTAATTAGATTGCTAGGAATCTTCTGAGACTGCATGCACCCCCCCATGCATTTTTTTTTTTTTTTTTATTTTATTTTAGAATTGTATATTTTAATACCAGTTGTTCCTTCTGTACTGAGACACAGGGGGGTGAGCTGTTCTTCTTCTTTTAAAATGGCTGCTGGGTTTCCCCATTTTTATGGTAGGTGGAGCCATCTATCAGTGCTGGCCTGGAAGATTAATAGGAATTGAGTCACTTGGTTGCTAGCTCCATTTTTGTGCGGTTCCTCAGGTGTGTCTGAATAGTACCACATGTGATTCCTACAAGTGTTTTTTTTTTTTTTATTTTTTTTTTTTTTTTTGCAGCTGTATGAAAAATATGATGCGGAATTCACCTGTAATGTATTTATCCTTGTTTTACAGTGTACCAGTCCTGAAACACTCTACTGACTTGATACAAAAGAACTTTTTCAGAGCAGATGAACCAAGGCTTCAGTTTAATGTGTCGTCATGGCAAGAATGTATATCTGCTTTATCTAACCATGCAAACCATTTATTCTTGGAGGAAGCTGGTGGTGACCTTGAGCCTTCATGCAGTTTATTCAACAAGCAGGGCAAAGCTGACATTTCTCTAAATTGTTTGCCTTTTCAGCGACAAGCAGACCTCCTCTGTCTATCTACTGAGCAAACCAGGGGTGTTGAGCTTCAACCATCTTTGTCCACTGAGCAAACCAATGATCTTGGTCCTCTGCATTGTCTGTCAATAGAGCCTCTAAACTTTTTGTCCAGTGAGCATGCCAACAATCTTCTCTCTCTTGATTCTCTAAATTTTTTATCCACCAGAAAAGGCCAAGAATTTGGGCCTTCATCATGTTTATCTGTTCAAGATGATGCACTCGGAGCAACCCACTCTTTGCCTTTTGACCAAGGTAATGCTCATGGACCTCCTTGTCAACTGTCCCCTGAACAAGACCATGGTCTTGGACCTTTGTGCAGTTTGTCTACTGAGCAAGGGGATGGTCCTGGACATTCGTGTGGTGAGTCCATTGAACATGACCGTGGTCTTGATCCTCTGTACACTTTATCTAACAATCAACATATTGATATCAAGCATTTGCATTTTTTGATTGATCACCAGGATGTTCCTCAATTTCCTCACTCTTTGACCATAGAGCAAATGGTGGATCTAAAACCTCCAGAGGTTTTGTCTCATGAGCAAGGTGATGGCCTGAAAACTTCATGTTTTTTGTCTCCTGAACAAGATGATAGTCTTGGGGTTCCACTCCTTGTATCTGCTCAGAAAGAATGTCAATTTGTACCTTGCAACTTGTCTATTCTACAAGACAGTCTTGAACCTCCATGCATTCTGATACCATCCAAGACTCGAGCTTGTCCTTTTGAACAGAGAGAGAGTCTGCCTATTCCTCATGCAAAAGTTGAGAATCAAAACCAGGAACATGAGGTAAGGAAAAAACAATAAAATCTAAGACATTCTCACTACAAGAGAAAAGTTTGCTAATGATGCTGATTAAATGTTAAAACCATAGGCCTTCATATAAATACACTTTGTGTTTCTCTAGTTTTTGATTAATGTCCCAACAGAAGCCTACCCTTCTCCTTCCCACCATGCCCCCCCCCCCTCCACCCTTGTTTTCTTTTTTTTTGAGCCAGTCAGCTGAGACAAAAGATACTGACCAGAATTTTTCCAATCCACGGCATGGGTATGAGAATTTGATCAACTTCTCGTGAACCAAAATGGCCATATATGGATCAAAATCTGGCCGTTTTAAAAGGTTTACTTCTGTGTCCTTTTGTTTGAGGGACACTTCTTTTACCATCTGATGCTTGCCAAATATGTGAAAAACGAGGCAAAATCTCCCAATCAGGGACACCCGACAGAATAAGATTTTCTGTTATGCATAAATTTACTTTCTGAAGCCCCTTCTCCACTTTATTATTTCTTTTAGTCCCTTGAATTTGAATTGAATTTTGAATGCAATAGGTTGGTAACATGATTGGGTATAAAAAGGGCATCTTGGAGAGTCAAACAATTTCAGAACGATGTTCCTCAGCGTAAAATTGCTAAGACTTTAAATATGTTATCTACAGTAGGGCTGCAACTAATGATTATTTTCATAATTGATTAGTTGGCCGATTGTTTCAATTAATCGGTTAATAACCTTAAAAAAAAAAAGTGGTTCAAATTGGCGTTCATTTTTAACCACAGTGACTGGAAAATTTGGTTAATGGAATTTTCAGACAGTGTGTGTTTTTTGTTCAGAAATTAAGTGAAAATTTCAAGCAAAATTCTTTCATTCAGCCAATGTACAAAGATTTTTCATCTGAATATTCTCACCTGAAAATTGATCCGTGAGGCCAGCATAAGGCTCGGTACACACCTATGCAGTTTTTGCTTTTGATCCTGTTTCTGCAGCGCTTTTTGCTGTGCGTTTTGATTTTTGCGCACGTGATTTTACTGCAATTTGCGTTTTTTTTTTGCATTTTTTTTTTGCTGCAAAAATGCATTACATTCTTTTGTGCAGCTTCTCCATTGAAGTACATTGAACCAAAAAAAGCACCGTTTCGCATTTAAAAGTCCCTGACCCTTTCCAAAATATGCAGCGGCTGAAAAAAAAGCACAGATATGAACGTGTTCCGCAGGAAACCATGTAAATGAACTGTAGTGCGTTTCTGCAAAAAGCACCAATAAACATATAGATGTGAACCCAGGCCTAAGACATGCAGTAACATAATGGTGTTAAAAAGACAAAAATTTGCCCTTTATAGTACAAAAAAGCAGATAATCACTACTAGAAGGGGTTAATTTTTTTTACTGTAGACCAGTGAAAGTAATATTTACAGTAGTGATTATATTTTTATACTATAAAGGGCTCATTTTTAGTTTTTTTAAACTCCATTGTTACTGGCCAATTAATCGATTATGAAAATAGTAATCAATTAATTTCATAGTCGATTAGTTGTCGATTAATCGATTAGTTGTTTCAGCCCTAATCTACAGCACATATAGGCAAAAGATCCTGAGAATCTGGAGAAATCTTTGTGCAAGGCACAGGGCAAAAACGCAGTATTGGATGCCTGTGCTCTTCGGGCCCTCAGGCGGCACTGCAATAAAAACAGACCTGAAGCTGAGTTAATTATGTAAAAAAAAAAATGTATATATATATATATATATAATGCAGTGATCAATGTAAAAATGACACTGGCAGGGAAGGGGTTAACTGTGTTCCCGCACCGTGTTCTAACTGTAGGGGGGATGGGCTACCAGGGACATGACAGATCACTGGGAACAGTAGCTTTAGGTCACCTTGTCCCCATGCCTCTTCACCATAACCCTAGCCAGTGGCTGTAGGGGTCTGTGGGCGGGGGGGGTTATCAATCTGGAAGCCGCCAGATTCTGGACCCCCCCATGTAAATGAAAATAGATTGCATTGTACCCCTCTTCATTCACCCCAAAAATTTTCAAAAATAAACAGACCGTTTTTGACAATTCCTTTATTTAAAAAAAAAAAAACAAAAATGTTCCCTGAAGTAAGTCGATAGTCAATCACGATGGCAGCTGACACGAAAAAAAGATTTAAAAAAAAAATCTCTTGCCATCTGACCGTTCTTAACTAAGGGGGGAGCCACCCAGTGACCTCACTGGATGACCCAGCCCTTTTCTGACATCATTGACCCAGCGATGAGGTCACAAGGGGTAGACAGCAGGAGTTTTCAGCAGGATTGGGCTTTGTTTTTTGTGTTTTGGGTTTTTTGGTGAATGAGAAGGGGTACGATGCAGTGTGGTGGGAGGGGCCTCAATGCAAGGCTAGATTGTGTCCAATTCCTGGACTGCAGTTTTGGCTTTGCATCTTTTGTCGTAAGGGACTTTTTCCTCTCCCTTAAGTCTAGGTTCTCTCCCACATTTACTTCTGTTCTCCCAACTTCTTGATGATGATTTTTTCTGGTGTTTCTATGACAACCTTTTTGTAATAGCCATAATGTAGTGTTTTTTTTTTTTTTTTAATAGTCTGCAACTCTGTACCAATATATAGTGTAGACATTGATCTTAATTAATTTTTTTTCCTTTCCAGAAAGAAGAGGGTGAACGGAAGCCTCAGCGAGTCTCTCAGATTCGAATCCGTAAAACTATTCCAAAGCCTGACCCAAATCTGACCCCAATGGGTCTGCCCAAACCCAAACGGTAAAAAGATGCATGTTTGACATAGTGGGATAGTAACATCTTAAATTGCTCTTTTGCAGACAGCTGAACCAGTGCAGCTTTGTTTTTTTTGTGTTTTTCACAGTGTATCAAAATGGCCGCTTAGTGAGTCTAGAATTAGATAGTACTGTTTTTCTATGAGTGGGTGGCATCCAAGTATCATAAAGTGATTACTCTTGTAATTATCACATGAATGGGACCTTGTTGACATTGATTTTGTGACCATAAAGATATTAAGCATAGTAGGTACATTGCAGAGGTTGTGAGGGAAGGTATGGTTTATAATTGGTGACTTGGGAATAGGGGTTGTAAAATTCTAAACAAAAATCGGGCTTGCTCAGTATCAGACTGTTATCCACTACTGGTGCTGCTTTTACTGCTTACATTTGTGACCTGATTTGAAATTTCTTATATTACATTTTAGAATAAACAAGAAAGAATTCAGTCTGGAGGATATTTATACCAATAAAAATTACAAATCTCCCCCACCAGCTCGGTAAGTTAAAGCAAAGTTGAATATAAGGTCCTGATATCCATTGAAACATATGCAAATGGTTTGTTCATGCAGTTATGGTCAAAATGCACATCTTAAAGTTTTTGACTAGGTTTTTGTTGCATGGAAAAAGTCACAAATGATCATTAAAAGAAGATCATGTAGCCTACTCAAAAAAGTACAAATGATTCTTCGCATACTTTCTGTAGCTGGGTTCACATCTCTGTGGTACAGTAATGCGTATCCCCTTTTTTAGTAATAAAACACACAGTACTACAATGCAGCATTCTGCAGTGCTAGTGTACTGCCAATACGTATTGGGGTGTTATTCAGAAAGAACTGCATCTCCGCTCACCAAAGCACCATAAGGTGCACTATTGTATCACTGAGATGTACACCCGGCCTAAAATGTAGACTTGTACAGTAGAATAGGGAGGTGTTTCTTCATGCTTATTTTGGGAATAGCAGGTAGTGTACACCTCTTTTAGGCCTGGTTCACACACTGGTGCGCATGCCAAGTCGCACCCCATTAAGTTCAATGGAACGGTTCTAAGTCGGAGCTTGTGCCCCAAAGCACCACAACCCCCCCCCCCCCCATGTTGAGGGCATGCAGCCTGGTATGGTTCAGGAGGGGGTTGCTCGCTTGGCCTCTCCCTTTTCAGACCTGCCGGGCTGCATGCTCAAATAAGGGTCTAGTATGGATGGGGGGGACACTTTTTTTTTTTTTTTTTTTTTTTTTTGTTATCTTAGCGTGGGGTGTCCCCTCCAAATCATACTGGACCCAAAGGGCCTGGGGTAGGAACCCATGCCTTAATAATAATAATAATATCATTAATATTATTAGTCTTCTTATTATATATATATATATATATATATATATTTTTTTTTTCCCCCACGATTTTTCTTTTAAAAAAAATATGTTTTTGTTTACATTCAGCTGTCAGCAGGGAACACCACTGACGGCTGATGACTCATCTGTTAAGGAAGCCGTGGCCAGCTTCCCGGCTAGCTTCTTAGCAACCAGCTATATATAGTGAATCTAAAAAAAACAATGCAAATTGCGGTTAAAAGAAACAGGAAAAGCACAGCAAAAGCACTGCAGAAATGCTCAAAAGCAACATGCATAGATATGAATCGAGTCTTAGAAGCTGTATTAGGAAACTCCACCTACAAGGAGCAGAAATATATCCACCAGCTGGCCTGGATCCTGGTAATTGACAAGGGATTACTACACCCACCAACCTGCTCAGTCTACTTTTTCCACCACTGCTATTTTTTTTATTTATTACAGGTACTTCTATAGCTGCATCAATTTTACGCAGCACTTCTATTGATCGTTCACATCAGTCCCTGCCCTCAAGGAGCTTACAATCTAAGGTCCCTAACTCTCATCCTTTTACACATACTTGGGCCAATTTAGACAAGAGCCTATTCACCTACCAGCATGTCTTTTGAGTGTGGGAGGAAGCGAGTGCCCAATGGAAACCCACACAAGCACAGGAAGAACATGCAAACTCCAGGCAGGTAGTGCCGTGGTTGGAATTCAACCCTAGTGCTGCTAGGCAGCGTGCTAACCACTTAGCCACTGTGCTGTCCGTGCTATAGGATTAAGTGGCTAGAAACTGAACGTAATTGACTTTATTCACAACATGTACATCCTCTTGTTTTTGTATGTTTTTCTTTTTCTGTGTACATTCTTTGATGTCTTTGTCTTTTTGCGATCTCCATACAGGAGCCTTGAAACAATATTTGAAGAACCCAAAGAAAAAAATGGTGTTTTGGTGTCCATCTCTCAGACAAAGAGAAAACGCATTCTGGAGTTTAGAGACTGTACAGTACCCAGGCCAAAGAGGGCAAAGGGCAAAGTGAGAGTCATGACCACCTGCAAGAGGGGGCGGAAAGCCGCTATGGAAGGTGTGCAATTGGATGCACTTCTCATACAGAAACTAATGGACCTGGAGAACTTTTTGTTGGAGCAGGAGGCAGTAGAAAGGGGATCAGCTGCTGCTGAAAAGCCCAGTTAACAAAAGGCTGATTTGCTGAAGATGTACACAAATTTTAAGAATTAGAAATGTTCATGTTGAATGAAGTTATTGGTGAGAGGACATTTCTTTCCATCACTCAATGTTTGAAGGATGTCCAAGACTATTAGAGAGTATTGTGTGTACTTTAATTATTTTAATATAATTAAATATATTTTTTTTATTAAGTCCCATTCAAATGACCACAGTCTTTCATATACAATATTGGGAAGACTTAAAAATGGAATGAAATATTGCTTTCTAAGTTATGTGCATGTTCGTTTGGGACATGGTGACTTATCCACAGGTGACTGTGGCACTCTTTGAATATTTTAAACTTGCACTGGAAAGCGAAGGATAGCATTAATGCACTTACTGAGATTGAGATTGTGTCTCTATCTAGAGCTATAAATATTCTAGTTTTTCCATATAAAAATAAACCGGACCCTGTGTTATATGGTATTGCAATAGAGGTAACAAGCTGTTTGTTGATGTGGCAGGCTTTTTCTGTAATAAAGGTTTAACTCGCTCAAAACTGTTATTTCAGTTTTGGATGGGTAATGACAGATTGAATCATGTGCCGATTTCTAAGTCTCTCTCAGGGATTTTATTGTTTTCCTGCTTTTCTCCAACATGGTCTTGCACCACCTGCCACATTCTTCATCATGTAAAATAATATCCAGCAAGCATGAAACCCTTTGTTGCCATGACTGCAAAAGATGAGTAGAGCTGTGGACTTGTGCACCTTGATCTCGTTGCTGGAGTCCCGTAGAGGTATAAAGCCAGTGGATGAGTCGATGTGCGTGTGTCTAGCCACAACTAATGTATCCGTGTTGGGAGAAGTGATAATTTAAACTTTTCATTTATAAAACTGAAGCACATTACGGCGCATGGGGACTTTAGATTAGATTAAAGGTGGCTATACATGTGGTTTTGTGTGTGTTTGTTTTATTTTTGTTTTTGTCAGGGAGCTTAACTGGGGAAAAAAGGGTTCCTCCATCCATACAAAACAGGTCAATACACAGTTGCCAATTGATGGAAAAGTTCCAATGTATCCATTTGACAGAAGTCAATGAAACAATTGACTTCTGTTTGAACGGGGGGCCCAGACACTCATGGACATTTGGACGGTTCCTGCTGGACTGGCCAAGTTTCGATCAGTGTATGGACAGCTTTAGCATAGCCTGTGAGAATGACCAGACTCCTAAATGCACTACTCTGGCAGAAATGTAGTAGTATACTTCAAATTTCTGATTGCTACTGGCCACAATTGTGACACAGTGCTGTTCTGCTATTAATGTACAAGGCTTTAAACAATTCTGTTGAATCAACTCCTGCCTGCTAAATGCATTTGGCTGGAGAGTATTTGTTTGCATTTCCCTTTTTCTTTTTCTTCATTAATTTTGTGTTCCATGCCAGCACTGCCTAAGCCTAAATGGCACACAGCTTTGGTGCAATCTTCCCCATACAGTGCTGGCTCTTTTATGTATATATTGGGTACGCTTTCCTTTTCTTTTTCTTTTTTTTTTTCTACCCACTGCACTTCTTTTACTAAAGGCCACAATTTTAGGTGTTTTAACTTTTGCTGTTGTGAGAGTTGAACGCTTTTATTTCCCCTCTGCGTGGTAGTGATAAGCAGTGTGCGCTTTTGACACGTACGCCATACACTGCACTTTCTGTGAATTTGAGATAAGTTTGTTTGTGCATTTTTGTTATGTTAAGTTATGGATTTTGAATAAATTAAAGCTGCTCTTACTCAAGTGATTGATATTTATTATAAAAAGTGCACAAGCTTCTGTAATCCTGTTTTTTTGTCTCACACCTTTTAGAGGTGCATTATAGTTGTGTGTCTGAAAAGTTTACTAAATGGCTTTGCTACGTCTTCTTTTTAGAGCTGTATCTTTTAAGACATTTGTGCTTTATATTAGGATAGAACAAAATCCTGAGATTCTACTACAGGAGGTAGATGATATTTTTATTTATCTGTTGTAAACTGCAAAGAGCGTTTTATAGCCCATGGACCGCCTTTTCTAAAGTTTACTTCCTTTTCTTTGCAGTTTGCACTTGAAAGAAGTCTACTAGAGGCCCAAAATATGCAATTTTTATAAAAATAGTTTGTGGATTAACGCAAGGAAAGTCTACACAATGTGGTGGTTAAAATTTTATGCAATATTCAACAGGTTGTGTAAAGTGCAAAGATGCTGGTTTATTGTGGGCTAGCTTTTTGAATGCATCACATATACTATATTGAAAATACTATATTCGGGAAAAGGGGAAGGAAAGAGGGAAAAATGCAGTAGGGGATTTTTGTGCGGTACAATTTACAAAAAAACAAAATATTTATAAAAATTCATTGAATTTTATTTCAGATATATTAAAAATATTATATCAATACATTAAACACGACTACACGGATAGTACAAAATTTGCACATTCATAGCTACAAGGTATAAGGGATCCTAAAAATGTTAGTTGGTTGCACTTCTTCCCGACATGTTTCGCTGTGTGCTTCTTCAGGGGAGTGTGCAGCTAGCAATAACATACAAAAAAAGAGAATTTTTATATGTGCATATAAAATATACAAATACATAAATCAATGCTATACAAAATTTATAATACATGATGTTCTCAGTATGCTTGGGCCAATAAGGAGCAATGCTTACCCAAATGGAGGAATATAGGCAACGCAATACAGAGGCCGTTCCAAAGTATGGTAAAAAAATGGCGAAATAATTGGAGTAGGATCAATTGAAGACCTCCCAGGCCCAATGCAGGGCACAGATGGAGGAAAGCGGACGCTACAAAAATAATACAACAGTTTAAAAAAAAAATATTAATATTTAATTATACTATAATAATGATAAAGAAGTCCTTTATGACATAAGAAGGTCGGGGCTGAAAAGCCTCCTTTTTGGGAATAAATATTTCTGATAGTTTATGAAATGCACCTTTAAATTAGCATTATGGTTAAATGAAACCAGCTGTACATGTAAATTTTGAATTTAAAATTTTAAGTTATCTAAATTAAGCATATATTTTATATTGTATAGAACCGATGTATAACAGAGAAGTGGATACATTGTTTCAAATAATTTTACCTGCAGAGGAAATGAAGAATCAAGGGATTGTTTGTTTGATAATAAAGTGCTGTACATATGCAGTGAATCGCCAAAGGCAGGTTAGCCAATTCGTTGGACTGCCTTTTATAAGCTGCAGAGTGCAGCTTACTACTGCCCCTCAGAGCCTACTGAACCTAAGAACGAATGCAAAGAGAATGAATAGAAGTATTGGGACATATATGGTAAGCATAAAATCCTATTGAGAAAATGTATTAGTATATACCTGAGCCAAGAGATCCGGCGTGGATACGCTGCCTGTATAGTGTCTGTAGTCTATGTGTGAAAACGACAGCGCCGCCTTTTTATTTCCTCCATCCATCGAGCCGGCGTCTGACGTCACCGGCTCGATGCGGACAAACAGGGGGGAGGCCAGTGCGCACGCGTAGAGTCCGCAGCGTCAGCCTCCATACTACAATCCCCACAATTCCCCAGTGCTGGCATGAATGTCTAGCCCAATGCCGCTGTGGAGGGTTTTATGTCGGTAAGACAAAGAGATCATTTTCCATTCGTATAAAAGATCACATAAAACCAATTCTCAATAAGAAAATAATTACAGCGATTAGTAGGCATATTGGTACTTATCATGCATTTGATCCCAATTGGATCAATTTCACTGCCCTTGCTCATATACCTTTAAACTCACGAGGTGGCTCAGTAGATAAATTTCTTTTACAAATTGAAGCCAAGTGGATCTTTATTTTAAAAGCTACAAAACATCCTGGATTCAATGAAAATATAAGCTATAAATCTTTCTTATAGTTTGATGCCCTTGTCTTTCATGGGGGCTTTCTTCCTCTCCCCGCTGTGACCCCCCTATTGGGCCTGTTTTCTGAGAGTGAAAGGAGAGAATTTTCCCTCATTTCCCATATTTATAATATTTTTTTTTTTTTTTCCCCATTATTATTATTTTTAATATATGATTCATTGTTAGATTATTTGACATCTCAAATCCCTTTCTGTAAAATATCTTTGTCATTATTTATCATTAACCTTATTTTTCATATATTCAGTGATTTGTTGATTTTGCTGTCTCATATTGCTTGGCCCACGTTTGGGACTCATGGTCTGCATATGTTGGGATCTCTGTTGCTCTCTATGAGTCCCATTCATATACAGGAGTCTTGCCCCTTCTTTATTCAATTTATTTCATGTCACAATCAGAGGCCGATTCAACCTTTGGCGCTGGAGTGGATCTTTGGTCTTCTCTCCCTCCGGCACCAACTATGCTAGGGCATATGGACACCCAAGGGCGCGGCGGGGCTTTTTCACCCAGGTGGCGCCCGAATTGGGGTGGTTGTGAGCACGCAATCCCGCAAGGGATAGAAGCCCAAGGCGCCGTCTTTACATCTGCTCCTGCAATGGCTTTTCCCTTTCCCGCCCCCTTCTTGGGCGGAGAGCCTCCACAGCCCCATCTCCGCAGCTGTCCATCAAAGCTGACATTCATGCCAGCACTGGGGAATTGTGGGGATTGTAGTATGGAGGCCGACGCTGCGGACTCTACGCGTGCGCACTGGCCTCCCCCCTGTTTGTCCGCATCGAGCCGGTGACGTCAGACGCCGGCTCGATGGATGGAGGAAATAAAAGGCGGCGCTGTCGTTTTCACACATAGACTACAGACACTATACAGGCAGCGTATCCACGCCGGATCTCTTGGCTCAGGTATATACTAATACATTTTCTCAATAGGATTTTATGCTTACCATATGTCCCAATACTTCTATTCATTCTCTTTGCATTCGTTCTTAGGTTCAGTAGGCTCTGAGGGGCAGTAGTAAGCTGCACTCTGCAGCTTATAAAAGGCAGTCCAACGAATTGGCTAACCTGCCTTTGGCGATTCACTGCATATGTACAGCACTTTATTATCAAACAAACAATCCCTTGATTCTTCATTTCCTCTGCAGGTAAAATTATTTGAAACAATGTATCCACTTCTCTGTTATACATCGGTTCTATACAATATAAAATATATGCTTAATTTAGATAACTTAAAATTTTAAATTCAAAATTTACATGTACAGCTGGTTTCATTTAACCATAATGCTAATTTAAAGGTGCATTTCATAAACTATCAGAAATATTTATTCCCAAAAAGGAGACTTTTCAGCCCCGACCTTCTTATGTCATAAAGGACTTCTTTATCATTATTATAGTATAATTAAATATTAATATTTTTTTTTTAAACTGTTGTATTATTTTTGTAGCGTCCGCTTTCCTCCATCTGTGCCCTGCATTGGGCCTGGGAGGTCTTCAATTGATCCTACTCCAATTATTTCGCCATTTTTTTACCATACTTTGGAACGGCCTCTGTATTGCGTTGCCTATATTCCTCCATTTGGGTAAGCATTGCTCCTTATTGGCCCAAGCATACTGAGAACATCATGTATTATAAATTTTGTATAGCATTGATTTATGTATTTGTATATTTTATATGCACATATAAAAATTCTCTTTTTTTGTATGTTATTGCTAGCTGCACACTCCCCTGAAGAAGCACACAGCGAAACATGTCGGGAAGAAGTGCAACCAACTAACATTTTTAGGATCCCTTATACCTTGTAGCTATGAATGTGCAAATTTTGTACTATCCGTGTAGTCGTGTTTAATGTATTGATATAATATTTTTAATATATCTGAAATAAAATTCAATGAATTTTTATAAATATTTTGTTTTTTTTGTAAATTGTACCGCACAAAAATCCCCTGCTGCATTTTTCCCTCTTTCCTTCCCCTTTTCCCGAATATAGTATTTTCAAAATATTAGGGGATGAGGTACCTATAACATGAATGTGTCTCTGGGATAGTGTGGACCATCAATTTCTCTCACATATACTATATTGTCAAAAGTATTGGGACGCCTGCCTTTGCACACACATGAACTTTAATGGCATCCCAGTCTTGGCCCATAGGGTTCAATATCAAGTTGGCCCACCAATAAAACCAAAAACTTCTCTTGCAGTGGGGTCCCCCTTCCCTTGTTTATTCCTAGGGTGCCAGTAAAAAGAACCTTTACACTGTGCCGCTGCGCTTTGGCCACAGCACTGTGTACCTGTGGTTTTGTAAAGCCAAAGGCGAACGCTGATCCAGGTGATTGTAATCCAATAGATCAAATCAAAAAGCTCCGGCTCGCAACCAAAGTAAGAAGGAAAAAAATATGGCTGTATACCACCATAGATCCAATGTAGATTTATTCATGCCAATATGACTGCCACAAGACAGGACAACAGAAGAGGTTATGCGTTTCACATTTAACTAGTGCTTCTTCAAAACCAGCAGCACTAGTTGTGTGAAACACGTCACCTTTTCTGTTGTCCTTTGTTTTTGTGGCAGTTATGTTGTCATGAATAAATTTACATTGGATCTATGGTGGTGTGCAGCTGTATATTTTTTCCTACCTGTGGTTTTCGGTGTGGTTAGTTGTGCTTTGCCGTAGACTTCTATTATGTCCTGTAGTTTTGGTGCATTTTCTTAAAGCTCACCAAAAGGCCTGCATGCAGTCTGAAGCCACCCTTGGGCTCCTCACACTGAAATATACAAGTTAACCGCTTACTGGCCAGCTGCCATCATACTGTGGCAGGTTGACTCCCCTGCGTGAATCGCTGTAGCTGTACATCGGCAGCTTTAAGAGCTATAGGGGGCACGTTCATGATGCCGGAGCCAATGTGCGTGGCCAGCGTCCTTGATGTCCGCCAGCCACCCACAATCGCTCCACAGAGGGCAAGAATGGGGATCTGTATATGTAAACAGAGATTCATTCTTACAGGGGAGTAGAGAGCGATCTGCTGTTCCTAGTGATCAGGAACTCCTCCAGTCAGTACACTCCCCCCCCACAGTTAGAAACCCCTCCCTAGGGAACCCTTAACCCCTGTGCTCGCCCCCTAGGGTGGCTATTTTTTAGCTCTGATCGCTGTATGAATGTCACTGGTCCCCAAAAAAGTGTGTCCGATATGTCTGCCGAAATGTCGCAGTCCTGCTAAAAATCACAGATCACCATAAATCTGTCCCCTATTGCAATTTTTTTTTATTTTTATTTTTTTCCCAAAAATATGTAGAAGAATACATATTGGCCTAAACTGATGACATTTTTATTTCTTCAAATAGTTTTCCAGGGCAGCATCCAAGCAATAGGCTCCTCCTCCCTGAAAGAGGAAACACATTAGTCCACCATTATAAATTTCACAGTCTTACTTGCGTGCCTCGGTTGTTTGTGTCTCCTGCGGACCCAAAGGAGCTGCTAGTTGCAGGAGAGCCCCTGCCAGCATCCCATCCAGCCCAGCGGGCCTTGAAAGGGCGACCAGGAGCAGCAAATTTGAGCAAACTTGCTCTGCCTGAGATCTCACCCCTACAGAGGGGTCTGCAATCATCCCCACAAGCTGCAACAATGCACTGGCATTTCCCCCGTACCGTTTTACCATGCTGGTGGAGGAACCTGCTGCAGCTTCCATCTGGGATCTTTCTCAAGGTGTCAAGCAAGACACTGCAGTGTGGCAGAGGTAGTGGGTGCATTGATGCTTTACCCTCTGACCATAGGCTGTCGTGGAACGGGTAGGTGTTGCACAGCTTTCACTTTATCTTCACTTCTATGGGGTGAATAGTGTCCACGCCTGCCTGATTACCTCTGTTACTGCCACGATCTATGTCCTCCGCACCCCGCAGAGCAAGCCGAGGTGTACCAAGATGGTGCCGATGCCGGAAAAACACCACTTCCGGTCGCGGCCATTTTTCCAGAGTCTGGAGACTTCTAAGAGATAACAGAGTGGGGCACTTGCGGTGACCTCACTTCCGGGAGGTGGGAATTAAAAATAAATTGTATTATTTTAAAAAAAAAGTGTGTGTATGTATATATATATATATATATATATATATATACACAGCAGCAGAGTCCCCCTCCCTAATGGAAATCCAGGAAGGATGACACCAGCAGCATGTGCAGGTATATCCACCAAACTGCACAGGGTCAGCTGGGGGTGGGGCCAGAGCTTAAGCAGGAATCAGTTGAAAAAGGCTCCTCTAAGCAGAGGATTCTGGTGGCTGACCATGTCTGATGCTTCTCCACCCTGCGCTGCAGATCCTGCAAGCCGGGACAGCTCCAAGGTAAGCCAGAATACCCCAGGGTCACCTCTGTCTTAACCTCACTGCGAAACTGACTACTTACAGGCAGCTTTTAACTGCCTACTTCACAGGTACCTTTTTGTGCTTGATTTCAGGCAAGGACCCCAGAGAAAAAGAAAGTGAAAAGCAACCAAAGCATGTGCTTCGTGCAGCCATCGGTTTTCACCTGAAAGGGGTTTTTTCCCCAATGTCAAAAAATGGATAGACAAAATGGTGGCCAAAGAATAGCAAGGTTATCTGAAAGACCTGCTCAGCTCTTTCAAAAAAAGAATTAAAGAGCACTACACTTAGCAATTGAGAAGTTGGAAGTGCCAACAAGTGCCAGTCAGGCCAGTACCCTGTCAACTAAAGAAACACCTGTGCCGCTGGTAAACAGGGAACAGACCGAACGACAGGAACAAGAGGAGGATTCGGATGGACTTTGTTCTGACTCTGAGGAAGACCCGGCTTCAGAGGGCAACTTATTTCTCTCAGAAGAAATGGATAGCCTTCTAAAAGCTATAGCCAACACACTAGGTATTAAAGAACAAAAAGCCGCAGAGTTCACACTACGTGACAAGATGTATAAAGGGCTACAACCCAGGAAACCTAGAATATTTCCTGTACATCAAACTCTTAAAGATGGCGTCAAAAAAAAGAGTGGGAAGACCCAGAGAAAAAAAACTCTTCATTGCAGCTGCAGTCAAGCGCAGATATTTAATTGCAGAGACAGGCGCCAAAACCAAGAGTCACAAATAAATCTAACTTAGCCTTTGACAATGCGGGTACCTTAGGCAACCCCATGGATAACAAAATAGAAGCCCTTTTAAGGAAAGCCTGGGAAGCAGGGGTTGCCAACGTAAATCCAGCAATAGCTTCCACCTGCACAGCCCGAACCTTACTAATCTGGTTAACCCAGCTACAAGAACTACTGGAAAGTGACACGCCTAGGGAAGAATTAATAAAAACCATCCATACACTGACAGAGCGGCAGCTTTTCTAGCAGATGCCTCAGCTGAAACCGTCAGAATATCTTCACGGGCCACAGCACTATTCAACTCAGCCCGAAGAGCCCTGTGGCTGAAGTTTTGGGAAGGTGATTTCCCTTCGAAGAACAGACTGCGGAATTCCATTCACTGGAGACCTACTGTTCCGGCCTGGACTAGAAACGGTACTAGACAGGACCGCAGCAAAGAACAAGGGTTTTCCCCAAACCAAAAATAAGCAAGGGAAGGCGCCCATTCAGCAATTCAAAAAATTCAACAAGCCAGGAGCAAAGAAGCGCTGGGGACAACAAAACAAAAAAGGCAAGGGTGAATTCATCTTCAAGCCTCCTAACCCAAAGAACAAGAAACAATGACTGTCGTTAGGTGGGGGGCAGACTCGCAGTTTTTTCCCACCAATGGATGATGGCAACAAAAAACAAATTCATTGTATGCACCATAACGGATGGCTGCACGATAGAATTTTCCACCTGCCCCCCAACCCAGTACCTAGTAACCATGCTACCAAAGGACAAAGATCAGGCAAAAGGCCTTTCTAGAGTCCCTGGAGAATCTACTAGATCAGAAAGTGATTCACCATGTACCTCAAGAGGAACAAAGGGGGTTTTATTCCCATATCTTTGCAAAGAAAAAAACCGTCAGGCAAGCTAAGGCTCATACTGAACCTCAGCCCACTCAACAGAGGAATAAAATGCAAAAGATTCATAATGGAGTCTATTTAATCGATCAGAAACATCCTGCCACAGGAGACCTTTATGGTGACAGTAGACCTACAGGATGCCTACCTACATGTCCCCATAAAGGAGGATCATCAAAACTTACTGAGGTTTGCAATACAAGGGCCAGCAACCACTCTGCTCCTGCAATATACAGCTCTCCCTTTCAGCATCTCTTTGGCACCCAGAATCTTCTCAAAGATAATGGCAGAAGCGCTAAAAGGTCTAAGACAACAAGGCAATACGAATGAAATCTATACACCTTGGGGGAGAACCTCTGGGGGAATCTAGGATGGAAAAGGACCTGGGTGTCCTAGTAGATGATAGGCTCAGTAATGGCATGCAATGCCAAGCTGCTGCTAACAAAGAATATTGGTGTGCATTAAAAAGGGGATCAACTCCAGAGATTAAACAATTCTTCCGCTCTACAAGACTCTGGTCTGGTCGCACCTGGAGTATGCTGTCCAGTTCTGGGCACCAGTCCTCAGGAAGGATGTACTGGAAATGGAGCAAGTACAAAGAAGGGCAACAAAGCTAATGGAGGCTGGAGGATATTGGTTATGAGGAAAGGTTGCGAGCACTGAACTTATTCTCTCTGGAGAAGATACGCTTGAGAGGGGATATGATTTCAATATACAAATACCATACTGGTGACCCCACAATAGGGATAAAACTTTTTCGCAAAAGGGACTCGTGGCCACTTATTAAAATTAGAAGAAAATAGGTATAACCTTAAACTACATAGAGGGCTCTTTACTGTAAGAGCAGCAAGGATGTGGAATTCCCTTCCACAGTCGGTGGTCTCGGCGGGGGGATTGATATTTTCAAGAAACTATTAGAAAAGCACCCGAACGACCGCAACATACAGGGATATAGAATGTATTACTGACATGTAATCACACACAGGTTGGACTTGTGTCTTTTTTCAACCTCACCTATTACTATTACTACTACTACTACAATACAGGGGAGAGACGTAAACGTACAATCGGACAACGCCACAACAGTGGCATACCTAAGCAGGCAAGGAGGGATAAAGTCCCAAAGCTTGATAAGGCTGATGGAAATAATCCTGCTATTTCCCGAATCAAACAAGGTCAATATCAGGTATCCACCTAAAAGGAACAGACAGTACGCTGGCAGACTTCCTGAGCCGGAAGACCATAAAAGAGTGGTCACTGAACCAAACAACCTTCGCACAAATCACTCAAACGTGGGTGGTACCCAAGGTAGATCTGTTCGACTCCAAAGCAAACGCAAAATCGCCAACATTCTTCTCACTGGATCCCACAGATGGCAACAGCAGAGTAGATGCCTTCAACCAAAGCTGGGGATGGCAACTGTGTTAACCATTCCCTCCAACTGCCATAATACCAAGAGTGATTAAAAAAAAATAGACAGAGAGCAACGGTGATACCAATAGCACCACACTGGCCACAAAGGGCATGGTTCAGCCATTTGAAGAACCTCAGCATCCAACCTCAACTGACACTAACCGACCGGCCAGATCTCTTATCACAGGGCCCAGTCAACCATCCAAACCACAGAATCCTGAAGCTTTCAGCTTGGTTACTGAAAGGGTGAGGACTTCAGAACAAAGGGCTGTCAGACAAGGTGATCAATACCATCCTAGACAACAGGTAACCCATGACTAGGGCAATCTAACAAAGTGAGGAAAAAGTTTGGCTCCTGGAACAAAAACAAACTGATTCCCAACAGAGGGATAATCCCCAACAATTTGGGACTTCATCCAAGATGGAGTAGACAAAATCATCTGTGGCAAAAGTGGCAGCACTCTCCTCGTTCATGGACATCAGACTCGCAGAGGATCCACTGATAGAACGATTCATAATGTCACATAAAAGAGCTAGGGAGCTAAAATAAATAGAACCCCAACTTGGCACATTAGAGGGTTTCTCTCTCTTTCATGCGCACTGATGGAAGATAGCGCAGACAAAAACTTCACACTAAAAATGACACTTCTTGTGGCCCTAGTATCGCCCAGAAGAGTGAGCGAAATCCAGGCCCTGTCTATCATGGAACCATACTGCCTAATACATATAGACAAAATAATTCTCTTGCCATACCCGGCCTTTCTACCCAAGGTCTCTTTAACGTTCCATAGAAACCAAAATATCATCATCCCAAAATCATCCAAAACTATGGACAGCAAAAAATAGATACAACAAACTAGATGTAAGAAACACACTCATAACATACCTCGAAAGAACGAAGGATTGGCGAAGAAGTACCTCTTTTTGTCCTCTATGCAGGAGTTAACAAAGGGAAGCAAGCATCCAAGAATACCATCAGCAGATTGATAAGAATGGCCATACAGACGACCCATGAGGCACAAAACCTCACCCCTCCAGCCATGATCAGAGAGCACACAACCAGAGCCTGAGCAACCTCGGTCGCAGAGAAAGCAGGGGCAACTCCCCAGCAGAACTGCAGGGCAGCGACATGGTTGAGCTTTAGTACCTTCGCAAGTCACTATCGTATAGACCAGCTGTCTGCCCAAGACCAGGCATTTGGTCGCACGGTGCTCCAGTCTCTATCCCCACCCTAATTACTCGATACATCCTCTCGAATGCTGCCTTGGAAGACGATTCGAGAAAAGTTGGGTACCTGATAACTCTTTTTTTTTTCTAAGAAGTCTTCCAGGGCAGAATTCGTTCCCACCCTTAAAACGACAAATACCAGGTACAATGGGGGAGCTTTAAGCTTACTGAGATTTCCTTTGGTGCTTTAATACAAATGAGGCACGCAGGTAAGACTGGGAAATTTATAATGGTGGACTAATGTGTTTCCTGTTTCAGGGAGGATGAGCCTATCTCACGGATGCTTCCCTGGAAGACTTCTTAGAAAAAGCATTACCAGGTACCTATTTTTTTTTATGGATATCTATTATAGCAAAAAGTTAAAAAATATATATTTTGTTCAAAATTGTCAATTTTATTTTTTGTTTATAGCGCAAAAAATAAAAACTGCAGTGGTGATCATATGACACCAAAAGAAAGCTCTATTTGTGGGCAGAAAAAGGACATACATTTTGTTTGGGTACAACGTCGCACAACCGTGCAATTGTCAGTTAAAATGATGCAGGGCTGCATCGCAAAAATGGCCTAGTCATTAAGGGGGCAAATCCTTCCGCTCCTTAATTTGTTAAAGGAGAAGTTAGGTTGGGTTTCTCCTAAGGGTCACAAGAGTGCAATTTGTTTTGATCCAGAATTACATTGGGCAGACAGGTCAGTTAGGGGTCAGACATTAATGGAGGGTGGAATGGGGATAGATGGGGGGTGGGATATGGCAGGTGACAAGAAATTTCCCATGTCGCAAACAGCCATTGAAAACTATAGTGCAATTTGTACTACTAAAAATAATATGAAAAACACTAGAGCAAAATGTAATAATGCATTAAAGTGTTTGTACACCAATGCCAGAAGTCTACCAAGCAAAATAGGTGAGTTGGAAGCTGTGGTGCATGAGGAGAGCTATGATGTAATCGGTATTGCTGAAACTTGGCTTCAATCCTCACATGACTGGGCTATTAATATTCCTGGCTATGCACTCTTTCGGAGAGACAGGGTAAAAAGGAAAGGTGGCGGGGTCTGTCTCTATGTGAGAAGTGATCTCAAAGCAAGTATGAAAGAGGACCTGGTGAATGGAGAGTGTGATGAGTCTGAAGCATTATGGGTGGAACTGCATTTAGATGGGTGTAGTTCAAAGTTAATATTTGGAGTTTGTTATAGACCACCCAATGTGAATGAGGAGGTGGAGACTCAGCTCCTTGCACAGATGGAAAGGGCTGCAAGGGCTGGGACAGTGATAATAATGGAGGATTTTAACTACCCAGAAATTGACTGGAGTAATGGCACTGCTGGGACAGTTAAAGGGCAAAAAATGATAAACCTATTACAGGACAATTTTATGGTCCAGTTTGAGGCCCCAACTAGGAATGAAGCTCTGTTGGACCTGGTAATCTCAAACCATGCAGAGCTTATTACTAATGTCCAGATAACGGAAAACACCTGGGTAGCAGTGATCATAACATGATTTCCTTTGATGTTAGCGCTAAACAAGAAATACATACGGGTAAGATAAAAACACTTAACTTCAAGAGAGCAAATTTTCCAAGGATGAGAGCTACTCTCCAGGACTTAAACGGGGAGAGAATATTCGCTTCAATGGGCACAGAACAGAAATGGGAATTCTTCAAAAAGACTGTTTGGGACCTCACTGCAAAGTATATTCCCATGGGCAATACGTTTAAAAGGCTAAAAACAAAACCTATGTGGCTCACGGCCAAAGTTTAAAAAAGCTATAAACTATAAGAGAAGAGCTTTTAAAAAATATAAAAATGAAGGATCACTAGTGTCATTTAAATGTTACAAAGAATTTAACAGAATATGTAAAAAGGAAATCAAGGAGGCAAAAATTCAAAACGAACGACAGATTGCAAAAGATAGTAGGACAAACCCCAAAAAATTCTTCAAATATATTAATAGTAAAAAGGTCAAGTCTGAGCATGTAGGCCCTTTGCAAAATCATCTAGAGTTGGTGACTGGGGACAAAGAGAAGGCTAATTTATTAAACACTTTCTTCAGCTCTGTGTACACAAAAGAGCATGGGGGAGCGCATGTCCATAATGGGGGTGATAGTGACACAGCCCCAAATGATCCACAATGGCTCAAAAGTGATGTGGTCCAGAAATATTTAGACAGAATAAAGGTGGATAAAGCACCTGGCCCTGATGGCATCCACCCACGGATCCTAAAAGAATTGAGCTCTGTAATTTCAGAGCCATTGTATCTAATTTTTAGGGACTCATTAATGATGGGAATAGTCCCACTGGATTGGCGCAGGGCGAACGTGGTGCCTATATTTAAAAAGGGATCAAAGTGTTTAAAAGTAACTATAGACCTGTTAGCTTAACTTCTATAGCTGGGAAGATACTGGAGCGTTTAATAAAAAGACCACATCGACGAGTTCTTGCTGAACAAAAACACTTTAAGCAACAGACATGGATTCATGAAAGACAGAAGTTGTCAGACAAATCTGATTTCTTTTTATGAGGAGGTAAGTAAAACCTTGGACAGAGGGGTGGCGGTGGACGTGGTATACTTGGATTTTGCAAAAGCGTTCGATACAGTTCCCCACACACGGCTCATGTGTAAGGTAAAGTCTACAGGTTTGGAAATATCAGTTTGTAAATGGATAGAAAATTGGCTAAAAGACAGAATTCAGAGAGTAGTGGTTAATGATTCTTACTCTGAATGGTCTAAGGTTATCAGTGGTGTACCCCAAGGTTCAGTGCTGGGACCTTTACTTTTTAACATCTTTATAAATGATATTGGGTCTGGGATCAAAAGTAACATTTCTGTCTTTGCAGATGACACCAAGATATGCAGTGGAATAACGTCCTTACAGGATGTCTCCAATTTACAAGCCGACCTCAATACACTGTCTAATTGGGCGACTATGTGGCAGATGAGGTTTAATGTTGATAAATGTAAAGTTATGCACTTGGGGGCTAAAAAAATGCATGCATCATACATGCTAGGGGGAGTACAACTGGGGGAATCCATAGTGGAGAAGGATCTGGGGGTTTTGGTAGACCATTAGCTCAATAACAACATGCAATGCCAAGCTGCTGTTTCCAAAGCGAGCAAAGTCCTTTCTTGTATTAACCAGTTGCCGACCGCCGCACGCCGATGTACATCGGCAGAATGGCACGGGCAGGCATAAGGGCTTACATGTACGTCCCTTGCCTCCCGCGGGTCGGGGGCCCGATCGGGCCCCCGCCCGGTGCCTGCGGCGGTCGGTATTCGTTCGGGAGCGATCCCGGACGAGGGGACGGCCATTCATTCATGGCCACCCCCTCGCGATCGCTCCCGACGAATAGAAATCCCCGGTGACATCACTTCCTCTCCTGTAATGTAAACACAGGAGAGGAAGTGATGTATTCTCTCCTCCGTGTCGGTATTTTTCGTTCCGACACGGAGGAGAGCGGATCGGTGAGTTGCACCAACACTCTACACACACAGTAGAACATGCCAGGCACACTCACACCCCCCCTTTACCCCCCGATCACCCCCCCAATTACCCCTGCCCCCCAGTCACAGTGACACCAATGTCATTTTTTTTTTTTTTTTGCATTGGTGTCATTTGTGACTGTAATAACTGTTAGGGCAGTTAGGGTTAGCCCCCTTTAGTTCTAATGTACCCCCCTAACCCCCCCAATAAAGGTTTAACCCCGTGATCACCCCCCGTCGCCAGTGTCACTAAGGCTGGGTTCACATTGCAGCGGTTTATGAGAACGAATGTGATTCACACCGCACTGCAGTGCAAATCACATCCGATCTCTGTGCGATTCGAGTTCAGCCATTCACCGCACCCGCCGCACCCGCCACAAATTCGCACGGGACCCTTTTTTTGGCCCGCAGCAGAATCGGATCGCATGGGTGTTCACACCATGCGATCCGAGTTTGCAGATCGCACTGCGATATGCGAACTGATCTGGGGGTGTCAGTAACATTTCACTGACACTCCCAGCAGTTCGCATAGGGCAGTGTGAACTGCCGCCGGGAGGCATGCGATGCGGGAACCCGCCGCGCATTCGCGGCGTTTCCGCATCGCTCCAGTGTGAACCCAGCCTAATAAACGATAATTTTTCTGATCGCCGTATTAGTGTCACAGGTGACGCTAGTTAGGCAGGTAGGTATTTAGGTTCGCCGCAGCTTTTTATAGCGCCAGGGACCCCCATATACTACCGCATAAAGCCCCCTGATTGCCCCCTAGTTAACCCTTTCACCAGTGATCACCATATAACTGTTACAGGTGACGCTGGTTGGTTAGTTATTTTTTTATAGTTTCAGGGCACCCGCCATTTATTACCTAATAAAGGTTTAACCCCCTGATCACCCGGCGGGTGTCATTTGTGACTAATAACTGTTAGGGCAGTTAGGGTTAGCCCCCTTTAGTTCTAAGGTACCCCCCTAACCCCCCCAATAAAGGTTTAACCCCGTGATCACCCCCCGTCGCCAGTGTCACTAAGGCTGGGTTCACATTGCAGCGGTTTATGAGAACGGATGTGATTCGCACCGCACTGCAGTGCAAATCACATCCGATCTCTGTGCGATTCGAGTTCAGCTATACAGATAGTATGGCTGAATTCGTGTCGCACCCGCCGCAAACTCGCACGGGACCCTTTTTTTGGTCCGCAGCAGAATCGGATCGCATGGGTGTTCACACCATGCGATCCAAGTTTGCAGATCGCACTGCGATATGCGAACTGATCTGGGGGTGTCATTAACATTTCACTGACACTCCCAGCAGTTCGCATAGGGCAGTGTGAACTGCCACCGGGAGGCATGCGATGCGGGAACCCGCCGCGCATTCGTGGCGTTCCCGCATCGCTCCAGTGTGAACCCAGCCTAATAAGCAATCGTTTTTCTGATCGCTGTATTAGTGTCACAGGTGACGCTAGTTAGGCAGGTAGGTATTTAGGTTCGCCGCAGCTTTTTATAGCGCCAGGGACCCCCATATACTACCGCATAAAGCCCCCTGATTGCCCCCTAGTTAACCCTTTCACCAGTGATCACCATATAACTGTTACAGGTGACGCTGGTTGGTTAGTTATTTTTTTATAGTTTCAGGGCACCCGCCATTTATTACCTAGTCTCACTAGTGTACCCCTAAATTTAGGGGTGTCTACTTTCCAAAATGGGGTCATTTGGGGGGGGGTTTGTGCCATCTTGGCATTTTATGGCCTTCAAAACTGTAACGCCCTTAGAAAGCCTGAAGGCGGTGCTTGGTTTTCGGGGCCCCGTACGCGGCTAGGCTCCCAAAAAGTCCCACATATGTGGTATCCCCGTACTCAGGAGAAGCAGCAGAATTTATTTTGGGGTGTCATTTCACATATGCCCATGGCATGCATGAGCAATATATCATTTAGTGACAACTTTGTGAAAAAAAAAAAAAAAAAAAAAAAGTTTGTAATTTTCCCGCAACTTGTGGCAAAATATAAAATATTCCATGGACTCAACATGCCTCTCAGCAAATAGCTTGGGGTGTCTACTTTCTAAAATGGGGTCATTTGTGGGGGTTTTGTGCCATCTTGGCATTTTATGGCCTTCAAAACTGTAATAGGTAGTGAGAAGTGAACTCAAAAATTTACGCCCTTAGAAAGCCTGAAGGCGGTGCTTGGTTTTCGGGGCCCCGTACGCGGCTAGGCTCCCAAAAAGTCCCACATATGTGGTATCCCCGTACTCAGGAGAAGCAGCAGAATTTATTTTGGGGTGTCATTTCACATACGCCCATAGCATGTGTGAGCAATATATCATTTAGTGACAACTTTGTGTAAAAAAAAAAAAAAAATTTTTTTTTTGTCATTATTTAATCGCTTGAGGCAAAAAAATAAAATATTCAATGGGCTCAACATGCCTCTTATCAATTTCCTTAGGGGGTCTACTTTCCAAAATGGGGTCATTTGGGGGGGTTTTGTACTGCCCTGCCATTTTAGCACCTCAAGAAATGAGATAGGCAGTCGTAAACTAAAAGCTGCGTAAATTCCAGAAAACGTACCTTAGTTTGTAGATGTGACAACTTTTGCGCAAACCAATAAATATACAATTATTGACTTTTTTTTTACCAAAGACATGTGGCTGAATACATTTTGGCCTAAATGTATGACTAAAATTGAGTTTATTGGATTTTTCTAATAACAAAAATAGAAAATATCATTTTTTTTCAAAATTTGCGGTCTTTTTACGTTTATATCGCAAAAAATAAAAATCGCAGAGGCAATCAAATACCATCAAAAGAAAGCTCTATTTGTGGGAAGAAAAGGACGCAAATTTTGTTTGGGTACAACATTGCATGACCGCGCAATTACCAGTTAAAGCAGCGCAGTGCCAAAGTGTAAAAAGACCTCTGGTCATTTACCAGCAAAATGGTCCGGTCTGAAAGTGGTTAAGAGAGGTATGGACTCCAGAGAGAGAGAGGGATATAATTTTGCCCCTGTTCAAATCATTAGTAAGACCTCACCTGGAATATGCAGTTCAGTTTTGGGCACCAGTTCTCAAAAAGGATATCGGGGAACTGGAGAAAGTGCAGAGAAGGGCAACCAAACTGATAAGAGCCATGGAGGAGCTCAGCTATGAGGAGAGATTAGAGGAACTAAATTTATTCACTCTTGAGAAGAGGAGAATAAGGGGGATATGATCAACATGTTCAAATATATTAGGGGTCCATATAGTGAACTTGGTGTTGAGTTGTTCTCTGTACGGTCAACCCAGAGGACACAGGGGCACTCTTTACGTCTAGAGGAAAAGAGATTTCATCTTCAAGTATGGAAAGGTTTCTTCACAGTTAGAGCTGTGAAAATGTGGAATAGACTCCCGCCAGAGGTGGTTCTGGCCAGCTCAGTAGATTGCTTTAAGAAAGGCCTGGATACTTTCCTGATGGTACATAATATAACTAGGCACTAACATAGGTAAAGTTGATCCAGGGAAAATCCGATCGCCTCTTGGGGGATCAGGAAGGATTTTTTTGCTGTAGCAAATTGGAGCATGCTCTGCTGGGGTTTTTTTTCGCCTTCCTCTGGATCAATTGTGGGCATAAAATTGGTGTAATTGGATTGTACGATTATTTTTTATTTTATTTATTTGTTTTTAAGGTTGAACTGGATGGACTTGTGTCTTTTTTCAACCTGACTAACTATGTAACTATGTATGTAACTATGTAACATTTATGTCCTTTTTTTCTGCACAAATAGAGCATTCTTTTGGTGGTATTTGATCACCTCTGCGTTTTTTGTTTTTTTTATGCTATAAGCCAAAAAAAGAGCGACAATTAAAAAAAAAAATATATATATATATATATATATATATATATATATATATATATATATATTTTTTTTTTTTTTTTACTCTTTTTCTATAATGAATATCCCAAAAAAATGTAAAAAAAACTAATTTCTTAACCAGTTTAGGCCAATATGTATACTTCTACATATTTTGGTAAAACAAAATCGCAATAAGCGTATATTGATGGTTTGTGCAAAAGTTATAGCGTCTACAAAATAGGGAATAGATTTATTGCATTTTTATTTTTTTTTCAAATTTCTTTATTATTTTTCCATAAAATATGTTGCAACATATACTTTTTACTTCATCTATATTGCACTCTTGCAGGAGCTTCCACATAACTCTTATTTACAATACTTACATATCACAATAAAAACAGGAAAAGATAAAGAAAAATATCCACATTCTTCCCCTTTAGCCTCGTGTCATGGTGTGGTTTGTTGTATCCCTTTGTTTTCTTACCTACGTTTTGTTACTTTCTTCCTACATTTCCATATTTTCCTTTTTCAGTCATTTAATCCTTAGATTGGTCAGAGGCCCTTGTAGTCTCTTCTATCTAGCGTGACCAAACTCTTTGATATTTTCCTTGAATGTCCACTATTGCAGTATGTTTCTCTATACAAATGTAGGTTATCATTTACTAAATGCTTCCAAAAAGCTATTGAGGGAGCCTCTGTTTTTTTCCAATTTAATACTATCTTGCATAACAAAAACAATAGGCTTATTTGTTCTCTTGGCTATAGTAGCAGCAATATTATTCCCCATCAAACCCAAGATACAGGTTCCTACTTCCTTTGTCCAAAATATAGCAATATCGGGACAGGACCAGAATATATGGATATAATCTCCTGGAACATTGCCAAATGTGTAAATTTATCTCAAAGAGAGACCAATATCTGAAAAGGGAATCCCCATATCTCCTCCCAGTTCTTCTCCCCTATTTCCGGAACATCTCTTATCCAACATGCGTAAAGTTTACTCATATCCATCAGTGATACTTCTACCAAGTGGGTATATTATTTTATTTTTTATACTAGTAATGGCGCGGCGATCAGTGATTTTTAGCAGGACTGTGACATTGAGGAGGACAGATCAGACACCTAAAATTTTTGACCCATTTTTGGGAACCAGTGACATTATTACAGTAATCAACCCTTTCCCTGCCAGTGTCATTAGTACAATAACAGTGCATATTTTTAGCGTTAACATCAGGGGCGATCAATGGGTTAAAGTGATTGTAAGGGTTTGTTTGTTTTTAAATAACAAACATACTTCCCTCCACTGTGCACCTCGTCTTCTGGGGTCCCCCAACAGCTCTCGCGGTTCCTCCCCACATGAGATAACCCCCTAGGAGAAGTGCTTTCCCGAGGGGGTTACCTTGCGGGCACGCTCCTGAGTCCAGCATTCATTGTCCATAGACGCCAAATTTATGACTTGCCCCGGCGCCCGTGTCATTGGATTTGATTGACAGCAGCAGGAGCCAATGGCTGAGCTACTATCAATCTATCCAATCAAAAGCCAAGAACCCAGAGTAGAGAGAAAGCTCGCCTCCGCCGGGTCAAGTTCCAGAGCTCAGGTAAGAAAAATGGGGGGTTGGGATGCATTAGGGTGAATCAACACGAAGTGTTACAATCCCTTTTAATGTGTTCCCTCACTGTGTGTTCTAACTGTATGGGGGACTGTGGGACTGGGGAAACACACAAATCCATCTTCCTGCTTAGCAGAAAGACAGGATCTGTGTGATCTCCTGTCAGAACGAAGATTTGCCTTGTTTACACAGGCAGATCCCCCATCTGTCACTGTGGGGAACGATCGCCCACGCGCCCACAAAAGCGAGATTTCACACCGACGTACACCTATGGCGATTTGTGGGATCGTGCCACCTTGCCGCAGTATGATGACGTAGGCTGGTCGGCAAGGGGTTAATTAACTTAAAAAAATTAAACTGTCCGTTTCATTTTTCGGCCAAGAGCATCCTGAATTTTTCAGTTTCGGTCGAGAGTTTGCATTTCAGTGCACCACTAATTTAAACAGACTTTTAGCCAGCTACTACTGTTTTTGAATGCTGGCTGAATCTGATATTCTTGAGCTTAATGCTCATAAGCTATAATTAACAAATATTGTGCGTATGTGTTCTTCATGTACATTATGTGCATTGGTATGCACCCCAATGCACTTGTGTTGCAGCCCAGCATAACACACAGTAATACACTACAATGTGTTTTGGTGTGCTGCATCGCTAAAAATGGTGTGTCAGTTTATACAGTCAGGTCCATAAATATTGGGACATCAACATAATTCTAATCTTTTTGGCTCTATACACCACCACAATGGATTTGAAATGAAATAAACGAGTTGTGCTTTAACTGCAGAATTGCAGCTTTAATTTGAGGGTGTTTACATCCAAATCAGGTGAACGGTGTAGGAATTACAACAGTTTGTATATGTGCCAAGGGACCAAAAGCAATGGGACAGATTAACAATCATCCATCAAACTTTCACTTTTTAATGCTTGGTTGCAAATCCTTTTGCAGTCAATTACAGCCTGAAGTCTGGAACACATAGACATCAAAAGACGCTGGGTTTCATGCTCTGCCAGGCCCCTACTGAAACTGTCTTCAGTTGCTGCTGGTTCTTGAGGCATTTTCCCTTCAGTTTTGTCTTCAGCAATTGAAATGCATGCTCAAACTCTTTGGTTGCTTTCGCAGTATGCTTCGGGTCATTGTCCATCTGCAGTGTGAAGAGCTGACCAATGAGTTCTGAAGCATTTTGCTGAATATTGCCCGAAACACTTCAGACTTCATCTTGCTGCTTTTTTTTTTTTTTTTTTATAAATTCTTTTTATTAATTTTATGCAAAACATACAAAACAGTGGACGTGCCTGTGGCACATCCAGAGGCCAACGGCCAAAACTAACTAACAGCCACAACTAACTAGCCCAATCAGACCCCTCACCCCCCTCCCCCCCCCCAACCAAAAGTCACAGCTCGACCGGCACCCTTATATCATCACTTATAGATGTAATGCCTGAAACTTATGATAAGTTAATACAGTAACAGAATACCCGACAGAACATCCCCTCTCACATGCCTAAAGTATCAACAGTACACATCTGCAAATACCTCCCTTCAGTTCAGATTTCTCGTTTCTCCCAACCCGACCGCCCCCATGCTATACATTATCAACCCACAGTGGTGTTAGCATTAAGCCAGGAGTGCCAGACCTTATCAAATTTCTTCATACACCCTCTGGCCTCATAGGTACGCTTGTAATAAGGCAACATCATGTTTACTAGATTTTTCCAAAAGGAAACCGTCGGGGCCCTTGTTTTCTTCCAGTGTAAAAGAATGGACTTTCTACCATAGAACAAGAGGATACTCAGCATTGTGCGCATGGCCCGTGAGGGCACCACCTCATCAACCAGGCCAAACAGGCATACTCTAATAGTCTTAGGAATAGGTACTTGAATCAGTTCAAAGATGCACATAGTTATATCTTCCCAAAAACCCTGTACAAGTGTACAGTCCCAAAAAATATGGTGAGCATCCGCCGGGGAGTGAGAGCACCGCCAGCATTCTGAGGAGATGTTAGGAAAAATCTTACCCAATCGGGCCGGAGTATAATAGCTTCTGTGCAGAAATTTGAACTGGATCAGTCTGTCCCTAGCGGACACCAGATGTTGAAATGGCTGGACCCACAGATCATCCCAGTCCTCCACTTGGGCATCCGGAACCTCAGTTGCCCACCGCTCCCTACATTTTGCTACCGCCTGAGGCGTAATCTGAAACATTTCCCTATAGGTCACCGAAAGAGGTTTGGCCAAGTCCACCCCCATCAACAACCTCTCCAAAGCTGATGGTACAGACCCCACCCTCATCTCCCGAAACTGCGTTTGGAAGGCATGTCTAATCTGTAGAAACCGGAACAGGTAACTATTTGGCAGGTCGTGCCTAGTCTGCAATTGGGGGAAGGTCTGTAGCTCCCCATCTCTGGTAATATCCCCCACAGTCTTAATACCTGCCACCACCCATAACATGGGATCCGGGAGGTTATAAAAATGTGGTAAGGTCGGGTTCATCCACAAGGGAGTGGAAGGGGACACCCCCCTATAACTGGGACACGTTAATTTAACCGCTACCCCCCATGCTCTGATAGTAGCTTTCATGGACAGCGTTAAAGGTAGCTCCGATTTGGAACCCCTAAACAGGGCGAAGCGTAAACTGTCATATGCCCCCAGGTGAGCCGCCTCCAACACTGTGGCCGCATCCCCATCGTCAACCGTCAACCAACGGCGTGCAAATACCATCTGCCCGGCAAGATAATACTTGTGCCAGTCGGGTAGAGCCAGGCCTCCCCTCTCTCTGGGCTCCTGCAGAACTTTAATTCCCACTCTGGGAGTTCCAGGAGCCCAAAGAAACGATGAGATTATACTGTCCAGTTTGCGGAAATAGGACTTCGGGACCCAAACCGGTGCATGCCGAAGAAAATACAACACCACTGGGAGAAACTTCATCTTCAACAGACTAATCCGTCCCATCAAAGACAGCGGGAGTTTGATCCACGCCTGCGTCTTCTTCTTAAGTAGCTGTACCAGGGGCAGTAAATTCAGGGCCATATAGTCCTCTACCCTCGCTGTAACCTGCACACCCAAGTATTTGAGGGACTCAACCCACTGCAATACCAGCCCGGGGTCCGCCCCAGCCCTTGCCCCCGCATCAATGGGCAAAATTGAGGACTTCCCCCAGTTTACCTTTAGTCCGGAAAACTGAGCGAAACGGTCCATAATTCCCAAGGCCACTGTCAAAGATTCCCCCGGGTCATTTAGGAAAAGTAACATGTCGTCTGCGTACAATGCAAGAGTCTCGTCAATAGTCCCCACTCTAATAGGCCTAATTCTGCTCGAGGACCGCAAAGCGACAGCAAGCGGCTCCAGAGCCAGGGAAAACAGAAAGGGCGAGAGAGGACAACCCTGTCTCGTCCCCCTACCCACTGCAAAAAAATCAGACGTGGCCGAACCCAGTTTAATCGCCGCTTTCGGTTGGGCATATAACATTGCTATCCATCTTCGAAACTGCGGACCGAACCCCATGAGCTCCAACACCGAGTTCATGTACATCCAGTCCACAGAGTCGAAGGCCTTTTCAAAGTCTATGGAGACCACAACTCTGGACGCGCGTGCAGTCTGTTTAATCTGTAAATGGGTAAAAAGTCGTCGCAAATTAGTGTCCGTGGACTTACCCGGCATAAAGCCAGTTTGGTCAATATTAACTATCGAGGGAAGCACCGTGGCTAAACGTCTGGCCAGTATTTTGGTGAGAATTTTTAAGTCCATATTAAGTAGGGCAATCGGTCTGTAAGACGCACATTCCAAAGGGTCCTTTCCCGGCTTCAACAAGAGGACCATGTACGCCTCCATCATAGAGTCCGGGAGGGAGCCTTGCTCAAGACAATGACACAAAAGCGCATGAAGTCGGGGGGCCACCAGGTCCACATTAGCCTTGTAAAAGTCTGCTGGGAACCCATCAGGGCCAGGAGCCTTGCCCGGGGGGAATGCAAAAATCGCTGACTGTACCTCTGCAAGCGTTATTTTGGCCTCCAAAAGGTCACGGTCCTCATCGGAAAGTCTAGGAATAGGTAAATCATCCAAGAACGAGAGCAATGCTGACTGGTCATAAGAAGGAATGGGGGAGTATAATGCGGAATAAAATTTAACAAACTCCTGCATGATAGCCCCCGGTTCACTAATCAGTCCCCCACCCTTCTCCCGAAGAACCGGGACACAGGTGAGGGAGCCACGATCAGCCACCAGCATTGCCAATAGTTTCCCATTTTTGTCGCCCTCCGCAAAGACCGTCTGGGCCTGTTTAACTGAGTCTGCACGTGATTGATTCGTGAAATGCAGCGAGAGCGTGCGCCTCGCCTCCAACAGGGCCTCGTATGTTGCACCTGACGGAGAGTCCGCATGCGCCCTGGCTTCCTGATTAACATGTTGCAATAAGTCATCTACCTCTTTCCCATCAGTCACCCTGGCCATCTTAATAGCCGAAATAAAGTGTCCCCGTGTCACCACCTTAAACGCATCCCATACCACCCTGGGATCAGCCGACTCAGCGTTTATAGACCAATATGTTTGCATCTCTCCTGTTACCTGATCCTGGACCAAGTCATTTTGAATCCAGCCTGGGGAGAGCCTCCAACCCCCTCTCCTCCCCCCCGATGAAAATGTCAGGGTAACTTCAAGTGGATTATGGTCAGTCAGTCCCCCCGCTTGGTAAGTCACCCCAGTTACATATTGCAGCAACAACTTGTTCCCAAACGCTAAATCAATTCTCGCCGCCGACTGATGAGTCGTCGACACATGCGAGTACCCCTTCTCCAGCGGATGCTTCCACCTCCACAGCTCCACCAGTTCCGCCACGGAGCACCAACCAAGTAGATCAGCCGAAACCCCCCTGCGCGGGTTGGAGGTATCCAAGGCCGCATCAAGAACGGCATTGAAGTCCCCCAACCACAACACAGGAAGGTGAGCATACGGTGCGAGCTTGGTCAGGAGATCATACAACACCCTGACCTGAAAAGGTGGCGGGACATACACATTAATCAATACCATTTGCTTGTGAAAGATATCCAGAACCACAGCCACAAATCTGCCTCCTGGGTCAGAGATAACTTGATGGATTTTATAAGAAACAGTTCTAGAAATCAAGATCGAAACACCTCTAGCAAAGGTGGAGTACGTTGAGTGCAAGGCCCTCTGTATCCAAGGTTTGCGCAGAGCCAAGACCCTGCTACCATCAAGATGGGTCTCCTGCAGGAGGATGATGTGTGGCTTGGACAGCTTAAGAAATTTAAACACAGCAGCCCTCTTAACCCTATGTCCCAGCCCTCGGACGTTCCATGAAACAATTTTTACATCATCCGCCATTAAGCATGTAGACCATACATATATCAAGGCATCTGTCTAAAGGTAGGATAAGTGCATTCCAGACATAAAATACATAAAGTTTGCAGCGATACCTGCTAGGAAATTTCCCCAATCAAGCTGTGACTTCCCGAAAACCCACCCCTGCCTGTATACCAGTAACAACCCCAACCAGTCCGGTATTTAGCTTTGTCCCTAACCCCATAAACACCACAAAGAAAACAGTTGTGGTCATGGCACTGCCATGCCGCAGTGATCGGTAGTCCTGCAGTACTAAAGTCAGTCCTCTTCTACTCCACTTTAACGCTCCAACTCACATAAGAGCCATGTAGTAGGGTAAAATGGGCCTCCGGTCCAGCACACAAACAGGTACCACCCTTCCAAGTAAGCCCCTTGGCAGGGGCATGATACACAAGCCACCCCCACCCCCTTCTCACAGCCAAAACAAATGGACCCACATCCTCCAGAATTTCCCCAAGGCAAAATAAGGAAGACAAACTAAGCCAGTCCAGACTGCAAAATAGCAAAAAAAGGGAAAAACAAAATGAAAAATGTAAAAGTGTAAAAATGCAAAAATGCAAAAATGCAACTGTGTGGATAATGTCCCCAGGAGCAAACTTCAACAGCATTTCCCCCCCACAGGTTCAAAAATCACAAATGAAGTAGGCCCAGTGGTCTAAGACTGAACGCCAATAATAAAAAGGAGGAACAGAAAAGGGGGAAAAGTAAGCACAGACGGGTCATGTTGAATGTGAGCACCTCAATAAAAAACACCTCCCAGTTCTCCAGAGGAACAGCGTCAGGACATAGTATCACCGAGGAAAAGCCTTCTCACCAACCGAAGAAACACGCACTCACAGTTCCTTGTCCATCCAGTCACTGGCCTCCTCAGGATGTTCGAAGAACTTAACAGCTCCCTTATGTTGCACCCGTAGCCTGCTGGGATAGAGCATACTATACTTTATCTCTTTATCACGCAGTCG
Source organism: Lithobates pipiens (assembly GCF_037356315.1). Taxonomy (NCBI): domain Eukaryota; kingdom Metazoa; phylum Chordata; class Amphibia; order Anura; family Ranidae; genus Lithobates; species Lithobates pipiens. Next base: position 40,040,952 of record NW_027507790.1, on the reverse strand, counting down.
GCGGCGCACCTCGGTAAACGATCTCCTCTTCTGCTGCGTGGCTGCAGAGAAATCCGGAAAGAGCATTATCTTATCATTACCATGGCGCAGCTCCGGGACCTTCCGGGCTCGGGTCAGGATCAGATCCCGGTCACGGAAGTTTAAAAACCGGACCAGGAACGGTCGAGGGAAAGCTCCCGGTGGACGGTGGCCCGTCGGGACTCTGTGCGCCCGTTCCACCACGTATGTAGGCGACACTTCAGTAATAGACAGCAGTTGTTTAAAGAATTGTTCTGCAAAGTGAGCAGGCTGGTCACCTTCAGTGCCCTCCGGCAGTCCCACCACTCGGAGATTATTGCGCCTTTGACGATCCTCAGCGTCTATAGCCTTATGTTGCAACGCTTTGACCTGCTCCCTGAGCTCCGCCAGCTGAGCCCCATAACCGTGAGACGTGTCCTCCACCTCCGACACCCTCGATTCCACCGTGGTTAGGCGACCCCGTATCTTGTCCAGGTCATGTCTGATTAAATTACATTCAGAGGAGAGGTGGTCTATGCGACCCACAAGTTCTGCTTTGCTTGCACTGATGGCTTCTAATATAGGTCTGGTAATGGCATCAGTGTCCACCGCAGATGCTGCAACTGATAAGGGTTCAGCTCCTTCTTTCTCCCTCGGTTGCGCCATCTCCCCCTCTGTGTGCTCTGCACGCTGTGAGGTGGAGGAAGAAGACAAGATGGCGGGGGCGGGGCTTAGCTCCGTGCTTCCCGCGGAGTGCGAATGGCGCTGGTCCCTGCGGGCTCTAGCTCCCTTTCGGGCGGCGGAAGATGGCATCCCCAGCTGCAGCTCACCTTCCCCCAGCGGATGCCGGTATTCGGCGGCGGATAGCGGCTCAAAATCGGGCGGATTATGATCCGGAGGTGCGGAGCTGTGGAGACACGCTGCTGCCTCGATCACATCCGGCCGGAAGTCCCATCTTGCTGCTTTTGTTAGCAGTCACATTATCAATAAATACAAGAGAACCAGTTACATTGGCAGCCATACATGCCACACCATGACACTACCACCACCATGCTTCACTGATGAAGTGTTATGCTTTGGATCATGAGAAGTTCCTTTCCTTCTCCATACTCTTCTCTTCCCATCACATAGGATGTTGTTCCAGAATTATGAAGGCTTTTTTAGATGATGTTTGGCAAACTCTAATCTGACCTTCCTATTTTTTTGGCTCACCAATGGTTTACATCTTGTGGTGAACCCTCTGTATTCACTCTGGTGAAGTATTCTCTTGATTGTTGAGTTTGACGCACATACACCTACCTCCGGCAGAGTGTTCTTGATCTGGCCAACTGTTGTGAAGGGTGTTTTCTTCACCAGGGAAAGAATTCTTCGGTCATCCACCACAGTTGTTTTCCGTGCTCCCCAGTACCTTTTTTCTTTTTAAGGATGTTCCAAACAGTTGATTTGGCCGCACCTAATGTTTTTGCTATCTCTCTGATGGGCTCGTTTTGTTTTTTTCTGGCTTGTTTCACTGATAGTGACAGCTCTTTGGATCTCATATTGAGAGTTGACAGCAACAGATTGCAAATGCAAATAGCACACTTGAAATTAACTCTGGACCTTTTATCTTCTCCTTGTAAATGGGATAATGAGGGAATAACACACACCTGGCCACGGAACAGCTGAGCAGCCAATTGTCCCATTACTTTTGGTCCAGTAAAAAGTGGGAGGCACATATACAAACTGTTGTAATTCCTACACCGTTCACATGATTTGGATGTAAATACCCTCAAATTAAAGCTGAAAGTCTGTAGTTAAAGCACAACTTGTTTGCTTCATTTATAATCCATTGTGGTGGTGGATAGAGCCCAAAAGATTAGAATTGTGTCGATGTCCCAATACCAGCACCGTGATAGAGAGCACTGACACCAGCACCGAGATAAGAGCACTGACACCAGCACCGAGATAGAGAGCACTGACACCACACCAGCACCGTGATAGAGAGCACTGACACCAGCTCCGTGATATATAATATGCTGTCTATATTTGAAAGAAAGTATATTATACGTGTACAACCCTATATACTGTACACCTATACCAGTCCTTAAAAGGGCCTTTGTGGACCTAGTAGCTAGTGATTTGCAGACTGTCCCTGCTCGCTTATTGCGATTTTTTTTTTTAAACCAAAAATGTGTAGAAGAATATGTATCAGCCTAAACTGAGGACGTTTTTTTTATATATATATATATATATATATATATTTTTTGGGGATATTTATTATAGCAAAAAGTAAAAAATTATGTGTTTTTTTTGAAAATTGTCCCCATTTTTTATTTATAGCGCAAAAAATAAAAACTGCAGAGGTGATCAAATACAACCAAAAGAAAGCTATATTTGTGGGGAAAAAAGGACATCAATTTTGTTTGGGAACCACTTCACACGACCACGCAATTGTCAGTTAAAGCGACGCAGTGCCGAATCGCAAAAAGTGCTCTGGTCAGGAAGGGGGTAAATTCTTCTGGGGCTGAAGTGGTTAATGCATGTTAACGCATAGCATAATACACGTAAATGCACAAAATTGTACAGGTGTAAATCTATCTTTTAGTGAGTCCCTGGTCCTGGAACAAGTATGCAAATTATGAGTGCCGATGCTAAGGGCCTAATTTTTTCAGGTGAGGCATGCACTAAGTCGTTAAAGTGTGCTAAAAAAATACGTTTCATGAGAACAAGTGGTGGGGGAATTCTTTCAATGGGCACACATGTTACCAATGGCAACTGTTTAACATGCTAATTCCCCTAAATTTGGTGTGATTTTCTATCATTTCCTGCTATGTTTCCAGGACATAAGGGAAGAAAAATCCTCCCAGTAGAACAGACAAAAAGAAAACAGTAGAGAATTTATTCTCTACTCAATCCAAAGCAAAAATTATAAAGACAAGGTTAGCACTTTTAAAACCAAGTCGGCAATGGCACTATTCGTATATGGAAATTACCATTTTTAATACATTCATTATACAAATGTCAGAATCCAATACATAAATGATAAAGTCTCATGTATTTTGCTTCCATTCTATTTCATATTAACTAAATTTTGTAATTTTTACCATTCATTTAGCCTTACAACTAGGAGCAATGCAAACATGATTGCAATATGTTTTGAAGTAGAAGTTTGCAAGCCAAATTATTCCAGCTGTACATCAATGGATTAAGCATACAAATTTCTTCTGTCTGCACAAATGTCCGTATTACAGAAATCCAAGATACCTGAAAAAATAAATTTTGAATTGTTAGAATTTATCATAAGGCAAGAGAAAAACAAAATGGAAAACTGTATCAAATACCGTAATTTTGCTTTCCTGATATCAATCCATGGCAGCATACATGTGATATGGCTCCGCCCCTATATGCACCCACAGAACCTGTTTAAATTTATAAAAGGAAAGCTGGAGAAACCCCCCCCCCCCCCATTCTCCATAAAAATAACAAGATTAAAAAAAGGGAGGGTTCATATGCTGCTGTAGAATGGCATCAGAAAAGGAAAATTCCAGTAAGTATTCGATCCAATTTTCAGTTTTTCCTGATGCCAGCATGGCAGAATACATTTGATAAATAACAAGCTATACATTTTGAGTCGTTCCTGTTTAATCAGACTATTACAATGGACATGGAAGCTTAGACTGTTGTTCCATCGACGTACGAGCCCCTAGATCTTCTCTGTAGCAGCTGAGGTAGGTGCACTGCGGCAACCAGACTGCTGCTTTGCAGATGTCTCCATTTTGCATGCACTGCCCTGCACGTAAAAGTGGACCTAGCTATTACCACACTGTAAGTTTCTGGATGATGTTGACACTTCAAGATGACAAGGTTTTACTGTAGCTTCCTCCTCTGAACTTGACTGATGGAAACACAAACAGCCACCTTTTATTATGTTTGTCGCATACAGATAAAAAAAACAAAAACAAACAAACAAACAGCCTTCAGGTGGATTTTAATTAGGAACACACCCATTTTTCCTGGCGAGAGCTAAAATGGCTGAAATTTAAACCCTTATGAAACTAGGCTGAGCCCCAAATCCAGATCTGTGTGAAGAAATGATAGCAACTGGGCATCCTCCTGGTTGTGAGGATCAAAATTCTGCTCAGCTGTGAAGACTGTGAACTTGTTCCAGACTTCAAAGTAAATAGCATTTGTTGATGTATTTTCAGGAACCTTGCCAGGATTAAACTACTTCCACGGGATTGCCCAAGCCCTCCAATCCTTTTCTCTCAATTTCCAGTCCATTCTTGGACAGGTGTTGTGGAAACACTGGTAGCTGTGCTTGGCCTGGACTAGGTTCCATGGCTAGGGTAAACCCAAGGCCTGCGTGCCTATCTAAATGTTTGCTATCACAGTGAGACCCTCAGACAACAGTCTCCCCTGGAACTTTATGACCAAATGCAGTAGAGGAAAGGCATCTTCTAAGTGACTACTACTTGGGTGAGTGAGAGCGTCAACTTTTTCCACCATGGGTGAGGGTAGCAAAAGAGGCACCTTGTCAATGGATTGTGATGCAAACAGGCTCAGCTGAAGGAGGCCTTATACTTGAGTGATATGGGCAAGATCTTCCAATTAAAGACCCATTCTTTGGGAACCAAAATATCAAGTCTCTGGTGGGAGGCCGGGTTGCTGAGAGGGCACCCCTTGTGGCTGAGTGCAGCGTACCCCTGGGAGTGAGACAGGGAATACGGTGCCCAAAGGTGCATGGGTTGCCGGATACGGTTGCTGGGCTGCGCAGGTAAGGCAACCGTGTGTAGACCGGTTCCAATGGAGCAACCAGGAGCAGGTTCAAGCCAGGCCAGGGGTCATACACAGCAGGTCCAATCCGGTACGAGGTTCAGCAGGATGAATCAGGAGCAGAGTTGGAAGCCGGGCCAAGGGTCAACACCATGCAGACAAATGGAGATACAGGAGGTGCAGGCATGTGCATAGTCAGGTCCAAGCCAGGGGTCGGTGCAGGCGGATAGCAAGGAGAGTCAGGCAAGCCAAGTAGTCACGTGAACCAGGTAATCAGATGTAGGCAGCAAGTACAGGGAACACAGCAGCTGACGATAATCCAGCAACCTGCCAATAGTTTGCAGCAGGCTTAAATAGACCAGCAGGTGCCAACTACTGTTACCGTGTGCACATCGGCATGTGCCCGGTGTTGTTGCGCACCTGCACCCGAGAATTCGCCCAACGCGACCGTAATGGTTCCTGGCAGGATTACCAGTTCTGCAATTGCTTCCCTGACATTGCCCCCCCAAGGGGCAGCCTCCGGATGCCCAATCGGGGCCCATCTCTCGGGATAGTGGACATGGAACCTCTGTGAATGAATGAATGACTTGTATAGCACTACCTATGCGAACTGAATCGCCTCAGGGTGCTTTCTTGCCACTGGTGTCCATCTGCAGCTTTTATGCGGTCCTTTAACCTGTAGGGTCCCGACACAGTTACAACACATACAACATTGACATACACATACACATATTCTGGCCAATTTTTTTGGACAGGGTCTAATTAACCTACCAGCATGTCTTTGGAGTGTGTGAGGAAACCGGAGTTCCCAGAGGAAACCCAAGTGCCCGGAGGAAACCCATGCAGGCACAGGGAGAACATGCAAACTCCAGGCAGATAGTGTCATGGTGGGGATTTGAACTAGCAACCCTATTGCTGCTAGGTGAAAGAGCTAACCACTACAACACTGTGCTGCCCACCTACCTCTCCGCCGACAGTCCACGGTAGCTTCCACTTCGTATTCTGTTTCGTCTCCCACAGAGACCGGAGGTGGTGGAACTTCTTCTCTTCCTGGAAAAGGACTAGAGACAACAGGTTTAAGCAAAGAGACATGAAAAACGGTGTATCTTATAGGAACTTGGCAACGTTAGTTCAAATGCCACGGGGTTAATTTCCCATTTAATTGTAAATGGCCTGATAAACCCAGGTCCCAGTTGCCGGGAGGGACAAGGAAGCTTCAAATTTGCAGAAGAGAGCCATACCCTATCTCCAACTTTAAACACAGGATTCCTCCTTCTCTTATCGTACTGTTTTTTGTAATCTTCTTGGGCCTTTTGCATAGTCACCTGGAGGGTCTGATAGTTGGCCTGGATAGCGTTTCACCCTGTCCTGAACCGCTGGGACTGAAGCTTCCAGAATGACGTTGGGCAGGAATGAAGGATGGAACCCGTAATTAGCCCAAAAGGGAGACTGGTTGGTGGTTGCATGGATTGAGTTATTATAAGCGAACTCCGCACATGGGAGTAAGGAGCACCAGTCATCCTGGGAAAAAGCAGAAGCAGCGTAAGTATTGTTCTAAAGTTTGGTTAGTTCTTTTTCGATTTGACCATTACTTTGGGGATGGTAAGCGGAGGATAAATGTATCTGAATTGACAGCATTTTGCAGAGCTCCTTTCAGAATCTGGAGGTAAATTGTTCCCCTCTATCAGATACAATGCTATTGGGTAAGCCGTGCAGTCTGATTATTTCTTTTATAAAAGTCTTTGCCGTTTCAGCGGCAGATGGTGTACCCCTCATGGGCAAAAAGTGGGCCATTTTGGAGAGCCGATCCACGACAAACCAGAATAGCTGTAGACTCTTCAGAGGGAGGTAACTCTACAATAAAGTCCATTGAAATTTCTTTCCATGGTTGCTCTGGTACTGGCAAGGGATGTAGTAGACCCCAAGATTTCATGTTGGACCCTTTGTTCTGCTGACAGATGGTGCAATAATTTACATATTTTCTACAGTTGGACTTCAGAGACGGCCACCAAAAGGATCGTTGGACCAGCTCCATTGTTTTCTGTACCCCGAAATGGCCAGCAAGCTTATGGTCGTGCAAGGTCCTCAGGACCTGGATCCTGGTTTGTTGAGGGACAAAGATCTTATCCTGGTAGAGAAGGAAGCCGTCCATGTTTCTTAGGGAGGATGCTTCTGGTTCTGAGCAGTGGGAAGAGGCTTGTCTGAGTGAAGAACTCAGATCGGATTGGATCATCAGAAAGTTCTGTGGGGACAGAATGGTGCTGGGAGTCACCACTTCAGGAGTGTCAGAGAACATACGGGACAGAGCATCGGCCTTCCCATTCTTGGATCCAGGGTCGGAAAGTAATGTGGAAATTGAATCGGGCAAAGAATAGAGCCCATCGAGCCTGCCTAGGTCTTAGGCGCTTTGTGTTGCGGAGGTACTCTAAGTTATGGTGATCTGTGTAAATCATTATGGGGTAAGAGGCCCCTTCAAGGAGATATCTCCACTCCTCTAATGCAGTCTTAATGGCCAAGAGTTCTCGATCACCCACATCGTAGTTCCTTTCGGATTGGCTCATTTTCCGTGAAGAGAAGGCCACGGGATGCAGTAGCAATTTAGGCCCCTGGCATTGAGAATGAACTGCTTGAGTGGCTACCTCGGAGGCGTCGACCTCCAGGATGAAAGGCAGAGCGGGATCCAGGTGTCGCAGAATTGGGGCTGAAGTAAATAGAGACTTCAGCTTGTCGAAGGAAGACTGGACTTCAGGAGACCACAAGAATCGAGCATGTAAACGGATGATTTGGGTTATAGGTGAAATAATCAAAGAGAAGTTCTTAATAAACCTTCTATAAAAGTTTGCGAAGCCCACAAATCTCTGTACCCCTTTTTTTCAGATGACGTTGGCCAATCTAGGATTGCCTGCACTTTCTGCGGGTCCATGGCTGCATTGCTTGTGGAGATAATTTAGTCCCAGAAATTGTATGGACGTCTTCTCTAAGTCACACTTCTCTGCTTTCACGTAGAGCCTGTGTTTTCTCAGTGTGAATAGTACTGTCTTTACGCGAGTCAGATGAAGCTCCAGGGTAGTTGAAAATATGAGGATATCATCCAGATAGATGATGACAAAGAAATCGAAGTATTCACGGAAAATGTCAATTACAAAATGTTGAAACGTGGCTGGGGCATTGCAGAGCCCAAAGGGCATTACCAAATATTCAAAATGTTCAAAGCGTGTTCTGAACGCGGTCTTCCATTCATCACTCTTTCGGATGCGAACAAGATTGTAGGCCCCCTGTAGGTCAAGTTTAGTGGATATCCGGGCAGTACGAAATCTCTGGAAGAGCTCTGGAACATGTGGGAGAGGGTACCGTTTTTTTACGGTAATCTTGTTAAATTCCCTGTATTGCACACATGGCCTGAGGGCCTAATGAAGCATTTTTTTAGGTTTTCATCAATATATTGACGTATCGCTCCTAATTCTGTCTTAGAAAGGGGGAATATACGTCCAAAGGGAACTTCGGCCCCAGGAAGTAATTCAATTGGACAAAAAAAACAAAAATACTCAAGCGCAAAAATGGATATTGAGTGCAAAATTATAAAAGAAAACAGCTGCAAACACTCCAAACAGGCCAGCCAACCAAAAAATAGTAATAATTATTGTAATATCGTAAGTCCTATGTGGGGGCAGAACATCAGCTTTTTTCTTATCAAAGACGTCCAAAAATTCATGACAGGCTGGAGGCACATTTAGATAATTGGCCGGTACAGGTTGGACTGACAGACAACCGGAGATATCCTTGTGGCTGGAAGCAAGGCAATGCTGCGAGCAGTAAGGAGAGGTGAACAAAATTTCTCTTTTGATCCAGTTGATCTGAGGGTTGTGTGCTTGGAGCCAGGGAGTACCAAGGATAACTGGACACATGGGGGAACTCAGGACATCAAAACGGATGAACTACTGATGGCCATCAGGAGTGGTAACAAAGAGGAGCAGTCTCTAGGGTAACGGGGCCAGAACTAGGCAAAGTACCATTGGCCAGGAGAACTTCCAACCTGCGTTTCTTCGGTATCAGGGGTACACCAAGTTCTTTGGCCAGGTTTATGTCCAAGAAGCAGCTGCATGCCCCGGAATCCACTATGGCTTGCAGAGGGACACTCGGTGCTGCCAACTGCAGCATAACGGGAAGGACAAGCTGAGAGGAGGAAGTTCCGGAAACCTGGAAGTATGTTGGAGTGTACTTAGATAGCTTTCAGGGCCTAATGTGACAGCTACAAAGGAAGTGTCCATCTCCTCCGCAGTAAAGGCATAAGTTAGCCTGACGCCGACGTTGTTTCTCCTCAGGGGTCAATGCGGCTCACTTCCTGCTAATGGACATAGCCCCAGTCTCTGGAGTAAACATACCGAAAGTCTGTGACCGTTCGGCTTGGCGCTCCCGTAAACATCTGCCCAGCTGGATGGCTCATTGGATAAGATCCTCAAGGGTGGTAGGGATACCACTTCTAGCCAGTTCGTCGTTGAGGGATTCAGAAAGTCCTAACTGGAACTGGTGTTTTAAAGCAGCCTCATTCCAGCCTTATCCATGGACCACTGGCGAAAGTCTATGGTGTAGTCCTCCACCGGCCGATGTCCCTACCGGAGAGAATGTAAAGCAGCCTCAGTGGTGGCGGTGAGCTGGGAGTCTTTGTAGAGCTGTGACAAGGCTGCAAAGAAAGTGTCCACTGTGTAGATAGCTGGGTCTTTACGTTCCCATAAACTGTGGGTCCTAGCCTGGGGGTCACCTGAGAGCAGGGAAATAAGGAATCCAACTTTAATAGTTTCAGTGGAAAAAGTCCGGGGCTGCAAAGCCAGATACAGCAGACAAGCATTCCGAAAGAATCTGAACTTTAATCGATCCTCAGTGAATCGCTTGGGAGTAGGTACTCGTGGCTCCGGAGGTCGGATCAGCACCATAGAAGTAGTCGGCTCCATTAGTAGCTTTAATCTACCCTCTAAATGCAGGTATTCTTCCTGTAGTTTTTGGACTATTTGAGTGAGGGTGGAAGCTTGTTGGCACAAAGTCTCTACAGGGGACACTCCTCTGCTGGCCTCGGTCATGGCTGGATTATACTATCAAGTCTCTGGTGGGAGGCCGGGTTGCTGAGAGGGTGCCCCTTGCGGCTGAGTGCAGCGTACCCCTGGGACTGAGACAGGCAATATGGTGCCCAAAGGTGCACGGGTTGCCGGATATGGTTACTGAGTCGCTGGGCTGCTGGGGTGCGCAGGAAAGCAGGTTGGGCACCCGCACATGGACGGGTTCCAATGGAGCAACCAGGAGCAAGGTCAAGCCAGGCCAGGGGTCATACACAGCAGGTCCAATCCGAGGTACAGCAGGATGAATCAAGAGCAGAGTTGGAAGCCAGGCCAAGGGTCAACACCGTGTGGACAAATGGAGATACAGGAGGTGCAGGCATGTGCGTAGTCGGGTCCAAGCCAGGGGTCAGTGCAGGCGGATAGGAAGGAGAGTCAGGCAAGCCAAGTAGTCACGGGAACCAGGTAATCAGATGCAGGCAGCGGGTACAGGGAACAAGGGAGCTGACGATAATCCAGCAACCTGCCAATAGTTTGCAGCAGGCTTAAATAGACCAACAGGCGCCAACTACCGTTGACGCACGCCCATGTGCACTGGTGTATCTACGTGTGCCTGCTGTTGTCGTGCACCTGCATGCACGCATTCACCCGGGAATTCGCCTGACGTAACCGTAATGGTTCCTGGCAGGATCGCCAGTTCTGCGATTGCTTCCCTGACACAAAACCTGGTGAGGCAGCCCCTTTTAGCATCCTGCCCTTGCACAACCTTCCATCCGCTCTTGAAGTTTTCAATTCTGACAAAAGGATATTTATCCTGGAATGTAGAGTGGGCCAAACTAGCAGAGAGAACTCTAACCTCTTGTATTAGTGCTTAGCATTGGGATGTACATGTAACTTTTAATTGTGACCAATAAAGAGTGTTTGACATTTCAAGGATGTGTGCCACTCTGTGAAACTTAAAGTGATTGTAAAGTCTTGTTGTTTTGTTTTTTTATAAAAATAAGAAACATGTTATACTTACCTGCTCGATTGCAGTGTATTTGCAGAGAGCAGCACGGATCCTCTTCTTCTCGGGTCCCTCTTCTGTGCTCCTGGCCCTTCCCTCCTGCCAAGTGCCCCCACAGCAAGCAGCTTGCTATGGGGGCACCCAAGCCGAGCTGCAGCTCCGTGTGTCCATTCAGAAACAGAGCTGCGGTTTGGCCCTGCCTTCTCTCTCCTGATTGGCTAGCTGACTGACAGTAGGTTGAGCCAATGGCTTTGCTGCTGTGTCTCAGCCAATCAGGAGGGAGTGTCTCGGACAGCTGAGACACTTCTGGACATCGCTGGACAGAGATGGGGCTCTGGTAAGCTTTAGGGGGCTGCTGCACACAGAAGGCTTTTAGAATGCATTGACATAAAAAAACCTTCTGCCTTTGCAATCATTGTAAACACTGTTATATGGCCATCAAGAGCTGACTGCGAACACCATCCATTTGCACAGCAAGCTGAGGACATCCAGAGGTGAGCATTGGCGAGTCTCTTGGAATAGTCACAACTTCTGTTCAGAGGGAAAAATTTGTCATCATACAGGCACTTACAACCACCCTGCCTGAGGACGGGTTTTTGACCAAGGACTGGGCTTTATAGCCCTCTTCATTGTCACTGAATGCATAACTGCTTTAGGGGAACATTGAAAAACAAAAGCTACTTCATCCACAAAATCCGCTGTGCACCCAAGCTCACCAAGAGCACCAATAACCCGCTCTTTCAGCAATTCTTGGATGATGGTGCCCTCGAGATTCTGGGTCTCAACTGTACTGACCTTGCCACGAAGTCCTGCGATCACTGGCTTGCAAGTGCCCTCTGCCTATCAACATGAATCTCTCAGATATCTGTAAATTCATAGTTTGAGGACACAGTCAAGAGAAACAGAATCTCCCCTAGGAAGAATAACACTTCTATCAACATGCATAATGGTAGCGTCCACACCTTTGCAGTAGGGTGCAGTGCTGTAAAGCACGTGTTACTGCAAATCGTGTTAAATGTGTTAGCACGTTCATAAGGCAAATAATTCTGGACAGCTGCACTTACAAAATTCCTCTTAATTGAAGCTTCATGTGACAGGTGGTTAACAGATGGAGCAGGGGACAAAGAGTTTCACGCAAATGTTTGCGCTTAGTCATTACCTATTGAAACTAGTCACCAAAATCACCTTTATACTGCTCTAATGTGTCATCGTTGATTCCTTATCGCAACATCATGGTCTTGTGAGTGTAGATCTTACGGACAAAAAAGAGAATGGGGGAGGTTGCTCTAGCTTTCCTTTTATAGATTTAAACCTGTGGGTTGATACAGTGGCGGAGCAATATCACATGTATTCTGCTATGTTTCTATCTCTTTCACGACGGACACAGGATTCAAAAACATTTTGGTTATGCTGCTGCTTACTGGAGTATTTGAAGACTATCAAGTATAAATATAAATATATATATATATATATATATATATATATAAAAATTTGCTACTGTCCTAGGAGGACGGATGCCTTTTTGTTACTGAGAAAAATATAACCATTCCTACTAACCATGCTTTTTCTTTTCACAAGATTATTTTTTCAACAGTCAAGACTTATGTACACGCTACATGATTTAGTCACTTTATGCAGCTGTCCGAATGGGTGTATTCACAGCAATAGCACACCTGGACCCCAGAAGGTATAGATGATAACAGTCAGGGCCAGATTAAGAACATCGAGGGCCTGGTGTTGAGAATTTTGGTAGGTCTTTTTATAATAAATAAATATGCAAACAATTTTTATCATAACAAATTAAATTAAATAGAGGGAGGTTGAAAGAGAGGGGATGAGGGGGGGTGAAGGGTAAAGGAGGGGGGATGAGAGGGAGAATGCGCATGAGCATGCATGGGAGTGACAGCAACGCAGCCCAGCCAAGACAAGTGACCGAAGGCACAGAAACTGGAAGGAAGGCCGGGTGATGATGGAAGCGCCCGGAACCCGCGGGATTGATCACAGCGCAGTGCTGGAGGGCTCAGTCTGACAGGTGAGTGTACCGCGATGTGCTAATATGCTGCGCATACTAGTACATTATGGCATAACCTAATTCAGGGCCTCTAAAAAGTGACCAGGGGCATAGTTGCCAACATTTCAAAAATATTTTCAGGGACACTTTTTTTTAACCAGTGGCATATTTAGAGTAGCTGACATCCCCTATGTTCCTTCATACATCAGAGTAGTAATCACAAAATTAAATGAGTACTAATAATGGGCAGAACAAATATGAGGGCTGAGAAGATTTCCTTTAGTTGAACTAACAAAAGTGTGCCCATTCTAGAGCTGGTAACATTGGGGATATTCAATATAATTTTAAAAAACAGTTTTTGTGGGTAAGAGGCATAGGGGAGGAGTATGCATAGTATAACAGTGGGCACTATGTACAGGAGATGAGCGTGCAGGGTATGACAGTGGGCAGTATGCACAGCAGAGGGGTGTGGAGGGTATGCCAGTGAGCAGTATGTACAGGAGAGGAGTGTGGAGGGTATGGCAGTGGGCACTATGTACAGGAGAGGAGTGTGGGGGGTATTACAGTGGACAATATGTACAGGAGAGGAGTGTGGAGGGTATGCCAGTTGGCAGTATGTATAGGAGGAGTGTGGAGGATATGATGGGGGCAATATGTACCGGAGAGGAGTGTGGAGGGTATTATAAGGGTATGTACAGGAGAGAAGTGTATGACAGTGGGCAGTATTTACAGGAGAGGATTGTGGGGGGGTATGACAGGGGGCACTATGTATAAGAGAGGAGTGTGGAGGGTATGACAGTGAGCAGTATGTACAGGAGAAGAGTATGGAGGGTAAGACGGTGGACAGTATGTAAAGGAGAGGAGTGTGGAGGGTATGACAGAGAGCAATATGTACAGGAGAGGAATGTGGCAGGTATGACAGCGGGCATTGTGTACAGGAGAGGATTGTGGGGGGGGGGGGGGTATGACAGGGGGCACTATGTATAGGAGAGGAGTGTGGAGGGTATGACAGTGAGCAGTATGTACAGGAGAAGAGTATGGAGGGTAAGATGGTGGGCAGTATGTACAGGAGATGAGTGTGGAGGGTATGACAGAGAGCAATATGTACAGGAGAGGAGTGTGGACGGTATGACAGTGGACAGTATGTACAGGAGAGGATTGTGGAGGGTACGACGGCATTATTTACAGGTGAGGAGGATGAAGGAATCTGGGAACGGAAAATTTAAAGGGTTGTGGAAGGATATATATATACATACACACATACTACATGTCTTTGGTATAAAAAAAATCCCAAGTGTATATCAACCACTTCCCATTTGCCCACAGGCTGGGAAATCTATTGTTGCTGGAGGGTATTTTCCTGTGGGGTGATCTATTGTTGCTAGGGAGACCTATTGTTAATGGGAAGGATCTATTGCTCCTGGGGGTCATCTATTGTTGCTGATGAATCTATAGTTACCATGAGGGATCTATTGTTGCTAGGAAGATGTCTTGTTCTTGAGGGATCTATTGGTTGCTGAGGGAATCTATTGTTGCTGGGGGATCTAACAAATTTATTTGAAGCAGTAAATACAATTCAGGATATTAAAACATGACAATTATTTTTAAAAAAATCCTACTTATCGTGCAGTTTTTAAAATTGCTTATTTGATTTAGAGATATATTTAAAAGCTTTGTTTATGTTAAAAGATTATTTAATTAATAAGTTTAAAAAAATGTTTGTTCACATTGATAAATGTTTTTTTTAATTAAAAATGTTTTAATATGTTTTAATAAAATGTAATATTTTAAAATGGTTGTTAACATTTATTTATAAGAATATAAGAGTGTGTGTATATATATATATATGTATATATGTATGTATATATATATATATATATATATATATATATATATATATATATATATATATATACACACACACACACACACACACACACACACACACACACACACACACAGATGCATGTGTATTTGTGCTTTGGTTTGAGGTGCACACCCTAATGCAATAGGCTGCGCACGCCTATGGTAATGCAAAATTGTATGATAAAAACGAGGAGTACAGGGGTCCAAAGGAATCCCCTGGTGGCCAAAGCAACTTGATAAAGGGACAAATTCCTTTATATATGGTCAGAGATATATGTACAGCCAGGAAACTAAAAGGGAGGGGTTTTCGAGCTGAATGTGTACACACAAAAGGGTCTTTTCTGGAAGCAACAGGAAGGGCAAAGAAATGGGAAAATTAGATGGAGACAAAGACAGTAAAACACGTACTGTATATAAAAGAGGGGGAGGGGGACAAAAGACAGAAGACCAGAACTTGAAGTGCCAATAGAACCACAAAGGTAGATTCTTTCACCCAGAGCCTTACAACAGTCCTATAGAAATCAGCCTTGCTGCGGGTACTCTTGTAAATAGACATAAGTGAAGACAAAGTGTTGCCATGGTCTCCATGTGTCACGGAAAGACTCCTTCCGATTGTGGAAGGTAGCCATAAGGTCCTCCATGTCCCTAAAGTTCATTGATTTTAGAAAACCAAAGAAACCTCGAGGGCGGGTGCACAGACCTCCAGCACAAAGAAATGCATGCCTTGGCAGCATTTAAAAGTTGGATGGTAAGCGATGCCTTGTATTTTTTAATGGGACGCTGTGTGAGATGCAGCAGGCATGCCGCAGAATTGTCCGCAACATCGACGTTAGTCAGGTGTTCAATAGCGCAAGCCACCATTCCCAAAAAGCGTGTAACATGGAACCCTGCCCTCCGTTGCAGCAGCAGAATGTATCAGGCATTTGTGGGAAAATGCAGTGTAAGGTCGTGGGTATCCTATATCACCTTGTCAAAATCTTGTATGGATTTCTGCGCAACGTAAAGGATTTTTCCCTTCTGTGAGTCGGTAAATTGCATATCAAGGTCGGATTCCCACCGCAAGAGTGGGTAAAAGTCAGGTGCCGGCCGGGTCAAGGCAGCGTAGATCATAGAGGCTGTGACATATGGGTTCTCTTCTATGGCACAAATATTCCAGCTCATTGAGCTGACGAGAGACTGGGGATTCTGGAGACCCAGCTCAAACTCTGGATTGCCTAAAATAGGAATCATGGGGGAAGGCAGAGGTTAGATCGAGGTGCAGCGGAACACAGCCCTAGAGAGACCCCAAAGTGGGGTAATCATTGAGAGTCTTCAGCAGAGGTGAGGCAATCCATGGCCAACTTTTTGCCATACTGCCTGAGTACTCTAACTCCATGGCCACCCAGTGCTTAGCCTCAGTATGACAGTACCAGTCAACCAACCTTGCAAGATGGACCTCCCTATAATAGGCATGATGTCAGGTAACCCTACTCCACCCTGATTTTTAGGAAAATGGAGAAGCTGGAGCTGGATGCATGGTTTCCAGTTGGACCATACAAACTCTCGAAACAGAGAGGTCATACATTTGAAAAAATAGGGGGGCAGATGAAAAGGGAGTGCCTGCATCAGGTACAGGATCCTTGGTAGTAAAGACATCTTCAGGGCACTACAGCGACCAAACCAGGTCAATGAGAGCGTGTGCCATTGAAGTAAATCAGACCTCACTCGGAGAAGCAGTGGATCAAAATTTGCTGCATAAAGAGCAGCAAGGTCAGAGGTAATGCTAACTCCCAGATAGCGGATGGCATCAGTCACCCATTGGAAATAGAAGGAGGGGCAGAGACCATCAACCATAGCCTGGTCTAGCAGGATGGGAAGAGCAGAGGACTTTGATAGGTTGATTTGGAAATAGGAGAGTGTGCCATATGTCTGCAGCGAGTGTAGCAGCTTTGGCAGACACACCAGTGGGTCAGTCATAAAAAAGATCAGATTGTCTGCGAATGCGGCCACCTTGTGATCCCCAGAAGTCTTTTGGTAACTCATAATTCCGGAGTCCGACTGTATTGTACTCAGAAAGGGCTGTAGGGAGAGGATAAAGATTAGAGGTGACAGGGGATAGCCCTGGCGTGTCCCATTTGTAATCATGAAGAAATCTGAATGAGTTTCATTGACCTTGACAGCTGCCGAGGGGCGCGAGTAGAGGGAGGAAATCCATCTCATCATGGAAGATCACAACCCAATATGTTCCAAGGTGGCCCACATGAACTGCCAGCTTACCCTATCGAAGGGCTTCTCTGCATCCCTAGAAAGCAAGAGAAGGGGGTGACGGGCAGTTCTGGCAGCATGGATCAAATTCACAACCCAGATGGTATTATCTCAGGGCTCCTGTAGAAGTACAAATCCCCGCCTGGTCTCGATTAATTAAGCGGGGGATGTGAACAAGCAGCAAATAGTTTGAGGATGGTATTTAAGAGGGCTATAGGACGATAGCTTCCACACTGAGATAGGTCCTCCCCTCCTTGGGGATCACAGAGATGTATGCTCTCAAGATATCTATAGGCATGGGTTGTCCCTCTGTAAGAGAATTAAGCACAGATACCAAGTGCGGCAATAGAACCTTTAAAAAAGCCTTATAGTAGGCCGCGCCATGTGCCTGGTTTATTTGAATACTCATACATAGTGTGCCGAGCCCATGCCAATTTCTGCTTTGTTTTATGAAAAAAGACGGGACCTAAGTTCCTCCTGAACCCTGAGGAGGTCCTGATAAGTAGAAAGTGCAAGGCTAGCTTTGTGGGAGCATTCCCAGCTGCGCAACTACGTCAGAAGTTCAATCTGATCAAGACCAAGCAAGTGAATATATTCACCAACACACCATGGATCAACACTTCCATCCAAGGAATTATTTTATTGAGAGAGATCACATCACATCAATGTTGTCAATGTTGTAAGTGTGTCGGGACTCTACAGGTTAAAGGACCGCATAAATAGCTGCAGATGGACACCGGTGGCAAGAAAAAGCGCCCAGAGGCGATTCAGTTCGTATAGGTAGCGCTATATAAGTCATTCATTCATTCATTCATTCACATCACAAGTGCAACGTTTCGAAGCCACGCAGGGCCCCTTCGTCAGGCAGCTTGATGTTTCCAGGACCCAACTGGTAATAGCTACAGCATCCACCATTTCAAGAGCTATACTTTCCAGGAACATGTGCAATAGGAATATTGACAAGACTAATCCTGATGAAGACACCCTGGACAACTGGTTTATGTGCCTCCCAGAGTACCAGGGGATTGTCAACCGTATCACGGTTGAGGGAACAATATTCTGTCAGGGCAGGGGTTTTCTTGAATCTCTTGGATTTCTGGGAGAACCTATATATTTGGATCAAGTCAGATGATCAATGATCTGTGCCACCTGGACGGCTGTCTGGGTGGACATGTGTCAAGCTAGGGACTGAGCCGGTCAGCAGGAGTGAAGCTTGAGAAGTATCTGGGGTGCCAAGCTAGGGACCCAGCAGGGAAGCGTGGGTGACACTTGAGAGAGATACCACCGCAAAGATTGGAGGAGCTCAAGAGAGTCTAGTGAGAGACCGTGAGCTCAGTGTTGAAGAACTACAAGAGGCAGTTGTAGTGAAGCTGAAGGAATTGTTACATTTGAGTTGGGAACTGTTAAAGACTGTTGCCATAGGAGACAGCATTCCTGCATGTTCAGATGAGGCACCTTGCTGGGGCTTTTCCCTGCACGGCTGTCCTCCTATTGAAGTCTCGGAGTCTGCCAATTGAATCTACAACTACTTAAGGGTGTCCTGGCCCTAACCCTCTTTTCCCAAAAATACGAAAAGGACTGTTAAGAGAAATAAAACCTCTTTTGCACCCACTAGGCCTCATAACCCAAAACATTCAGAAGAATGTCAGCTATGTTTGGCCTGGAAAGTCTTCATTAGACTGAACAAGGCCAGAGACCTTGCTACATTTGGAGCCCAACGTGGGGCTAAGGCATTGTCCTTGCAGCAGTCGCCCATAGCAACCGGTTTCAGCTCCATTGGGATTTCATCTGGCTCCATGGGAAGGTGGCAAGTAACATTTACCCTTCTAGACTGTGTTGTTGTGTGTACTATCAATATGGGGAAGAACTACCAAATCTCATTGTTCGGTGAGAAGATCAGCCTGGTCTTTTGACACTTCCCGCCAGCGCTGTGAGGGTTAATACAGGTTCCAGAATGGACTCCATTACCGTTTTGGCGTGCCGCGGGAAGAAGAAGGCAGGTGCCACAGTTCCCAAAGAATTTTTTTGCACCAATCCGTTGGCAGGGGGAGGAGTCCTCACTCTACAGAGGACAATAAGGAAGTGCTGTCTGATTGTGTGTCTGATTGTGGGTTAGTGAAGGAGATGGTGCAGTTTGCGAGTGAGATGGCAGATTGGCAAAAGTACGCTCTGGGTGTCTGTTTTGGTCAGAGTGACAGAAAACCTGTCCTGACTGACACCAGAGTGCAGTACATACTGAAAAGCGAGCTTGTCCTCTATACGGCTGGAAGCTATGAGTCTTTAGAATTGATTTGTGAAAAATGTTCTGGCCTGACCACGCAGTTGAGGCCTTGGATCGTCTGTGGACGCTGTGGGGAGCATCTGTTTGAGGTCATCCCTTCAACTTTACCTCCGTGGATCCTACAAGTCCATTGGGATAAGAATATTGCCATCCCATTGGAGAGCGATGCCCCAAGCCCGTCATGAAGGAGGCTGTTACTCTTGCCGCAATGACTACCCCAGGACCCAGCGCACCGATTGCTCCTAGAGGCCGAGGTCAGACCTAACTACTCGCACTGGTGTCTGAGCCAACTGAGAGAAAAGCACCGGGGCTGGGTAAGTCAGCAAGAAGTGAGTGTGGGGGGCGTGACCGGAAGTGGACCCGCATGGACGCTTGCTGAGCTCGCTCTCCCACCAGCCTAGCTCCAGCGGCACATAGGGGGACAATCCGCCGCCATCCGATGGGCAGATTGAGGGCCACCCGCTCCACTGCTGCCAGGGGACCCTCCGCCGTCCCCCCGGGGCCCGCGGCCGGCCTCCGGGCATATTTTTCGCCGCCGGATACTCCGGCCGGAGGGCCTTCCAAGATGGCGCCGGCCGCGATGGAGGAGACGCTACAGGCCTCATCCCCGGCCTCTAGTGAGAGGAGCGGCCGCCGCGCGGGCACCGAGGAGGACGGGGCGCCTCTTCCATCCAGCGCTGCTGAACGGACCTCCGCTGCGGTGAGTGACACCCCGCTCCCGCCCTTGCATCAGGCCGCCCGCTTAGGCCCGAGGCCTACTACACGGCCCCTTACTCCAGACGCACGTGCATCTAGCCCCCCACGGAAGTCGGAGCAGCGCATGGCTCTGAGGGACCAGAGCCCACCGCAGTGGGGCCGGAGGTCCCCCCCACGCAAGGTACTTGACTGGGAGCAGGACAGTGGGGAGGCTTGGGGGGTGGCAAGTGGCTGCATCGTGCCGGGTCAGAACCCAGGGTACTTGGGGCACGGATCCCCTCCCCCCCAACGGACACACAATGCATGATGGCCCTCCCTAGGTTGCTTCGGGCAACATCGGACCCCCTCCTCCCCGCTAGTTCACTGGGGTCCCCTCCCTCCATAGAGGACAATGACTTCCCAGCCCTCCCCCCCCAGGAAAACCGCTACCCTGGCCTCAGCGGGGACATGGGGGAGTGGCGGAGCCCCGACTGAATCCGGGAGCCCGGTCCCCACCACCCAACTCCCAGAGACTGTCCTCATCATGGGCCCCTAGCCCACAGCGTCGCCGGAGTGGCTCCCCGGCTCCTGTCGCGCTTAGAGCGGGACTAGACCTGCATCGGGAGGAGAGACAGAGCCGCCCAACTCCCCCGGATCCATCGCCTCCCTGGCACGGGGTGTGGGACTCACCCACCGGGCCTCCCCTAGCTTCACGGGAGAAAGATTATGGACCCCACGGACCTCCACTGCCGTCCCTTCTGCATTCGGCCGGGGGTGACCCTGGAGGGCCCCCCCGCCGCCCCTGCATTCGCAGTGGCAGCAATACCTACAAGCAATCCCCACTAAGGAGGATTTTAAGCAATTGATGGAGGATGTTAAATCAACCTGTAGATCAGAAATACAAATGTTACACTCCGGTCTCAAGCATCTAGCGGACCGGGTGGAGATGGCCAAAGAGGAGATACAGGAGACCAAAATAGCGATCCACAGGACCCAAGCACAAGGGGCCGATCATCGCATGCTCCTGAGGGACATGCAGCGTCATGTGGAGGACCTGGATAACAGGTGGCGTCGGCATAACATAAGAGTGAGGGGGATTCCAGAGGCGGACGGGCCGGAAGATCTCCAAATTATCCTGCAGGAAATATTTAATGGCCTTCTTGGGGAACCCCCCTCCAAGTTTATTGAAATGGACAGAGCACACAGGGTCTTGCGCTCCAAAAGCGTGACTTCCAACCCCAGGGATGTCATCTGTAGAATAACTTCGTTCCACATTAAGGAGGACATAATGAGATAGGCCCGCTTGGCCCGGGTGGTGACCTTTTCCAACATCCAAGTGCAGCTCTTCCCAGACCTATCCTGGCTTACACTGCAGAAACGTAGACTCCTTCAACCGCTGCTCCGCACCTTGCAGGACGCTCACATTCCATATCGCTGGGGATATCCGTTCCCTCTTACAGCTAAGCATCAAGGCAAGATGGCAACCTTGCGTTACCCGGAAGATCTACGCACCTTCTGTGAGGACCTGGGAGTCCAACCTCCCCAGCTGCCGGAATGGGATCTTGTGGCTGCCCAGCCACCCGCTCCAACCCTGTGGCAGAAGGTCCCCTCCTGTCAACGCCCTCGTAACCGGGAGGCGCCTAAGAAATCGGCCCGACAAGGAAATGGCTGAAGTTCTGTATAGCGGCAATTTTTGCATACCTTTTTTTCCTTTTTTGATCCCGTAGGCCCTTGGGGCGCAAGGGATCACGGCCCGTTTTGTTTGTTGGTTGGCCGGTGGACTGATGTCCGGACACTCCGAACTTGCCCTCTACTTCTGCCCCAAGAGTTCCCGTCTTTTTTCCCCCTTTAAGTGCCTTTTTGCTGACGTTTTGTTTTGTTTTTCTTAAGGCTGGTATAACTGGGAGACTGAGAACATGGGTTTTCCCCTGTCTCTGTGTAACCCCCCTCCTACCCGGATGCATTGGTGCTGCATCCGGGATCTTAGGAAATGTCTGGCGACTAACATCGCAAGGGCATTTTCTCAGCCCCCCCCCACCTCTCACCATCTGCTTTATTTGCACCTCCTGACGGGGGGAGCTGGACACCCATGCGGCCGCCAGGCTCGGCCCACGGGTTTGGGTTCTGGTGGCCCCCTGGGAATCCGTTCAGACCTGAGCGATTTGCCTGTTCATGGTCTCCTATGGTTCAATTTTGTAATGTACAACAGTTGTTTATTTGATATGTGCGCTCTTGTTTGTGACTCTAACCTCTTCTTTTTCTCTCTTTCTCTGCTTCTTCCTCTCCCCTTCCCCTCCCTGTTATCCCATCGTGTCGTGGTCGGTGGGCATCGTGGTATTCCCTTTCGAGTCCTTTCTCCGGAACAAGCAAGCTCCTGGCTCCTGGCGGTCGTCCTGAATGGTGGAATATGGGTAAGACCCCGCTTACATCCTCCCACCCCTGACATGACTGATGGCTAAGATTTTATCCCTAAATGTCCATGGACTAAATTCTAACGGGAAACGGCATCTGGCACTGAGGGAATTCCGGCAGTCAGGAGCGGATATTGTCCTTGTCCAGGAGACACATTTTGATAAGGGGGGTCCTTTGCTTTCGCCTCTAGATATTTTCCTTTAGCTTACCTATCCTCGGGACCTCACAAGAAGGCCGGCGTGGCCATCCTGATACGTCATGGTGCCCCTTTCACCTACCTCGATCACTACGGTGATCCCGGGGGAGGCTTCTTGATTCTCAAGGGCAAGTGGAGATCCCAGCCGATCACCCTGTGTACCCTGTACGTCCCGAATGTCCGCCAGCATAGCTTTCTTTCCAAACTCCTGTCACGCTTGTTCAAGAAGGATCATGGTTACTTAGTGGTGGGGGGTGATTTTAATCTGGCTCACTCCGCTACTGCGGACCGTTTGGCGACGACGACCCGGCCTCCCTCCGCTAAAGCACTTAGGGACTCGAAACTATTTCGCCAATTGACCCGCAGACACGCTCTTTGATGTCTGGCGGGCCCTTCACCCTGCGGACCGGCAGTACACGTACTACTCGGCCCTGCACCAGTTGCACTCCCGCATAGACTACTTTTTTACCAACAACACCACGCTGAGAGTGGCCCGGCGGGCCCATATCCTACCGATCTCGTGGTCGGATCACGCACCGATCCTATTAACACTGGATCTAGAAGTCCCTGCAGTTAGACCCTACAATTGGAAACCTAACACCTTTCTCCTGCAACATTCCCCATCACAGGCAGAACTGGTCTCCACCTTGAAATACTACTTCGCTGAAAATACAACCCCGGACATTGCTCTCCCCACTTTGTGGGAGGCCCACAAGGCGGTCATCCGTGGAAAGTGCATGGCCCTTTCTTCTGCCTTGAAGAAAGATGCCGAGGCCGCTAAATTGCGAACGGAAAGGGAGCTTGGGCAGTTAGAAAGGGTTATGCAGGCCTCTCCGTCGCTGCGACTCCTCCGGAAGATCACTAGGCTTCGCATGGCGCTTAAGGACCTGGCGCTTCGCCGGGTAGAAAAGACCATTTTGCGGATTAGGCAGACGTATTATGACAGGGGCAACAAGGCGCACTCACTCTTGGCGAGGAAACTTAAAGATAAAACCCTCCTGTCCGCCCCGCACCAGATTAAAACTAAAAACAACACTGTAGTTTCTCACCCTAAGGAGATAGTAGACACGTTTGCGAAATTCTATGAGGAGCTGTACAACTGCGGCGACATACCCAGTGCCCCCCTGTCGGCGGAGTTCTCCCAACGCATGCACCAGTACTTGACGGACTGCGGGATCCCCCACATCCGAGACCAGGATCTAGCCTCCCTGAATAAGCCCATTACGGAGGAGGAAATAGAATTGACCGTCAAGTCGCTACCGGCTCATAAATCCCCGGGTCCAGACGGCCTACCCTACGAATATTATAAAAGTTCCTGCCCCTACTGCTCCCATACATGGGCAGATTGTTCAATGCGTTTCTGTTGAATACCCCGGTCCCTCCCGATATGCAACGCTCCTTCCTCACCCTGATACCCAAGCCCGATAAGGATCCCATCCTCTGTGCCAATTATAGGCCCATTGCACTCCTGAACGCGGATCTAAAGATCTTTACGAAACTTCTTTCCCTCCGGCTCAATATGGTCCTCCCTTCCCTCATTCATAAAGATCAAGTGGGATTCGTCCCTCTCCGTCAAGCCAGCGACAACACCAGGAAGGTCATAGACTTAGTCGACGTGGCGAATAGGGGGGGCATCCCGTCATTGCTTCTGAGTCTGGATGCGGAAAAAGCATTTGATAGATTGGGGTGGCCCTTCCTGTTCGCCACGTTACAGCACATTGGGATGAGGGGACCGTTCCTGCAGGCTATACAGCACCTTTACTCCAACCCGTCCTCCCAAGTTAAGACCCCCTTCGCTACCTCCTCGACATTTTCGGTCTCCAATGGCACGCGCCAGGGATGTCCCTTATCGCCCTTATTATTTTCTATTTGTGTAGAACCCCTGGCGGCGTCCATTCGGCGGAATCCGGATATCAGGGGCGTCCCGGTTCGGGACAGGGAATTTAAGGTATCATTGTTCGCGGACGATGTTATCCTCACCTTGACCCAACCCAGGATATCCCTGCATAATTTACATAAGGAGTTGGATCGCTACAGCGCCCTATCGGGTTATAAAATTAATGCTTCAAAATCAGAAGCCCTCCCGGTAAATATACCGCCCCTGGAGGTTGAACATCTCCAAGCCACTTTTCCGTACCACTGGAAAACCACCTCCTTGAAATACTTGGGGATACATATCAACCCGACCTTCGACTCTCTGTATCAGGCAAACTTCCCGCCCCTGTACGGCGCTATTAGGCAATTACTCTCCCAATGGCGGAAGCACTAGATCTCCCTCTTTGGTAGGATAGCTTCGGTGAAAATGACGATTCTCCCGAAACTCCTCTACCTTTTCCAGACCCTTCCTATTCCCGTACCATATCACCACCTGAGAAAATTACAAGCGGACCTGCTGGATTTCGCATGGAACTACAAACGTCATAGAATCCCCCGCTCGGTAATGACAGCCTCTCGCTCAGACGGGGGTCTGGCGTTTCCGGACCTTGTAAAGTATCACCAGGCGGCCCAGCTCCGTGCAGTGACCTCCTGGTTCACCCAGAGGTCGTACAACAGATGGATGGAAATCGAGAAGCTTTGGTTGGCTCCAGTTCACCCTAATAGTATGCTATGGAGTGCTGCAGCACTGGTTCCCCGGACCCAATTGCTGGGATCTATGTCCCACTTACAGGGCCTATGGCGCAGGCTATCTAAGACATATGTCTTGTCTTCAGACAAATCGCTCCTGACGTCCTTCCTGTACCACCCTAAGATGCCAGATAGCCTGACGTATGCGATGTCCCATCCATGGTCATCCCCGGAATCTCTTTCATCTGGGGACCTTAGTGGACCCCAGATCGCGGAGAATGCTGTCCTATGTTGACCTTCAGTCCAAATTCGACCTCCCGAAAAAAGAGCTTTTACAGCTATCTGCAGATACGACATTACGCCCAGACCATATCCTCTGACCTGCACTTCTCCCCACCCTCCGCTTTTGAGACCATAATCCTAGAGGGCGCGGCCCAAAGGGGATTGATATCAGTTATATAAAAAATACTTAATGCCCCCCCTTTAGCTCCAATAGGCAAACATGCTTATATGCTCAAGTGGGGGCGGAACAGTTGGGTGAGGAGATTACGGAGGAGCAATGGCAGACGATATGGTCCCAGGCTTCACAAAGCTCTCTATGCACGCTCTACAGGGAGAACGCGTACAAAATTTTTCTGGTACATGACCCTGGACGTTCTTCACACCATCTACCCCACCACCTCTGACAGATGCTGGCGGTGCATGACCCATAAGGGTACGCTGTTCCACATTTTCTGGCAGTGCCCCCTTATAGTTCCCTTCTGGGAGGGGGTCCGGCGCCTCTTGTCTGATCTCTTGGATCGGCGAGTGGTCCTGGATCTTAAAACCTTTATGTTGGGCATCCCTTTCCCTAAGCTGACGAAGTCCCGCAAGAAATTGTCACGACATATTCTGACAGCGGCGAGATGTCTAATAGCCCTACATTGGAAAAAGGTGCTGCCCCCCGCTATCGGAGCACTTCATGCTATAATCAAGGACGTGGAGTTGATGGAGAGGATGACCGCCAGGATACAGGACCGGCTCGAGGCCCATGATGTGGTCTGGAGCCCATGGAACTCCCGGGAGGACCAGATGTGAAACGGCCGCAGGGACCACACACGGTGATTAACCCTACTTCCTTTCCCTACCCCTCCCCCCCCACATCCCCCTCCACCCCTTTTCTTTTCCTCCTTTGCTATACTTTCTCTCTTTTTCCTTACCCTTCCTATCTCCAATCCTCCCCGTCTCTGTTCTCGCTTTTCTTCTCTCCCTACCGCTTGGTTTTCCTATTTCTTTTTGTTTGCCTCTCTTTTCTCTACTCCGCCTGGCTTGTGCTTTCACGTGCCTTGTTGCTCCTCTAGAATGCTACTTCGAGGATGACGCTTGTAATGAGTGGTTAACACTGTTTCTAGATGTTTATATCTAAGTATAGGGTTACCCTACTGGACCCTATGGTGGGTAACGCCATTCTCTATTCTTCAGGGTCGGCCCGGATGTTCGCGGGGGGCCCCCCCTGGTCTGGTATGTGCCGGCCCCGGGGGCCATTGGGTGGGAGGCCCCTAAAGCCTACTAATTTATTTTCTTATTGTTTTCCTGTGACGTAGTAATGCATGACGTGTAATGCACTCTTTGAAAGAATAAAAAGTTATTTGACAAAAAGAAGTGAGTGTGGTGTGCCTGTGGGGGAAGTTATACCAGTGGCCGTGAAAGGGGATGTCATAGAGGTGCCAGTTAAGGCGCGAGCCAAGCACAATTATATCCCAGCCGAAGAGTGCTCGATCATCTCAGATTCAGACATTCTGTCTGATGTACTATCGAAACTCTTCTCGGACACTTTGTCTTACTCAAGAAATTGGGGAGAGTGATAAAGAGTTAACCAGTAAAATGCAGGAGGACGAAACACCTGCTACTACTACCGCAAGTGTGCAGATTATGCTGTCAGCCAGTGCATCTCCGCTGATTAGCATTGCCAGGTCCTCTGAAGAGGATCAGGGGGCTCGATGGGTCCCCAAAGCTCAGCCTACTATGCCTATGCCTAACCCAAAAGCCAATCGTAAGCCGGGTGTGGTTGCTGGGTGTCCAGTCCTGCATGCCCCAGATGCACGTGTTCTACCCGGGTACAGAAGCCCTAAGGCTCCATGCACACTGGAGCTCATAAACTGCAGTTTATTGGAGTTTGGGCGTTTTTTTAAAAGCCCATAAACTCCACTCTATGTTAGCCTATGTGTCCATGCACACATGGACGTTTTTCAGCTTTAATGAGCAGTGGAGTTTATGGGCTTTTTTCTGAACGCCAGAAATTTGCGTTCAAAGTGCCGTTTTTCACCGCCAAAAAACGACAAACGCTGATAAACGCTCATAAACGCTCATGAACGCTCATGAACGCGCGTTAATTAGTGTTCAGCATTCTATTTTTTCAATGCATTGTGGGAGTTTGGAATGTACTGTGGGATTTTTGGAGTGTCCTCTGTGTATTTTTATTGAAAACGCCCATAAACGCTAACGCTAATAAACGCTAATAAACGCTCATAAACGCTAGTTCAAAACGCTGTTAAAAGCAAGTTTTTCAACCAGCGTTTTCTGCCAGCAATCTGGCGTCCAGAAAAAGCTTTTTTGAGCTTCAGTGTGCATGGAGCCCAAGACTTTGCCTTAGCTGCTGTCAAAAACTATATATAATTATAAATATAATTATAATTATAAAGAAAGTGGCAGAAGACAATGGGTACTTATATCCCTACATTGCCTCTCACCTGGAAGAGGAGATTCTGGAGAGGGAAATGCAATGGGTGGATGAAAGCCATCCGTGAATTCCTTCAGATCCCTCTAAAGACCGACTTTCTGAAGTTGTCAACAAAGATGTCAGGGAAATACCGCTCAGTGCTAAATACCTGAGGCTACGGCCATAAAATTAACCTCGACAGTGTGAGCCTCCGCAGGCCAGACAAGAAAGATGCTAAATATTATGTTGTCACTGTAAATGCCAAGAGAGAAGATGTAACACTGCCAGATCCCAGATATTTTTGGTGACGTCTCAAAGTGATACCATTACCTTGTGGATTACAAATATGGGTTGTGTGATGTCAAGGACGCTACGCTGACAACCACCTTGCACATCCATTTAAAGTGTTGTCAATGGGGGACACCCCAGAATGCTGTTTTACCGGGACTGTGCTGGACTGAATGCTGCCACCACTATGCCTCACAACCCACCACATACAGAAGGATGTCAGCTATCTTTTGCCTGGAAAGTTCTCAGACTGGACAAGGCCAGAGACCTTGCTACATGCAGCATAAAAAATGCAACTGCCAATGTTTTATTATTCAGGGCCTCTGCTTTCAAATAATATATAACTGGGGATTTTAATTTAATTGTAATTTGTCTAGCAACAAACTGAGATTTTAACATGTGAAAAATTAAAAAACTGTCCCAGACACAAAAAAGGTTAAAGGATTGAAGCAATGAAATGCAGCAAAAGTAATAACCAAGGGACACATTTAAATACAGTGGGGTTGATTTATTAAAAAGTAAAAGAGTAAAAAAATTAGGAAAGTGAATAGTCACCTGGATTAGTGAATACGGTAAAGCTGTTTTCCTTTTTACCCAATCATGCATGTGAAAACATAGCTTTACCTTTTTCAATAAGCTAAGTGAATGTACACTTTCCAAAGTGACCATCAGCTTTGCTCAGTGAAAAATATCTACTCCCTTAGTAAATCAACTGCAATGTGTCTAGACTTTTTTTAAATTTAAAGTTGAATACCTGCATCTGTGCAGTCAAAAACAGAGTCAGCAAGCTGCATGAAACTTTCTCCTAGGATATCCTGAAGTGTAAGGCGTCCAACTGGCAGAAGACAAGAAGTTGAATCTTTGAAAAGCAGATCACCCTCTCCATTAGGTTTCACTGACTTAAAGAGCTGAAAGGTGGAGTCTTCATCTTTTTTTAGGAATTCCTAGGAAAAAGGTCAACAAATATGTAAATTATCTGTGCCTCGTCATTTCATGGGTATACTGACTAAGGATAATACTTACATAAAAGCCAGGTAAACGCCTTTGCTATTGTACTTTTAAAGCAAAGTGCTGTATATATGTGTACAATAATTTCCTTAGGTGTGGTATGGACAATTAGCTGGCAGCAAGTAAATACATCTATAACCACTTCAGGGCTATGCCTTTAGTTAAAACTTTATTTAATAGTCAAAACAGTTGTGTTTTATTTGTCACATTTAATTTAATCTTGCTTTAACTATACAAGTTTTTATTAGAGTGTTAACCAGTATAGCGGAAACTTCAAGTGGTAGTAAATCACCATTTTTTTTTGTTTGTTTTTTTAAACCTGTAAGGCAATGTTATAATGTGTGAGTATGCAATGGATACTCGCACATTATGGGAAACTTACCTTAAAACTAAGCCCTCCAGCGGCTTGCTGTCACCCCTGACAGGGCTTCCATCCTCACCCAGTCTTCCTTCCACATTGGCGGGCTCTGGTCCTTTGATTGGATGAGCCGCGATGGCGTCACTCCCGTAATTGCGCACAGGAGCCGCTGTTCATGGCACAAGACTGAAGGAACAGCAGAGGTATGCCCTTCCTTCAGACATTACCAGTGGCTTCGCAAGTAAATATCTTCTAAACGGTGCACGTTTAGGAGATATTTACTGTACCTATAGGTAAGCCTTATTACAGGCTTACCATTAGATAAAAATCAACCAAGAGAGTTTACTCCCACTTTAAAGGCATTATAAACCTTCCTACATGCACCTTTTGTTTTTCACTTGCATACGATGTGCATTGATCATGTAGTTTCATGGTGTCATTTGCTGATCTGTACGTACAGGTTATAGTAGTATAAATCTTCACTTTCCTATGTCAGAAGCTTCTGTCTGTGTTCAAACATGAGACATGTGTGGCACAGCAATGCACAGGTTAATGCATGACCTCTTTCTAAGATCTGACACTTACTTTGAAGAAACTACATATCCCACAATTCCTGTGTCTCTCAATCTTGTGTTCTGAAGGTGAGAGCTAGTAATTAGATCTGAAACAAGCACTAGCAGACAGAGCAATGAAGGGAAGAGATGTGTTTTCATCACATTAGCACTCCCACATTTGTGATGCAACACAGAGGACATGAAGGGTCATCGACTGGATTCTGCATGACCCAGAACAATAAGTTGTCTGTCCCTTTTTGTAAATAGGGACAAGCTAGGTGAAGGAATACATGGATAAAGGGGCATTTATCAGTCATGACACTACAAACTACAGCCATAAAATGCAAGCCCATCATTAAAAGGTATGGGAAAAATGCACAGGGAATATAACTACAGTGATATCTAGTTAAAATAACAAAAACATTTGAAAGTGTACAATGCCTTTAAATGTCTTATTGGAAATCCTTTTTAAATGGCCCTTTACCAACAGTGGATGTCATATATTTGACGTTTTGTCTGTCTGATATGGTATCGGTTGCTGTTATTTGGCTATATGTTTATGCAACTTGTTTACACCTTTTTCTCCCACCAATTGTGATTACCAATGGATGTATTATTTTGCTGCTGGTAATTGTCTGCTATATTTAAAGGCTTATAGGCTAAGTTCCCCTTCTAAACATGTTAAATGTTCCACCTGTACTAATGGTGGGACATGTAACATGTCCAGGCTCCTGACTCCTCTCCCCCCGGATACCCCCCCCCATCAATGACAGTTGGCAAGGGATCTTCTCCCCGCACCCACGGCCACGTTATTTATTCACAGAGTTCTGTAAATGAATGAACTACCAATACCATCAGCCACTGCAGCCGACAGCTTTTAGATTTCAATGAACTGAAAGGGTGCTGGTGAGCGCTCTCATAGTTTATTGATTCTTCCTGCAAATCAGTAACTACATGCCTATTACATAACTGACTGTGAAGGCCGAAATGACCAGGGTGGCCTCTTGCGCAATTCCTGCCCAAGCACCCCTGGTAGTGAAGACAGAGACTGCTAGGGCAGTGGAAAGGCACAGGTGTCAGGAAGCTGTTGTTGCTGAAGCTTTGAACACAGGAGTTCTTCCAGTGGTAGTATGGAGTCTGGTCACAAGCCTTGTTCAGCAGCAGCCAGGCAGCCAGGCAGACAGGTACAGGGTCAGGATCAAGTTCAAAGGTCAGAAACAGTCAGAAGTCGGTAACATGCTTGCAGCAAGGCACTAAGTCAAGAGGCGGAGATATAGTTAGAGATCCAAGCCAGGGTCAGTAACACAAGCGAGCAGCAGACATAACAGGCAGGGGTGATCCAAGAGTGGTGTCAGACATAGCCGGGCCTGGGACAAGTTTAACAGACTTTCAAGAACCAGGAACACAGGAACCAGAGCTAAAGACAATCCATCACTGAGGCCAGGCAGACTCTTAGTTTAAATAGGCTGCTGGGCACCAAAATCTGCTGATGTGTGTGCCAGCCTATGTGTGCCTGCACATATGCACAAATGCTCATCTGTGTGCGCATTCTAGTCCTTGCCCATCATGTTAGGCTTCCATGCTCATGATCCTGCATATGCGCATAAGAATGAGCACCTGCTGCTCAGAAATTAGCATCTGCTGTATGAGATCCTTGACACTGCCCATATCGGAAGTACAGGTAGACAGTGTACTGAGAGTCTGCAGGATCCTGGCATTGCACCCACAATTTGCTGATTGTAAGTGCAATGCTTTACAGGCTGCAGTGTAAAAGAATAAAAAGTAAATGCACTTTTTTTTACCTACAAAAAGATATGCATTATTTTTCAATAAAAGGTGAACTCGTTCTTTAATACCTTTGTTGTGTTCTTTTCACTCAAACAATCATGCAAGCCAATAGACACTAGCCAGGGGTTTTGTCCGAATGCTTAAACGCTTTCCTGTTTGGCATCCTGTTCGGCAGGAGCTGGAAATCATATATATCTATGCAGAAGGGATATTTCTACCTCTTCTATATATGACAGCTTCCCACTGTCACTGGTTCAGAAGGAAGCCACCTCATTGTAAGTTCAATGTCCATGCATCCACAGTGCCCACCAACCACCAAAAAAAAAAAAACCCAGAGACTCGGCACACACATCAACCCAATGTTCTTTGGCTCTGATGTACAGCAGAGGTAATAAACACACTAGCATTCATATCTAAGGCTAACACATTACAACTCTTCCTTGCTTGCTTGTGTCTATTATTACCTTCTACAAGAGGTGTAGTCTGTATCTTTACTTTATACCTCACCTATACATATCTTGTTGGGTTCTGGTCAAACCTTTCAATATTACTAACCAAATTATTCAGCTATACCCAGTTCTTAAATAAAGTATGCTTTACTAGAGTAAGGTTTCTTACCTGGGATTTCATTAGAAAGTCTTGGATCTTTGCAGTAATTACAGGGCGTGTCATCACTACATTGGGTGGGATCGCACCCAAATTACAGGTCTCCCATTCTGTCAGTGGGACTCTTTCACCATTAGGACACAACAGTTCAAAGTCTGAAGCACTATAGCCAAAAGCCCAACCAGAAGATTCCATATCTATAGCAAAACATGTGCTACGTTATGTTCTTTTAGCATTAAGAATGAGCAGAAGGTTTTGAAAAAGAGGGCTAAAGGATTAAAGTGTTCATGGTTTAATATTCAAAAGATGAAGATGAAGCTTCTTACTTGCAATATTATTTAGGAGTGAGTGGTGCTCCAAAAATGCAACATCCCCATAACTGCGCCCACTTGGGTCTCCAACTAAACACCTAAAAGCATCATCAGGTTAATACAATAGAAAAATGCATAACAAAATTTTGTCTTATATATAGCAATATTTCTATCTTACAGTTCTGCAAATATAAAGATAAAGTGCCAGAGATCAACACTTGGTAAAATGTGCAGCTTTTAGAGTCTGCTGTATTTCCTTTAGGCCCCTTTCACATGGGCATTCTGATCTCATCTACCTCAGGCGGACCTGATCGTAAGCTCCATGCAGCCCTATGGACAGTCAGATGTAAATGGACTTGTGTCAGATTACCTCTGAGTCAGTTGAGGTTCATAAAAAAAAAAAAAAAAAAAAAGAAAAGGTACTTTGTCCTTTTCCTTTTTTCTAAAAGTAAACGTGACAGATCAGAGGTAGTCTGATGTAAACAGATAGCTGAGTCCATTTACACCCAGCAGCCTATAGAGCTGTAATTTCCATCCCATTACACTCTGAATCAACAGAGGAACTGTTCATGGATCCCTTGCTGATCCGGATGCACTCCACTCCATGTGAAAAAAGCCAAGAGCACTTGTTGAGCAATGTAAGGCCGCGTACACACGCGCGGACTGTTCGCCCAACCTTGTTCGTCAAACAGTTTCGGCAAACAGTCCGCTCAAAATTAGCATGGACGGACATGGCCACACACGACGAACGAACAGTTTGCTGAAACCGTGCGCTATGACGTGAACGGCACGTACGACGGGACGAAAAATACGACGTCCTATACACTGCATTATAACTTTCGGCGTGTAAATCCTTTCTGAGCATGCGCGGAACTTAGTTTGACGAACAAGCCTACACACGGGCGGACTGTTCGCTGAAACAAGGTTTCAGCGGACAGTTTTTCGGAAATTCCGTAAAACCTTGTTCGTCAAACTGTCCGCTGAAACTGTCCGCTGAAAGCCCACACACGAGCGGACTGTCCGCCCAAACACTGTTCAGCGGAGAAAGTTGGGCGAACAGTCCGCCCGTGTGTACGCGGCCTAACAGTTTAGAAAAGCAACAAGTTACCAAATAAAGGACAACAAAAATTTACAGCGTTTGCTCTAAATGTGCATGAAAGAATTAAAAGTTGAAAATAAAGATACATATCACCAAAACAATTAAGACATGTCAAGGCATTGACACAGATCCTTTTTCCAGACATTAGAACTTTCTTGAAATCAAATCAATATTTGGTGTGACCATCCTTTGCCATCAAAACAGCACTGATTCTTCTACGTACACTTGCACACAGTTTTTGAAAAAATTCGGCAGGTAGGTTTTTCCAAATTTCTTGGAGCACTAACCACAGATCTTCTGTGGATGTAAGCTGTCTCAGATCCTTCTGTCACTACATGTAATACTAGACATGTCTGATGTTGAGGGCTCTGTAGGCACTAAACCATTACTTCCAGGACTCCTTGTTCTTTACACCGAAGAAAGTTATTAAAGCGGAGGTCCACCCTAAAGTGGACCTTCCGCTCATTGGAACCCTCCCCCCCTCCGGCGCCACAATTGGCACCTTTCAGGGGGGAGGGGTGCAGATACCTGTACAGTACAGGTATCTGCACCCACTTCCGGGAAAGCTCTCTGCGGAAAGGGGCGTAGATTACGCCCCTTTCCAAAAGTCCCCCGCTGCCTGCTGGGAAACACACAGCTCCCAGAGGCAGCGGGTCCATCCTTATTGCGCAGCGCGACTCGTGCATGCGCAGTAGGGAACCGGGAAATGAAGCCGAAAGGCTCCACTTCCTGATTCCCATACCCAAGATGGCGGCGGCAGCACCCGAGAGACGATCGAGAGATCGGCTTCGGGTGCCGACATCGCGGGCGCACTGGACAGGTAAGTGTCACTATTTTAAAAGTCAGCAGCTGCAGTATTTGTAGCTGCTGGCTTTTAAAAAAAAAAAAAACGTGGACTCCCGGCGGATTCCCGCTTTAATAACAGTGGCTGTATGTTTGGGGTTGTTGTCCTGCTGCAGAATAAATTTGGAGCCAGTCAGGCCAGTCACATGCCTTCCTGATGGTATGGCATGATGGATAAGTATCTGCCTGTAATTCTCAGCATTGAGGACACCATTCAAACTGACCAAATCTCCAATTCCATTTGGAGAAATGCAGTCCCGAACTTACAAGGAACCTCCACCATGCTTCACTGTTGCCTGCAGACACTCATTATTGTATCGCTCTCCAGCCCCTTGGAAAACAAACTGCCTCCTGCTACAGGCAAATATTTCACATTTTGGCCAATCCAGAGCACCTGCTTCCATTTTCTGCATCCCAGTTCCTATGTTTTTGTTCATAGTTGCGTCATTTAGCCATGTTGGCTGCTTTTTTGTGCTTAACCTCTTTATATAGCTTTGCGGACACAATTCTTCCATGAGGGCCACTTCTGGCCAGACTGCTCTGGAAAGTAGATGGGTGTACCCGAGTCCCACTGGCTTCTGCCAGTTCTGTGCTGATGGCACTGCTAGACATCTTCTGATGCTGAAGGGAAGTAAGCATGATGTGTCTTTCATCTGCCGCATTGTTTCCTTGGCTGACCACTTCATCTACGCTCCCCAATGTTGTCCGTTTATTTGTGCTTCTTCAAAAGAACTTGACCAGCACATCTTGAAATCCCAATCAGCTTTGAAATCTTTGCCTGGGAGAGCCCTTGCTGATGCAATACCTTGTGTCTTATTGCCATGCTTAGTCTGGCCATGGTGTATGACATGTGGCATGAAACTGCATTTTACAACCTCACCTTAGTAGAAGAGTTTGGCTGATCCTCACCCAGTTTTAAGCCTCCTACACAGTTGTTTCTGTTTCAGTTATTGACTGTATTTGAACCTACATATAAAATTAATGATCATTAGCACCTACTTGGTATAATTGACTAGTCATACACCTGACTCTAATCCTACAAAATCCCTGACTTTGTGCATGTGTAAGGCCCTTTTCTTGTGGATGACATGTCTGTGTCCGCTCTGCTATGCACAGCCTGCTGTTCTCTATGGTGTGGTCAGATGGAAATGGACTGCCTTTCCCTATGCACCTGACTGTCATCCGGTCCAGCAGACTGATGAGGAACGGATCCCCAGCCGTCTGTTTTTGGCATACCGGATTGGGTGCAGGTGGGTGTAAATGGACACATGTCCCTTTACATCTACCTTCCCATAGAGAATAATGGGTGGTCCAAAGAAAAATGGACAGACAGACCCGAGTGGTCTGCTTGTGTGAAAGGGGCCTAAGAATTGATGCTAGTCTGAAGCCAAAGGGTAGTCACACCAAATAGTGATTTGATTTAGATTTTTCTTCTGTTTGCTCACTTTGCATTTTGTAAATTATTAAACAATTCAAATATTTATTTTTTAAAACATTCTTACTTTGTAGTAGTGCACTGGTAAAATGCAGTTCCCAACCATCTTATCGCTATTCCCCAGAGACTGGCTTAACATTGTGTTTTTTTGTACAACCAATGGATTAATGGGCACAGCTCTATTGTCATTACAGTGTATAAATAATAGGGAATATTGAATTCACATTTCAGTTTACAACCTTAATGCTGTATGGTGTGGTAGAAAGACTGGCACATAGGCCACTGAGGGGTTATTGCATATAAAATAGAGACTGTCTGCTGAGGGCTAAATGTACACATGGGGTTGACTGGCAACCAAGGTCTTAATGTACATAGGCTGGGAGCTAGCCACTGAGCTATTAATACATGTGTGTTAGGGACTGCCCACACTGAGGGGTTAACATTCAGACACTGAACACTGGTCACTGAGATATAATCGCGCAGAGACTCGTGTGAAAATTATTAGAGATTTTGTGTACTAGAGTCGATGTCTCACTGCTGGCATGGATACTGGGAGGTGACAGATGAGTGCTGGGAGAAGGATAAAGAAACAATTCTGTGTGTTGGAGTTTGTATCTCACTGATAAAGCATGGTCTGTTTAGTTAAATTCAGAGCTAAAGGCAAAATCCCCACTTTAAAAAGAGTTTGACTTAGACCTTTGTAATATATAGTATGCAGTGTATGCAAATAGGATGTTCACTTTCCAAGGTAGTTGCATTTTGCAAGGGAATTTGCCCCAGAGCTAAGTGAATGTGAAGAAGTTTCACTTTGCAAAGAATACTTAATCATGCACAAAGAATACATTAGAAAGAAAAAATGCGGCAGTTTGCTTTATGTTAGTTCATGGTACTTCACAACGTCATATGCCTTAGACAAACTTTGATTTATGTAATCACTACTTATCGTTTATAGTTAGGATTGGGATCCTCCTATCCTCTCGTGGTAGGAGAGAGAGGTCTGTCCACATGGTCTGAATGTCTTGGATAGGGAAGGAATCCCTGCTGTTACAATATGTTGAGATATCTCATTGTTTCATTTCCTGATCTTCTTGGACCATGTCTGATGACCTTGTCCTTGCTCTTTTTGTTTGTTTATTCTCTTTTTACTATTATTCCTTTTTGATGTATTGTCAAATATTCTAAGTACTGTAAATAAAGATTATACAAAAAAAAAAAAAAAAAAAAGCATTTTTGCTTGCAAATGTTTGGATGATGGAAGTCAGCAGAGCTTCACTAAGCTCTGAGGCAAATTACCTTGCAAAGTACAACTTCCCTTGCCTTTAGAAAATCAACCGCTTAGATTACTACACTGCTGTCAGATGAGAGGCACTGGAACATGTTGGGTGGACAATTCTATGTACGTTCAGTTTTATTCAACCTCAGGGCTTTGTATGACCAGTTGTTCCTCTAACCAAAGCAATTAGGTTTTGCAAATACTGCTGTAGCATTACGTAGATGTTTACATATATGGTTAATTTTTAAAGGTTGTAGGAGGTGTGAGGGGTTAGCTCGGCAGCGGGTGTGTGTGACCCCCTGGATAGGTTCACAACACAAAATCAGGCACAGCAGACAGCGTTGTAGGTGCAAAAAAAACAAAAGATGCGGTTTATTTATGCTACATGCAGTGAAACATATAACAGCCAAACAAAAATAAAACATGAAAATAAATCCTGGTCAGCTTGACCTCTAATTACACACTTAGATTCCCTATCTAACAACTGAGTGCAGCCTTGTGCTGCACCAGTCCCTGTCTCTGTTGTAGAGGTTTGCCACACAGGCGTTAACTCACCGCACAGAACAGGTGTCACACTCCCCAGTCTATACAACACAAAACTGGTTCCAGGATGGAGCATCTCCCTAAGCATGCTGGGGTTTTTTGTAGAGGTCTTAATGAGCCCACTTACTTCAGCTGGGCTCATTAACTCTTCCCCTCTAATTGTAAAAGTCTGCATAAAGCCTGAATCTAGGGCACACATATTTCCCATCCTGGATACAACCAGGTGACTTTACCTGCGTGCTGCCACAGAGGCAATAGCTGATATAATCCTATGACTATATACTAATGCATTTTACACATTTTCACATTTTTCAACAGTAAGCTAAACAAAAACAAAAAACCATACACAAATATTCAAAACAGTGTAAAGCTGAACTCCAGAAAACTAAAAAGTTCTCACTTTTGAGGCTAGACCTGAACTGCAAGGGTTAACTGCTTGATAAGTCTAGTCTAGGAGCATTTTTACTTACCTGATGCCCCCACAAACGGCACTTCCCTCTACTCTGGCAATGGACTGTCCCTTGGCGTCCTCACATTCAAAGGCAGTACCATTTGCCCTGCATTGGTCTTGGTGATGTCAGAGGCCCTTAAGCCTCATACACACGATAGGACTTTGTACAAACTTTCCCTTGGATTTTTGTACAAAGGGAGTCGGCCCTGAACTTGTATTGCATACACACAGCAGGACTTTTTCAGCCAACTTTCACCAAACCACGTGGTTTTTCTGCTCTTTACCGCCACCTTTGGTCAACTTCTGTATTGTTGTCTGATCTTTTGCATTGGTTCTGAGCATGCCTGTTTGCACTTTGTACAAAAGTCCTATGGTTTTCTGTACACACGATCAGACTTTGCTCCATCGGACTTTCGTTGCCAGAAAGTTTGTCCGTTCGCACAGCCAACAAAAGTCAGATGAAAACCAAAAAAGTTTGTCCGATGGAGCGTACACACAGTCAGATGTTGCTCCAAAACAGCTAATTTGCATGTTTGTTGTCAAAAAGTCTGATCGTGTGTATGGGCCTTTAGACTGCCAGAGAGAAGGGGAGAAGTGGCTGCAGGGCCCAGTCTAAAGGCCCATACACACGATCAGACTTTTTGACAACAAACATGCAAATTAGCTGTTTTGGAGCAACATCCGACTGTGTGTACGCTCCATCGGACAAACTTTTTGGGTTTTCATCGGACTTTTGTTGGCTGTGCGAACGGACAAACTTTCTGGCAACAAAAGTCCGATGGAGCAAAGTCTGATCGTGTGTACAGAAAACCATAGGACTTTTGTACAAAGTACAAACAGGCATGCTCAGAACCAATGCAAAAGATCAGACAACAATATAGAAGTTGACCAAAGGTGGCGGTAAAGAGCAGAAAAACCACGTGATTTGGTGAAAGTTGGCTGAAAAAGTCCTGCTGTGTGTATGCAATACAAGTTCAGGGCCGACGCCCTTTGTACAAAAATCCAAGGGAAAGTTTGTACAAAGTCCTATCGTGTGTATGAGGCTTAACAGTGTCAAAGAGCCCATAGGTGTGGGAAATCTAGTAAGTAACCTGCTTTTCACAGGCATAAACAAGCATTTAAAGAATTTTGTTGTTTTCCAGAGTTCAGTCTTAAAGCCCAACTCCAAGCAAATCGTTTTCTTTAGTTTTGGATAGAGCAGAGAAGTATAAAGCCTCATACACACGATAGGACTTTGTACAAACTTTCCCTTGGATTTTTGTACAAAGGGAGTCGGCCCTGAACTTGTATTGCATACACACAGCAGGACTTTTTCAGCCAACTTTCACCAAACCACGTGGTTTTTCTGCTCTTTACCGCCACCTTTGGTCAACTTCTGTATTGTTGTCTGATCTTTTGCATTGGTTCTGAGCATGCCTGTTTGCACTTTGTACAAAAGTCCTATGGTTTTCTGTACACACGATCAGACTTTGCTCCATCGGACTTTCGTTGCCAGAAAGTTTGTCCGTTCGCACAGCCAACAAAAGTCAGATGAAAACCAAAAAAGTTTGTCCGATGGAGCGTACACACAGTCAGATGTTGCTCCAAAACAGCTAATTTGCATGTTTGTTGTCAAAAAGTCTGATCGTGTGTATGGGCCTTTAGAATCTATGTCAACCTTTGATGACTGTCTGTATCCTTGCTTGGAAAAATTCTGCCCACTTTATTACTTTTTGTTGGCTGGTAATGAGAGCACAAAGTCAGCACATTTCACCCAAAATAGGGGCACGCACCGACAAAATAAAAACAGAAAAAGATTTAAAAGCTTGGTCAGGATATTAATACTAGGGGGACACCTGACTAGGATAGATCAGAAAAATGATAAACAGAAACGTCTTTTACGTGGACCTATCTAATCTAGCTGGAAATCTCAATGGAAACCCACACATTTAATAGAGAAGTTCTTTTCCTGCCCCATATAAAACTAGAGTTGAGCTTTATGCATAAAATACTTTTTTCAGGTATTGTTTCTCATTCATAGACTCACCTTAGAGCACCCATGTTGCCATAATAACGCTCGTCGTGATTGGCTGCACACCTCCCATTGACTCTGCCACCCTCCTCCCAGCCAACACAGACCTTACAGAGGCCATCATCTGCTCCGGGCATGCACCCCTTCCAGAAATATTTTTCATAAGCTGAAGGAGGACAGCAAAGCCAAAGGGACAGCTAAATAAGTTACCAAGCTAGATCATATAACCTGTCATACAAACAATCTTAAAAGACAGAAAATTCTAGGCCCTTGCACAGAGTTAAGCCTTGCTTACACTGGTAGAATTTCATTTTATAATTTTCAGTTGAAGCCAAATCAATATTTTTGACAGCTTTGACAGGAAAATTTGAAGGAGCAGGATGAATATCCAACAGTGAGTGTCATTTTCCTTCAGAAAAGACCACTTGCTCCAAAATCAAATGTTAAAAACAAAGAACTTTCAAACAATGATCAAATCAGCAATTGCCGATACTGATAAGTACTGATAAGAATTTTTTCTTTGAAAATCTGCTAGTGTACAGTATAGTTAGCTTAATTGTACTTTTTGGGAGATCATCCAACATGCAATGGGTATTATAAATCAGATGGATTAACTGTCAGAAGAAGGAATCAAATGCTCTGGTATGCTACCATATATTATGTAGATATCGAAAGATATTAAAAAGTGCTATTTAAACCAAAAAGGATATATTTTTTTTTAACATTTGGTGTTTTCTTCCTCTGTTCTCTTACCTGAGTTAATGTCACAGTCCCAAGTCTCATTTCCTGGTGCCCGGACTGTGTATTTGGAGAGCAGGAGCCATCCTGCAGGGCTATACATGCTACCATGGCAGGAGCGTCGCCCAGTCAGGTCAATCAGAGTCACTGCTTTCATACTCTTTTTGGTGACAGCCAGTGCATAGAGAGAAGGAAACCCTGAAAAGATACCAATATGATATACTTATGCAAAAAATTAGGCAAAGTTGAAAATATTAGAAATCTAACCATACTTTAATATTATTAGTTAAAGTGGATCCCGCTGCTGTCAAACAAATCCAGTGACACAGGAGCAGGGGGTGGGGCCAAGTCCCAATTTTACTGAAATTTTACTAGCATGCATAGAATATTTTGTTTACTTTTTTGAATAACAAGTACAAAGTCTAATGGTATGGAATAGTCTAAAGCACCCAGTCTGAAATCAGTTGGGTAGTGAATTTTGAAAAGAGCCGACAGAACAGAACTCATGTCAAATGTGTATTGCTGCCTTTGTCACCACTGAGATAATTAAAGTAGATGCAAACCCACTCTTATCCTTTCTAAACTACTGCAATATTGGTTATCTAGAAGGATATACATGCCTCCTGCATGTATACTTATCTGTCAAATGTCTCCCCTCTGTCTGCTATGAGACCCGAAAAACTGCAGATTTTGTGGGTGGGTCTGTTTTCCAGGGTTCAGTGGGTGGAGTTGTGATGTCAGTAGACTCCCCGCCCCCTCTACACTCCCGTTATCAACATGCATTTTCTCCTGTGTATTTCTTACACTGAACTTCTGCTATGATCACTAACATCCAGTCAAAACCCCAAAAAGTCCCCAAATGACTTCAGCATCATGCTGAGGTGTGGAAAAGCCAATCCTTGCAGAGCAGCAGAAGAAAGGAGTGGGAGGGAATTAAAAATTATACAGAGAGATATAAAAGATATGTAAATCACATGTCACTCACAGCAAGGGGGAGGATTTGACAACTATTTTCACTGTTTGTCAAGATTTATCTCACTGAACAATAAAAGAGGATTGCTCAGAGCTGGATTAACTCTTTGTGGCAAGACTGAGCTCAAATGATAGGAAATCTTATACTCTACATTATGACATAAAAAAAAAAAAAAAGAAAGAATTTTTGGGTTTACATCAACTTTAAACCTTTCTGTTTGTTCTGCTAAACACTGTCACTTAATAGAAAGTGAGAGAGTTGTCAACAAAACAAAAGGTAGGGCTAATCCTTCAACACCTGTTCCAGTAACAACTGTCTGAAAGGGGAATTCCCCTAAATTTGTAAAGATTTTGTCTGACTGCCTATGCTGTCTTTGAAACAGGAAGTGATGCTAATGGAAAAAAGTGTGTTTCAATCATTTCTTATTCTAAAAATGTTGGCCTTTACATACAGGTTAAATTTGTAAACTTAATTCTAAAAATGCTGCTGGCTTGTCATAATCCTATTACATAAATTAAAATGTTACAGTTATTCAGACCAAATTTCTATATCAGGCATATTATACTCCCTGTCTCCTCTTTCGCTTGAATAGGCTATCCTTCGCTGTTTTCTCTAGATGTACCTCAACAGATGGCACATTTTATCATATGGTTTGGAGATGCCCACATATTAGCGCATTTTGGTCTGAAGTCACTGCTTTCATTAGTTCACTTACTCAACTACCTAATATATGTAATCCCTTAAGATGCCTATTTGGGCATATTGATGATGATTCCCTCCCCAAATGTTCTAAGCTCTTTCTGCACTTAGTTTTATTCTATGCCAAGAAATCTATAGCAATCCATTGGAAATCCCAAGCTCCCACTACTTTAGCTCTCTGGCTCAATCTCATTAACTAGGCACTCCCACTGTCAGGGAAGACGGGCTTTCCATGTAAGATCCCGGCGTGCACGCATGGGTACTAGCACTTTAAGACACACACCTGTCACTAATACTGAAGTCAGGCGAGCTATTTAAACAGGGCTCCTTCAGAGGTTCATTGCTGTTTGGTCTGCAGCTTCTGTGTTGTTTCCTGTGTGACCTCTGAATCCTATCCAGCTTGTTGTTACCAGTGACTGCCTGCTGCCTGTTCTGATCCCGGCTTCCCTTGACTCTGATCCTGCCTGCTGATTCTGTCTGCTGATCTTCCGGTACTACTTGGCTTGTGACCTGACCTCCCTTCTGCCTACCGTCTATGCCCGATCTGCCTGATTAATACCGACCCGGCCTGTCTGACTCTGCATCTTGTTCATCCAGCCTGCTTCAGCTCCCAGCCCTGCAAACCAGCATTTGGTCCTGCTCGTGTGAGTTCATCCACCATCTGCCTGCTGATCACCACTACTACAGGAACTGTTTTACAGGCACTCATACCCCACCGTGCTCCTGTGGCTGCTGTATCAATACCAGTGGTCCGTGAGCCGGAGTTGTACGAGAGGCCTTCCTCTGCACGTCAGGCTCACATCCCAGGTACGTAACACCAACTATACAATTTGACATATGAGGCCAGGGATTGCTCTAACAAATTTCATTAGATTTGGTACCCATGGGTGAACTGGGACTATGCTATAACACCTGATAACACCTGATACCTAAGGTATTCTTAGGCGCTAGGGCTCACTTGCTAACTCTAGCAATATATATATATATATTGCTAGTAATTTGCATCTCATGTCCTCAACTGTATTTGTGCCATATAATTGCTCCTTCATTAATTGAGGATAGTGAACTGAATGGACATTCTGTTTAAACTAGATTTTCATCACTGAGCAATGTTTGCTCTAGTTACCTTTTCTTTGCCTTGTACTTATGCAAAATAAAAATACCTTTAAAAAAATATATAAGTTCAAATGTGCAGTTTATGAACTATGATGTTCTACCTTTCTCTGAGACACGATGAAGCAGCTTCATGGGATCTGAGAGGCAATCGGATCTCTCGCCTATGAAAATAAAATAAAACAAGGGCTGAAAAATATTCTATAGTTAGTAACCTATCTTACATCCTTGCATAAGAGTATATTTCACAGTTCAAGCATGTATGTAAAAGAAAATATACTTCAACTGT
The DNA here is from genome assembly GCF_037356315.1 of Lithobates pipiens. Lineage (NCBI taxonomy): Eukaryota > Metazoa > Chordata > Amphibia > Anura > Ranidae > Lithobates > Lithobates pipiens. The sequence continues at coordinate 39,996,821 of NW_027507790.1, read as the reverse complement.
ACTTGAAGTAGAACGAAACCTTCCTATACTCTACAGCCAAGGAAGCTGCCATCTTAGCCTTTGTTGATCTGCAGTTGCCATGGGGGGGCTGCACATGTGATCAGTTATAACTCTAAACATCTAATGGTTTGACAGTTCAGTGGAAATTAGAGATGAGCTCAGGCGTGTTCGGGATCCTGCCAGGAAGCCGTCACTGCACACGGCTAATCATAGGCAGTGAGACATTTCCCGATCTGTGCAGCTGCGGATCAGGAAATGTCTCACTGCCTGTGCTTCCTGGCGAGATCGAGCAGGTGGTATCCCAAACATGCCTGAGCCCATTCCTAGTGGAGAGCACAAGCAAATATGACAGTTATCATTCACGGCATGCCTTGACTAAGACTGTTTTGGGAAAGAGCCTACAAGAATGTTAGTTCAGTTAGTGACTGGCCGAGATGGGGGAAAGAGTTAATTTGTGTGCTGCTGTTCCCGGGCTTTTTGTTACATTCTGCCCACCTGTGTTATAAAGAGGGGGGAGGCTGGGGCCCAAGAGAGTGGGGTTTGCTTAGCGAGTTTTGGATTATGAACAGAAATGCTGTAGGTCTTTCGTTAGCAAGGGGGTTGATATACTGGGTCCCTCCCTGGCAGCCAGTTTCTAGTAGCAATCGGAACCGAAACCGCATTACAGAGATCCATGACCTGGTTATATGGTACAGGAGTAAAGGTGTCTGCACTATGTGCACGGCGGGATCCCATTCCGTTATTGGGAGTGAGGTGGCAGAGGTACGCTGGACTGGTGGAGAGGGTGAGAGCATCCCTCCTAAATGCAACAAACATCAAGTTAAAGTGTGTAGTGCCATGGGACAGCAATTTCCAGAGGAACACTGTACATCTTATTACTGCTCATTTCTAATTCGGGGAACTGGTATTAACACATTTTTCAGTTGGAGAGTTGGAGTGTCTGGTAAATCCCTCCTCATGTTTTAATATGTTTTGAACTTAAACTTAAACTTGAACTTAAGACCGTTTATACAATATCTTAGAACACTTTGCACACTCACCCCAGTATTCAACCGTAGCTGGTTGGAGACCACACTTTCCAGCAATGTAAGCATGAGTGGCATCTAAAGTTACAGCGTCTGCTTCGTTACTCTAAAACAATACCGCCAAAATAGGATGAGACAATAACACAGGACACCATATAAGCTATATAGCAAATAATTAAATTGGAGTTCCAGCCTAGGTGAAAACAAAAAATGAAACGTCAGCAGCTACAATACTGTAGCTGCTGACTTTTATTATAAGGACACTTACCTGTCCAGGGAGCCCGCAATGTTGCACCCAAAGCCCACCCATCCATCAGCTCCGGGTGCAGGTGCTGGCATGCTTACTAAGTGAAACAGGAAGTGAAGCCTTGAGGCTTCACAGCTTGTTTCCTACTGTGCATGTGCAAGTGTGTGGTGCTTTCTGAATGGTCCCATTGTCTTCTGGGACACACACATGTCCCAAAAGGCAACGAGGGGAAGGAGAAGGGCACAAAAAAAAACACATTAGTGATGTACCTGGCCACAATGCCATGGGACGGCAGTAGGGTGACCACATTTCCAAAATGCCATTCAGGGACACCCCCACCCCCCAAAAAAATATGTTTTTTGATACTTTTTTTGCCAAATTTTTGGGCAAAAAAAGCAAACAGTGGTAACCAGTTTAGACAGGTGGTATGCAATGTGCACCTGCTTTAACTAAGTCACTTAGTGGCAACGGCGTACTTTGTACATCACTTACTCTGGCAAGTTCTGCTGCCCCCCTCCATTCTGCTGCTATCCCCCTCCAGTTTTTCTCTGTGTCCCCCTCTGTTCTGCTGTCCGACAGAGGGGGACAGCAGAATGGAGGGGGACAGCAGAAGGGAGGGAGACACAGAGGAAGAACGGAGGGGGACACCAGAATGGAGGGGGACTCGGAGGAAGAACGGAGGGGGACACAGAGGAACAACGGAGGGGGACAGCAGAACAGAGGGGGACACGGAGGAAAACTGGAGGGGGATAGCAGAAGAATGGAGGGGGATAAAGTGTGAGTGTAACACAGACAGTACAGTACACTGTCCTGGTCGAGGACCTCGTGGGTGGGAGGAGTCAGACAAGGCTCAGGCTGGCTGGCTGCAGTGCTCAGGAGGAGAGAAGTTGAACAACTGTGGATCTGTCTGGTGGTGATGAGTCTGGTCACCATCACTGGCGTCACTCTGTGCGCTGCTGGCTGGCTGGTGTGGCTGCTCTCTCTCTCTCGGACTGGGTGGTGGGCGCGCACGCTACTCTCAGCCATAGGATGCGGGCGAGTGCACTGCCCACACTGACTGCCAGTGCCCACGTGTCTGTCAGCCCGCCCCTCAGGCCTCAGCTGATGTCACTGGTTTCTAGACACGGGCGGCCCCTAGCATAGCAACCAGCCTGGCAGCCAGCCAGCCTATGTGTCATGTGTGAGAGTCTGAGATGTGTTAAACTTTATAAGGGTGGCGGTGGATGGGCGGAGTGAGTCGGTGGAGTGGACTGGTCTGGTCACTGTGTTGTTTTTTTCATTCCGGGACACTGTATTGTCCCGAAATGAAGGTGCTCGGGACACAAATCTCAAATCGGGGACAATCCCGGGTAATCCGGGGCACGTGGACACCCTAGACGGCAGTACCAAAGAAAACATACCAAAAGGGTCTGAAAAAAACTCTGGAACTCTGCTTTAATAGATAAAACACTAAGTGCAAGTATTCAGCACTGGTACATAAGAAGAGAACAGCAGCTGCAATACTTTGATGTATGTATTCCATCTGGTAACATGAATCTTCTTGAATAGCTCTAAAAAAAGGGTTGCCTGGAAAGGATCATAATTTAACATAGATATACAATAATGGTACAAACTTTTTGGCTTGAACAGCCACACATTTGCAGATATTCATAATGGTCAAATTGGAGAGATCTGCTCCTAATCCTGGTCTCAGTTCATTTATCTTTAGGTAAGACTAACCAGGAAACACCTTTAAGACATGTGGGGATGTGGTATATCTTGACAGACTGCAAGCAGGTATATTTTGATAACATATTTTTACAATTATTCTGCCAACAATTTAATATAGCATGACTTAGTATAGCTATGTAACTATATGGAATTAGCCTCACAACTAATATTACAGACTAAACTCTACTTCTGTAACATTGTGATAAAAGTACCAGAACAATAAGGTAATTCATTTATAACTAAAAAATGTCTCCACATACCAGCTCCTTACCACTAAGGATCGGTTCACACAGGGGCGACTTGTCCAGGCGACTTCGCCGCCTGACAAGTCACTCCCCGTTCTGTACTACGGAACCGTTCTAATAGGAGCGACTCAAGTCGCTCCGACTTAGAAAAAAGGTTCCTGTACTACTTTTGCGGCGACTTCGGGCGACTTGCATTGACTTTTATACAGAAGTCGTTTTGCAAGTCGCCGCTGAGGTCGCGGCGCTGCAAGTCGTGCCGCGTACTGTGTGAACCGAGCCTTAGGCTACACTAATGTTCTTCATTCAATTACATTTACGGTATTTAGAATGTCTGAGAAATAAAAGTTTACCTTTTTTATCCTTTTCTCTCTCTTTTAAAGTTAAGAAACACGATAGATTTACTTGTGTTATCCTCGGTCTCTCTGTCATCTCCAAACCTAACGCTTCCACTATTGTACTAAATAAAGGACTATTCTCACCTACATTTCCTTAATGATGGCAAGTTCTTACCTTGATCATCTCAATGCATCCAGTTAGGGAAGTGGCTTGGACGCAGACCAGTGGATCTGACCTCACACTCAGTGCCCAATTTTCACATTTTCTTAGCTCCGATGAACTGATACAGCACCAACGTATAACACTATGATCAAGTGAAATACCTGAAATGGATATGTTATCTCATCTTTCTGACCGTTGTGTAGCCAAAATATTATCTATTTGAATTAATCATGTCAACCATATATGAACACTAATGCCCCGTACACACGATTGGAAATTCCATCAGGAAAATCTTGGATGGTTTTTCGGACGGAAAAATAGAGAACCTACTCTCAATCTTTTGCTGTCAGAAATTGCTCCAGCAACAAATGGTCAGAATTTCCGACCAAAAGCTCACATCGGACTTTTGCTGGCAGAATTTCTGATCGTGTGTATAAGAGGCATATTTATATTGTTAATCTGACTTTTACCAAGCATTTACTGCATCCTGGTGCATGATTGTTTTACCATCAGTGAATGTTTGGTGAAAATCATATTCACTACTTTAGAATTATGCCAATTGTTCCATAATATATACAAAAATAACAAGTATATCCCAGCAAAACATTTCCGTGATATCTGGTACTAGGGGGGCAAGGCAGTGAAGTCAACTTTGTGAGTATTTTTTATTGAATATTTTCTCTTTTTATAGTAGTGTTTAATTAATCTGTGAAATTCAGATGGAAATCTTTATATTTGTTTGTGTGCTATGGGTGCCTTTGGCTAACTGCATATATGTCACAAGAAGTACTTACCAAGGCCGAGATGCCGATAGCAGTTCGCCCTTGCGACTACATGCACCCCATCCCCCGGAGGTGGTACAGGGAGCGGGTGGCACGCACAGGCATGGGCCACCAGCAGGTGTAGTTCCTGAAGAAGTCTGTAGAACTGTGCAGGGGGTGAGCCGAGGTTCAGGAACTGGCTGAGGGTCCTGTGCAGAGGTTAGCAGACAATACGGAACATGGCAAGGGATCAGGCACAAGAGGAAGTAAACAAGTCCATGAAGCAGGCCAGGGGTCAAATCCGTGTAAGCAAGTTCGTTGGGCAGGCCGAGGGTCAAACACTTGTAAGCAGGTTGAGTAAAGTCCTGCTTACAAATTGCTGATGACAAACCAGCAACCCGTTTGGACGCCAGAGCCGTTTGAAATAGCCACACCATCGCGTACACCTGTGCGCCATTGTGCACATCCATGCGCCACTGTGCACACTCGTGAGCCACTGCACGCACATGTGTGCTATTGTGCACACGTGCACTGCACCATCGGGCCGTGCACGTGTGTGCGCTGAAGCACCAATCCGCATGCATGCAGGAGCATGGCGAGCATGGGTGGAAAAAGACCTTCTCTGACAATATATTTGGAGGTGCAAGCTTTCGTAACCAGTTTGTGCCTTAGTGATCAGAGGTAGATGTGGCGTTACTTTAAAGCTTACACAAGGGAAGGATTTATTTCTAAATTTACTGACACTGTCTGAGCTGAGCAAGGTTCCAGCTCCTCGCATGGATGCTGTGACGGGAGTCACTTTAGGCTGGGGGCTTGTGGAACCCAGCTTACGTTAGAGAATTCTGAAAACTCCTGGTCCAGCTCCTCCGGCCCCTCCTATGAGTAAGTCACCCTGTGTAAATTAGGGGCAGCTCAGAAACTCAGTCGGGTCTGCACTAACCCAATTCACCTTACAACCACACCGGACTCAGTATTTCATGTTACCCCTGTTATCCTGGGTCTTATATACGTGTTTTGTGTTGAAAGAATGAAGGGGCTCTTGCACTTGGGACAGTAATATTTCTGAACAATATCGCTCAAGAAATATATGAAGATAAATAAATTCCACCTTTCCAACTGTTGAAATATTGTATGAGTTTGGTCTCAAAAACTGCTGTAGACTTTTTACTAGATTGTTTGAGGTAAGGCTGTATCCCATTGTTCTATTGTTTCTGTCTGCCTTGGGAGCAATCTAATATGGTATGCATATGTGTTTCTAACATGTAGACCAGATGGTGGAGGGATGGGGGAATTCCTCCTCCATGGCGGCTGGTATCTGTACTTCTCCTCTCCTGCTATCCGGACCTTGGAGCCTGGTGGTGGTTTGGACATGTTCACAGGAAGGAAGCACAATCCCACCGCTGCCACCAATGTGACGGACCCCATACTCAAGAAGAATATAGCTGCCGTATATGGTTCCTTTGTCTGGCACCAGCACAATCCAAGGTCCCTTAGTCCACCCAGTCACTTGTCCGAGCTTCAGTGTTGGGTGGTAACAAACATAAGACTGTTTCTTCAAACACAGGCACAAAGAGATATACAATCGGGGACAACCCCCCCCCCCCCCCTCCCTCTTTGCATAATGACACAGGGCAGGGTAAACTATATTCAGTAACAAGAGACACACATGTGTATTCAACTATTCAGCAGTAGACCGTCTTATCAGCAGGGAGGGCTGTTGGAGGAATTCCCCCCTCCCTCCACACTGCCCCCAGTCTACATGCTAGAAACACATATACATCACATAATAGGTTGCTCCCAAGGCAGACAGAAACAATAGAACAATGGGATACAGCCACACTTCAAACAATCTAGTTAAAAGTCTACAACAGTTTATGAGACCAAGCTCATACAATATTCCAGCAGTTGGAAAGGTGGAATTTATTTATCTTCATATATTTCTTGAGGGATCTTGTTCAGAAATATTACTGTCCCAATTGAAAGAGCCCCTTTATTGTTTCAACACAAACCATGTATTTAAGACCCAGGATAACAGGGTAACATGAAAGGCAAAGACAAGAGCCTCATACTTAATACTGTATGCCTATCCACAAGGCCTTGCTAATACTATGGTTACATGCCAGATCCCTGAGGGTAATTCTACAGCTGAGGACCAGGTTCAAAAGCCCAGCTGCAGCGGAAGGATGTATCTTGGACCATTCCAATCACCCTTCCATCAGAACCCACCTTCACCTAGCCACCACCATGAATATCCTGAGCTGGCTGTGTGTTACCATTCCAGCCCCCTTCCAGGATCTACAGGCCATGCTATGTTGCCACGAGGTCCATTTCCATTACTCTGTGTACAATAGAAATGAGACAGAGGATGCAAGAAACAGCTTTTCTTGACTTTCAAATAATGCAAGAAACGTATGATAATAATAACAACAGTGGAGACTACTCCATGGCGGCTGCAGTCTCTTCCCATATTTAACAAGAGTGCTATTTGTCTCTCTCTTCCTCCTCAGGAGTGAAACACTTGAACATGATTGGTTTATATTCCCAGACCAAACTGTAAAGATGAAATCCCAACCCTTTAAAGTGATGCTAAACCCACAACAGTAAAATCTGTCTGTATATAAAGAATAGCATTCTTGTTATGCTCACTGTGAAACTTTAGGAGTTAATCCTCTGCATTGTGTAAAAAGGCTGTTTTATCCTGTATGCATAGATCCTCCCCCTCCTGCAATGTCTACCATGGAAAGAACAGGCAAGGTAGCCAGCCAACCTCAATCTGCACATGCTAAGTTGGGTCTTTTATGCTGGCGAGAACAGTTTCTTGTTCTCAGAGATAGCCAGGTCAGATGATATTGACATCACACATGTGGGTGTGTATACAGGCTGAAAATCTCCACCTTCCTGAAAACTCTCAGCACTGAAGAAACTGTGTAGTTTATGATGTAACCGTGGTATACAGATCATTCAAAAAGGTATATAGTGGCAATATTTTAATGTAAAAAGAAGATTAAGGGTCCTTTCACACGGGGCGGATCAGTTCTGATCCGCCCCGTGGATGTCCGTTTGCTCAGCGGGGATCACTCCGCCGATCCCCGCTGAGCAGGGAGATGACAGCTCCGTCTCTGCACACTGCGCAGGGACGGACCTGTCACAGCGCCGCTCTCCCCTATGGGAGATCGGATGACGACGGACCGCAGTGCCCGTCGTCACCCGATCCGATCCGCAGACGGATGGAAAAATAGCTTTTTCCTCCGTCACACTTTTTCGGATCGGAGCGGGTCGGATGTCAGCGGACATGTCACCGCTGACATCCGACGCTCCATAGAGCTCTATGGAGCACCCGTTCAGGTCCGCCTGAAAAACTGACAGGCGGGCCTGAACGGATCGTCAGTGTGAAAGGGGCCTTATAAGACGTGGGCACTGTGGGGGGTGGATTAACTATTTTCATATTACTGGATTTAATAACACTTTAAGAGAGGGGGCACACAAAGGGAAAAATGTTCATTTCAACTCTTACATCCTCTCCTTACAAGGCTGACTGCTTTCCATAACTGCCTTCCTAACTCCAACCCCCTTTATTATCTCCAGAGAAGAGAAGTCTATACCAACAAGGAGGGGAGAATAAACACACAGCACAATAACATTACAAGTGTTAAATTAACTCCCTTTTCAAGTTAGCTTATTTTTTCAGGCATAGTTTCATACAAAATTAATTCAGTTCGCCAAGTGCATTTTCATTTCCTGCCACAATCCAAAGTGTGATATTAGCCTTAAAAATAAGAATACATATCATAGGAATTAAAACTAGCAGCATGTAAATAATACAAATATTCTCTACATTCAGAAGAGTTTATACATAAAGAAAGGAACAAACTGTAAACACTATTTAAAGTGGTTGTATACTAATTTTTTTAACTTTTACCTACAGGAAAGCCTATAATAAGGCTTACCTGTAGGTAAAAAAAATATCTCCTAAACCGCATTCCCCTCGGTATGCGCCGCTGACTGCAGCGGCGCATGCGCACAAGGGGATTCTCGGATGAAAGTCCGGCAGTGCCCGGACTCGGCCGGGATGAAATCTCCCGTGCGCATGCGCGGGAGTGGCGATATCGCGGCTCCAGTCACTTACAGCGCCGGAGCCGCGATACCCGGAAGAAATGCAGAGGGAGCATGTCAGCTCCCTCGGCGTGGATCGGGCCAGATGTCGGGGCCTCGTTCTAAGGTAAGTATTTCATAATGAGCTAGTATGCGGTGCATACTAGCTCATTATGCCTTTTGCTTTGCAGGTGGTAAAAAAAAAAAAAAATTTAGCGGGTTTACTACCGCTTTAAAAGGTTGGATCAAGCATGATGGAAGACACATAATACACATCAGTTTAAAATCCCACTCAGAATCTCCTATTTTCGTAATACACATCTTAAAAAGATTAATTAATATTGTCAACCAGTGTTGCTACTTTTGGTGTCTGTGACCACCTGATTTGGATCACTCGATGGGCAACCAGAGGAAAGTATGTACATTTTTTCTCACATGGTTTATGTTCATTTATGTTGTATCAATTAGGCTTTCTGTGCAGGTTCATTATTAGCCTAGCTTTAGATTTATATATGTGAAATGTTAATATCTGCACGGGTCATTAATGTGTATCACTAATTACACTCTGCGTTTTTTTGAATTTGATATTATCACATTTTTTTGTAATTTTATTTGACATTTTTTTAGTATAGGCCACCGGTTCATTACGGTATCATTTCATGCACGTTTATAAGTCTGGGGGACTTGACATGTTCTTAGCAGATTATCATATTTAGTGCTACACTTTATATACCTATTTACTTTCAGAGGAATGTATGTAAATGAGTGAGAATTAAAATGGCGCACATCTGACACCATAGAATATTTCTCACCTCTGGCAACCCTGGTTAGACCAATTCTCTCCTTCTCAAATGACCTCCTGCTTCCTTGAAATGTGATGGTTCTAAGTGACATAGCCTAGAACCCCTGGGATACCCGTTTTCCTCCCTCTTCTTTCTCCTTTCCTTGTTGGGTCTCTATGGGTTTCAGATGATCAACAGAGGCTTTGACCGCTTTTTTTTCTTCACCCCTCCTTAAAAGGGGAGTTTTTTGTTTCTCTCCCCCGGCCTCTTGCTCAAATCTTTTATTTGGGTTACAGAATCACTAGGATGCTAACGGATTAGTAAACATGATACTGACTCGATTGCTCTGAAGTATTTTCTGTGAATGTTCACCCGTAACATTTCAAACTGTTGCTTACCTCTCATTAATGGATTCCTCATAAACTTTGCTCTAATCCAGTTTTACTGTGTTATAGGATAGTTTCCACCCTAGCCCTAAATTTGGGAAGGATTATCTGTTCAATGTGTATTGATATGTTTTATCACCATTGTGACATGTAATGTTTCTACCTTTTCTACTCCTGAAAAATTAAATAAATTTCAGTAAAAGCATATTTCTGACCATCAGTAAAATGTGCAGCTCATTCATGCAAAAAAATCTCTTTTGGACTAAACATCTGTTAAACTATTCCAAACTCGGCTTGTTTCCCACCTTCATGGCCCAGGCCCCTTAGGAGAGCCACATAATCCAGTCCTAGTATTGCAGTCATCTCCAAATCTTCTTCCACTACCTGTAGTCCCTGTGTGGAGTCAAGAAACAGGAGATTCTGTCCCCCATAAGGCTCCGAAGAGAAGAGATTAAGGCGCCTATTTTGTCTCCCGCTTCTTCCAAACAAATTCTGAGCAGAAAAAAAAAAGTCATATATTTAACAAGAAGTATAAAATATGTTCTGCCTTGAAATTAAAGGAATAATGAAGATACAGTGAAGGACAATATATATATATATATATATATATATACATATATGTGTGTGTGTGTCACCTATAATTTAGGAAAGTTTAATCCCCCTTTAACCTTATAGGCTTTGAGATGTGTTGGGTAGAGGTTACAAAGAATTATAGAATTTATGCAAAGTGCGTGAAAATAGTTCAACAAGGGTTCTGCAGTACAGCAGAGGCTAAAGAGAAGAGGAGCATAGAGGGGAACTGGGAGGACCACGGGTAAATGGAGGAGACATGTTGAGCTATGATGGGCTCAGATAAGAGCAAAGGACCCTGGGAAATGTCATTGATATTATAAAACCATTTTTACCATCCAGGCACAAAGAACTTCACATATGTAGGATTAAGAAAGATTTTCTAAGAACATCAGGACCATTAACAATGTAATACTTTACAGAAGTATTTTAACAGGAATGTTAGACCTCATTTACACTTGCTTCAGCTTCAACACACATTAACGGCTAGTTTACACTTTTTCAAAACAAGGCTTTGGATATGCTTTGTTAAAGCTCTCTAAAACACCAGTCATAGCTCCTGTCCCTAAATAAAATGGTTAGCTTACAGTCCTGTTTACACCTTGCTTTTGCTTTGCTTTGGCTACGCTTCAAAAATTATACCCCATATCGCTTTAGTGGTGCTTCAAAGCATCTTCAAAGCCTCCATAAAAGTCTATGGCAAAGCTCACTTGAAGCCCCAGTAAAGCCCCACCGAAGTCTCATCGAAGCCCCATCAAAGCCCCACCAAAGGCTCATCGAAGCTCCACCAAAGCCTCATCAAAGCCCCACCAAAGCACCAAGCAAAAGCAAAGTGTAAACATGACTGTAAGCTAACCATTTTATTTAGTAACAGGAGCATTTTACTGGTGTTAAGAGAGCTTTAACAAAGCTTGTCCAAAGCTTTGTTTTGAAGCAAGTGTAAACTAGCCTTTGGTGTAATTTTTTTACAGTAACATGGTTAAAGCCCATGATCATTTTTTATTTTTTTCATCTGTACTCAATTAGGCGAGTTTTCTCTTTACTTCCTGCCTTTTAGACACAACAAGAGGTGAAAGATACATTTTCAAGGAAAATCCAGTTGAAAAATTTACCGTCAACTCTTATTCCAGTGATAGCTGTATCATATTGGATTCCCCATCACTTTCTATCACAGCAACAATCAGAGCGTAAAGTCCCATACACACGATCAGAAAATCGTACGAAAAAAAACGCTTTAAAAGCGATCATATAATAACCGGATCCTTAGTACAGAGCTTTCGAGAGCCAATCATGACAGTTCATCCAATATTATGCGATCGGGCATGCACTGAAATTTTTTTTGTATGATGCCAGATCGTACGATTTTCATTTAATCAGTACAGTTGTCCTTCGACAATGCAGTACAAATACATTACAACAAATTACATCACTTCGGAATTTTTATTCTGTCGTACGAGAATTTGTAACTTATAATCTTCAGGTTCGATCAGAGATTAGCATGTGAAAAGAACCCAGATGATTATTCGTCCAATAATCGAATTGTGTGCATTAGTATCACCAGCGGGTTCACAGGCAGCAATAAAATCTCAACACTTCCCTTCTATACAAAATTAGTAAACATTATATTCTAAACAGAAACTGTAAGATTCAGATCTGAGTGCTGTGTACTTTACATAGAAATATTTGTGTTCATTTTTTTCAAAGACAGAAAACATCACCTGAATCAGAGTAAGAAATTTTTTAGTCACTCTTTGCATGTGCCATCTTGTGACAATCCCTTTACTCGGTCCCTGTCCCAAATTACAAGTTCTGTAGGACTTAAGACTAGCAGTGGATCCATCACGGCATAAAAGTTCAAACTGATCCAGTTCTGAATCTAAATAAAAGTAAATAAACATAGTTTGACGTTTTATATTGCTATATTAAATACAACTGACCATACAAACAGGGATCTGATTGCTCATAACAGATTGATTAGATACCTAAACAATTATCCACACACCCAGATGATGAACATCCACGATTCTACACAAGGAAATCTCCCCACTGAGTAATTTAAAAAAAAGCAGGGGATATCCCTATTCCTCTTGCAAAGTAGCAATATACGTTGCCCTTTAAGAGGCTGCGGGGAGTGCGCCCGCAGAAAGCTCTGTCAGTTGGGTCGCGGGTCCCACGGACTCGATCGCCATGGGGATACCTGCGATCACCTCACGGAGAGGAAGAACGGGGAGATGCTAAAGTAAACAAGCATCTTCCTGTTCTGCCTAGCAACAGTGACACTGATGTCCGCTCCCTGTGATTGGAGCAGAGATCAGTGATGTGTAAAACACAGCAACGCCCCCACAGTTAGCAACACGCCCCTAGGACACACTTAACCCCTACACTGCCACCTAGTCGTTAACCCATTCACTGCCAGTGTCATTTACACAGGAATCAGTGCATTTGTATAGCACTGATTGCTGTATAAATGACAATGGTCCCAAAAATGTCCGATGTGTCCACCATAATGTTGCAGTCACGATAAAAATTGCTGATTGCCGCCATTAAAAAAAAAAAGAATAATAAAAATGCTATAAAACTATCCCCTATTTTGTAAATGCTATAACTTTTGCGCAAACCAATCAATAATAGCTTATTACGATTTTTTTTACCAAAAATATGTAGAAGAATATGTATCGGCCTAAACTGAGGAAAAAAATAGTTTTTTTTATATATTTTTGGGGGATATTTATTATAGCGAAAAGTAAAAAATAATGCGTTTTTTTCAAAATTGACGCTCTTTTTTTGTTCATAGCGCAAAAAATAAAAACCACAGGGTTGATCAAATACCACCAAAAGAAAGCTCTATTTGTGGGAAAAAAAATTACACAATTTTGTTTGGGAGTCACGTCGCATGACCGCGCAATTGTCAGTTAAAGCGATGCAATGCTGAATTGCAAAAAGTGCTCTGGTCAGGAAGGGGGTTAATTACCACCTTAATCAGCCACAGAACCTGTGTAATTAATGTTTGTCCTGGATTAAAGGGATGATGTGGCAACCCTAATGTGGGCAGGTCCTGCCCATGTGGTCGTGATCCTTCTCGAGCCTGGACCGGCTCTGTGACGTCAGCTGACAGTGTAACGAGCTGCACTCCTGTGATCCACAAGAGAAGTACAGCCAAACAAGCTTTGGCTGTACGTCTCTTTTAAATATATACATTTCTACCACCATCCAAAATGTGAGACCAGCTAAAAAATAATATTACAGATCATAAGAATTAAAAATAGTATGCAAATGCTTTGGCAGCGGGAACTTCATTGGGCAATAGCTAAAAATGAAACAAAAGAGGTGTTTTCATATATATTTGTTTTACAAAAGTATATGAAACTTACCAGGTACATCCATTATAGCAAAGTGATCAGTGAAAGCGACATCACCTGCTCCATTCTTCAGACACCTGCACATTACAAACATAACAAACAACCGATATTAAAGCTATAAGATCTATCCTTTGTATTCAATGTATTGTGCACTGCAACTCTGAGCTGTGCCATATCTGACTTGCAGATTTTTATTGATTTTATTATTATTTTTTTCTAATAATTTTTTAATAATAAATTAATTTTATATAGCGATATATGTTCCATTAACTCACAGGAATGCTCTTGATATCTTCACAGCAAAACTACATGCTGTGAAATTATATTATTCTAATGACAGAGGTCAGTGAAAAATCCAAATTTTTCTGCAAAATGTGCCCATTGTACCTGAAAGCACCATCAGAGTAAGAAAAAGGTTCATTGCTGCTGGTTTCACAGAAGTGGTTCTTTTCTCGTACGTAGGATTTGGGACCTTGGCATAGTTCACACAGGTTTGGGGTGGAGATTCCAATTCCAGGAATGCAGCTTACATTGAAATATGTACTGACAACTAAGAAGAAACAAAACAGGGTCTGGATAAAATCTGCATATACCATATCCAAAAAACAATTTTAAACTCCAAATCCATGAAAGTAAAGAAAATTCTACCTTGTTAGCCCTTTTCCTCTGCACTGCAAGGGTTAATAGCTTGTTATGTCTGAAGAATTTCAGAACAGGCTGTATCATTTACCTTATACCCCACTCTGGCCAGCCAACTCTCCTTCTCTGCCCAAAGCTCTGGTCTGCGGGCAGAGACTTGGTGTCATCACATACAATATGGGGCATTAGCAACCGGAGCCAGTTTACAGAAATGACTATAGGGGAGGGGGGCATAGTGGTCACAGCACTGGAGGGATTCTGTTGGAGTGATTCTAGTGGTTATAAAGGCTCAAGGTTTTTTACCTTTATGCATTCTATGCATGAAGGTAAAAATCCTCCTCTGTGCAGCAGCCCCCCCTAGCCCCCCTAGTACTGGCCTAATCTTTCTCCAGAGCTGGGCACGAGAGCCTCGGTTCTCTGGGGACTCTCCCTTCTCATTGGCTGAGACAGCAGCAGAAGCCATTGGCTCCCGCTGCTGTCAATCACAGCCAGTGAGCTAATGAGTAGAGAGAGGGGGTGGGGGCTGAGCCGTGGCTCTGTGTGTGAATGGACACGCAGAGCTGCGATTTGAGAACAACCCCGCTTGGGTGCCCCAATTGCAAGCTGCTTGCTCTAAGGGCATTCTACAGGAATAAGAGGCCAGGAGCAGCGGCAAGGGACTGGAGAAAAGAGGATCAGGGCTGCTCTGTGCAAAACCACTACACAGAGCAGGTGAGTATAACATGTTTGTTATTGAAAAAAAACAAAAAAAAAAACTTTAATATCACTTTAATCCTCGTTCACACCGGTGCAACTTGTCATGTGAGTGACAGGTCAAATTGCATGACAAGTCACACGCTATTGTCAGCGATGGAACTGTTCAAAATGTAACATCAAAACAGCATCACAGATGTCAATATACTATATTTATGTATATACGCTCACTTTATTGATGAAATTACTCTGAAATTGGGTGTTCTATCAGATTACCGCTCATGAAGTGTTTGAAAAGCATAGCGCTGTGGAACGCAGTGCAATTGCTTAGTAAGTAAGTATTTTTTGGTCGGAACGTCACTTCTGTTACACAAGCTGATATCAGTAGTGGTAATCTGATAGAACACCCCCACAGCAGGCAGCTTGCTATAGGGGCACCTGAGTCAAGTCACAGCTCTCTGTGTCCATTCAGACATGGAGCTGCAGCCTGGCCTTGCCCCTCTCTCTCCTGATTAGCTGAATGACTTTGATTGACAGCAGTGGGAGCCAATGGAGCTGCTGATGTTTCCAACCACTCAGGAGGGAGAGTCTCGGACGGTCGAGACACTCGTGGACATCGCTAGACAGAGATGGGGCTCAGGTAAGTAATAGGGGGCTGAGCTTGGCTGCTTTACACAGAAGGCTTTTTATATTAATACGTATAATGCATTAAGATAAAAAGAATTCTGACTTTACAACTCCTTTAATCCTCCACCTCTAGACTACACAAGCAATGAACCCTTCCAAGGAGGACGAGCCCACTGCCAGGGTGGAGTTTTTATTTGAATGGAGTTGAGTTTTAAAACTCATGCGTTCATAACTTGAACCTATTGTACATTTGAAAATTGTAGCTTAGGTCAATTTATCAATGTGTTCACTGAAGAATCGCACCTTTTTCGATTCAAGTGAAAAAATATGTGAATCTTGGGTGAGATGTTACAGAACGTGACAATGGTTTCACCATGCAGGAAGTGAGGGAAAATATGCAACTTAGAGAGAAAACGGGGTTCTAGCTTTCCTCTACGCTACCAAAAAAAGAACGATATGCCTGTCTGAATAAAAATTCTGCGCAAGACAGCTTTCAGAGCCTCTCGTTGTATAGATAGTGAGGTAGAGTCTGTAGCATGATCTGCAAAGAAATTAGAAATGCTTTCCGAAACCCTCTTAATACATTCAGGGTTTGTGAGAAGCAAATCATTAAGACGCCATGTCCACTCTTTTACTGGAGTGGAAGGAATCGACAAGGTTAGATAAATGGGCGAGTGGTCAGACCAAACCATGGAATCTATCTCGCATTCGAGTGACGAGTCCAAGCATCCATGATTGACCAAGAAATAATCTATACGGCTATAAGACTGGTGAACCTATGACAAATGAGTGTAGTTGCACGTTTTGGGATACAGAACCCTCCATATATCAATAAGATGGTAATTGTGAATAGCCAGTTTTAGGGCCCTCTTTTAGAAAAGGGTATGGAGGATCTCGAGGTTGAGGAGTCCAGGAGCAGGTCCAAAGGGGTTTTAAAATCTCCCCCTAGGATGAGCTTACCCTCCATGAACCCAGACAGAATCTTCAAGTACTGGGTAGGTAGATACTAGCAATGAGGAATTTCATTCCCAAAAGTAAGAATTTTACGAACACATATCTTCCCTGAGGGTCAGAAAGCTGATCTATCAGTTCAATTGGAAGCATTTTATGAAAGGCAATGGAGACTCCCTTAGCGTCCTAAGAAGGATTTGTACTGTGGAACCATCTGTTAAAATTTCTGTTGGAACAGGAAGGGGTGAAGTCACAGTGGAAGTGTGTCTCTTGTAAAAGTAACACATTACCCTGATGATTATGCATCTGATAGAGGATTTGCCCTCATTTAGATGCAACATTAAGGTCATTTATATTATAAGAGCAAATTTTCAGCCGAGGGTGAGATATCACTGTGTGGGCCATGGGAAAGTGTAGAAAAAATCAATCGTATCTAATCAAAGAGAGAAGGGGAAGAGGGAAAAGGGAGAGGAGAGGGAACCAGGAAAGTGAAGAGGATATAAAAAGGACAAGGGCTAAGTAAAGAGACACCTGGGTATGGGAGTCCGAAGAATACTGAGGCGCCAGTGTAAATGAAACACCACGTGAGATATCATGTATTAGGCACAATCCATGCCAGGCCTATTGAGTGAGAGAGGTCGAGATGGAGAATATTGAGTCATGAGCCCAGCAGCATAGCAGGCAACAATAGGTTATATGAAACATATCTATAGATGACATCATATAGTATATATAATATACACCACACAGCAGGGTATCTGAAAACGAGGTTGGTAGCTCGCTCAAACAAGTATGTCCGGGCGAGACCAGCCCCACCCTCGCCAGCAGAACTGTCCTGCTTTGATGCAACATTATATGAGAAAAGCAGTCAGTCATACACATTCTAATGTATATGTAGGCCAATATGAGCATTTTAAACAGAAACATGAATGACAATAGTAAATGCTTTTTAGAAAAGGTAGCACAAATTATACATTAAAAGCTCCCATGAGCCGAATCAGAAAGGTCAGCAAGTCCCTGACTGTAGAGGCACACCAATCTAGGCGTGGAAGACCGCAAAGGCCCAGGTGAGCAATGGAAAGAACTGTATAATAATCTAGTCTGTCTGCAGACCCACTAACATATATGAAAATGCTCTACCTCTGCTGGGGAGGTGCCATATTGAAAAGGCATGTTTCCAGTCCCGATGTAACCCTGCCCACCCAAGGAGAATAGCAATTCCATGTGGGTAGTGGGGGAGAGGGGGTAAATACGGATAACCAGCAGTGAGAGCATCTGTGTTATTGCCTAGATGCATAACGAGTATGCAAAAATTTGGGGGAGCTCCCCCCTAATTGAGCTAATATAGGTAGCAGAAGCATTGTAGTCTTGTAGGCTCTGTCAACCCCCAGCTGGGAATAACACACCAGCGAACAGCAGAGAAAGGGTCCAAAGTTCCATTTCACCGTAGGACCATGTGGTGTCTGGGCAGGCAGCGTATCGGTCATGGACCAATTGTGATTCACTCCATAGGAAAAAACAAAAACAAACCAAAAACGCTCCCAGTGCAAACCTGTAGCTGGCTGCAGGTCCTGATTTCTGCTGTAAATAATTTCAGTAGGAGCAGAACAGCATGCAGTAAATACAGCTCAAGTCAATCTTCCAGTGAGGTAGGCCGACGTGTTCTATGGTTCGCAGAGGTCAATCCAGATCTCAGGCATCTGCGATGTTGTGGGCAAGGATCACGTCCTGGCAGTCTGGAGCGGTCATCAGGCGGGTCCAACCAATTTGACACATCTATGGGGTCTTTCTCCAAAAACAGAAAGAAGGCAGGGAGTTGGTCTGGGTCAGACAAGACGAATTTACTGTCGCCCCATCCATAAAACAGTACCATTCCTGGTACGTGGTGGAAATGTAAAACTCCCAACCAAACTGTCAAACCATCCAATGGCTGGTGTCATAACTGAACACATGTGCACCATCATGTTGTAGATTAAACAGAGGCCAAGATCGCAGCTTCCTTGGCTGAAAACGATAGTAGGGTTTACTTACACTTTAACTGATATTACTTTGATCTGACTTTGGTGCGATCACAGCCCTTGTACAGGCTCCTAAATAGTATCCAAATCGGATGAAGTCAGCAGAAAGTTACAGGGCAAAGTCGCAGGCAAAGTTGTATGACTATGCTGTTGCAGCAGTATGAATCAAGCCTTACAGCAGCCATATGAAAAACAATAGCTAATTGAATGAATATCTTTTTGTTACAAAATAACTTCCTTCACTGTGTGCATAGACCACAAACTGGACCTTGAACAAAAATCTGTCAAATTTCTTTATGGTTTTATGTCCTACTAACTACCAGTTTTATATTTCTCAATGAACATGCTTAGTTGCACCTTAGACCCTTGGAATTAGATTAAAATCTAAAGCGCGGGGCCTTCTCTGAGACTAACATACAGTAAACCTGTGTTTTGCCCATATAGAGCAAAGCTAAAGCAGCGTACACACGGGCGGACTGTCTGGCCAACTTAGTCCGTCAGACAATCCGACGGACAGTCCGTCATACTTTCGAATGAACGGACTTGACCATACACACCACTTTTTGAGCGGACTAATACGGCGTACTAAGTCCGCCATACTATCCGCCCTACTTTTGAAATGAACGGACTCGCCCACACACACGGAGGAAAGTCCGCTCATTTCGAGCGCGTCTCCAGGTAGGCGGGGCCCGCGAAGGAGACGTCGCTGACCCCGCCGCCTGGTATGGACTTAAAGGGGAACCCCAACGCCGAAAAAAATCGGCGTGGGGGTCCCCCCCAAGTCCACAACAGACCCTTGTCCGAGCACGCTACCCGGCCGGCCAGTAAAGGGGGGCGAGCGAGCGCCCCCCCTCCTAAACCGTACCAGGCCGCGTGCCCTCAACATGGGGGGGTGCCTTGGGGAAGGGGGGGCCGCGCGGCCCCCCCACCCCAAAGCACCTTGTCCCCATGTTGATGAGGACAAGGGCCTCTTCCCGACAACCCTGGCCGTTGGTTGTCGGGGTCTGCGGGCGGGGGGCTTATCGGAATCCGGGAGCCCCCTTTAATAAGGGGGCCCCCGGATACCGGCCCCCCACCCTATGTGAATGAGTATGGGGTACAATGTACCCCTACCCATTCACCTGTAAAATAAAAGTACCAAAAAAAAGCACAACACACGAGATAAAATACTTTATTGCACAGCTCCGGGGGTCTTCCGTCTTCGGGGGTCTTCTCGCCGGACTCCTCCGCTATCTTCTTGTAGCTCTTTTGCTAGCGGAGGAGTCCGGCTTTCTTCCTCGCCGCCGGCCTCTTCTCCCGACTTCGGGGGTCTTGTCCCCCTCTTCGGTTCTTCTGCCGGGCCACCGCGCCTTCTTATAGCTCTTTTACAGGCGGTGGCCCAGTCTTCTCGGTGGCCCGGTCTTCTGTCGCCGCCGCCGCCGACTTCCGTTCTTCTTCTTTTTCTTCTTCTTCTTCTTCTCCAGGAGATGTTGCCTCGACGTTCTCTCCGGCCGGAATGCCAGGGACGCACTGCGCGGCCACTTATATAGGGACAAGGGGCGGTGTCACATGGCTTTATGTCACATGGGTTGGTCACATGGGTTGATGTCACATGGGGACTATGACATCGTAAGGGGGCGGGGTCACCATGTGACACCAACCCATGTGACATAAAGCCATGTGACACCGCCCCTTGTCCCTATATAAGTGGCCGCGCAGTGCGTCTCTGGCATTCTGGCCGGAGAGATCGTTGAGGCAACATCTCCTGGAGAAGAAGAAGAAGAAGAAGAAGAAGAAGAAGAACGGAAGGCGGCGGCGGCGGCGGCGGCGGCGACAGAAGACTGGGCCACCGCCTGTAAAAGAGCTATAAGAAGGCGCGGTGGAACGGCAGAAGAACCGAAGAGGGGGACAAGACCCCCGAAGTCGGGAGAAGAGGCCGGCGGCGAGGAAGAAAGCCGGACTCCTCCGCTAGCAAAAGAGCTACAAGAAGATAGCGGAGGAGTCCAGCGAGAAGACCCCCGAAGACGGAAGACCCCCGGAGCTGTGCAATAAAGTATTTTATCTCGTGTGTTGTGTTTTTTTTAGTACTTTTATTTTACAGGTGAATGGGTAGGGGTACATTGTACCACATACTCATTCACATAGGGTGGGGGGCCGGTATCCGGGGGCCCCCTTCCCCAAGGCACCCCCCCATGTTGAGGGCACG
Source organism: Lithobates pipiens (assembly GCF_037356315.1). Lineage (NCBI taxonomy): Eukaryota > Metazoa > Chordata > Amphibia > Anura > Ranidae > Lithobates > Lithobates pipiens. The sequence goes on along the minus strand of NW_027507790.1, from coordinate 39,976,033 downwards.
CTGCCTGGTACGGCTCAGGAGGGGGGGCGCTCGCTCGCCCCCCTTTCCTGGCCGGCCGGGTAGCGTGCTCGGACAAGGGTCTGTTGTGGACTTGGGGGGGACCCCACGCCGATTTTTTTCGGCGTTGGGGTTCCCCTTTAAGTCCATACCAAGCGGCGGGGCACGCGACATCTCCTTCGCGGGCCCCGCCTACCTGGATACCCGCTCGAAATGAGCGGACTTTTCTCCGGGCGGGAAAAGTCCGCTCATTTCAAAAGTACGGCGGACTGGCATACACACGGGCGGATTGTCCGCCGAAATGCGAGTACGACGGACAGTATTTCGAACATTCCGAAATACTTAGCCTAGTCAATGCAGTGCGAAGCAACAGGTTCACTTAAGTAATAAAAATAAAATTACAAAGGAAAGTATACCTAAAAATGGTGAAATTCTCATTTACTCACTTCACTTTCAGTCAATTTGGTTCTAGTGTTTAAATACAGTTACGCTTATTGGTAGATCTTACAGATTATGTGTAAGTAAATCATTCTATATACAGTGAGCCTTACTACAAATAGTTATATTGCTCTTGCCTTTAGCTAAGGGTTGCTCTTCATCCCATAAAAGTAAGTTTTTGGAAAGCAGGAATCCAAGAGGAATATTCCATCCTGATGTCCATCTGGCCCCATTGTGACAAGAACGAATCCCTTGTAAGTAATTAATACTCAGGGTACCACGACGGGCCACTGCTACTGCAAACACACAGCTTCCTGCAGAAAAAACATTGTTACTATGTCTGTGGTTTCAAGCGGCGACATTTACACAATCCCAAAACCAAAATATTACCTTCAGCATGTTGTTCTTTTGCTACAACTGCCAGGTTATAAAGTCTGACAGCAGTATAGACATCCCCTGCATCAAGGGACACTGCATCAGCCTTATTTCCCTGTGAAGACACACAAGTTAAGCATCAAACATTATTTTAACACAAAACAGGTCAAATGTCCTGAAGTTGAGTTTCCAACAGGTCTGTCAATAAGGGGGGGGGGGGGGGGTACAAACGGTCCTCCAGGTACACAGGGGGGCCCCGGGGGCAGCAGGATCAATCAGATCTTGGCAGGACAGAGAAGGAGATCAGTGCAGTGGGGTGCAATTACAGGAACAATGCCCTGTGTGTCTCTCCCTGCAGCAGCTAATAGCCGGTTTCTCCAACTCTCTCTCCCGCCAGACACATAGGGCATTGTTCCAGTAATTGTGCCCCCCCGTCTGGTCCTGCACATATCTGATTCCCCCTGCTTTGTGCCCCCTTCGCAGTGCTGCCGGATTCCCTCTCCCGTCTGGTTGCTTTGGGGGATGTTCAGGATGGCGAAGGGGTCGGTAAATATACCATTTACCGACCCCTTCCTTTTCTGAATGAACACAGTGAGTAATCTGTACTGATCAGTCACTGTGTTCATTCATAATTGAAGCATAGTAAACTGTATTTGTTATTTCTCAGTTTATTAATGAATAGGAGCATCTGTGTCCTGTTCATTCATCTGCAGTGCAGTGAGAAAGGAATTGAAGAATCTGTGTCCTAGGAGCATCTGTGTCCTGTTCATTCATCTGCAGTGCAGTGAGAAAGGAATTGATGAATCTGTGTCCTCAGTTCCTTTCTCAAAGGTGAGATGTCAGAGGTCTGTTTAAACTGCTGATATTTCACCCCCCCCCCCAACAGAGTTGTAAACAAAATGTAAAACAAAATAATTATTAAATAAGTGAAAAAATAATAACAAATTGTAAAAAAAAAATGTAAAAAAATGTAAAAAATTATTTTAGAAAATCTTTTAAATATTCTATATTTTTTTTTAACTTGTATTTTTTTTTTAAATATTAAGGGCTAGTTCACACGGGTTCTCTGGCCCATACAGTGTGAATGAGAGCTTGTATCCCCCTGTTACTCTGAGGATGCAGCAACTGTATAAACACAGCTGCAGGTCCTAATTTGATAAGTGTGCAGGTGTAGTTGAGTGGACCCAAATACACACTGTCTGTCTTCGGCAGCCATTTACCTGCATCCATATGCCTGTCTAATTAGGATCCACAGCTTTGTTCATACAGCTGCTGCACCTTCATAGTGTACCATAGCTGTACACAGCAATAGCCACATTTAAAAAACACAGATTCGCAATGTACAGGCCACCTTGCCTATGTAAATGAGCCTCAAGACCTCATTTACACACAGAACTTTATTTATTAACTCAATACATTTTTTTCTTTTAGATTTAGCAGGAATTTTGTAAGTTATGTTATATTTGTGTCCGCTAATAATGATTTTAGTGTATTTTTAGTGAAAATATAGTTTTGATATTTTCGGGGGGCCCACTCAGGTAGGCTGTATGGTTTATAACAACAGCCCTGATTTCCAATATTTCTTATCCAATTTGGCATGAAACTGATTGGGAATTTACTGAGTCCTCTCACCCTGATCTTGCTCATACAGTCCTGTGTATTGTGAGCTCGGACACAAGATACCCTGGAGAATTGATCATTTGAAGGCAACAAACTCTGGAGAGTTCGGGCCAAATGAGAGCATTTTCTTTGTTCTCCATCAGACAGAGTACACCAGCGAAACTTCTTCCCTTTAAAGGATAAAAGGAATTACATCAATAAAATCATTACATCATTCCATTACAATCATTACATCAATACAATCAGGACAAGTAGTTTATTTAAAGTGGAACTTTATCCATAAAAGTTTGATTACAATTGCTGTTCTTTAAAAAGAACATACATTCCACATTAACAATTATGCTACTAAAATTAGTGTGTGCTGTAAATTGCCTTCAGCATTGCTCCTGTTTCTTCTTGGAGGCTGCCATTTTGTTGAAGCCCAGAGTAGTCACTTCCTTATTAGAGACTCTACCCCTCTCAAAACCTATATGTTACTTTCTGGAATTAAAATATGTATGGTACATGTCTAACCTTGATTGTCTATCTTGGTTCAGTTAGGTAAGAAGGCTGACAGAAGCTTTACAGTGTTAAAGTTCACAGGCTGCCGAAGAGCGGTAAAAGGAGAGGGAATCAGGCAGATAAGATAAGACACTATCCTTGTAAGTTTAAAGAGGAAGTAAACCCTGATGGGTTTACTTCCTATTTGATTCGCTGCAAAGGTAAAGCATAATGGACTACTATGCATTGCATAGTAGTCCATTATGTGTCACTTACCTGACACAGAAGCCAGTGAAGTCACCGCTGTCCCCTTGTGTATGGAGCCTCCATCTTCTTGGTGGGTCTTGCTGCTCTGGCGCTGTCATTCGACGGAGCTGCGATGACATCACTCACGCGCATGCACGCGGCAGCCGCCACTCGCGGCACATCGCTGTTAACAGTGGCGCACTTAGTGCGCGGCGCATGCGCTGTAGACAGCAGTGCCTGTCTTTTGGCAAATATCTCCTAAACCGTGTAGGTTTAGGAGATATTTCTTGGACCTACAGGTAAGCCTTAATCTAGGCTTACCTGTAGATCAAAGTGGTTTGTAAGGGTTTACAACCACTTTAAATCTCTTTTGTACCCCTTGCAGTAAAGTTTGTCTTGTCACCTCTCCTGCTTTTCTTTTCTCCCTCCCTAATGTGTTTTCCCTTACACAGTCTGTGTCATTTTTGTTGCTTCTACACCCTGGAAAAAAAACTGGATTTACCCCCTTAATGACCAGGCCATACGGCATACGATACGGCACTGCGTCGCTTTAACTGACAATTGTGCGGTCATGCGATGTTGTACCCAAACAAAATTGATGTCCTTTTCTTCCCCCACAAATAGCGCTTTCTTTGATGGTATTTGATCTACTCTGCATTTTTTTTGCGCTATAAACAACATAAGAGGGACAATTTAAAAAAAATAAAAATAAATGTTTTACTTTCTGTTATCATTCATTACAAAGTTAAATGGTGCAGCGCAAATAAAGTCCAAAGAGGATCACGTAATGATATAAAGAGAAAACAGTGAGGCCACCACGTGGTGAAGACAATCTTCTCTTCAAAGTGACATATCCTTCCACCAGTAAAATATACTCTTACCAAATGAGATGGACCACTGAGTAATCAAATGGTCAAATAGGCAGAATCCTATATACGGAATATGCAGGTCAAGCGGCAACAATTCCCAAATGTAGACAGGATGGCATTGAGTGAATATCTTCAATAACACCCAATCCGTAGTAATAATGATGATCGAATGTAATGACTTCCCACATAAGTTCATGTATATCCAACACTGTCAATCCAGGCAATAAAGTGCATGTATATAGCTAGCGCCGGTAATTTGAAGCCCCCAGCAAAAAAATTGAAAAATATATAAAAAAAGATCTAAGCTGGTAAATGATCGTCTATTATAAAAATCTCAATTCAATAAAAGGTAACCAATCCAAGATTGACAGGATATATTAAAATATATTGCTATGCAATTAGGATTGCCACCTTTTCTTCAAGTCAAATCCGAACACTTTTGCGGAGCACAGCAATTTTTTTTATACTATAAACTATACATATATTTTGCTACTAAATAATATTTCTAATCATATGAAGTTTCCCTTTACATCAGAGTCCACAGAGTTCACCTTTTACATCTGAACTCAGAGTTCCATTTCAATGTAAGGGGGGACTCTGCAGACTCTGATGTAAGGGTGAACTCTGGGGACTCTAACTAACATAAGGGATGCTCTGGGAATACTGAGGGTTTATACTGAGAACTCTGATGTACGGAGAAGAGTCTGATATAAGAGGAAACACCGTGGCCTCTGGTGTAAAGGGGAACTCTAATGTAAGGGGTGCTCTGAGAACCCTGATTTGCCTTAGTGTACTTACTCAGAGGCAAGAGAGAGAAGGGGAAGACTCCAGTCACAGACGGATGGATGGATGGTGAGCTCACTCACCCCTTGGCAGTCAACACCTCTCATCCAGATAGATCTGAGGCTGCTGGACTTCAAATTTCCGGCTCCCACTTTCCTTTTCCGAGGCACAGCGTCAGGGATTGGAGTGTGGGCAGACAAAGAAAGGTGGGGGGAAGAGCTGCAGTTCGAGCCCTCTCTCCTCTGCCCTCTGTATGTGTTGGGGGGGGGTTGGGGGTTGTTAGTGTTGGCTTTGGGCAGTGTGAAAGAATGTAACAGACACTCACAGCTGAGACCACTGCAGTCGGTAACCCTAGCCATAGTCCAGTCTAAATAATGTGTCCGGGTTTCAGACAGTCCAAAGCCTGGACACATGATTCCAAACCCAAACTGTCCGGGTGAATCCTGGACAGGTGGCAACCCTATATGCAATGTCTCTAAAGAAATGGCTCCAAGCCGCCATAAGATGACACTATGGCGTATAAAAACTGCAAAACAGGCAGCGGATGGTTTCCATGGAAAGCCTGGTAAACACCGGCGGCCACAACCGGAAGCGGAAGGTGACTTGCCATGCATGACAAATACCACAACCACTCATATGGGAACACAAGATATTACACATGTATGTTAAAAGAAGTATATGCAATATATTAGTCAATAGTCTAACAGCAATATCGCGGAGCAGTATTAGCAATAAGAAATCACATACACAAAGCCCCGCTATAATCCCATAAATGTCGAATAATATAAAAAATGTATTTAATTAATTAAAAATTAATAAGAAATTAATTTAAAAAAATTTATAAAAAAACATTGTTTGTAAATTATATATTTTATTTTCAACAAATTATTTACACATTAACACAAATACAATTTCATTGCATGCGTATCACAAAACATATCTTGCATATATATCGTTTAATTTTTCTTTTATCCGGTTATACATGCACATAAAAAAATAAAAAATAAACAATTTTAATTTCTCTCTCCTCTTCCCTCCGCCCCCAAATCCCCCTCCACAAGTTCCCTGCCATATTCTCTGGTAGATACAAAATGGGACCAAGATATCCATTTTGATTCAAACTTCTCCTCCTCTCCTGTGTGGTTGCAGTCCCTTTTTCCGTGGCATATATGTCAGCTATTTATTTTAAACCACAATGAAGTTGGGGGGGGGGGGTGTTCTCTGCTTCCACAATTTAAAAAAATGTAATTGGCGGTCTGTTTGCAAAAAATTAAAGTTAATAAAACACTTTAATATGATTAACAAAACAACTACTACTTATCCGAAATAAACAAATTTAAGTCAAAATCAACGTTTAATCCTCCACGGGTAAGAACTTGGGTCTCGTGAATCCAGAAAGATTCACGTTGACTCAGTGCACAAATAAAATTACCCCCTCTCCAGTCCTTCTTGACCTTTTCCAAACCCCAAAATTTAAGGCACCGAGGGTCTCTAGTATGAACATATCTAAAATGTTTAGACACATAGGGGTAATTTTATTCATGCAATCTTTCTGGATTCACAAGACCCAAGTTCTTACCCCTGGAGGATTAAACTTTTATTTTTGACTTAAATTGTTTTATTTCGGTAGTAGTAGTTTTTTTGTTGATCATATTAAGGTGTTTTATTAACTTTCATTTTTTGCAAAAAGACAGCGGGTGTATGTCCAAATTTTTTAATACATTTTTTAATAAATTTTTTATACATTTTTACTTAATTAAATAATTTTTTTCTATTATTCAACATTTATGGGATTATAGCGGGGCTTTATGTATTGATTTTTTATTGCTAGTACTGCTCTGTGATATTGCTGTTACACTAATGACCAATATATTGCATATACTTCTTTTAACATACATGTGTAGTATCTTGTGTCCCCATATGAGAGGCTGTGGTATTTGTCATACGCGGCAGATCGGCTTCCGCTTCCGGTTGCGGCCACTGGTGTTTACCAGGCTCTCCATGGAAATCAGACTATTTATTAGCATAGGGTGATGCCTACAGCTCCACCCACTGCTGACGAAGTCCCTGTAGGATGTAAAGTGCGTACAGGGGAGGAGCTGTTTCGCAGACGTCACCCGCTGTCTGTTTTGCAGTTTTTACATGGCATGGCTTTTTGCAGTTTTTACATGGCAGTTTTTAAATGGCTTGGAGCCATTTCTTTAGAGACATTACATAGCAATATATTTTAATATAGCCTGTCAATCCTGGATCGGTTAACTTTTATTGAATTGAGATTTTTATAATAAAAGATAATTTACCAGCTACGCTTAGATTGTTTTTTATATATTTTTATATTTTTTTTCTGGGGGCTTCAAATTACTGGAGCTATCTATATACATGCACTTTATTGGCCGGACTGACAGTGTTGGATATACATGAACTTATGTGTGAAGTCATTACATTCGATCATTATTATTACTACGGATTGGGTGTTATTGAAGATATTCACTCGATGTCATCCTATCTACATTTGTGAATTGTTGCCACTTGACCTGCATATTCCATAAATAGGATTCTGCCTATTTGACCATTTGATTACTCAGTGGTCCATCTCATTCTGTAAGAGTATATTTTACTGGAGGAAGGATATGTCACTTTGAAGAGAAGATTGTCTTCACCACGTGGTGGTCTCACTGTTTTCTCTTTATATCGTTACGTGATCCTCTTTGGACTTTATTTGCGCTGCACCATTTAACTTTGTTTTGTACTATTGAGGTGTTGTGATTTGCTCCTTTGGGTGTTCAGCTTGCAACCGTTTATTCAATATTTATGTGTGTGCGCTGGTTTTTTATTTATATATCTGTTATAATTCATATCCAAAAAAATGAATAAATAAATGTAAAAAAACTAATTAATTCATCACTTTAGGCCAATATGTATTCTTACATATTTTTGGGGAAAAAAATCCCAATAAGCAAATATTTATTGGTTTGCTCAAAAGTTATAGCGTCTACAAAATAGGGGATAGGTTTAGGGAATTTAAATGTTTTCATTGTTTTTACTGGTAATGGCGGCGATCTGCGATTTTAAGCAGGACTGCAACCTTGTGGCAGAGAAATCAGTACAGTGATCAGTGCTAAAAAAATGCACTGCTCAATGTATAAATGATACTGGCAGGGAAGAGGTTAACACTAAGGCCGATCAAAGGGTTAACTGTGTTCCCTGGGTGTGTTCTGTGTGGGGAATGGACGCACTGGGACAGCACAGAGATTGCTGTTCCTGATCACTAGGAACAGCAGATCTCCATGTTGTCCCCTCACAGAACAGGGATCCGCCTTGTTTACATAGGCAGGTCCCAGTTCTGCCTCTCTGTGGAGCGATCATTGGAGGCCGATCTTCGGTGTCCGTCGGACCCATGTGAGCGCTCCCCCGGCATGCAGCAGGTGCACCCACAGTATCTCATGCATGAAACGATGCCCATGTATGTAATTTCTCGCAGCCGGACCACCCTGCCGTAGTATAAGTGGGGTGTGCGGTCCAGGCGTAGTTAAAGATGAGCGGTTCTGATTTTAGGCACAGTACCAAGAATAGAGAACATCTGACCATGTGCAGAGCCGGGTGAGATTGTGCATTACTGGATTTAGCATAGGCACATATTCATAATGTTTCACATAGCTAAACCTGCAAAAGGGACCTACCTCAAGAGATCTATCAGAACTTAAAAGCGGATTTTCACCCAAAAGGGGAAGTTCTGCTTGTTTGCATCACCCCTCCACTGCCACATTTGGCACTTTTTGTGGGGAAGTGGGTACCTTGTTTTTACAGGTACCCACTCCCACTTCCCGTCAAATGCTCCACGGCGATCTGAGCAAGAAGTTCAGCCCCTTTCCTTCCCCCTGCAGCCTTCTGGGATACATAACTGTTTATATATAATAGATAAGGCTTTGGCTAAATTGCCATCTCTGAGTAGAGCTTCCAGGTCACCAACCTTCACACTTAGCCCTTGTACACACGGTCACACATTCCGAAGGAAAATGTCCAATCGGATCGTGTTGTCAGATAATCCGACTGTGTGTGGGCTCTATCGGACTGGGCTATAAAACTTTCCGACAACATGATCCGATCGGACCAAAGCTATTGGCTACTAGCCTAAACGTAGTCCTGTTGTAACGAAATAACGTCATCACGTTACGTACGATCAGATTTTCCAACAACTTTGTCCGACCGCGTGTATGCAGTACAAGTTTCGGACAAAATCTGACGGATTTTGTTGTCGGAATGTCCGACCCTGTGTACAAGGGCTTAGACCAGAGGAGCCAAACTGGGCATTAAAGGCATGTCTAAACTGGAGGTATCTAAACAGATGAGAGTTAGGAAGCCAATATCAGCATTTTAATGAATTAAATGGTAGGAGCACCCCACTTTATACAGGTCTATATTTTTACAGTGACATTTGCAAAGTTAAACCTTTCTTACTTTAGAATGGGGTCTTGCTAGGTTATCTGCTTAAAAAAATGCAGTCTGCACTTTGGCGATCTTAATATAATCCATATTGTTCAGGTAAATTGCCACATCTCCAGCGTTGCCTACCCCTGTTCTAAACTTTTCGAAACTGATAAAGCATGACCCTTCAGTTTTTGTTTTGATCTTTGAAGATCGGTGAGAATAAGTAATGACGTCACATCAAAGCACCTGTGAGTTGGTGTGCATTTTGCGAAAGGCAAAGCATAGAGAAGGGAGCAAGGATTTCATCAGGGTTCCCTTCACCTCTAGTTCTAGCAATAACTGAAAAATGTTGGATTTCCTATCATTTTCTATCCAGGTGATAGTGGTAAACACCGCTGAAAACCTAAGCTGGGCACTGTAAGCACCAGGCTGTCTAAAACATGATGTAATGATAAAACTCTTTATCACTTAAAATAAAACAAAAAAAAAGAGAAAAAGTATAAATTCACTGGAAACAAATAATTCATAATAAAAATCTGACTATATCAATAAAATGCAGTTAGCTGGCAACTACTATTGCAACGGGTACATAATGTCCCTCTAGTTTTTTGTTAGTATTAAACAGTCTAGTAAAATAATGTTTATTGGAAATGAGCTTTCATGCCTTCAGATACTGTATATTAGTTAACAATAGTTAATTTACTCACCTGAAACCACATGAGGAAGGATAGCAGAGAGAATGATCAAACTCAGGAATGAGAGAAGATGCATGTTTGTGAGGGAAAACAGCTCATCTGTTGACTGCTTACATGGGATACTGGACGTCCAAAACAGGAGAAGGGAGGGGACAAAAAGATGGGGGAAAACTAGAGGAAATGGAGAAGGAACATTACAGATGGAACTTATCAATAACATATGTAATACCCGAGAAAATATGCTCGAGCCAGAAATGTTCCTGAAACAAACAGTCTATTTTTAGCATTCACGTTTTATGGGTATGGGCCCATTGATTCCATTCTACAGTCACCATTTCACAAATTGTATCAAATTGTTCTGCCAAGTTAGATGAGATGCAGCATGCTCTGGTCATCTTTTGAATTATTTTATACTATCCCTTTAGTTTTTTGGGGATCAGCTTTATTGCTGTCACAAGGGATGAACAACATCCTTTGTGATAGCAATAGCAGTGATGGTTTGATGCTTGTAAACAACAAACTGAAACCAGAAGTGACAAAATCCTTGGCAGCTGCAGCCATCATCCCAGTATAACCACTTCAACATGAGTATGTACGGGTATGTCCTAAGGGCATAAAGTGTCTAGCCATTAAAGAAGAACTAAACCCACGAGTTTAACTGTTTCCAAAAACGGTTACATTCAAGGCATGTCGTGAATGATAACTGTAAGCCCTTGTACACACGGTCGAACATTCCGACAACAAAATCTGTTGGATTTTTTCCAGACGGATTTTGTCCGAAACTGGTGTTGCATACACACGGTCGGACAAAGTTGTCGGAAAATCCCATCGTTCATAACGTGATGAGGTTCGTTCGTTGCGCCGGGACTACGGCAAGTAGCCAATAACTTTGGTCTCGTAATTTGATCTGAGCATGCGGCACTTTGTCCGATCGGAATTCTCTACAAACCATCGGACAAAGTCCGATCGGATCATGTTGTCGGAAAATTTAATATCCAGCTCTCAAACTTTGTTGGTCGGATATTCCGACGGAAAAAGTCTGATGTAGCCCACACATGGTCGGATTATCCGACAACACGGTCCGATCGGACATTTTCCGTCAGAATGTCGGGAATGTCCGACTGTGTGTACAAGGGCTTACAGTTACTATTATGCTTATGTTAGCGCTTGTGCCATCAGATGACTGGTGTCTTAGCCGACAAGGCATCTGCAGATCAAACAGAAACTAAGATGGCTGTAAAGCAGGGATATGCAATTAGAGGACCTCCAGCTGTTGCAAAACTACAAGTCCCATCATGCCTCTGCCTCTGGGTGTCATGCTTGTGGCTCTCAGATTCTTGCAATGCTTCATGGGACTTGTAGTTCTGCAACAGCTGGAGGTCCGCTAATTGCATATCCCTGCTGTAAAGGATTGGATGGTTTATTTAAGCTTTAAGGGATAAGTTCACTTTTAAAAAATAATAAAATCAATGCACATTTTTTGTAGGTAAAAATATGTGCATTTATTATTTTTTGTTGCAGGAGCCTGGAAAGCATTGCATCAGCAATCAGCAGATCGCAGATGCCATGCAGGTCTCCTGCACTCTGTCAGTGTTGCTGCTTGCCGAACGGGCAAGCTGATACTCCCTGACAGGGAGACTCAGTGAACTACCACAGTGTTCCACAGCGCCATGGTAGTTAATTGAGAACTACAAGATGATGCTAAGGATGTCAAGGCTTGTAGTTCAATCAGAAACATGGAGCTGTATGTCAGAATTAAGCGGCTGTGTGGGCGGAGCCCAGCACGACCACGCTGTTTTCAAATAGGGGCAGCAAGTATAGGAATCTTCTCCCCGCACTGCTGCCACAGGGAAATTCCCCTGGTGGAACATGTAACGTGTTCCCAAAGGTGAGCTTATCCTTTAAACTCTGATGCAGACATCTCAAGTCTCCGGGAGGGTGTGGGAGATTCCCGCATCTCTGCGGTGGCTCCCGCACAACCGCAAGCACCTCCTGATCTCCCGGGAATGATCAGTACAGCAGGGATCAGCTGTGATCACGATCTCCTTTGTATAGATTTTTAGCTGACAGACGCTTCTCGTTCTCTCCCTCCCACAGCTTGATGTCTAAAAGGTGTTCACAGCTGTCCCTCCAGCCGCACTGATCATACCCAGCTGCTCCCTGTGTATTCCTCATCCGGCCCCCCTCCGTGTCCTTCTCCTCCCCCCCTCATCCCCCACATCCGGCTGCCCTCCTCTCCTCTCCAGCCAGCTGTGGGGGGAAACTAGTAATAGGACACAGTGAGCGAGAACGCTCCTGTGTCCTGTGATTACTGAGCAACTGTGTTTACTCTGTTCAGTTTATTAATGGACATAAGCCTCTGTCTCCTGTTTATTCATCTTTAGTGCTGAGAAAGGGACTGGTGAATGTGTCCTCAGTCCCTTTGTCTGTCTCAAAGGGGAGATGTCAGGTGTCTGTTTAGACCCCTGAAATCTCACCAAAGCCCCCCAAAAAATATTGTAAAAAAATTCTAATAAATGAAAAGGTGTAAAAAAAAATGAAATAAACTACTGACACCACTCTCCCCTGCCCTACCAACACTGTCCACTACTCCAACCCTCTCCCCCCAAAAACAAATTAAATTGTAAAAAAAAAAAAAAAAAAATCACCGTACACTGCCCCCAGCCCCTTCCCCAGAAGCACTGTGAAAAAATATTGAGAAAGTGATTTAAAAAATATTTTTTCATGGGGGGGGGGGGGTTGGGATGGGCATTTGCGGGCGCAAAGCGCCACTTCCCTAAAATGAGTTTTTGCAGGTTGGGAAGTCTACTGATGTACCAGCAATATCCACACACATCCAGATCTATAGGTGCACATTTTAGAATGTAGCCTAATCTTGGGCACTTGACCCCTTCTATAAATCAACACCAACTTGGTATTAAACTCAAAAAAAGTTATGGTCTAGCTCAACAGTTCTTTGATGAGGTGGTTGCATTTGTTTTCTTTTTTTAGGCTTTTTTCCATTTTTTTTCATGTAGTGATCTTACCAGTAAAGCAGGCCATACATGGGTCGAATTTCAAAAGAATTTTCTTACGAAAATCATAACTAATCATTTTATTTTTAATTTTGCACCATTAGTGGGCTGCAACAATGGCTGCTTTTCATGCAGCCATCAAATTTGAGTGATCGGGCATGTTGGAAAATGTTGGAAAAATTAACTAATTTCTAATCACTGATGGGAGAATTGTGCAAGAAATATAATCAAGAAAGAAATGTGCATGAGCTGTGACCTGGAAAGAAAAGAACAATGGAGATATTTGCCAGCACACCATAGATCAACAAGGTAGCGTTTAAACTGATTTGTTATTGCATGATCACATCACAGAGCAGTGCAATGTTTCAGAGTTACGCAGGACATCTTTGTCATTTATGATGTGTGCCTGTGTGCAAGTATTCAATTTTCGCTCTATGTATTTTCTCCATCCTATTCCAGTAGTCCTTTCTGTTGCAGAATCAACTGTTATTTGAGCGGAGTAGTCAATTTTTTTTATGCCCAGACTGGCCTATTTGATTCTTTTTACCACACTTTTTGGGTTCAAGCCCAGATAGCATGAATTCCTCAAGCTTCCTTCCTCAACAACTTCAGAGAGGCCATACCTGATGAAGCACAAGTAGCTGTGTAAGTGATCTGCAGTCAGGTGAGCAGACCTCCATTTTCAGAACTGGTGTGCAGGAAGCTGGACAGCAGCCTATTAGCACACAGCTTTTCCCTCATCCAGCTACTGTGAGAGCATCTCCCCAACTATTACTAGAGCTCTCCAGTTCTAGTGGCGTGGGTGCCCTTTGGTCTTAGGATCCCTCTAGCTGTTTATTTGTGTTACCAGAGCACTCCAGTTACAGTGAGGTGTTCTTGGGATCCCTCCAGCTGGTCACCTGTTTTACCAGAGCACTCCAGCTCCAGCAGGGTACCATTTGTCCCTGGGATCCCTCCAGCTGTTCCCGTGTTACCAGAGTACTCCAGTTCCAGCGGGGTGCTCGTTGTCCCTGGGATCCCTCCAGCTGTTCACCTATGTTACCAGAGAATTCCAATTCCAGTGGGGTGTCCTTTGTCCTGGGGATCCCTCTAGCTATTCCCCTGTGTTACCAGAGCACTCCAGTTCCAGCGGGGTGCCCTTTGTCCCTGGGATCCCTCCAGCTGTTCACCTATGTTATATCTCTCAGAAGGTTAAAAGAAAAAACTAACAATCACAGTGCAAAATCACCTTGTGGCGCTACAAGGTGATTTTTGCACTGTGATTGTTAGTTTTTTCTTTTCACCTTCTGAGAGATATATTCAATTATTTAAGTGGCAGCTGGGGAACAGGGGGGTGTTTGAGCGCTGTGATGATATACTAGACGGGTGGCCATTAATAGTGTATCTTGAGTTTGTTCACCTATGTTACCAGAGAACTCCAAATTTCAGTGGGGTGCCCTTTGTCCCTGGGATCTCTCCAGCTGTTCACTTATGTTACCATAGCACTCCAAATCCAGTGGGGCGCCCTTTGTGCTTGGAATCCCTCCAGCTATTTATCTGTGTTTCCAGAGCACTCTGGTTCCAGTGAGGTGTCCTTGGGATCCCTCCACCTGTTCACCTGTGTTACCAGAGCACTCCAGTTCCAACGTGGTGTCCTTGGTTCCCTCCAGCTGTTCACCTTGGTTCCCAGAGCCTCTCGGAACTTCACTGTGAAGGATTCTGTGTGAGGATTCTCACAGGTAGCTGTGTTCTAAACTATTTTACTGATGTGAGTGTCAGCTTGACTCTCCTTTAATTTTGAATCTTGTAAAGACTATATGTGCAGCCATATGTTACCCTAAATGAGTCACAGACATTGCTATGAAGAGTCCATGTTTGCACAGCTTTCTTTCTTCTACAGGGTTTGCATGCAGGTTGCCACCCTGAACCTGTTTTGTATGACTGATTCCAATATTGTACCCGTTTGAAAAACTAGTTACTGTCTGATAATTTGGACGATTGCACATCCTGTTACATTTCACTTATTTATTCTTCTGTATTTGGCTGTTATCGGCTAACCTGAAAAGCTGTAATATAAACTCCCAATCACCAAAAGCAAATCTGAAAAAAGAACACACTGATTACATTTACATTTCTGTTTAGAATTATGGATCACTGGCATACCTCCCAACTCAGATGGGAATGAGGGACACCTATTAGCAAAAGTATACAGGCATAGGACACACAACCCCCTGCCACACCCCCTTAAAGGAGAATCATACAAAAAATTATTAGTTAAACCTACACGTGCTTTTTTATTATTTTTACCGCTACGATTCCTATATACTGTCTTCTAAAATTTACAAATGCTGCAATTTAGACATTGGGTGAAAGTTTAGCACTGAGAAGCTGAGAAGGGGGTGTTTCATCAGCAGTGGCAGCTGGTGAAGTTTTAGGATGGGGGCGCCAGACCCCACTCTTCCTTTTGGCCCCTCTAAGGTGGTGTGGTTAGCGTCTGAGATGAACGAGGGATGGAGGGAGAGGGAGAGAGGGATGGAGGGACAGCAGGCCCAGATCCTACACAACAATAGAAATATGTGTATTCTAGAAAGTTTAACAATCAGCAGATAAAGATACTCCAAACACCTGGTTGTTGTGGTGTCAGGATGATTGAAGCGCATTATTTCTATTATAACATTATAATATAATATGAAACCATTCAATTCACCATAATGCAGAATCAGTGGGAGCCCTGAGCGTGTCACTAGCCATGTCGCCTGCCACCAGATGCCATCAGGTGTCACCAACAAAGTCCGTCCATACATCAGGTGTCCCCAGCGGAGTCCCTCCTTAAATGCAGTCTGTGTCACATCAAATGCAGCCTGTGTCACATAAAATGCAGCCTTGCCTGTGTCCCACCAAATGCAGCCAGCCTGTGTCCCACCAAATGCAGCCAGACTGTGTCCCACCAATTGCAGCCAGCCTGTGTCACATCAAATGCAGCCAGCCCGTGTCACATCAAATGCAGCCAGCCTGTGTCCCTTTGTCCAGCCTGTGTCCCTGTGTCCAGCCTGTGTAACATCAAATGCAGCCAGCCTGTGTCCCTGTGTCCAGCCTGTGTCACATCAAATGCAGCCAGCCTGTATCCCTGTGTCCAGCCTGTGTCACATAAAATGCAGTCAGCTTGTGTCCCTGTATCCAGCCTATGTCACATCAAATGCAGCCAGCTTGTGTCCCTGTATCCAGCCTATGTCACATCAAATGCAGCCAGCTTGTGTCCCTGTGTCCAGCTTGTGTCACATCAAATGCAGCCAGCCTGTGTCCCTGTGTCCAGCCTGTGTCACATCAAATGCAGCCGGCCTGCGTACCTGTGTCCAGCCTGTGTCACATCAAATGCAGCCAGCCTGTGTCACATCAAATGCAGCCAGCCTATGTCCCTGTGTTCAGCTTGTGTTACATGAAATGCAGCCAGCCTGTGTCACATTAAATGCAGCCAGCCAGTGTCCCTGTGTCTAGCCTGTGACACTTCAAATGCAGCCAGCCTGTGTCCCTGTGTCCAGCTTGTGTCACATCAAATGCAGCCAGCCTGTGTCCCTGTGTCCAGCCTGTGTCACATCAAATGCAGCCAGCCTGCATACCTGTGTCCAGCCTGTGTCACATCAAATGCAGCCAGCCTGTGTCCAGCCTGTGTCACATCAAATGCAGCCAGCCTGTGTCCAGCCTGTGTCACATCAAATGCAGCCAGCCTATGTCCCTGTGTTCAGCTTGTGTTACATGAAATGCAGCCAGCCTGTGTCACATCAAATACAGCCAGCCAGTGTCCCTGTGTCTAGCCTGTGACACTTCAAATGCAGCCAGCCTGTGTCTCTGTGTCCAGCCTTTGTCACATCAAATGCAGCCAGCCTGTGTCACATCAAATGTAGCCGGCCTGTGTCCCTGTGTCCAGCCTGTTTCACATCAGATGCAGCCAGCCAGTGTCCCTGTGTCCAGCCTGTGTCACATCAAATGCAGCCAGCCAGTGTCCAGCCTGTGTCACATGCAGCCAGCCAGTGTCCAGCCTATGTCAAGCCAGTGTCCAGTCGGTGTCCATCCTGTGATCCCTGTGTCCAGCCTGTGATCCCTGTGTCCATTCTTTGTCCAGCTTGTGATCCCTGTGTCCATTCTGTGTCCAGCCTGTGATCCCTGTGTCCAGCCTGTGTACCTGTGTCCAGCCTGAAATCCCTGTGTTCAGCCTGTGTACCTGTGTCCAGCCTGTGTCCAGCCTGTGATCCCCGTGTCCATTCTGTGATCCCTGTGTCCAGCCTGTGATCCCTGTGTCCAGCCTGTGATCCCCGTGTCCAGCCTGTGATCCCCGTGTCCAGCCTGTGATCCCTGTGTCCAGCCTGTGATCCCTGTGTCCAGCCTGTGTACTTACCTTGCTGTGTTGGTGTCTCCTTCCAGCAGCGATAGAGGAGTCCGCTCTCATACTTCCTCCTTCCTCTCTCCCGGGCGCAATGGGAGAGAGAAAACAGGAAGTGACATCAAACTGATATGTCAATCAAACTGCCCGGCCATAGTAATAGATACTACGAGCGCTGGGCGGAAGCTGCTCGGCACTTCACAAAGTGCCGCAAGGCGGGCTAAACATCCGCAAATGAAGCGCCACGTCTGCAATCTCATGATTGCATAGACGTGGTGCTTCCCATAAATGCACTGTGTCCGGCGTCAGAACACAGTGCACTTAAGGACCTTTTTATTTTAAAGGGCCAGTATTACATTTTATTTTATTTTTTTACTTTTTTTTTTTGTGACTGCCGGGAGGGGGGCTGCACCCATGCGCCCCCTATGGACGGGCCACCACTGTTCATCAGATTTGGTGACCTGAAATTTACAGGTCACCGCCATCTTGGTCACCGCCATCTTGCTACACCCCGCACTTGACCACAGTAAGGATAGAGTGGGAAGGGGCAAGTGAACATCTTGTTACACCCACCGAAGTTTTGCATTTTAAACTTTTTTTTAACAGTAAATTGAGTATATATAGTGAAATACAGTACATAGAATTCCGTGTGAATGTTTAGATGTTGAATTTTAAAAGCGGCAAACTTTTTTCCGATTAGCAAACCTGTGAGATGAGCAGGCTTGCTGCTGCTTTTAAAATTCAACATCTAAACAGTGAGATGGAGTATTTTCACTATATAAACTCAGTGTACCATATCTCCCAACATTTTGAGATGGGAATGAGGGACACCTACTAGCAAATGTATGTAGGCATATGACACGCCCTCTGCCACACCCCCTTAAAGGAGAATTAACCCAAAAAAGTTAATTAAATCCACAAGGGCTTTTTTTTTTACCACTATAACTTTATGTTGGCTTTTAAAATGTGCAAATGCAGAAATTTAGAAATCGGATGAAAGATGTAGCTCTTTTTGAAAGATAAAAAGTGCATTTTATCTACAACTATATAGATCAGACCAAAATGAGGGACAAATGAGGGGGAAGAGGGACAGAGGGACATTGGTCCAAATCAGAGACGGTCCCTGGAAATCAGGGACAGTTGGGAGCTATGAGTTAACTGTTAAAAATAAGTGTAAGCTGCAAAACACCAGTGGGTGTAACAAGATGTCTGCTTGCCCCCTCCACAGTGTAGCCTTACTGTAGAGGAGTGCGGGGTGTAGCGAGATGGTGGCGACAACACGTCACTTCTGTTACACATTCTGACGGGTAGCCTAATCTCACGAAACACCAACATCTGAGGGTTCAAACAGCGAAGCTCCTGTTATCGCCACCAAGTGTTCATGAACGAGCACAGCAACCGAGCACAGCCTGGTCTACGACAAGATGGCGCTGCAGCTCCTGGCTTGGTCTAGTAAAGTGAGGCTCTAGTGTATGAACAAGGCGGCCCGGATTGGCTGACTTCTCAGTTGTGTTACCTGAGTCATAACCGGGGTGATAGGAGGAAGATGGCGCTGTGCATGTGGAGGACGGGCGGTCTCCAGTGCAGGTTGACCAGGTACAACATTTCTCCCCAGATATGAAAGAAATAACATGCAGCCTGAGGAAAGGAACACGTGCTGTTCTTCTGGTCTAGTGCTGACTGGAGGACAACTACAGCATGTTGTAGCTGTCATCTTCACTACCAGCTTGTGTATAAGATGTAACCCAATGCTCATTTCTTCTTTTTTTTTTTTTTCTAGGTTCTTGAAGGCTGACCAGCTTCGAAGCTTTCATTCCAGTGAGTGTGCTTCTAATTCCTTCTATTTCACCTGTCTAGATAGTTATTGCTCTTCCTTCCAGTCTGTGGAATGGTTCTGTCACGTTTCTTATACCCACAAGAAGCATCAGACCTCAGCCGGTCACACAAGTGTCCGTATGGCTTTCTAGTCTACTAAATGTGGGTTACAATGTAGAGTTTGCCTCGGTTCACACTATTGCGATGGTGGACATTGCATGTAAATCGCAGCGCAGTGCTGTTCACGTTACATGCAATGTCAGCCATACAGATAGTATGTCTGTTATCGCACCGCATTCGGTGCAAACACACACAGGGCCCTTTTTTTCAGTTCAGACCAGAATCAAATCGTATGTGTGTTCATACATATGCGATCCGATTCATGCCCGATCTGTCAGTTCGCAGTGTGATATGCGAGCTGAATTGGGGGTGTCGTTAACATATAATGACACTCCTCAGCAGTTCGCATATGGCAGTGTGAACTTTTGTGCGCGTCGGGTGCGATACGGGAACCCGCAGTTGATTCGCAGGGTTCTCCCATCGCAATAGTGTGAACCGGCCCTAAAATTCAAATGATCAAGGCTCATGGTAGGGCTAGCATTATAAGGCATGTATGGTAATACCTACTGAGGAAGTTCTGATTGGTTGGACGAAATGAGTATAGGGGCGGAGCTGTACATTGTGACATCATCATGCCTGCTATGCCAAATTTAATATACAGTGATCTATCTGTGGGAGTAGGCTGTTATCAGTGGAGTGTGCTTTATGATGAGTGGTGTTTTTATTCAATAGAATCCATCAGTGAGCACTATCAGTTCCCTTCTTTATGATTTCAACTTGGCGTGAGTTGGAGAGCAACTTAGGTGGCGCGAGAGTGATGAGTTTGCCATTGCTGATATCCCTGTTGGGAGAATGCGTTTTGAGCTCCTTTAACCACTTGCCTATTGGGCACCTTCATGCCCAGGCTAATTTTCAGCGCTGTTGCATTTTGAATGACAATTACGCGGTCATGCTAGGGCTGGGGAAAAAAAAAACAATTTTTTAATCGAGTTGAGAGGTCAAATCGATTTTTTTTTTTTTTTTGATTTCCTTTTTTCACCAGGACCGGCGCTGACATCGTGATGGTCCTGAAGAGCTGTGGGCAGGAGTTTTTAGGCGAGGCCGTGGCTTCGGCCTAGTCCGCGAGGCCAAATGCTGCGGACTATGCCGTGGCCCCGTCTAAAAACTCCTGCCTGCAGCTCCCCAGGACCGGCGCTGACACCGCTCTGGTCCTGAGGAGCTGCGGGCAGGAATTTTTAAGCAAGGCTTCGGCCCAGTCCGCGAGGCCAGACGCCGTGGCCTTGCCTAAAAACTCCTGCCCGCAGCTCCTCAGGACTGGCGTGGTGTCCATCAAAAAAACAAAAAAAATTCAGATCGTGGATTTTTTTTTTTTTTTCTTCGGAGAAATTCGCCCAGATCTAGGTCATGCAACACTATGGTCAAACAAAGTTATTGTTTTTTCACACAAATAGAGCTTTCTTTTGGTGGTATTTAATCACCACTGGGCTTTTTATTTTTTTGTTTAAATAAATGAATAAAGACCGAAAAATGTTTGGGAAAAAAAAAAAAAAAAAAAACAACAAACCAACTTTTTCGTAGTTTCGTTTTAACGTTTTGCAAACAGGTAATTTTTTCTCTTTCACTGATTTGATGAGGCTGCACTGATAGGCACGCCACTGATGTACACGGAGGCTGCACTAATGTGCACTGATGAAGGCACCACTGATGGGCACTGGTAGGTAGCACTAATAGGTGACATTGAGGAGGCACTGATGATCAGGACACTGATAATCAGTGTACATGTCCCTTTTACACAAGCCGGTTATTGGCTCTCTTCTCCTCTCCTCATACTGTCAGTGTGAGGAAAGGGGTGCCGATAATCTGCTTTGCTTTAGATTGGACAAAACTGATCATGTGATAAAGAGTCGCAGATTGGCTTCTTACCTCCATCTGTGTCTGGAGGACACTGTGACCACAGAGCGCACCACCTGTGCCCCGCAGCGGGTGCGATCACGGGAGGCCATCATATAAAGGCCTCCCAAAACTGGAGGACCATGCTGTAACCGTCATTTGGCTATAGCGTGGTCAGCAAGTAGTTAGTGAGGTGAGAACTTGAAGGTGAGCAGATTTATTTGTCACTGGGTCAGGGGTGTGGGATAGAAAAACAAAACTAAATTTTGGTCCCAATCTACTTGTCCTGACAAAATAATATAATTTGAACCCAAACCGCATTTAAAGTGGAGCTCCACCCAAAAGTGGAAGCTCGACTTATCTCCCCCCGCTGAGCACTTCAGAAAGCTCAGCGCGCTTCATGCTTGTGCAGTAGGGAACCGGCTTCACTGCTCGTTTCCTTTAGAAGTAATGGTGGCGGTACCCGAGAGCAGATGTGAAAATCGGCTGGGGTGCTGAATTTTTTTCCCTGCACTGGAATTGGATCGCATTGGGTGTTCTCACCCATGCGATCCGATTCCTCTCTGAATCCACAGATTGCAGTGCAATCTGTGAACCTATCTGAGGCTGTCATTTAACATTGTATTGACACCCACAGCGGTTTACAGAGGGCAGTGTGAACTGTCTGCTGGAGAGATGTGATGCGGGAACTGGCGCTGAAATTGAGCTGGTTCCCGCATCGCTAGTGTGAACTCAACTTAGGCTCTGCACTGTTTACATAGAATCGTGGAAACAGCTGATTAGAATTGTGAGGGGGAGTTGAATTGAGATCGTGTTCTTTTAACGATAAATTGTGCAGCTGTACAGTGAGTACTATGTAGTCTTTTGCTTGCCTGCTGAGGTTTTTCTAGGCTGTGGGATATATTGGAGGTAAAACATGTTACTTAGAGGTCCATACAACAGGGCGAGCACTAGAAGTGGGTATTTGATAGAATTCTGCACATACTAAAAGGTTTTTTTTTTTTTTTTTTTTTTTTTTTTTTTTATAATAAGCCAAGGAGTGATTCATCCCACTTTGTACAGGGTTAGCCTACATGTTCCGATTGTTGCATCACTTTCTTCAATTTCTCTATAAAATGCCTCTTTCTGTATGCAACTTGCTTAACATCCTTCACTGGAATGTTGATAGTTTTCGTATAATTTATATGTAAAATCAGCCATCAAATTGACCTCAATTACATTTTTATTTTTATGCTAACAACTTTTCCTGTTTTTTATTGTACAGATGGAAGGAAATTTCAAGCTGCATCTCTTGCTCTGGGTGTCAAGATCAGACCTCTGTATGTGCTTCTTGGAACAAGTGGAGGTTATGCAGGCTACAGACAATATGAAAGTCATAAAGTTCATAGATTGGAGAAGCTTGGGATGGAGGTTCCCCCACAAGTAGCTCACACCTGGGAGGTAGAGTCTTCTATTCGCTATGTACTGTTTTATATTGCAAAGAATGTTGTGTGGGGTTTTTTTTTTTTTTTTTTTTTTTTCTTTAAACCCTTTGTGGAAAGTGGATACCAATAAACACATAAGCGTTCAGAGAAAATTGATGGAAATAGCAATAGAAATATTGAGTGCATTTAAACTGGTTGTAAAGGCAGAAGGTTTTTTATTAACACATTCTATTTATTAAGATAAAAAGCCTTTTGTGTACAGCAGCCCCCTAATTCTTACCTGAGGTCCCGCTAGCTCCAATGCTGTTTTAGGAATGTCTTAGCCATCCGGGACTCCCCACCTTATTTGCTGAGACAGCAGTGCCATTGGCTCCTGCTGCTGTCAGTCAGCCAATGAAAGGGGGCGGGCCGGAGCTCTGTATATGAATGGACACACGAAGCTGTGACTCGGCTCGGGTGCCCCCACAGTAGGAGGATGGGGCCAGGTGAGCCAAAGAGGGACCTGTGAAGAGGAGGATCCAAGCTGCTGTGTGAAAATCCACTGCACAGAGGAGGTGAGTATAACGTGTGGTGTGTGTGTGTTTTTTTTTTTTATTAATTTATTTATTTTTACTAAAAAGAAAAGACTTTAAAGGGGTTGTAAACCCTTTTGCTTTTTCGCCTTAATGCATCCTATGCATTAAAGTGAAAAAACACCTGGCAGTTTCCGCCACCCGCCCCCCCCCCCGTTTTACTTACCTGAGCCCTGGAATTTCCAACGGCGAGCACGTGCTGTCCCTCTGCACTTGATTGGATAGATTGATAGCAGTGCAGCTATTGGCTCCCGCTGCTGTGCATAAAATCCAATGACGTGGGTATCGGGGGGGGGGGGGGGGGGGGAGGGGGTTGGGGCTCTTTTTGTTAAAGGGGGCCTCCAGATTCTGATAAGCGCCGGTCAGGTTTGTCAGGAAGAGGCCTTTGTCCCCATCAACATGCACCCAACCCCCCACGTTGAGGGCATGTGACCTGGTATGTGTCGGGGGGGGAGGGGGCTGCTTGCATGTTTACAACCCCTTTCCCGACCTGCTAGCCTGCATGCTTGGATAAGGGTCCTGTATGGATTTTTTGGGGGGGGGGGGCATGGGGGTTCCCCTTAAAATCCATTACAGACCGAAGGGTCTGGTATGTCTTTAAGGCTGCTTTCACACTGCAGCGGGAGCGGCGTCGGCGGTAAAGTGCCGCTATTTTTAGCGGCGCTTTACCAGCGTTTTAGTGGCGGTGTGCGGGCGCTAGCGGGGTAGTTTTTAACCCCCGCTAGCGGCCGAAAAGGGGTTAAACCCGCCCGCAAAGCGCCGCTGCAGCGGCGCTTTGCCGGCGGTATTGCCGCGGTGTCCCATTGATTTCAATGAGTAGGAGCGGTTTAGGAGCGGTGAATACACCGCTCCTTCACCGCTGCAAAGATGCGGCTAGCAGGACTTTTTTCACCGTCCTGCTAGCGCATCGCTCCAGTGTGAAAGCCCTCTGGCTTTCACACTGGAGTTAAAGGGGCCGTTTTTTTTCAGGCATTACACAGGCGCTATTTTTAGAGCTGTAACGTTTGAATACCGCCCCAGTGTGAAAGCAGCCTAAGGGGGGAGTCTATGCCGTGTTTGTTTTTTTTTTTGTTTTTTTTCTTCTATTTGGGTGGACTTTCCCCTAAAGATTAAAGATTCATACCAGACTTAAAGGGTCTGGTATTGTCGGGATCAAAGTTGGATTCCGTTCATTGAAGTCAGATGGAAGTTGCACTTCAAGTCGCAGGGCAAAGTCAGATCCACAGTCATATGACTGTCGTGTCGTACCAGTGTGAATCCAGCCTGAGATGTTTCTACAACTTGATTGGAGTCCACCTGTGGTAAAGTTAGTTGATTGGACATGATTTGGAAAGGCACACACCTGTCTATATAAGGTCCCACAGTTACCAGTGCATGTCGGAGCACAGACTAAGCCAAGAAATCCAAGGAATAGTCTGTAGACCTCAGAGACAGAAATTGTATGGAGTCACAGAGACCTGGGGAAGGGTACAGAAAAATTTCTGCAGCACAGTGGCCTCCATCCATAAATGGAATAAGTTTGGAACCACCAGTACTCTTCCTGAGCAGGCTGCCTGGCCAAACTGAGCGATCGGGGGAGAAGGGCCTTGGTCAGGGAGGTGGCCAAGAACCCGAAGGTCACTCTGATAGAGCTCCTGCATTTATCTGTGGAGAGAGGAGAACCTTCCAGAAGAACCACCATCTCTGCAGCACTCCACCAATCAGGCTTGTATGGTAGAGTGGCCAGACAAAAGCCACCCCTCAGTAAAAGGCACATGCCTGGAGTTTGCCAAAAGTCACCTGATAGACTCTCAGACCATGGGAAACACAATTCCCTGGTCTGCTGAAGCAAAGATTGAACGCTTTGGCCTGAATGGCTAGCGTCATGTTTGGAGGAAACCAGGCACCGCTCATCACCTGGACAATACCATCCTTACAGTGAAGCATGGTGGTGGCAGCATCATGCTGTGGGGATGTTTTTTTTTACCAGAAGGCACTGGGAAACTAGTCAGGATTGAGGGGAAGTTGAATGCAGCAATGTACGGAAACATCCTTGATGAAAACCTGTTTCAGGGCGCTCTGGACCTTAGACTGGGGCGAAAGTTCATCTTCCAACAGGACAACAACCCTAAGCACACAGCCAAGATAACAAAGGGACAACTCTGTGAATGTCCTTGAGTGACCTAGCATGAGCCCAGACCTGAACCCCTTTAAACATCTCTGGAGAGATTTGAAAATGGCTGTGCACCAACGCGCCCCATCCAACCTTATGGAGCTTGCGAAGTACTGCAAAGAACAGCTGTGCCAAGCTTGTAGCATCATAAAAATATGAGGCTGTAATTGGTGCCAAAGGTGTTTCAACAAAGTATTGAGCAAAGTATGTGAATACTAATGTACATGTGATACTTACTACTTTTTTTTATTATATATATATATATATATATATATATATATATATATATAAATTTGCAAAAATTTTAAACAAACTTCTTTCATGTTGTCATTATGGGGTATTGTTTGTAGAATTGTGAGGAAAATAATGAATTTAATCCATTTTGAAATAAGGCTGTAGCGTAACAAAATGTGGAAAAAGTGAAGTGCTGTGAATACTTTCCGGATGCACTGTAAGTTACTAATAGCCACGTAGGAGCTTGGGCACAAGCAAACAGAGTAATTGAGCTGAATTTATTTACCATTGTTTGAAGATGATTGAGGGGGTGATTGATTGATTCATATGAAAATTCCTTCTTCAGGGCAATTAGACGTCCGGACACATCTTGTGATGTGAAGGACAGAGGTTTAATCTCTCTATCTATTGTGATGGAAGCATTTGTAGGATCATGGAATAGTGCACTTTTCCCCAAGATGCTCTCTTGTGTCTGTTGAAAGCACTGGGAAAACCAGTTTAGTTCGGAATGAGTGCAGAAGTAACGAGGGTAAATTAGGCCAGTGCCGTGACTAGAGGTTGACCGATATGGGTTTACCTCTGGCCGATGCCGATATTTAGAAATCGTGGTGGTTGATGGCCGATTATATGATGCTGATCCTGCAAGCAGCATCTTTGAAGCAATGTATACCGCTCCTCCATGACTCCTGCCCATTGAAATTAATGGGCACCGCTTCCGAAAGCGCCTACAAAGTGTTTCAGCAGTGGCGCTACACGGGTGCATTTAACCCCTTCAATGGCCACTAGCTGGGCTGACTAGCGCCTCTAAAATGATGGTAAAGAGCCGCTAAAACTAGCAGCGTTTTACTGTCAACACCTGCTCGCTCCAGTGTGAAAGCAGCCTTAAGTGATACAGAAAATGTCTTACATTTTAAACATTTTATTAAACAAAACTCCAATCAGTTCACCTGTATATATAATTTTGATTAAAAAAATAAAGCGCTCCAAATAGTGTGATACAGCACGTTTATTAAAATTTATCGCACTGTTTGGAGCGCTTTTTATTTGCTTGTGGAACAATCCTTACTTGAGGAAAAGAATTGTGACAGTTACGTTTGAAATCTGGAGATCCAATTTAACCCATATTGAGTGTGGTTGGAAGCGAGTTATGCCAAACACGAGAGTGGGAGGCAAATGCAGCTTGTGAGTGCAAGTATTTAAGTGGGAGTGGAATCACAATCTCTGAGGTGTGGTGGATGAGCACAAGAACAACACCAAAATTTATTCTACACCATTCATCGAATCACTGAGTGTTTATGAACTTTATATGGACACTTTTTTTTATTTATATATTTTTCACATTCTTCACAGGGAGTGTTTTTTTTTTTTTTTTTTATTTTTTTTTTTTGTTTTCACAATATATGATGTGGTGCACAGATGTTTTGGTAGGTGCAGAATTTTTTTGCAAATATTGTATGTTGCACAGTATTAAGTAGGCATACAATTTGGCCACTTTGTATGCAGTTCACTATTAGGTTGGTTATATTAGAGCGCCGCTATTTATTCCATGTTGTTGAGAGGTTTCAATTTATATACGCTGGGTATTACATACAGTCAAATATGCCACTGTGGCACAATTCTTGTTCTACAGAAGTGGGTAAACTAGAGGGATTCCAATCCTGGC
Source organism: Lithobates pipiens (assembly GCF_037356315.1). Classification (NCBI taxonomy): domain Eukaryota; kingdom Metazoa; phylum Chordata; class Amphibia; order Anura; family Ranidae; genus Lithobates; species Lithobates pipiens. The sequence continues at coordinate 39,948,921 of NW_027507790.1, read as the reverse complement.
AAAATATGGGTATTCAATATAATTTCACAGCTATACAATCAAGCCACTTTAAAGTCCCCTTTTAGACCTACAAAAGGAGTTTTTACTGCCAAGACACTTCTACAGATTTCTCCAGCTTCGACATGCCCTGCAGACTCAGGCGCAGCACTCTCTAGGTTGGAGCTCACAGAACACCCCTTAATAAACAATATTCTAGCTGCACAGGATAAAAAGGGAATGATCTCACAAATTTATAATACCGTTTCTCCATGGGCACAGGATACGGCTAGGTTACCATGTAGACATAGGTGGGAACAAGATTTGGGTGCAATTGAGGGTGAGGAATGGATCTTTGCCTGCAGTCTATGCCAAATGTCTGTCTCTCCCTCCTATCATATAGGTTCATTTTGCATAGAATTTACCGTACCACCGGTACTACTTCAAAGATGTGGAAGCAGAGAATCACCATTATGCCCCAAATCTAATGGAGCTGGTGGAGATCTTATCCATTGGTTATGACATTGGCAAAAACTTTTGCGATGCTGGAAATCTATGACCGATTTATAATTTCATCAGTTTCATATGTTTGGGTGCGGTGGATGAGGAAATTTTTACCCCCAACAAATTTGGCAGTACTAAAATTTTATAAAATATGACAACCATGGCGAGACACTCTGGACCTCGCCCCATCCAAATTAGTCCTGTACAGACTCCTACAGGTATCATTTTTCATGCTCTTGATAAGGCAACAACTAAATATTTTCATTGACTGCAGTTATTGGCTTTTGACCTAACCAACGGTTCGGGACTGGTTTCTGGTTACTTTTCACTGGTTACCAAAGAAAAATTCGTAGACCCTAAAATCGCACAGTATTTTGAGTGGTTTACCTTCCCATTGGAAGGCTGTTCATTCATTTACATTATCTTTTTGACTACCGTATGTGTGTGTGTGTGTATATGTGTGTATGTATATTTAAAAAAAAAAAAAAAAAAAAAAAGTTGTCGTTCCAATCAGATGCCCACTCTCTTCGAGTACATATTTACTATAACCTTAGGCAATGGTACATTAGGAAAACCCTTCACCCATATTCACGGTTATTATACTGCTATTTTACTGCTTCTTATATGTACCATTTTATTTTTTTAGTGTATTGTACACCTTTCTTTACTGTATTTACTGATTTTGTATTGGCTTTTGGTATCTTTTTATTTTTGTATTTTTTTTATTTATTTTTTTATTTTTTTTCTTTCTCTGTTTTGGTTACACAATAAAATCTCTTTTTTTTTTTTTATTTAAAAAAAAAAAAAAAAATTCTGAAAACTGTTCTAAAACTTCCTCCAATGTCCCAAAATAAACCATTTTGGGTTAAGTTTTTTGCTTTCAAAAAAGGAGAGGCCAAATCAGAAGGTAGGTTCATGCTTTTATACTGACCACAAATGGGCATTACCTTCTTGGTGCCTGCCAGCATTTGTCAAATGAAAACTTCAGTGGGGGAATTTGCCCCAACCTCTGCAAATTATTTTCTAAACTTGATATATCATGAGTATATATGTCAGTTGAGGTTTGTGCTAAAATTCTTTTGTGACAGTGCCAAATGCATTTGCACCACCTTAGTACTGTATGGACCGATTTAGTAGGGGGAGCAGTTTCACAAAATATATTTTCTTTAAAAGAACCTTAAACCTTCCTACCTGCACTGTTTGATAAGATGTGCATTGATCATGTAGTGTCATTTGTTGCCCTGTGCGCACAGCCTATGGCAGTGATGGCGAACCTTGGCATCCCAGATGTTTTGGAACTACATTTCCCAGGATGCTCAACTACACTGCAGAGTGCAGGAGCATCATGGGAAATGTAGTTCCAAAACATCTGGGGTGCCAAGGTTCGCCAGCACTGGCCTATGGTATAGTAAAGCAACACGTTCCGACGTCAGAATTTTCTGTCTGAAACATAAAGCATGCGGCATGGCACTGTACAGATTGATGCATGACCTCTGTCTCTAATGTGAGAACTCGCACTTTCTGTGTGGAAACTTAATATTACACAATCCCTTGTTCTCTGTCTAGCGTTCTTTTAGATGACAGCTATTAACAAAGCCTACCGTGATGAAAGATGTATTTTATTTAATCTCTTTAGCACTCGTTCATTTGTGATGTAACAGAGAAATGACTAGGCATGCACTGGATGGTATGTGACCCAGAACAATAAGTTGTTTGGTGAATAGGGACAAGTTAAGTTGCGTAATGCATGAACATAGGGAAATCTACAAACTGCAGCCATAACATGTGAGCCCATCATTACAAGATAAGGCAAGCAACACAGGGAATATAACGACACTAATGCCGCGTACACACGACCGGACTTTTCGAGGGTCTAGGTCTGACGGACTTTCGGCGGAGTTCCGACGGACTTTCCGAATGAACGGACATGGCCACACACAATCACACCAAAGTCTGATGGATTTGAACGTGATGACGTATGAGTGGACTAGAATAAGGAAGTTCATAGCCAGTAGCCAATAGTTGCCCTAGCGTTGGTTTTTGTCCGTCAGACTAGCATACACCCGAACGGATTTCTAGGTCCGGCGGAGTTCCGGTGGAAAAATTTAAAACCTGTTCTATTTCTAAAGTCCGCCGTATTTTTGGCAAGCAAAGGTCCGATGGAGCCCACACAAGATTGAATTGTCCGACGGACTCGTTCCGTCGGACCTGTCAAAAAGTCCGGTCGTGTGTACGTGTGTATTATACCTAGCTAAAACATTCAAAAGTGTACAGTAGAGCTGCACAATTAATCGTTAAAAGGTCGCGATCTCGATTCAACCCCTATGACCATCTGTAGTTTGCCGATTTCTTTCATGTAACAAGTATAGATCTTTCTCTGCTCACTCTGGCAGTCTGCCAAAGGGGTATTCTGCCAAGTTTTTAACAACATTGTAACTTTGTCTTAGATCAAAGGGATAAAATTCTGTGTGAATATGCAGGAAGTTTAACCACTTAAAGTCTAAACCTTTTTCTTTTCTGACACTTGTTTCTTACAGTTCAAATCAGATTATTATTTATTTTTATTTTTTTGCTGGAAACCTCAAGTGTGTGTGTGTGTGTGTGTGTGTGTTGCACAGTGGACTTTCAAACACAATTTTTTGGGAATTATACACTTCAATGAAAGGGAAAAAAACGAAACAGTAAAGTTATCCCAATTATTTTGTTTAATGTGAAAGATGATGTTACGCTGTGAGAATTGTGATCTATCAAAGCAAAAAAAAACACGATTCTCATTTTAGCCAGAATCGTGCAGCTCTAGTGTACAGTACCATTAAACTAATTTGCCAAATACAGTTCATGTTTCTAACCAGATTTGAAAGCTGCTTTACTTTAAAATATTTTATTACAATTGTTGAACACATAATAATAAAAAATAAAAAATAAAAAGTGGTTGTGCAATATGCGAGACAAGCATGTTCTGGGAGGACGCGTGCGGTTGTATGTGGCATCGTGATCTGTGACCGCTGTGTCTAATCAATCTGGGTACCGTGGTGCTGTGATTGGTCACATCACATGGTACCAGGGCCAATCACAGTGATCACATTACCAGTAGTCAACGAAGGCTGCCGTTCATGACGCCATTGCTTACTACTGTAATTTCTGTGATTGATCACATGGTACAGGGCCAATCAGTGTCCCTGTACCACATGATAGCTGGGGCCAATCACAGCTATCATAGTAGTACTTAAAGTGTAATCACAGTAATTATTTTTTTTTTCATCTTTCCATCTAGTAAATCTCCTGCCCGTGTTTTAACTTTGGATAGTAAAACTATTTTTTTTTTTTTTTCTGCCAGTAAATGCCTCATACAGCCCACTTCCTGTTTCTTGTCTGGTAAAAAGCCTAGGCGTATGCCATCATGCACACCGCTCTCACTGTTGTGAGCATTTGCCAGGAAGGGAGGGGGGGATGAGTCATAAGAGGACCAATGAGAGCTGGAGGTCTGCCTCTGTGTGTATTTGTAAATCCAGGAAGGGAACAGGCAGCATTTTCAGCTGCCCACAGTTAAAATGGATGCTGCCAGACTCGGTGCAGATAGATTTCTGCAGCATATTTGCATATTTTATATACACTGATTTTGTACTTGCCAAAGTGGTTGGAGGGAAGCTTCAGAATGACAGGGATGTTTTTATTTCAAATTATGTGAGCAGACTGCAGTTCCTCTTTAACCACTTAACCGCCCTATAGCCGAATGACGGCTACAGGGCGGTTTCTTAACTCTGGGAGGCCGTCATATGACGTCCTCCCAGAATTCCACTCTCGCGCGCCCCCTGGGGCGCGCACTCGAGAGCATCCATGACCACCGGGTCCTATGGACCCGGCGCATCACGGATCACGATAAACGGCCGCTCATATGACGGAGTGATCACTTGTAAACAAACCGGCGTCATGTTATGACGCCGGTTCCTCCCTCCCCCCTCTCTTTACTGATCAGAACAGCGGAGGGGGAAGAGATCGGTGTCAGCAGCGATGTGGGCTGCATCTGCAGTGCCCACATCGCTGCTCACCGAAAATTAACCCCTCAATTACCTGCCAATACTCTGCAATACTCTGCAATACTCTGCAATACCCTGCAATACCCTGCAATGCTCTGCATTACTCTGCAACGCTCTGCATTACTCTGCAACGCTCTGCAATACCCTACAACGCTCTGCAATGCCCTGCAACGCTCTGCAATGCCCTGCAACGCTCTGCAATGCCCTGCAACGCTCTGCAATGCCCTGCAACACCCGCCAATGCCCTGCAACACTCTGCAATGCTCTGCAACACCCGCCAATACCCTGCAACACCCGCCAATATCATGCAATGCTCTGCAACGCAATACTCTGCAACACCATACTCTAAGATACCCAGCCATACCCAGCCATAGTCGGTGATGCCCTGCAATACCCAGCCATAGACACCCCCCCCTCCCGCCGCCCTCCGGTGCTTCTACCGACTCGCCAATACGATCAAATCCAGAATCTTTTTTTTTTTCTCCAGGCTTCCCAGCTTAGAGGTGAGATGTGGGGTTTTATTGACCCCATATCTCACTGTAAAGAGGACCTGTCATGCCATATTCCTATTACAAGGGATGTTTACATTCCTTGTAATAGGAATAAAAGTGATCAAAAAATGTATTTTTGGGGAAAAAAATTTCAAACTAAAATAAAGTAAAATGAACAATAACTTTTTTTTTTTTTTTTTTTTTTAAGCGCCCCTGTCCCCATGTGCTCGCATGCAGAAGCGAACGCATACGTAAGTCCCGCCCACATATGAAAACGGTGTTCAAACCACACATGTGAGGTATCGCTGCGAACGTTAGAGCGAGAGCAATAATTCTAGCCCTAGAGCTCCTCTGTAACTCAAAACATATAACCAGTAAAAAAAAATTAAATCGTCGCCTATGGGGATTTTTAAGTAGCGACGTTTGGTGTCATTCCACGAGCCTATGCAATTTTGAAGAGTGACATGTTAGGTATCTATTTACTCGGTGTAACTTCATCTTTCACATTATGCAAAAATTGGGCTAACTTTACTGTGTTTTTTTTTTTTTTTTTTTAGCACAAAACTGTTTTTTTTCCCCAAAAAAGCATTCGAAAAATTGCTGCGCAAATACCGTGCGAGATAAAAAGTTGCAATGACCACCATTGTATTCTCCAGGGTCTTTGCTAAAAAAACATATATAATGTTTTTTGGGATTCTATGTAATTTTCTAGCAAATAAATGATGATTTTTACATGTAGGAGAGAAATGTCAGAATTGTCCTGGGTGCTCCAGAACGCCTGATGGCGCTCCCTGCATGTTGGGCCTCTGTATGTGGCCACACTGTGTAAAAGTCTCACACATGTGGTATCGCCGTACTCGGGAGTATGCATATGTTGTGTGAGAAATAAACTGATAATATGACAATTTTGTGGAAAAAAAAAAAAAAAAGTAAAAAAAAATCTTGATTTTGCAAACAATTGTGGGAAAAAATGACAACTTCAAAAAACTCGTCATGCCTCTTACTAAATACCTTGGAATGTCTTCTTTCCAAAAAGGGGTCATTTGGGGGGTATTTGTACTTTTCTGGCATGTTAGGGTCTCAAGAATTGAAATAGGCCGTCAGTACTTCAGGTGTGATCAATTTTCAGATATTGGCACCATAGCTTGTGGACTCTATAACTTTCACAAAGACCAAACAATATCCACCAATTTGTACTTATTTTTACCAAAGATATGTAGTAGTATAAATTTTGGCCAAAATTTATGAAGAAAAAATTACTAATCTGCTAAATTTTATAACAGAAACAAAGAAAAATTCATTTTTTACAGAATTTTCTGTATTTTTTGCTTTTATAGCACAAAAAATAAAAAACCGAGCGGTGATTAAATACCACCAAAAGAAAGCTCCATTTGTGTGAAAAAAAGGACAAAAATTTCATATAGGTCCAGTGTTGCATGACTGAGTAATTGTCATTCAAAATGTGAGGGCACCGAAAGCTGAAAATTGGTCTGGTTATTAAGGGTGTTTAAGTGCCCAGTGGTTAAGGACCGCCGCCTGGCAATGTACGTCAGCAGAATGGCATGTACAGGCACAAGCACGTACATGTACGTGCTTGCCTTCCAGCGGGTGGGGGGACCGATCGGACCCCCTCCCGCTGGATGCGGCGGTCCATTTCGCTTCAGGAGCGATCCGGGATGGGGGGGATGGCCTTTGGTTTCTGGCCATCCCCTCTCGATCACTCCTGGCGAATGAGAAGCTTCCCCCGCTGTGTATTGTAAACGCAGGCAGGGAGGAAGTGATGTAATTCTCCTCGGGGCGGTCTTTTTGCGAGGAGAACACAGAAAGTAAATGCACCAAACACTACACTGACATGTAGGTACACATAGGCACACAAATCGCCCCCCGATTGCCCCCCCCCCCCCTCCCAGTCACAGTGTCACTGATTGCAGTGATCATTTATTTACTGATCACTGCATTTAGTGTCAGTTGTGACAGCAAAAACTGTCAGGGCAGTTAGTGTTAGGTCCAGGGTGGCCCCCTACCCCCCCCAATAAAGGTTTAACCCCCTGATTGCCCCTAGTTAACCCTTTCACCCCCTTTTGCCAGTGTCACTAAGCGATCGTTTTTCTGATCGCTGCATTAGTGTCACTGGTGCCGCTAGGTAGCTAGTTATTTTTTTAGGTTCACCGCCAGGTTTTTATAATGCTAGGTACCCCCATATACTACCCAATAATGGTTTTAACCCCCTGATTGCCCCTAGTTATCCCTTTCACCAGTGATCATCGTATAAGTGTTACGGGTGACTCTGGTTAGTTAGTTTGCCTTTTATAGCATCAGGGCACCCACTATTTATTACCCAATAAAGGTTTAACCCCCCTGATCACCCGGCGGGTGATATCAATTAGGTTTTAGGGTCAGGGTCTGCGTCGCCCCAGGCAGCGCTAGGTTAGTGCCAGTACCGCTAACACCCACGCGCAAAGCATAAACCCCCCCCCCCGTAGTGGTATAGAATCTGAACAGATCAATATCTGATCTGATCAGATCTATATTAGCGTCCCCAGCAGTTTGGGGTTCCAAAAAAACGCATTGTTAGCGGGATCAGCCCAGATACCTGCTAGCACCTGCGTTTTGCCCCTCCGCCCAGCCCACCCAAGTGCAGTATCGATCGATCACTGTCACTTACAAAACACTAAACGCATAACTGCAGCGTTCGTAGAGTCAGGCCTGATCCCTGCGATCGCTAACAGTTTTTTTTGGTAGCGTTTTATATTTAAATCCTGAAGGCAGTGCTTGGTTTTCAGGGGTTCCGTACGTGGCTAGGCTCCCAAAAAGTCCCCCACATGTGGTATCCCCATACTCGGGAGAAGCAGCAGAATGTATTTTGGGGTGTAATTTGACTTATGCCCATAGCATGTGTGAGCAATATCATTTAGTGACAACTTTGTGCAAAAAAAAAAAAAACTTGTGGCAAAATATAAAATATTTCATGGACTCAACATGCCTCTCAGTAAATAGCTTGGGGTGTCTACTTTCCAAAATGGGGTCATTTGGGGGGGGATTTTGTGCTATTTTGGCATTTTATGGCCTTCGAAACTGTGATAAGTAATGAGGAGTGAAATCAAAAATTTGCACCCTTAGAAATCCTGAAGGCAGTGATTGGTTTTTGGGGTGCCGTACGCGGCTAGACTCCCAAAAAGTTCCACATATGTGGTATTCCCGTACTCGGAAGAAGCAGCGAAATATATTTTGGGGTGCAATTCCACATAACTATGGCATGTGTGAGCAATATATCATTTAGTGACAACTTTTTGTAAACCTTTTTTTTTTTTTTTTTTGTCATTTTTCAATCACTTGGGACAAAAAAAAATATTCAATGGGCTCAACATGCCCCTCAGCAATTTTCTTGGGGTGTCTACTTTCCAAAATGGGGTCATTTGGGGGGGGGGGGGGGGTTTGTACTGCCCTGCCATTTTAGTGCCTCAAGAAATGAGATAGGCAGTTATAAATTAAAAGCTGTGTAAATTCCAGAAAATGTACTCTAGTTTGTAGACGTTATAACTTTTGCGCAAACCAATAAATATAAGCTTATTGACATTTTGTTTACTGAAGACATGTGGCAGAATAAATTTTGCCCTAAATGTATGACTAAAATTTAGTTCATTCGATTTTTCTTATAACAAAAAGTAGAAAATATCTTTTTTTTTTTTTTTTTTTTTTTTTAAATTTCAGTCTTTTTCCTTTTTATATCGTAAAAAATAAATATCGCAGAGGCAATCAAATACCATCAAAAGAAAGCTCTATTTGTGGGAAGAAAAGGATGCAAATTTCGTTTGGGTACAACATTGCATGACCACGCAATTACCAGTTAAAGCAGTGCAGTGCGAAATTGGAAGAAGACCTCTGGTCCTTAGGCTGACAATTGGTCCGGGGCTGAAGTGGTTAAAGTGGATGTAAACACAATGTTTTTTTTTTTTTTTTTTTTTTTTTTTTTTTTGATGTTATAATGTAGAGAATAAGATTTCCTATTATTTGAGCCCAGTCTTGCCACACAGATTTAAAGCGGCAGTCCGCCGGGAGTTCCACCATTTTTTTTTTTAAAAGCCAGCAGCTACAAATACTGCAGCTGCTGACTTTTAAAATAAGGACACTTACCCGCCCAGTGCGCCCACGATGTCGGCACCCGAAGCCGATCTCTCGATCGTCTCTCGGGTGCTGCCGCCGCCATCTTGGGTATGGGAATCAGGAAGTGGAGCCTTTCGGCTTCATTTCCCGGTTCCCTACGCACAATAAGGATGGTCCCGCTGCCTCTGGGATCCGTGTGTTTCCCAGCAGGCAGCGGGGGACTTTCGGAAAGGGGCGTAATCTACGCCCCTTTCCGCAGATAGCTATGCCGGAAGTGGGTGCAGATACCTGTACTGTACAGGTACCTGCACCCCCCTCCCCCCTGAAAGGTGCCAATTGTGGCGCCGGAGGGGGGGGAGGATTCCAATGAGCGGAAGGTCCACTTTAGGGTGGACCTCCGCTTTAATCCGGCTCTGAGCAATCGTCTTTTATTGTTCAGTTAGAGAACTCTTGACAAAGTCTCTACGACTTTGTCAAAACCTCCCATTTGCTGTGAGTGACGGGTGATTTACATATCTCCTGCACTAGCCTGAGACGGGCACATCCTGTGTAAAAAGTTCACAATTCACATCCTCCTCCTCTCCTCTCCCCTCCAGCCCTTCTAGCATTGGCTGCCTTTACTGTGTTTTGACTGGATGGTTCTCATTATGGGATGCAGTGAACAGCGAAAAGAATATACACAGACAAGTGATTTAGGGGACATGTATGTAGAGCTGGGCAGAGTAGAACATGCAGTGATCTGGTGATTATTATAGTGCAGTGTGTGTGTCTGAGGTCACCTGATCAGTTACAACATTCCTTTCCATCACCAGGATTTGTTATGTGGGGGAGGGGTGGATTTCTCACTTTTTTATAATTACACCCAGTAAGGCTGAATGGGCTTAGGGGCCAGTTCACACCAGTGCGCTGTACGAGATCGCATGCGATTCTCACTGCGATGTCTCTGCAGTGCGTTTTCAGCCATACAGATAGTATAGATATTGCACCGCATTCCGACCAAGCTCGCACAGGACCCCTTTTTTTTTTTTTTTGGTCCGCACCAGAATCGCATGGGTGTTCACACCTATGCAATCCAATTCATGTCCTGTCAGTTCGTAGTGCGATATGCGAGCTGAAATGGGGGTGTCGTTAACATTGTATGACACTCCCCAGCAGTTCACATATGGCAGTGTGAACTGCTGTGGGAGTTGGATGCGATGTGGGAACCCGCAGTGGATTTGCATGGTTTCCGCATCGCACCGATGTGAACCGAGCCTCAAAGCATACAGCCTACAAATGTCACCTGACTGCTCCCACCAATGCTGCGATTTGGGAACCTTGAGAATCCAGTGCAGGTTCCCACATTGCATCCGACTCGCATGTCAGTTCACACTGCCATATGCGAACTGCTGGGGAGTGTCATACAATGTTAACGACACCCCCATTTGAGCTCTCATATCGCACTGCAAACTGACAGTTTGGACATGAATCGGATTGCATAGGTGTGAACACCCATGCGATCCGATTCTGGTGCAGACCAAAAAAAGGGTCCTGTGTGTGTTTGGTCCGAATGTGATGCGGTTTCAGCCATACAGTTTGTATGGCTGAAATCGCATCGCATGTGATCTGAACAGCAATACGGTGCGAATCACAGGAATGCAGAGTGTACAGTGGTGGGTAGTACGTGCAAGATGGTGTCAGGATAGTGGACAGTGTCAGATTATTTTTTTATTCTACAAATTTTTATATATATAATATAATATATATATATATATATATATATATATATATATATATATATATATATATATATATATATATATATATATAAATCATTTTTTTTTATTTATACATTTTTACACTTTATTTTTGTACTATTCTAACAATGATGGGAGGGTGGGGTTTTATATTTTTTAAATATATTTTTTCACAGTGCATTTGGGAAGGGGATTGGACGGTGTGGGTGGTGTGGTTGGTGTCGGTCGGTGGGGCAGTGGTTGGTGTCAGTTAATCCAGCTCTGAGCAATCCTCTTATCTTCTTTCAATGAGATGAAAACACAGACAGACATACCAGTCCATTCTTCCCCCTTGCTGTGAGTGACATCTCATTTCCTTATCTCATGCACTAGCATGAGAGACATTCAGTGTACTTTCCCAGCATCATCACCCCCCCCCCCTCTCTTAGTGTCTCACAGCTATTACTACAGCCTGTGCTGTTTAGCACATGCGCAGGAGACTCATGGGGGCCGTGAACGCACTCTGCTTCCTTTGTGACGCTCCCTGGCCAAAGGGGAGTGTAGAGGTGGATAGGGAGTCTAGTGACGCCACAACTCCGCCCACTTAGCTCCGGAGCATAGACCCACCCATGGATTTCAGAGGTTTACCGAAGGGGATGACTTTTAAAAGGTAGGGATACATGCAGGAGGCATGTATAAATATATACATATGAAAGATGGCAATAGTTGAGAATCGTGATTGGTGGGTTTACATCCACTTTAATGGCTGCAGGATGCAGCTGGAGTGTGTTTGTTAAAAAAAAAAAAAAAAAAATCCTGGTCAGCCCCCCTCCCAGAACAGTACAGTGTACTGCTCTGGTAACAGTAAAAAATACCCCAGGTGCAAGCCCCCTCAACCTGATAATGGGCAGATTTATTACTGGCTAATGTACTACAGAGGTCTCTAAACTGTTTTATCTCTGTCTGTGTAAATAATATACATATTACCTTTTACACTGAAAGTGCAGGGGCGTCACCAGTAAAGTGCCGCTAGTTTGTTTTTGGCTGTTAGCAGGGCACTTTTAAACCCCACTAGCCGTCGAATAAAAGGTTAAAAGTGCCCGCAAAGCACCACACTGGCAGTGGTTTAGGAGCGGTGTATACACTGCTCCTAAAGTGCCTCAAAGAAACTGCTTGCATGACTTTTTTTTATTATGTCCAGCCAGAGCAATTGCAGATGAGGCATTTTACAGGCGGTATATTTAGCGCCAAAGCGCCTGAAAAATGTTGTGTGAAAAGGCGAGTATCTGGAATGTAGCTGTCCAAAAATGGCAAGCAAACGAAAAAATTGTTACATAGTTGGCGAGGTTGAAAAAAGACACAAGTCCATTAAGTGCAACCCATGTGTGCGATTATATGTCACTATTACATTGTATAACCCTGTATGTTGTGGTCGTTCAGGTGCTTATCTACTGTAATCGTTTTTTGAAATTGTCAATGCTCCCCACTGGGGAAGAGAATTCCACATCCTAACAGCACTTACAATAAAGAACCCTCTATGCGGACAATCGGAATACAATGCTGCAACTTGTTTCGGGCATTTTACACTACCAGCATGTAAAGGAGAACCTGCGGAATTGCTACGATAAAAGGCTATGTGCTAGTCTGAACCGGATAAGGAACTGAGATTTTATCAGAAAGCTGATGCTGTGTTTCTGAACTCTATCTATACATGTTACCTGTACAGTGCAAATTTCTTGGTAGATTTAAGATCTACGTAGCCAGTTTGCGGCCTTTCCTAAAATTTTGGGGACTGAAGAAAACTCAAATATGAATTTATAATGTCTTTCTGAGAGATTTTGAACAAACGGCAATACAGTATGGTGGCAAATAACTGACAATATCTGAAGAGTCACATGGTGGCGGTGCAGCTCTTTTTTTTTTTTTTTTTTTTTTTTTTTTCTTTCTTCATTTTATACAGAAAACTATTTTTTAAAGTATAAAGGACAAAAACCAGTGCAATGAATGAAGAATTGTGTAAGTGACCATATTATTGTTGTGAAATATGTTAAAATGATCTTTGAAAGTGGTAATCTCAGAAATGGACTTTCCAACCTCTTCTGCTGCTCTTTGTGGGTGGCTCGTGTCCATTTTGCTAAGCCTTGGAAATGGTTTGTTTTTGCTTTGTTGTATCTGACAGTCATTGTGAGCTTCAGGTCAGGAGGAAAACCAGCATAGAAGAAATAAAATTGCCCAGGATTCCTGGAATAGAGAAATGTTCATCAACGGGTTGGAAAAGGTGTTTCGAATTTCCATGGATGCAAAGAGAGACTGGTAACTAGGTAGCAGATACCCGTTCATCTGTTTTGGCTGCTGGAAATGCACTAACTTCTATAGGTATCTTTTGTGGGATTTCTCATTTAATCATCATGACCAAGGCGGTATTTGTACATTGTAAAAGCAAACGACAAACTGAACTTGAAGGAAAAGTAACAATCCATAACAACATAGCAAGTCTGGATGAAAAAAGACACAAGTCCATCTAGTTTAACCAGTTCAGTTTTCGGAAACTAAAATGTTTAGCTGCATAAACAATCGTAGGCAGGGGAATGGATTTTCTAAATCCAGTTGCAGTGTTATTTTTTTTTTAAATCTTTGTACAGTTATCTGTGTTGCAGATTCTTTCAGTATTTATCATTTTGTATTACAAATAGAAAAAAACTTACTTTGGGCTTTTGTGAATCTGGTTGTTGTGCCTTTTTTATATTTTAGTTTTTTTTAAAGTTGTGCCTATGTTGTGGTGGGCATTTCATGTTTATAGATATAGCATTTCCTTCTACAGAAGTGGGTGTGAATATCGAATTCGTTTTACATGTTCTCATGTGGTAGAGGTAGAGCTGTATATTTAAATGCTGTGAGGTATAAATGGCAAGGAACTCCTAGCTGATGAGGTAGGGAAGGAGGAGCAAGAGATAGAAACCTGCTTATTGCAGAGTATTATTCTGTGTCGTCACATCCTCTGCCAGGCTAGGAGGTAGCAAAGACCGGCAGCCTCGGACCTGATGATGTGCCAGTCACCGAAGGGCCAGCACGGTCTGGACCTTTACCTGAGGAGATGGTGAGATGCCGGAAGCCTGCAAACAACCCTGCTCCCTTCAGATGTAACCTGCGCAAAGTGAAACTTCATGTTCGCAGAACACGAGCAGCCAGTGCCAATAACAGTGCCAGGGAAGAGCAAACAGACCCATCAGAACCAGCAAAACCTGACAGTACTTCTACCAGCAGACGGGCACGCTTCAGGTACCTTCCGATTGCAGGTCAGCCAAAATGAGGAAAGGACAGGGAGAGCAATGGCTGAGCTTTTGTATGGCCTAATTAGGCAAAAGCTCCTTATGCATTCAGTGGAGTGAGGGGTGGGGGAGAGAATGATGCTACTGTTTGGTCAGTCGGGCAGAAAAGCAGCTTGCTCAGCATTTGCAGTGTGAAAGAGGCACCAGGCCTGAAAGGAATGTGTCACTGGAAGGGATGGATGGGGAAAGAGGCAGAAAAGCAGGGATTGGTCCATGGCTGTCTGCATTGAAGGGGGAGTGTGAGAGGCGGCTCTGGCTCCTGGGTACCTCATCTCCTGCATGACAGCCGTAAAAAAGATCTTGAGCTGAATGCCTCAGCACTCCACTTAATGTAAGTTGCTTTGTGATTTTTGTTTTTTGGTGATGATGCTTTGATCTCAGAACAGCATACTTTTTGTGTTTTTTCAGCCACTATTTGCAAAAATTGCTGTTGTAATGGATGATATTCTCTGTAGTATATTTACATTGTGCCCCTTGCAATTGAGCTGGCTGTACTTTGTGCTTGGGTCAGCTGGACCCTTACGAACCGTATGGAAAATCAGATTTGTATCTGGATAATCGGCAACAGTGATAGGTTAAGAAGGTGCTTATCTGTGTCTGGTGAGGTTGGCCCAGCCCTTTAAAACGTTACTCCATGGAATCCGTTTTATTAAAAATTAATCTCTTCTGGTGGGCAACTTTGTGTGTTTTTATTAGCTGGATTTGTGTCATGTAAGTTCATCTTGTGGTCCTGAATAATTGGGCAAACCGCAGTGTTCTAAACCTCATCCAGCAGGTCTGTCTTGTACAAAGTTGCGATGGATTACACCTGTTGTGCACAGCCAAGTTGCTTCCACGGTGTCAGTGGTGTAGTGCTCAGACTGGGTATGTGCCAGGATCTTTTCATAATTGTGTCTGATTTGCAGGTTGCAGTTCCCTCAGCTGGCTCTCAGACGGAGGTTGGGGCAGCTGACCTGTATGTCTAGGTCTGCCCTGAAGCTGCGTTCTTGGCCTCTCACAATCCTTTATTACCTCTTACCATTTGCTGCACTTCGGCCCTTGGTCAGAGTAGGATGGCGACCTACTAGCAGGGTAAGTTTACCGTTTGTCTTCGTTTTTGTGACTGCAATAATCCATGTGTAGATATTGAACTACTAACTACTATATATTACAAACTTTGTAGTGCAGACACATTGCAATAATGTTTCCTAAACTGAATTGCCTTGTCCAGAGAGGATAATTTACACACATAACAAGTATAGGTTGTTATGTTTGAGAAAAATAACATGACCTTTACACTTCCTCTCCAATGTAATATTGGTGGCTATAATCAGGAGTTCCATAAGCAGTAATGAAATCATCCGTAGTGATTACCGAGCAGTCGCATTTCTTTGTGTATTGCCAACTTCAGGCTAGCCATACACGGGGAAATCCCACAAGGAAAATCATGGGCTGTGGAAGGGATCTGTCTGGATCTTTTCTGGTTATGAAACTTCCAGGAACACACCAACTCCTTGTGGAGCAATCTCGTGAGCAGACCATTTCCTTTTTCTATGTATAGTATAATAGAGAAACAACATTAATCTATCAGATTTGCCAGAATGTTTCCATTACTGCATATAGTAACCACTATCTCATTTAGAAATTTCAGATGAACACTGTCATGTATGTGCTTTTAACTAGAGAGGATATCCCTTACTGTGGTGGCAGGTATTTTTTTTTTTTATTTAAATTCTGTAGTGACAGTGAATGAAATTCTTTAGCATCAGAAATAATATGATTAGTTGGGTTCTGCGGGTCTATGACATTCCTTGGTGTTTTTATTTTTTTTCTGTGAATGGGACAGTACACAATGATCTATGCTTTGTGGGAGACAAGCTATGCTGGGGACAGCAGATTGGAGGTCGACATTCTTTCAGCATATGTCCTTCATTCATCTGTCTGGACTAAAAGTAATCCGCTTGCATATCGCTTATGACAAGTTGTCACTGGGGAAAAGCCTACCAGATCTTAACAATGCTTAGCAGGCCAGTTGATGAATAGCCTTACTGTTATGAGAAGTAGAAGGGGTAAAATGGTTCCTTAGTTTTGAAAAAACACATTTCCATTCTATTTGGCTGTCAATGAATATTGTAGTCTTCAGATGAATGGCCTTTTTGATTAATCAAAAATGGACTGATATTTTAGTGTCTTTAAAAAGACAGGCTTTGGAACTTGATGTTGCTGATATACAGAACTGTTACAGGACCAGTAAATGTAAAAATGATCTCCTTTTCTATAAGTGCCATTAATAAATATTTACAGATTTGTATTAATGAGTTGGAGAGTCCATCAGTAGGCAATTTTTCACTTTTAAGATATGGGGAAATCTTGGGTGAATCACCTGTGCTGATGTTTTTATATACAGTGCCTTGAAAAAGTATTCGTACCCCTTGAAATATTCCACATTTTTGTCATGTTACAACCAAAAACGTAAATGTTTTGGGGATTTTTATGTGTTGGCCTAACAAAGTGGCACATAATTGTGAATTTGAAGGAAAAAGATAAATGGTTTTCAAAAATGTTTACAAATTAAATATCTGAAAAGTGTGGTGTGCATTTGTATTCTGCCCCCCTTTTACTCTGATACCCCTAACTAAAATCTAGTGTAACCAGTTGCCTTCAGAAGTCACCTAATTATTAAATAGACTCCACCTGTGTAATTTAATCTCGGTATAAATACAGCTGTTATGTGAAGCCCTCAGAGGTTGGTTAGAGAACCTTGGTAAACAAACTGCATCATGAATGCAAAGGAGCACACCAGACAGGTCTGGGATAAAGTTGTGGAGAAGTTTAAAGAAAAAAAACAAAATATCCCAAGCGTTGAACATGTCACAATCCATCATCCAAAAATGGATAGAGTATGGCACAACTGCAAACCTACCAAGACATGTCCATCCACCTAAACTGACAGGCCGGGCAAGGAGAGCATTAATCAGAGAAGCAGCCAAGATGCCCATGGTAACTCTGGAGGAGCTGCAGAGATCCACAGCTCGGGTGGGAGAATCTGTCCACAGGACAACTATTAGTCCTGTGTGCCACAAATCTGGCCTTTATGGAAGAGTGCCAAGAAGAGCCATTGTCGAAAGCCATAAGAAGTCCTGTTTGCAGTTTGCGTGGTGGACGCCATGAAGCCATGTGGGGGACACAGCAAACATGTGGAAGAAGGTTCTCTGGTCAGATGAGACCAAAATTGAACTTTTTGGCCTAAAAGCAAATGTGTGTGGCGGAAAACTGACACTGCGCATCACCCTGAACACACCATTGTGTTGATAGGATGCTTTTCTTTAGCAGGGACAGGGAAGCTGGTCAGAGTTGATGGGAAGATGGATGGAACCAAATACAGGTCAATCTTAGAAGAAAACCTGTGAAACAGAGTACACACGTGCCGAATGTCGGGAGAAAAAAACATCTGACATCCGGCCAGTGTGTATGTTGGTCTGTCGCTTCTGTCAGACGTGCATGCTGGAAAACCACAGCTGGCCGACTTCTGATCAGCGCTCTCAACTAATCATTCAATTGAGCAATGCGTATGACACCAAAGAGGATTCTTTCTGTACGTTTTTATTTTTTATTTTTTTTAATGTCTTTTGTACATTGTATGATGCAAATTTTTTTTTTTAAAATACATTTTACGTTTTTGGTTGTAACCTAACAAAATGTGCAAAATTTCAAGGGGTATGAATACGTTTTCAAGGCACTGTAATCTTCTGTTTTTTTTTTTTGTTTGTTTTTTTTTTAGATTGTTTGTACATGTTGGTAGTCATTGTAACTTGGCTTAATAAAACACCTTCAGGGCCCATTCATATAAAGCCTTATACCCTGAGGTTTTCCATTTTTATTTTTTCCAAAAAGCGGGTTGAACGAAAAAAAATGCTATCTGCTCTGGGTAGAGCCGCTTTACCACCAGTCTGACGTTAGTACAGTGATCTCCCACCCCCCGTTGAGCTGTTGTGTTCTGACAAGGGGACGCCCGAACACTCCAGTCAGCACACTCAGACATTCCTGATTAGTGCTCTCAGCCAATCCAGATGGTCGGCTGCTGGCTTTCCAGCATAATTTGTATAGCTTCTGTCTAATCAGCTGCCATACACACGGGCCGAATGTTGTGGAGTTTTTATTTAACGGCAGCGGTCGCCTGGCATTTGGCCCATATATATGGAGGTTAAGATGCAGTGGGATGCATTTTTGACTGCACTCCAACTGTGTAGACAGTCCGAAATTCCAAGTTCTTCTATGGGCATTGTTCACACTAGTGCAGTAAATAAAGTACAGCATGCTGCATTTTTCTGCACCAGAAATGCATCTAAAAGGAAAGAAAATGCGCTGCAGTGCACATAAAAGCCCAACGAAGAAAGGAGACAGAAGTGAATGCCAATACATGCAAAAATGCAGTTTCTGGTGTACATGGGCCCTAAGGCTGTAAGTATTGCTTCTCTGCACTGTGCATGGCTGGCCCTACTTTACCCTAATTACTTGGAACCCCTGGTTTTCCAGTTTTGGGGAATTTCTTTAGAAACATAACAATGCACTTTGTGGTATGCAAGCATGCCTAGGCACTCCTGTGCTTGTATACCAATAGCTGTATATTTACAGTGCAAGATCGAAGGCAGCCTTTTTCAGCCAGGGTACCTTCAGGTTTCTTCAGGGGTGCCTTGGCAAAATGCTTAAAAATTGCCCATAAATTGTATACAAGCCAGCGGGTGAACAAAGCCTGCCTTTTAGTTGCACAAAGCCATGCTGTGCACTATTGCAACGTTCAAGCTGCTGGTCTGCTATCAACCAATGACCTCATCAGTTGATAAGGGGGACCTCGGGAACCTGCATAGCATCCTTGTTTGCCATGTTTGCCCCTCTCCATCAGCAATTGTATTGCATTGGCCGCGTGAGGTAGAGAAGCCAAGGGAGAAGAGAAACCACTGGAGTACCAGTATGCACAGATGTATTTGCGATTTAGTTTAGTGTTTTACATTTTAAAATGTGGTGCATCAAGATTGTCCATAACTTTAAAAGGATGCCTTGACTAAAAACGTTTGAGAAACACTGATCTAAGGCACGCTTACCATTGACTGCTAGTCTTAGGAGATTTGGAGTGAGATTTGACATGAGAAAGCAAAAGCTCTGCCTCTTCCAAGTGGCCACCTTCACTCAGACCTAATGCAGAACAAAGCATAGACAAGTCAGTAATGAGGAAAAGATCAGCTGCAGAGACACCATAGGCAATACTTTCATGAATCCTTTGCCCTCGGCTTGCCTTTTTTTTTTTTCTCTGGTCCCGCTCTAGAGTTCAGTTCCTCTTTAAAACCCTTTACCAGCTGTAGCGCCTTAGATAAAAGTGTTACTAAACCCAGGACCCTGTATTCACTATATCTGGTCTCCCACTGTACACAGAACATGGAAATGAAATAAATAATTTTAGTTAATATAAACTGCTAAATACCTTTTCTCATCAGCAGTATATAGCAGCCTTGTGACTTCTGTGTCCGGCTAACCACTGGTTAAAGCTTGTAGGAGGAGTCTTCATTCAACTCTGACTGTCCTATGAGGCTGCAGGACTGCTGACCCTCTGTCTGGACAGTGCTGATTGGTCCAGTGCTGATCACATGCACCCCCCCCCCCCCCCAAAAAAAAAACCTCTCTAGCAATACACACCAAACTGAGCATGTGCAGAGTGCCCCCAAAGCTCTGTACTATCAGGAAATGGACTGGGGACAGTAAAAGAAGGGGAGGATCAGAGAAGACAGGATCAATGCAGCTTTTTTACACAATGCAGAGGATTAACCCCTTAGGTTCCGCAGTGAGTATAATACGCATGCTTTACTACATATACAGACTGATTTTACTGTTGTAGGTTTAGTAACCCTTTTTAAGGTAAGGCCATGGAATTTGTACATGTTATTAGGATCCATGTTTTTTGAGATAACCAATGAAATCTGGCATGATTTAAAAAACAGATGGGCTTGGAAAATACCCCAAAATGAAGTTATAAAAAGTAGAAAAGTAATTGAAGAGACGAAATTAGGAGTTGTAACTTTAGCTGATGATTTAGAAAGTATCCGGGTCAAAGTCAGCCAGAAGGCTTGCTGCACATTCAGGAGAAAATAAAATATGGCTTCCCTGTATTTTTTTTATTTTTTTTTGTGTAGAACTTCAGTGACTCTCTGATCTGAAAATGCAGGTTGGGAGTTCAGACATCAGTGGCATATCATCCATGTGTTCAGGGTGTTCACTGCACACGGGCCCCCGAATGGTGGGGGGAGGGGGGCACTGTGACCTGACCCACCCTGCACACATGGATGATATGTTGATCGGTGTAGTGGTGGGGGTCCATCTTTTTATCCAGGGGTTGTTGCATTGAAGGGGGGGGGGGCGGCACTGCCGCTGACAGGAGATGTGACGGCTGTATTGCTGCTCCTGTGGCTGGGCTGACACTTCTGGAGAAGGGATGCTGGGGATTCCTGTGCAGTAGCTACTCTGACAAGTAAAGAAAAAGTGTAATCAAAGGAAAACTTCCTCTACTGGGCTCAGCAGTAGATTATGTCCCGATACTAGTATCGCCACCGATAACGAGCATTTTCGGGCAAATGCTCCCGTTGCTTCACCCGCTACCTGGACATTCAGCAGTGATCGGTGCGTGGGGGAGTTACAAGCTTCTCCCCCCACGGCTTTCAGCTGCTTTAGTGGAATCTATACAGCGGTGATTGGTGCTTGTAACTCTCCCACGCATGATCACCGTTGACCGTCACTGCATCCTCCATGCTGCCTCTGTTCTGCTGTCCCCCTCCATTCTTCCTCCATGCCCCCTCCGTTCTGTTGCTATCCCCCTCCCTTTTTTTATTTAAAAAAACAAAAATAATAAATTGTAAGAAAGTCATGTGACATAAAAAAAAAGTATCGATACTTGTACTCTGTCTTAAAGTGGTATCGAGACAACATGCTAATGGAGCTTCCCCTGCCTGCCAGCCTATCTCCTTCCCTTTACTTAGAACCCCTAAATATTTTTTATTCTAACACCCTAGATAATAAAATCTTGGTCGTTGCAATACTGTCTGTCACACCGTATTTGCACAGCGGACTTACAACCGCACTTTTTTTGGGGAAAAATAATTTATTTAATAAAAAAATAAGACAACAGTAAAGTTAGCCCAATTTTTTTTATATTGTGAAAGGTAATGTTACGCCGAGTAAATCGATACCCAACATGTCATGCTTCAAAATTGCGCCCGCTCATGGAATGGCGACAAACTTTTACCCTTTAAAATCTTCATAGGCAACATTTAAAAAATTCTACAGGTTGCATGTTTTAAGTTGCAGAGGAGGTCTAGGGCTAGAATTATTGCTCTCTCTACCGATCGCAGCGATATCTCACATGTGTGGTTGGAACACCGCTTTCATATATGCGTTTGCTTCTGCACGCAAGCTTGGCGGGACAGGACGCGTTTAAAATTTATTTTTATTATTTTAACATTTTTATTTTTTTCACTGTTCTTTTAAAAAAAAAAAATGTCACTTTTATTCCTATTACAAGGAATGTAAAAATCCCCTGTAATAGAAAAAAGCATGACAGGTCCTCTTATATATGAGATCTGGGGTCAGAGAGACCTCACATCTCATATTTACACTAAAATGCAATTTAAAAAAATATTCGTCATTTAAAAAAAATAAAATGAATAAAATGTCCCTCTAAGAGCTATGGGCAATGACTTGGAGACAGGTGGGGGGGCTGGAGGCGCTATCTTCCCCTCACTTGTCTCCATGTCAGGCCAGGGACAGGTCCGGATTGCCGTCACGGACCTGGCTCCTAACTTTTTTAGCTGGCTCCTAGATTCCAAGCAAATTTGTCAACCCCTGTGTGTGCGTTGTGTGTATGTATGTGTATGTGTATATATAATATAATATTTCATGGCAGAAATTTTTCCAGAAAATCAAGTATTTCTCACAGAAAAGTATTGCAGTAACACATATTTTGCTATACACATGTTTATTCCCTTTGTGTGTATTGGAACAAAACAAAAAAGGGAGGGAAAAAAAGCAAGTTGGACATAATGTCACACAACTCCAAAAATGGGCTGGTCAAAATTCTTGGCACCCTTTCAAAATTGTGGATAAATAAGATTGTTTCAAGCATGTGATGCTCCTTTAAACTTACCTGGGGCAAGTAACAGGTGTGGGCAATATAAAAATCACACCTGAAAGCAGATAAAAAGGAGAGAAGGTCACTTACAACTAAAGTTGTGGAAAAATATCAACAATGTCAAGGTTACAAGTCCATCTCCAGAGATCTAGATTTGCCTTTGTCCACAGTGCGCAACATTATCAAGAAGTTTGCAACCCATGGCACTGTAGCTAATCTCTCTGGGCGTGGACAGAAGAGAAAAAAGTTCCAAAGAAATTCCAGCTGTCCTGCAGGCTCAGGGAGCATCAGTGTCCGTGCGAACTATCCATCGACATTTAAATTAAATGAAACTCTATGGCAGGAGACCCAGGAGGACCCCACTGCTGACGCAGTGACATAAAAAAAGCAAGACTACAGTTTGCCAAAATGTACTTGAGTAAGCCAAAATCATTCTGGAAAAACATCTTGTGGACAGATGAGACCAAGATGAAGCTTTTTGGTAAAGCACATCATTCTACTGTTTACCGAAAATGGAATGAGGCCTACAAAGAAAAGAACACAGTACCTACAGTGAAATATGGTGGAGGTTCAATGATGATTTGGGGTTGTTTTGCGACCTCTGGCACTGGGTGCCTTGAATGTGTGCAAGGCATCATGAAATCTGAGGATTGCCAAAGGATTTTGAGTCACACTGTAGAGCCCAGTGTCAGAAAGCTAGGTTTGCGTCCAAGATCTTGGGTCTTCCAGCAGGACAATGACCCCAAACATACGTCAAAAAGCACCCAGAAATGGATGGCAACAAAGCGCTGGAGGGTTCTAAAGGGGCCAGCAATGAGTCCAGATCTAAATCCCATTGAACATCTGTGGAGAGATCTTGAAATTGCTGTTGGGAAAAGGCACCCTTCCAATTAGAGAGACCTGGAGCAGTTTGCAAAGGAAGAGTGGTCCAAAAGTGTGAGAGGTGTAAGAAGCTTATTGATGGTTATAGGAAGCGACTGATTTCAGTTATTTTTTCCAAAGGGTGTGCAACCAAATACTTAAGTTAAGGCTGCCAAGAATTTTGACCAGCACATTTTTGGAGTTGTGTGACATTATGTCCAATTTGCTTTTTTTTTTTCCTCCCTTTTTTTTGTTGTTTTGTTTTGTTCCAATACACACAAAGGGAATAAGCGGTAACTAGTTCGGCTGTATCTCTCGTCCGGTGGCGCCGGTGGTTCCCAGCGTCGCACGGCTTGGTGTAACAGCGTCAGGGAGGTCCGTTCGTCCGTTCGTCCGTTCGTTGTTATGTTGAGGGGCGCACTTTGATGACGTTTCGTTGTGGTTTACGTTGCACGCGTTCGGAGCATGCGTGCTCCTTCATCAGGCATCCTGCCTGACGCTGTTACACCAAGCCGTGCGACGCTGGGAACCACCGGCGCCACCGGACGAGAGATACAGCCGAACGAGTTACCGCTTCTCCTCGAGAGCCCTGCGATGCCCTCTAGATACATGATGTGCCTGAAACTTTCTGGTAGAGTGTGAGTGCATAACTTCACAAATTAAATGTCTATTGATTCAACAATACTGCACTTAGATTGGCGCTGTTTTTTCTTCTGTTTATATGCATGGCACAGTGATGATGTCAATACCTGGATTTTCTTAGGCAAATGGTGCTCACGAAGTGAATTTATGTAATTTTTGGCTATTTAGAAATCTATTTAAAGCGGGAGTCCACCGGGAGCTTTAAAAGCCAGCAGCTACAAATTACTGCAGCTGCTGACTTTTAAAATAGTGACACTTACCTGTCCAGCGCGCCCGCGATGTCGGCACCCGAAGCCGATCGCTAGGTCGTCTGTCAGGTCCTGCCGCCGCCATCTTGGGTATGGGAATCAGGAAATGGAGCCTTTCGGCTTCATTTCCCGGTTCCCTACTGCGCATGCGCGAGCCGCGCGGCGCAATCCGGACGGTCCCCGCTGCCTCTGGGAACTGTGTGTTTCCCAGCAGGCAGCGGGGCACTTGCGCAAAGGGGCGGGCATTTGCGGAAAGGGGCGTAATCTACGCCCCTTTCCGCAGACAGCTATCCCGGAAGTGGGTGCAGTTACCTGGCTTATCCAGGTAACTGCACCCCCTCCCCCCTGAAAGGTGCCAATTGTGGCGCCGGAGGGGGGGGGGGGGTTCCGATGAGCGGAGGTCCATTTTAGGGTGCACCTCCGCTTTAAATGAGCATTTTGTGAATGGAGTTTAGCTTTAAGATTATAAAAGAGAAGTTATCGCTTTGTACAAAAAATGTTTTTGAGACGCTCTCGTCTGTTGATTTCAGTCTTTTATAATTTCTTTCTAGACATTTCGTTGCAAATTAAAAATATAGGTTTGCTGGTGAATTTTTTAAAAGAGATTTTAAACCTACCTGCATCTCGTGCTTTTTTTACCTGCGCAAAATGTGCATCGATCTTATAGTTTCATGGTGTCATTTGTTGGTCTGTACGCACAGTCTATACTGTGGTACACAGTGGTTTGCAACCTCAGTCCTCAAGTACCCCCAATGGGCCATGTTTTGGGAACTTCCCTGAGATAAGAGCTATTTTATCAATTCCATGTCATTGATATTGATTTAAGCGCCTCAATAATACTGGGCACTTTCACCCCCTTCCTGCCTGTTTTTCAGCTCTGTCAGACTTTGACAATTAATTGGTCGTGCAACATTGTATCCAAATGATTTTTTTTTTTTTTTCTTCACACAAATAGTCTTTTGGTGGTATTTAATCACTGCTGGGATTTTTATTACTAAAAAAAAGAGAAAAAATAAAATTTTGAAGAAAAAAAAAAAGTTTTTCTTAATTTCTGTCATTACATTTTGTAAATAAGTAGTTTTTCTCCTTCACTGATGGGAACTGATGGGGTTTCACTAATGGGCACTGATGAGGCAGCACTGATGAGCAGCCACTGAAAGGCTGTGCTGATTGGTGGCACTGCTGGGGCTTTCCTGTAATCGGGTCACTGATGATCAGTGCTCTGATTACCTGCCCAGGTCTCCCCTGTCAGTGTGAGGCGAGCCGAGATGATTCACAGCACTTCCTTATTTACATGTTACCAGCTGTGATTGGACACAGCTGATCACATGGTTAAAGAGCCATGGCTCTTTACAGAGATTGGGGTCACGCCGTGTCCTAGCAACACCCACGCGGCTGTTCTGGTTCTCCGTCATATGATGTCCACCCAGAACGAGAGACGCACCCTCCCTCCCCTTTCTTGACGAGGCCTTTTTTTATTTTTTTTGCTATTTGGCACTGCGCTGCTTTAACTGCCAATTGTGCAGTCATGCAACGCTGTACCCAAATTACATTTTATATCACTTTTTTGCACACAAATACAGCTTTCTTTTTGTGCCATTTGATTTATTTTTATTTTTTAAATAGACCAAAAAAGACTGAAAACTTACATTCCTTGTAATAGGAATAAAAGTGACTCAAATTTTTATTTATTTAAAAAAAAAAAAACTGTGAAAATAAAATCAAGTAAAATGAGAAGAATTATTATTATTTTTTTTTTTTTTAAAGCACCCTGTCCCGACGAGGTCGCGTGCAGTGCAGCATATGAGTAGTGCCCGCATATGAAAATGGTGGTCAAAACCACACGTGAGGTATCGCCACAATCATTAAAGCGAGAGCAATAATTCTAGCCCTAGACCTCCTCTGTAACTCAAAACATGCAACCTGTAGAATTTTTTTAAACGTCGCCTATGGAGATTTTTAAGGGTAAAAGTTTGACGCCATTCCATGAGCGGGTGACATTTTGAAGCCCGACAAGTTGGGTATCAATTTACTTGGCGTAACATTATCTTTCACAATCTAAAAAAAAAATTGGCCAAATTTTACTGTTATCTTTTTTTTTTTTTTTTTTTTTTTTTTTTTATTCAAAAAAGTGAATTTTTTCCAAAAAAGAGTGCGCTTGTAAGACTGCTGCGCAAATACGGTGTGAAAAAAGTATTGCAATGACCGGCATTTTATTCTCTAGGGTGTTAGGAAAAAAAAAACAATATATAATGTTTGGAGGTTCTAAGTAATTTTCTAGCAAAAAAACTGTTTTAAACTTGTAAAAAGTAAAAAAAAAAAAAAAAAAAAAAAAAAGTGTAAACATATTTTTAAATAAAATAAAAAATATAAAAGCGCCCTCATTTATCCCCCCCCCCCCCCCCCCCCAAATTACTCCCACAAGTGTGTGGAATTGTAAATCTTTTATATGACAAAAAATGTGGAATTCTATTGCGTTTGTGTGCACTAAAATTTATTTTGTGTATTTTTGTTATCCTGACAAATCTTTTACTGATCGCCAAAATCAGTGTTTCCCATTGGTAGTCTACCTTTCCTTAGCTCTGCCCATTTTTAATAGGAGTTTCACTTCTTCTGCTGTACATACTTTGGAGATCAGAGTGCAGTTTTTGCCACTGAAATTAGTGAGAGCTCTAAAAAGCTAGTGGATGACTCGTTAATGTATACTCCATAACTAAAATATTGATTTTGAGTGAATAGTTGCCTTTTTTTTTTTCCCGCCCTTAAGTGCCCATCTACACTAAAATGCTGTGTGGGAAACCCCTCATTCTGTTCGGTTTCCCGCACCACATTTTAATCGTACTTTCCTTGCAATCTGCAGTAGATGTCAGCGCAATGTTATGGGCACCCCAAACGCAGTTTGCAAATGGGATCCAGTTGTATCATGCGATCCAGTTGCAGTGTGTTTCCAAAGGTAATGCTCTGGGATTCAGCCCACTCAAAATGAATGGGGCTGTAATTGCACTGCACAGAACTGCCTGTGATTTGCACAGGAACCGCACAGTTTTTTTTTTTCCTGGTTGAGTCTTGTTGTTTTGGGATGTTCGAAATAATAGCATTATAGACGGCAATGTTGTACAGCATTGCCCCATTCTCTGTCGCTTCTCAGTAGTTTCTTGAAAAGTTCACATTCCATGCTTCCTTCTTTCCAAAATCCAGATCTTTGCCTGACCTGTTGGTAGACCTAAGCAATGTCACATGGGGGTGTGTGCATTGTCCTAAGCAAATACTAACGTTAAAATGTTAATATGGTACTTTTGGGGGGGTCCTGCAGGATGGTGGGGACTCCGGGAGGCAAGCAACACTTTCGAAGAGACCCCCTATGTTGCCTGTTGTACAGAGTCCTTGTTATTGTTACTTTTTGCTGTCTGACATTAGTACAGATTTACTTTAATTGTCATTACAATTGCTGTACGGTTCAAAGTGGTGGTCTTATTATTCTAGAAGTTTGGTAGTTGTACCACTAGCTATTCTTGATTTAAAGCAATACTCCACTACAAATTGTAATCTCTCTCCAGCATTTACACAGCCATCAAGAATAATGCCCTTAAAGTGGTTGTAAACCCCTACAGACCACTTTTTGCTACAGGTAAGCATATGAGGCTTACCTGTAGCTACCCAGGATATCTCCTAAACCTGAACGGTTTAGGAGATATCCCCTGTATTTGCATGTGCTGACGCCATCCGCACTGAAGCAATGACACCGTATGTGCCGTTACCAAAGTAACCCCCGGGAGTGATGTCGCCGGCTGGTGCTGTGTATGGGCACTGCAGCGAGGGCTTCGATCTCGGGTATTACATAATGAGCTAGTATGCTATGCATACTAGCTCATTATGCCTTTGTCTTGCAGGTGTGTTTTTTTTTTTTTCAAAGTGGATTTACAACCACTTTAAATTGCTTACTATGTTTTTCCTATGATCGTGAGCTCCAGCTAATGGCCATAATGGGGTATTTTCCTAATGGAGGTATTTCAGGAAAATATTATAAATACTAGGTAGAGCTGATGACCATAGGAAACGTATTGGGCAAACGGGATTGTTTTATTTATTTCTAAATGGGTTTCTTAGACTTTTTATATATGAGAGCTTTATATCGGAAAATTAATGGAGCAGAAATGTGTGTTTACCCCATAGCAGTTTGTTTGCTCTTAACTAGTAACCAGAAATTAGATACTTTCCTTTTGTTCCTGCAAGGCTTGTGAATGAACTCCGAGAGTGCTCATCGGCACCCCTGCAGTTGATTGAGAATGCAAGTTGTCAGCTGAAACGGATGATGGTACTTGTAGTTCTCACATTCACAGGTCGCTGTAAATGAATGACATGGCCGCGTGGGTTGAGCCCTGCACAGCTGTGCTATTTTCAAAATGTCACAGCAGGTAGTGGAGGATCAGGGGTGCAGGGGCAGGTCTGGCGCATGTTACATTTACATGCAGATTACACCTAAATTATGGGTGTAACCTGCTCTAGAAGGTGAATTTATCCTTGAACTGTAATCAAGCTATTTTATATTTATGGTACAAGCCCTTATATATGAACACCTTCACTGAAAACTGATGACCCAGATATTATCTGAAAACAAACAATGATCACAAGCTCGATTGATGGGCTTTTTAAAAGTTGTTTTACAATAGCAAAAAATGCACACACTCACACAAACACAATTATCTTCCAGCTCAGGATCTGTCTTGTATGCCTACAGACCTCCATCGTCCTCTTTTTGTTTATATCTTATTTTGGCAGACGATATTGGCTGGGCTTCTTTGAGTG
The DNA here is from genome assembly GCF_037356315.1 of Lithobates pipiens. NCBI lineage: Eukaryota > Metazoa > Chordata > Amphibia > Anura > Ranidae > Lithobates > Lithobates pipiens. The sequence goes on along the minus strand of NW_027507790.1, from coordinate 39,920,056 downwards.
GTCTATACAGGTAATAGTGTCTACTTGGGGATGTGCAAGAATCACATTTCATAAAAGCTACATACCCCTTTCATTTCCAAGAAAACAAAAGTACCTTATAATGAGCTTGTGAGTTACTAATCAGCCTGTCCTCGGGTAAACTAGGAACTTTGACTAAAAGAATATGTTTTGGGTACAAAAGGAGGAGAAATTGCATGAGAAGAGCGAAGCACTGAGTTTTGTGCATTATACAGTATGTGGATGCTGTCTGGGCTGATGTGTGCATCTCCTGTAGCAGTCCCTACTGGTTTAAGTGAACTGAATATGATGTGGTATGTTTTTTTATATTTAACAGTGGGGATTCTGTTATTCTGTTTCGCATGTTCATTGGAACCAGCTATTTCAAATTTATGTATTGAATTCTGTTTCTTGTTGGTTATGTTCATCATTGGAAAATCTCGCTCTCTCGCTCTCTCTCGCTCTCTCTCGCTCTCTCTCTCTCTCCCCCCTCTCTCTCGCTCTCTCCCCCCTCTCTCTCGCTCTCTCTCTCTCCCCCCTCTCTCGCGCTCTCTCTCCCCCCTCTCTCTCTCCCCCCTCTCTCTCTCCCCCCTCTCTCTCTCCCTCCCCCCTCTCTCCTCTCGCTCTCCTCTCTCGCGCTCTCCTCTCTCGCGCTCTCCTCTCGCGCTCTCTCTCTCGCGCTCTCTCTCTCGCGCTCTCTCTCTCGCGCTCTCTCTCTCGCGCTCTCTCTCTCGCGCTCTCTCTCGCGCTCTCTCTCTCGCGCTCTCTCTCCCCCCCTCTCTCGCGCTCTCTCTCCCCCCTCTCTCGCGCTCTCTCTCCCCCCTCTCTCTCTCCCCCCTCTCTCTCTCCCCCCTCTCTCTCTCCCCCCTCTCTCTCTCCCCCCTCTCTCTCTCCCCCCTCTCTCTCTCCCCCCTCTCTCTCTCCCCCCTCTCTCTCTCCCCCCTCTCTCTCTCCTCTCTCGCGCTCCCTCTCTCTCCCCCCCTGTCTCGCGCTCTCTCTCCCCCCCTCTCTCCCCCCCTCTCTCCCCCCCTCTCTCGCGCTCTCTCTCGCGCTCTCTCTCCCCTCTCTCTCGCGCGCTCTCTCCTCTGTCCTCTCCCCTCTCTCCTCTCTCCTCCCCCTGTGATTGCATGTGCCATTCTTGGCAAATTAATAATCTGTAAACCCTTGCATACCTTTTAATATGCACAGACCACTGTTTAATGATTTGTGACATTAGCAAGTATCTAACCTTATCTCCTTTTTTTTTTTTTTTTTTTTTCCTGCATATAGGTTGCCATCTACAAGTCTGTGCCAACAAGACTGCTTTCTCGGGCATGGGGACGCCTGAATCAGGTGGAACTACCAACATGGCTGCGGAAGCCTGTATACAGTCTATATATCTGGACTTTTGGTGTGAACATGAAGGAGGCTGCAGTGGAAGATCTGCACCAGTACCGAAACCTAAGTGAATTCTTCCGAAGGAAGCTGAAACCTCAGGCAAGGCCTGTATGTGACTCCCATAGTGTGGTACGTACAGGACATCTTGAATAGCCATCAATGCACAGTAATAAAGTGTACATAAGGAGTAGGCTAAGAACGTTTAGGATTGAAGTAATATTTTCCTAAGTCTTTCTGCTAGCATAATCTTTGTGATTCTAGGTAGGAAACCTAATTTAGGTTGGATGAACACTATATATAACGCTACATTACCAAAAGCATTGGGACGCCTGCCTTTACACGCATATGAACTTTAATGGCATCCCAGTCTTGGTCCGTAGGATTCACTATTGATTTGGCCCACCCTTTGCAACTATAACAGCTTCAACTATTCTGGGAGGACTGATGTGGACAAGAACGACTGGCTCATATGTTTCCGCTCTAATTCATCCCAAAGGTGTTCCATTGGGTTGAGGTCAGGTCTCTGTGCAGGCCAGTCAAGTTCCCCCACCTCAAGCGCTCATCCATGTCTTTATGGACCTTGTTTGTGCACTGGTCAAAATCATTTGGTGGAGGGGGGATTATGGTGTAGGGTTGTTTTTCAGTGGTTGGACTCCAGTGAAGGAAACTCTTAAGGCGTTAGCATACCAACACATTTTGGACAATTTCATGGTCCCAACTTTGTGGGAACAGTTTGGGGATGGCCCCTTCCTGTTTCAACATGACTGCGCACCAGTGCACAAACAAGATCTAGTGGCTGCATTTTTCTTTGTACTTCTCACCTTTGCAACGCCATACAGTTTTCAAGCATCAGTTCCAAAAACATGCATCTTGGTCTCATCACTCCAAAGTACAGAGTCCCAGTAGTTGTCGTCTTTTTCAGCATGGGCCCTGTTTAACTCCAGGCAGGCTTTTTTGTGCATGAGCTTTAGGAGAGGCTTGCTTCGTGGACAACACCCATGCATGCCATTTCTCTGTAGTGTATGTTGTAATCTGTCACGGGAAACGATGCCCTCAGTTTGGCTTTCTACTACTTTAGTTGACTGCAGTGAACTTTCATGGTGATTTTCTTCAACCCTACTAATTAGAAGACGCTCCTGTCAAGGTGTTAACTTCCGTGGAAGGCTTGGACATCTTTGTGAGATGGTCGCAGTTCCATCTTCATTACATTTTGTATCATTTTTGCTACAGTATTCTGACTGATAAGTAAAGCTTTGTTGATCCTTTTTGTAGCCTTCACCTTTTTTGTGTAAAGAAATGATTTTCTTTCTCAGGCATCCACATTACTCTTCCATGTGGTTCCATTACTGACAGCATGAAATGGGAAGGGGTTTTCTTTAAGTAATGCCCTTTTTATAATCAGCAGTCTATTGGACACCTGTTTGATAAATTTACCTGGAGTTGAATTCTTGTTAGGATTTTGTTGTCTAAAATTTAGCTTTGCTCCAAAGACTTTCATTGTGGTGTATTCATTTTTGTAACATGAATGAATTTGCTAGGAAAAAATAGAAAACTGCTTGGTCAAAGGAATTTTCAGACAATGTATGTGGTTTTCATTCAGAAATTATATTATAAAAATAAAATGTTAAAAACAAGTGAAAATTTCAAACAAAATTCTTTCGTTCAGCGAATGTACGAAAGATTTTTCGTCTGAATATTCTCATCTGAAAATTGATCTGTGTGGCCAGCATAAAGCTCGGTACACACCTATGTGGTTTGCTTTTGATCCGTTTCTGCAGTGCTTTTTGCTGTGCGTTTTTGATTTCTACTCACGTGATTTTACTGCAATTTGCATTTTTGCTTTTTTTTTTGGGCAGATTAAAAAAACACAAATTGCTTCAAAAACATATTACATGCTTTTCTGCAGCTTCTCCATTTAAGTATATTGAACCAAAGAAGCACTGTTTTGCATTTTTAAAAGTCCCTGACCCTTTACAAATACGCAGCGGATGAAAAAAAGCACAGATATGAACGTGTCCAATAGGAAACCATGTAAATGAACTGTGCAGTTCTGCAAAAAGCACCAATAAACACATAAACACATAGATGTGAACCAGGTCTAAGACATTTAGTAACATAATGGGGTTAAAAAGACTAAAATGAGCCCTTTATAGTAAAAAAAAAAGCAGATAATCACTACTTTAAGGGGTTCATTTTTTTTTTTTTTACTGTAAAGTAATTTACTGGAAAGTACTGGAAAGTAATATTCACAGTAGTGATTATTTGCTCTTTTTGTACTATAAAGGGCTCATTATAGTGTGTGTGGTGTTTTTTTTTTTTTTTTTTTTAACCCCATTATGTTACTGGCCGATTAATCGATTATGAAAATAGTAATCGATTAATTGTTGATTTAATCGATTCGTTGTTTCAGCCCTAGTTTTATGACAATTCTGTTGGGGTGCACTCATTTATGCTGAGCACTGTGTGTGTATATAGATAGATATATAGATACACACAAATATGTGTGCGTGATATTGCTTGTCAGTGAGTATCGGTAACAGGAGTTAATGGAGGTGTATAGAAAGTCATACATTTTTACTAATCACAGCACTGACGTGAACTGTATGGATGGCTGTATGACGCATACACATTTAGTAGGTAATTGTGGCTTGCTTTCTTTCCTTCTGAAATTTTAGTTACTTGTTAAAATGTATACTAGATTTATTTTGCAGAAATGCAATGGCCCCATAGAGATTTCCATGCCTATATAAATATTGAGCATTAAAATCAAAGAGTAAAGAAAAAAAGGAAAAATAGTGGCGCTTACTTATAAACGATATCTATCTCTCTTCAATAAAGTGATACCAAATTAAATTTTTCCTTTTTTTTTATTGTTTAACCATTTCCCGTCCAGGCCAATTCTGGCACGTGACTCCTGCATGTAAAAATCATGAGGTTTTTTTTATTTTTTTTTTTTTTTCTAGAAAGATATTCAGAACCCCTAAACATATATGTTTTTAGCAGAGACCCTAGCAAATATAATGTTGGTTGTTGCAACTTTTTATGTCACACAGTATTTGTGCAGCGATTTTTCAAATGCGTTTAAAAAAAACAAAAAAAAACAAAACTGTTTCATGAATTAAAAAACAAAACAAAAAAAAACAGTAAAGTTAGCCCAATTTTTTTGTATTATCTGAAATGTGATGTTGCACCGAGTAAATGGATACCTAACATGTTTTAAAATTGCGCACACTCGTGCAATGGTGCCAAACTTTGGTACTTAAATCTCAATAGGCGACGCTTTAAATTTTTTTTCCAGTTTACCTGTTTAGAGTTACAGAGGAGGTCTTGGGCTAGAATTGTTGCTTTTGCACTAACGCACGTGGCGATACCTCACATCTGTGATTTTATATTTTTATATGCTGTTTACATATGTGGGCGCGACTTGCATTTTCATTTGCTTCTGGGGGCTCGTTAAAAAAATTATTCTTTATTTTACTAATTTTTTTTTTTTCTTTACACTTTCTTTTAAAAAAAATATTTTCTTGATCACTTTTATTACTATTACAGCATCCCTTGTAATAGAAATAGTGCGGGACATGTCCCCTTTATGGAGAGAAGTGGAGTCTATAAGACTCCACATCTCTCCTTCACGCTAGAAAAGCCAAGATCAAAAAAAATAAACTCTCTCTCTCTCTGCCTTTCCAGCCGCATCCCCAATATTGTTTAACTTTCGTGTCCCTTTCCACTGCCTGCAAGAATGATGAACTGCCGCTCTGATTGTTCTTGCGGTGCACAGAATCGCTGGCTTAAAAAGATATCTGGATGATGCCTATAGCTGCAGGCATCATTTAGAAATCCCCACTCAAAGTCCAGAACATCATATGACGGCCTACGGACAGGAAGTGGTTAAAAATAACAAACATGTCATACTTCATGCAGTGGTTTTGCACAGGGCAGCCCAGATCCACCTCTTCTCCGGTCCCCTGCTGGCACTCCTGGCTCCTCCCTTCTGCCGAGTGCTCCCACATCAAGCAGCAGGCTATGGGGGCACCCAAGCTGAGCCGCTGCTCGGTGTGTCCATTCAGACGAGGCACCACAGCTCGGCAACGCCCCCCCCCCCCCAAATTGCTTCACTGACTTTGACAGCAGTGGGAGCCAGTGGTGCCAGCAGTGTGTCTCAGCCAATCAGGAGGGAGAGTCCCGGAGAGCTGAGTCTTTCCTGCACATCACTGGAACGAGATTGGGCTCAGGCAAGTATTGGGGGGGGGGGGGGATGCTGCACACAGAATGCATTAAGATTAAAAAAAATAAAAAAAAACTTCTGCCTTTAGAACCACTTTAAGCAACAGATTTGTTTCGCTTTGCATTGTTGAAGCAACCCTGTCAGGTGGTTAAAATATATATCTACTGTAAATAAAATCACTTTCCCATACCCATCTATTTTCCAGTTCGTAGAAACTACGCTCAGCAACAGAGCTCTTAGCACCAATTTTGTCCAGTTCACAGTTCATTTTGTGTGTTCTCTGCTGTGGCTCTTCCTAATTTATCCCTACATCAATATTGTCTCCTACATCGACTAGGGGTCAGCAAGAGGAACCACAATGACCAGTGAGTGGACCTGTTTCTCAACAAATGAAAGGAGTCAAATAGGTGTTTGATCAAATAATCGCTGTTGGGAGTTAGGCTACAACATTTTTGCAGAGTTATCTGCTTTAACCAAGGAAACCACAAAGCTCCCAATTCACTCCCTGGTTATCTCTCACCTGGACTACTGCAACTCCCTCCTCGTTGGCTCACCTTTTAAATAGACTATACCCCTTTCAGTCCATCATGAATGCTGCTGCCAGACTCATCCACCTTACAAACCTCTCAGTGTCTGCTACCCCTCTCTGCCAATCCCTCCATTGGCTGCCACTTGCCCAACGGATTAAATTCAAAATACTAACATTAAGTTACAAAGCCATCCACAACTCTGCCCCCAGCTACATCACTAGCCTAGTCTCAAAATACCAATCGAATCACCCTCTTTGTTCCTCCCAAGACCTCCTGCTCTCTAGCTCCCTCATCACCTCCTCCCATATCCGCCTCCATGACTTCTCCCGAGCCTCGCCCATCCTCTGTAATTCACTACCCCAATCTGTCAGAATGTCTTCAAATGTATCCAGTCTTAGGCGATCCCTAAAAACTTCTCTTCAGAGAAGCCTATCCTGCCTCCATCTAACAACTGCACTATTTTCTCCATTAGCTCATCCCCCACAGCTAATTACCCTTTTGTATAACTTGACCCCCCCCTCCTAGGTTGTAAGCTCTTACGAGCAGGGCCCTCTGATTCCCCCCTGTATTGAATTGTATTGTAATTGTACTGTCTGCCCTAATGTTGTAAAGCGCTGAGTAAACTGTGGGCGCTATATAAATCCTATATAATAATAATAATTTAATGTTTATTACCAGATCACCATTATGACATCAGAAAATCAGTAAAACCTGCAAAAAGGCATTCTGTGTTTGTTTTGTTTGTTACACAACAGATGTCTAATTTATTTGTATTACATTTTTGTCACCAGATTAGTCCAGCTGATGGAAAGATCCTTCACTTTGGCCGAGTAAAAAACTGTGAGGTGGAGCAGGTGAAAGGGGTAACCTACTCCCTGGAATCCTTTTTGGGACCACAGACGTGGACCGATAATCTCCCTGTCACAAAGAGTGAGTTTGTACACAACCTTGGGAAATGGATGATGTTTTCAGTGAAGTGGCATGCACATCCGTTTCTGCATTATTACATAATCAGACTTCTCGGTCTGAAGGCTTCACTGTCACACTTGTGTTGTAATCTCCTTTTACTAATCCTGGTATAACTTGCAGCTGAATTACAGTCCCCATCAGTGTAACTTGTCCTTGGTGATATAGTTTGTAGCTTTAGTTCATTAGCTGATAGTGGCTTTTCCTGCTGGAAAGATTACATTTACTGGATTATGCTTTTTTACATTTCTTTGTTTTGCAGCTTCATTCCAGGATCAGCTTGTGACTCAGGAAGGCAATGAGCTCTATCATTGTGTCATTTACCTAGCCCCTGGCGACTATCACTGCTTTCACTCGCCAACTGATTGGAATGTGTATCACAGACGTCATTTCCCAGGTAATGCTTGCATTCCAATAAACATCATGTGTGTCTGTGGACACTTTTGTTTAAGAGGTTTCCGATGTATACTAGTAGCTGTAGACTAGTAGCTTTAAATACATATTTGATAAGGCCATATAGAATAAACTGGATGTGTTATCCCTGTCACCCTCCTGGAACAGTGCACAGCGTCAAAGCCTAAAGCCTGGCATACATGGGTCAAAATTTGAATTTTATGTGCAATTGCCTGAAAATCGAGCTGTGGCCCTATTGGCTCAACAAGCTCTGACTGAAAATTTTTTAAGCTGGACTTAGTAGAAACACAAAGGAAAAACACAGCACAGCACCTCTAAGTGCAGCATTGGTAAACCATTTAAGAAGTCAAACTCTGCTGGCAGGCTGATTGGAAAAAAACAAACTGATAACCTTGTCCAAGCAAAGTAGATGGAGGAATCCTCTCCGCTGTGCTATTGTATTTTGACAGCGGGGATGCCTTCGCTGTCAGAATACACTGATCAGAGCTGCCGCCGATATGCTGTGGGCAATGATCGAATACAATTTTTCCAACCGTCCCATTTGAGATTGATAGAGTATTAGATTGACTTCTATCAAGCAGGAACAGCCATAGATGAATCCAAATGCAGTCAGTCCCTGCTCAACCAGAAGAATTTTGGTCAGAGTAAAATATTGGGGGTTACAGTGTTGGCCAGTACTACAGAAGAAAAAGATTTGGGGGTACTTTTTCAGATCATTGCAAAATGAGAAAACCGTTCAACCAGGCTGTGGGAGAAGTGAATAGAATTCTAGGATGCGTCGCTAGAGGGATCACCAGCAGGTGGAAGGAGGTTCTGATTCCCCTATATCAGGGGTCTCAAACTGGTGGCCCTCCAGCTTTTGCGAAACTACAAGTCCCATGAGGCATTGCAAGGCTGACAGTTACAGGCATGACTCCCACAGGCTTAATGTGAAAGATGATGTCACACCGAGTAAATAAATGGATACCTAACATGCCATGTTTTGAAATTGTGCACACTGGTGGAATGGCGTCAAACTATGGTACCTAAAAAAAAAAAAAAAAAAAAAAAAAATCTCCATAGGCGGTGCATTCAAAAAATAAATAACGGTTACCAGGTTAGCGTTGCAGAGGAGGTGCTAGAATTTATCGCTCTGACGATCACGGTGATACCTCACTTGCGTGTGTTTTTATTTGCAGTGCGAGTCGCTTTAAAAATAAAAATAAATTCTTATTTTTTACAAAAAAAAATCATTTTATCACGTTTATTGCTGTCACTAAAAATGTAAACATCCCTTGTCACAGTAATAGGTGGTGACAGGAACAATTTATGGAGGATTCGTGGGTCTGAGACTTCAAAATCCCTCTTTTGCACCAAAAACGGCGATTCTGAATACTGTAGTTTTTTCTTAAATGGCGCCATTGGCAGCCGGGTAAACCGTAAGTGACGTTGTGACGTCTCTTCCATGTCTACACAAAGGAGACTGAAAGAAAGCAGTTTCCGGCTTCCTTCCAGGCTCACTCTAGCTGGTGGAAGTGCCAGATCATGGATCGTGTCTCTCAGTGGGGTGGGACTTCCCCTCCCGCTCCTCCAGGATAACAGTCTCTTTAAGCCACATCGGTTATTATCCCTGGGGAGCCGACCACCTGCATCATCCCAGTATAACCCCTTCAAGCCCAGGCCGCATATGTGCGTATGGTCGGTGCTAAGGGGAGAATCATGCGTTCACAGCTTAGATTATTATAAATGCTCTGTAATCATTAATGATTTTAATATATATTATATGGATTACAAGCCAGCTCACAATTTTTCATTTATACTGCAATGTGTTATTCACGATAGAGAGATATAGATATAATATATCTCTATATTATGATGTCATATCATATCTGTGTGTGTGTGTGTGTGTGTGTGTGTGTGTGTATATATAACATTTTTTATTATTATTAGAATAAATGCGCCATCATGCATTTGACTACTTTACCAGCTATGTGTGACATGCTTCTTTTAAAGTCCTAAACCTTTTCTGCTTGCAACGAGCCACGTGGAACTTTAATATCTTCCTGCTGGCTGATTCCGCTGCCCTTTTAGCTGATGCTTTTACTACAACCGTGCAAAACTTTATGGCCCAAATTATCCAGTTGTTTAGTTGACTCTGACCATAGAGCACCCACAAGGATGTTCCTGTGTCTTTCCCCACAGGTTCTGTATCAGTTACTTGCAGCCTTAGCAGCTTCTGAGCCATCAACCACAGAGGTTCTGTCTGATTCTGAGTTACTCCAGTTTTCACCTGACGAGTTTCTCCTGGAAGAGTTGCAGTCTTCTGCTATTACTCCAGAATGAAAAGCAATGAATGCTGGTTCCAGTTTGGGATGTTTTATAGCCCATAAATGTCCTCATTTTATCTTAAAAATGTGTCCACCTGGTCTGTCATTGCCTCCTTTCACCAGGCACCCTTTTGGCATTTTCTTGCCTTTCTGGTGCATCAGCATTACCTATACTTTTCTGTGGGGCCCCTATATAGACTGTGTTCCTGCCCTTTGGCTTTTCATATGCACTTGATAACCAAGGTGCTGGCCCTTCGGTGATCTCATGGCATTCCCATTGTGGGATAGAGGAAAAAGGGCATGCATGTCCTGTATGATGCCACCTTGACTATCCAAACATTATTGCAGCTTAGTTAAATATTGAATATTCAGGAATTGTTGCTGGAATTGAATAATTGTTTGGAGTATATGGGTATAATTCTGGACACAGTGCAGGCCAAAGTGTTTCTTGCACAGGAGAAACTTCAGACTTTTAGATTTAAGATCTTCAGTGCAGGAGTGGTCTGACTCAGCTTTTGCGATGTCCTAGGGCTGTTGGCGGCCTCCTTTTGAGGCAGTTACATTGGCCCAGTTTCACTCCCCACCTCTACAACAGAACATTGTCATAAAGCAAATCAGTCTAATCCCTGGCCAGACTGAATTGGTTGTCCCTGGCTTGGTGGCTCAGGAATCTGGCTCTGAAATCAAAAGGTCTTTCTTTCTCGGCTTTTTTGGTAGAACCTCATGATGGATGCCAGCCTGTTGGGGACTTGGTCATTTTAATAGTTTCACCCTTCCAGTCAGCATTCTCGAACTTTGGGTGATCTGGCTGTATCGGCAGCCAGTGTTAATTTCATTGCTGAAAATAACACTATTTTAGACGACTAAAATACGACTAAAACAATTCAGATGACTAAAATATGACTAAAACGAAAATGGCATTTTAGCCAAAAGACTATGACTAAAACTAAATCGAAATTGACAAAATAAAACTGATCTACAGTGCTGGACCATCATGCTTGAAGGTCTTCTGATGCGTGAGCAGTACGTAAATCATCAGGAAGGAACAACACGTCTTCCTGCAGTAAAATGAGTAGACTGAATCCTGTTCTGGGCAGAACTTTGTTGCCTGCTTGTGTGCTGTGTATATCCCAGTTTAAATATATATACTCAGTCACCACTGGCATATCTTGGCAGACTCGCCCATTCTTGGCGAGATTGTGGGCAATCGTCCGCTAATGACTGATCTGCAATCACAGGACCTTAAGGATAGCCTCACTCATTCTGAATATCAAAGATCAGTTACTTCCAACTGGCTGTCTTATCTGCCATCTGTGAAGGTGATTGCATACCAGTGGCAGATGTACAGTCTGTAAGTTTGTGAACAAAAAGGATGTGTTCACCAACTCTGATGGAAAAAATAAATTTAAAATCAACAATTTCATTAATTGTAACACGACTCGGGTGGTTTACATGCTGACCTGCCCATGTGGTAAGAAATATTTTATGCCGGTAAAACTAAAAGGCAGCTGAAAATCAGAGTTGGTGAGCACATCCATAGCATTGTCAAGAAAGACGAGCGTCCACTTGCCTTGCATTTTATTACTTTCATGACAGTGACCCTAGGGGACTTTCCTTTAAGGGCATTTATAGGCTCAACTTACCCCTTAGAAGGGGTGACTTTGACAGGATCTTATGTCAGAAAAAATTTGGATTTACAATTTGAATAGCATGCAACCCCTGGGGCTCATTAATGAGTGTAATCTTTCTGTGTTTCTTACACCATGAGCCTTATTGAAATCCTCTGCCTGTAATTCTTTTTTCATTTGCCTAGAGGTATTCTTTACAGCTACATGATATATCAATGGCTACCCTGCATGGTATTTTTTTTTTCTCTGCGAGACTCATTGCATTATAGTTGGGAGGTTCTTAATTGGCATGCTGCCCTTGCCATCGCCAACCTGTGCCCATTCAATTGACAGCCATTACCACTATTTTGGATTTATTTTTGATTATCTCAGCTTTTTAATAATTAAATATTTTCTTTAGGCCATTATTTCTTATGTAGTGGCTGTTCTTTTTTACAGCTGTTGTTTTTTTTGTCATAAGTCTCCCATTTTAATTAAATTTTTTTATTTTTTTAACGTTTTTTCATTTGTCATTTCATTTTTTGTTTTTGGGTTTGTGTTCGTGTTTTGCTTTAAGTTTAGATCTTCCCTATGTGCGATAATTGGGACCCTCTGCACTCCTTGACTAGCCAGCTATAGCATTGTTGTTTTTTGCTATCTTTTGTGAATGGCTGTTAATTTTGTAAGTGGACACCTGCTTGTCCAAGCACAGACATCAATGTGTTGCACTGTGCATGGGCTATTTAAGGTTACTTACCAGGTGTCTGCGCATGAAACTCTGGTCATGAGTGAAACGTGTCAGCATGACCCCATAATGCTCCCTGGTAAGCGGCATACCGGCTTTTCACCAGTGCTGTGGCCGAAGTGGTTATCGGGAGAGCGGTGAGATTTACTGTTTTACACTTCCTGGCTGGGAGGCTTCCTGTCCACCTTCTTAGGCTGTATTCACACCTATGCAGTTTTAGTGCTTTTTGCATTTTGCAGATTTGCACTACAGTTCATTTAACATGGTTTCCTATGGAACACATTCTCTAGTGCAAATCTGCAAGATGCAAAAAGCACTAAAACTGCATAGATGTGAATCCAGCCTTAAACTGCATTTCGAGTGACTTGCTCTTTTAGCCGTAAAATGTCCACGATTTTCTAATTTACTGCTTCTGGAGCCAACTGCTCCCACCATCACATATTATTGTGGCTGAATAGACCCATGAACGGGATCTCAACTTTGTACTTGATATTCATTTAATATTAGTGTAGCACTAACCCCCGAAGGAGCTGCTGGTTATTTTTGGGCTTACCGTTACCCTCCGTTCTCCTTGTTGCACATCTAGGGGATGTCCCGTGGTAGATGGCCCAGTAACTTGAGACTGACCATAGATCCACTTGAACGGATTTTATTTGCAAAACTCAGACAATTGAACAGTCTTTCAACTTGGGATCAGAGGGTTGGAAAAGGAAGTTCAGGTACTCTTATGCCTCATACATACGATCAAACAATCCGGTGGAAAATCCGCCCATGTGTAGGCTCCGGCGGACTTTTTTTTTTTTTACCCAAAAGTCCGGCGGACTAAAAGTATTTTTGCACTCCAATCTGTCCGCCGGACTTTCATTTCGGCAGACAATCCGGCTGTGTGTGTGCCAGTGACGCCTCCTTCTTTTTGAAATTAACTGACTTTTTTCCCGCCCCGGAGAAAAGTCTGCTCATTTTGAGCGCATCTCCAGGTACCCGGGGCCAGCGAAGGAGGCGTCGCTGGCCCCGTCACCTGGTATGGATACCGGCCCTCCACCCTATGTGAATGAGTATGGGTACCCATTCACCTTTGGGAAAAAAAGTAAAAAAAAAAAAAAAAACACAACACACAAGGGTTAAAATAGTTTATTGCACAGCTGCGGGGGTCTTCTTCCATCTTCGGGGTTTTCTCGCCGGACTCCTCCGCTATCTTTTGCTCTTTTGCTAGCCCTTTCACTAGCGGAGGAGTCCGGCTTTCTTCTTCGCCGCTTCTTCTTCCGACTTCCGGGGTCTTGTCCCCCCTCTTCGGTTCTTCTTGCTGGGCCACCGCGCCTTTTACAAGCGGTGGCCCGGTCTTCTGACGCCGTCTTCTGTTCTTCTCTTCTGGAGATGTTGCCTCGTCATTGTCTCCAGTCACAATGGCAGGGGCGCGGCGACTTATATAGGGACATCACCGGATGATGTCCCTGCCCATTATGATGTCACAGTCCCAGAGGATGCTAAGTCCGCCGGATAGTCTGCTACGTGTGTACGCGGCATAAGTGTCAAAGTCCAAAAACTTTAAAGAACTTGCTTACTTTGACTGCATCTAGAGAATAGCCATTCACAGCTGGATGATTACTCAAGTTGGACAGTCCCTCTCTCACAAGGCCTAGCAGCCAACTTGGTGCTTACTCAGGAACAAAGTCTTGCCACCAGACATTGTTGCAGAACATGTAGGGAAACTAAACTTGAAACGCTTGTAGCATACCTGGATCTCTCGGCCTGCTTGGCGATATCCACAAGACCAGATTCTCTCGGTTACTTCAGCCCTTCCAGGCTCTTGCTAAGAAAACCAACCCGTACTTGGTGTTCTTCTGAAGACTCCTCCCCTGGAATGCTCGAAATACACTGGGTCTCTCCCGAACCGGAGACGGTACCCAACCACCTCCGAATCCTCCTTTTTAGTTTCCTTGCCTTGGGCTAGCCAGCTCCAAGACTTTAAAGTTGGACGATCCGCACCCCAGGCCATAGCCTTCCTGGGGGCTGGTCAGGAGGACCAGGACCATGTAATCGGCACATCATACTGGAACGGAACCCCGAACCAGGTAACATCTGCATATGTACCCTCTCCCAGAAGCACAGCAAGAGCGCCACTCCCACTGGGCGGGCTCCGAGACAGAGTAACTTAAGCGCGTGACCAGACCAGTTCTATGCCTGCCAGAAGAGACAGTGCCCCCTGTGGCCAGGCTGAACATCTCACAGTCCAGTCAGACTGATGCTGAGGCCCAATTTAGATAATTGGACCCAAACCAAACTGCAGTTTAGGCAACTTTAATTTTAGAAAAACCGCATAGCGCATGCTCTTCAGGAGCCGCCACTACATTAGTATATTGCCTTTGACAACATTATCATTTTATACTAACACAGTAATTATCAGTGCTTTATAAAATGTATAATATTAATGGGGGGTGTACGTATGAGTGTGGTGGCCAACTGAGTCTGTAGGCAATTGTCTAGTTTTAATGAACTTGTTGGAGGTATTTTCTATTTTTGATTAGTGTTAAGTGAGTTTTTGATAGATAGATATATATATCTATCTCTGTGTGAGAGGGAGAGAGAGATATTATTTTTTACTTTTTTTTAAAAAAAATTTGCCTGTTTTTCATTGAAGAATTGCTTTTGGGGAATTTTCTTTTATTTCTCTCCCTTTTGTATGCTCTGCCAATTCAGAGGAACATACACCAGACTACTTTTGAAGAGTTTTGTTTTCCTGTGGTGAGGGCATTTGGGAGCCGCTATTAGGATTCCCTAGTTACAGCTTTTTCCTCTCGGCCCTGATCATGAATTACTAGCGGTAGAGCCACAGTGTAATTTTTACCTTTTTTTCTTTTTTGTGGTGGACATTTGGTAGATGGACTTCTTCAGCCAGTAATGTTTGGACCCAGGGGAATTATTGCCTACACTGGAGGTTTTCCAAGACCTTTGCTATAAGTGTGGGATGCCAAATGTGGACAGGTATGGGGATCCTCTGTCAGAAACCATGCATGCTCGGCTGACTCTGTAGGATTTATACACCCAGATCTATGCTTTACTCACCTGAAACTACATCTTTTGTCTGCTTCGCAAGATGGAAATGGGGGGCATTCTAGTGTGCCTCATTTCTCTGAACTGGCCCAGGCGGTTGTGGCTCGCCAATCTAGTAAGACTCTGTGAGCTCTAACAGATTGTCCAGATCTTTAGCCCAGGTTCTGAGAGATGGGCATCTCTAATTGGTGATTCCTAGTATGTTAAAATCTAGAAGTCTTGGGGCTTCCACACTAGGAATTTCACCTTGGGCGTTTTGCTCTCAGTTCAGGTTTGACCAATCTCATTTCAAGAGACTATGACCTCTCATTCTTTGATACAGACTATTAAATGTAACTCCCCGCTATTCATTTATCTCTGACTCCATGAGATCTGAATCTGGTTCTCTCTGCGCTTCACAAGCTACTATTTGCACTATTCCCTGTCTACTCTACCCTAACCCACAAAAGTGGTATTCCTTGCAGCCATTGTGCTAGGTGGGTGTCTGAACTGCAGCTCCGGTTAACCAGAAGAAAATTTCCCTCCATTGTCGGGATGTGAGAGAGTGCTTATTTCAGAAAGACGGGTACCCTTTTTGTCATCCCAGATGGTCCCCATAAGGGTGCACCAGCTTATCGTTTCACCATCTGAGAGTGGCTGAGACAGACCATCTTTCAAGCTTATGGTCTCGGATCAGTTTCCACCCTTTTCTGTCAATGCGCACTAAACAGGATCTGTGAAAGCTTTTGTGAGTTGCTTTATGACATCAACCATTTCTCGTACTTCCAAGACTATTTGCTGCATTGCCCACCCCTGAGACTGCTTTTTGATGTCCCTCCTGAAGGTTAAAAAAATTCCTATGTTCCTCAATGGACAAGAAATAAAATAGGTTTTTGTACCTACCTTAAAATCTTCTTGGTACTTTTAATACAAAACTTAGGCATGCTGGTAGGAGGATGGATTATCTTGGGCTGGCCGACAGTTTTTACTTTATTTCCCAGTGTACAATTCTCCTCCTGTAGGCAGGAGTATAACCCTAAGGTGAAAGACTCTGTATGCCTCAACAAACTCTAAGAACAGGATTTTACACTGAGTAACATATCCTATTTTTGCAGCTTTGTGAAAAGATACTGTATTCCCTACTCTTGTAATCCTATTCCAAAGACTATAAGAGATGTAATATGGTAGGTTGATTTTTGTATTTTCTACCTACTGTGCCTGTAGGTAGGTGGGGATAGTCTCTGTTATGGGCTGTCATTAAAGTTGCCTAGAAAGGGTTTTGGTAAAATAATTCCTAATTTCTACAGTACTTGTAAGATTTTGAGTTCTTTCCTATGTTACCCTTTGCAAGTGTTTTTTTTTTTTTTTTCTTTTCTTTTACTTTATACGTATCGCAAGGACAAGATAGACCACTTGTGGCTTTTTTTTTTTTTTTTACCATCACTCAATTTTTTATGGCCATCTGAGTGCTTTAATATAAATTGTTGCTCTATTGCTTTCTTAGGATCACTCATGTCCGTGAATCCAGGAGTTGCTCGTTGGATAAAAGAATTGTTCTGTTATAATGAACGTGTTGTGCTCACAGGGAGCTGGAAACATGGGTTCTTCTCGCTCACAGCAGTAGGAGCCACTAATGTTGGCTCTATACGCATATATTTTGACAGGGTAAGTGTTGCATTAGGTTATCTTGAACTGTACAACCTTGTAAAACAAATATGTAGACATTTCAGACACAGTAAGTACAATAGCAAGCTAGAAAAGTCAGGTGCTTTACACAGATTACTTTCATTATATTCACTGCCCACGTCAGTATAATTAGAGGGCTTTTGGAAAGACTGCAGCAACCTATTATTGTAATGTACAAGAGCAAGTATCTTTTTCTTTAAAAATCGCCAAGCTTAATTAAAATTTTTAAATGAAATTACATAACCAAAGTACAGGTTCAGAAACTGTCTTGTTGGTTTAACACTGTGCTTATGATCCCCGTGCCCTTATCTGCTAGGTACTGTACATAATGAAAAGTGTGTGTAAAAATATATATAATTTACACACACACACTACCATTATCAGCAATATTGTGTATGTGGCCACCTTTTAAAAGGAGCCCCTTGAGAAAAGAACTCTTGCAGCATCCATTGCCAACTATTTAAGTATGTGCTGTGGGACTGTTATGCTTCCAATATTACCTGATCCATGACAGTGGTGCATTTGAGCGATGGAAGCTCCTTAATATGTGTCCTGAGAGGTACCTATTTTTATTTATTTTTTTGTTTACAATATACATCTCAAAAAATTTGAATATCATCATAAAGTTTATTTCAGTAATTCAATCCAAAATTTCAAGTGAAAGTCATATTTTATAGATAACACATAGTGATATTGTAAGCATGTCTTTCTTTCAATTTTTGATGATTTTGGCTTACAGCTAGTGAAAACCCAAAATTCAGTATCTCAGCTAGAATTGCATAAGACCAATAAAAAGAAATGTTGGCTTACTGAAAAGTATGTCCATGTATAGTATTCTCTGCTTACTTGGGGCTCCATTTGCATTAATGAATACATCAATGCCGTGTGGCATGGAGGCGATCAGCCTGTGGCACTGTGCTGAGGTGTCATGGAAGCCCAAGTTGCTTTGATAGTGACCTTCAGCTTTTCTGCATTGAGTTTGGTGTCTCATCTTCCTCCTGGCAATACCCTAGATTCTCTATGGAGTTTAGGTCAGGTGAGTTTACTGGCCAATCAAGCACAGTGATACCATAATCATTAAACCAGGTATTGGCACATTTAGCAGTGTGGGCTGGTGCCTAAAGTGCTCTAGAATTTCCTGGTGGAGGGCTGGGCTGACTTTGGACTTGTTAAAACGCAGTGGACCCACACCAGCAGATGACATGGCTCCCTAAATCATCACTGACTCTGGAAATTTCACACTGGGCCTCATGCAACTTGGATTCTGTGCCTCTCCACTCTTCCTCCAGACTCTGGGACCTTGATCTCCTCCAAATATAATGCAAAATTTACTTTCAATTGAAATTTGACTTGGGTCCACTGAACAGTCCAGTTCTTTTTCCGCCTTAGCTCAGGTAAGATGCTTCTGATGTCTCTGGTTCAGTAGTGGCTTGACACAAGGAATGTGACATTTGTAGCCCATGTTCTGTGTGGTGGCTCCTGAAGCACCGACACCAGCCGTAGTCCACCCCAAACTCTTGAATGACCTTTGCGTCGCAATCCTCTCAAGGCTGCAGTTATCCCTGTTGCTTGTGCACACTTTTTTTTTCTACCACACATTTTCCTTCCGCTCAATGTTCCATTAATATGCTTGGATACAGCACTCTGAACAGCCAGCTTCTTTAGCAAAGATGCTTTGTGACTTGCCCTACTTATGGAGGGTGTCAAGGACTGTCATCTGTACAACTGTCAATTCAGCAGTCTTCCCCATGATTTTGTAACCTACTGAACCAGACAGACCATTTAACAGCTCAGGAAACCTTTAGAGGTGTTTTGAGTTAATTTGCTGTTTAGTGTGCGACACCATGAGTCTACAATATTCACATTTTCTGAGATACTGAATTTGTGTTTTCGCTAGCTGTAAGCCATAATCATCAAAATTAATAGAAATGCTTGAAATATCACTTTGTGTAATCTATATAATATGAATTTCACTTTCTGAATTGAATTACTGAAATTAACTATTTTGAGATGCACCTGTACAGTATGCATTGCATCTCTGTTTACACCTGTTGCCTGGAGTTCAACTTATTTTTTTATATATATATATATATATATATATATATATAATCTGATTAAAAAAAAAAAAGATAAAACAATGGACATTATATAGGGCCAATATACAAAAAACATTGGTCTAAAAAGACTAAATTGATGCAACAGCAAAAATACATTAGTGTTCACAGTATTTTTGTAGAGATAACCTAGCTTTATGAACAGCAGCAGCCACTGGAGTTGAACTTTAGGCTCAATTCACACTGCAGCGATGCGGGAACCCTGCCAATCCACTGCGGGTTCCCACATCGCATATCTCCCAGTGGCAGTTCACACTAGCTTATGCGAATGCTGGGAGTGTCAATTGAAAGTTAATGACCCCCCCAAAATCAGTTTGCATATTGCAATGCAAACTGCAACTTCAGACAGGAATCAGATTGCATGGGTGTGAATGCCCATGCAATCTGATTTTGCTGTGGACCAAAAAGGGTTCTGTGCGAGTTTGGTCAGCAAACTATCTGTATGGTTGAAATCACATCACACAGAGATTGCATGTGATTTGTACTGTAGTGCGAATTGCATCCGATGTCAGACAACACACCAGTAGGAACCAGCCCTTAATGTACATACCCTACATTGTTTTGACTTTAGCAAGCAAGAAAATAAACTTGATTTGAGAACTAAACTTGGCAAGATGACCTTATAGTTGTTTGACAGTATAATGAAGGCTATGTTTTTAACGTGTGCACACAGTGAGCAGTTTGATTACATTGATCAGAGAATATACATTTGAGTGGTTTGTGAGTTAATCGGAGCTTGTTTCTTTTTACTGCTCCAGGATTTACAGACGAACAGCCCTCGTTACAGTAAAGGTTCACATAATGACATGAGCTATATAACGAACAATAATCAGGATGGAATTGTGATGCGGAAAGGAGATCAGCTAGGAGAATTCAATCTTGGGTCCACGATAGTATTAATATTTGAGGCACCAAAGAATTTTACCTTCAACTTGAACGCTGGACAAAAAATCCACTTTGGAGAGGCTATGGGCTCACTCTAATAAGACCAGTGAAACGGATCATGTGAAACAGAGAATACCCCAGAAGCTGTTCATACGTTCTTGGTGGTTGGGAGACTCAGCGTTGTATCTCTATGCAAGTCAAGACGTGCACAGGCAGCACCAATGGAAGTCATTGCAGATCCAGATCATCCGCTATGCCTACTGCCCCTTCACACCAGCTCCCCTCTTAGTCTCACTCTGCACTTCTTCTTTCCTCTCCTTCCCAATTAGGTGTGGCTGGATGCCTTGGCACTAGAGGAAAGATTTCCAGACTCTGAGGGATATGTATCTACGTATGTTTTAATACCTTCTGGGCGAAACTTCTATTTTATTGCCAGCAATTTTATAATGGGACGTCAACTGGAGGGACACTGCCAACCTCAGGGAAGTGCTACCCCATACGGCAGCTTTAGCGCACTGGTCAGATGTAGTAACAAGCAGCAACATGAAAAAGAACATCACTGTTCTGGTTGGATGTCTGCAAAAGACAGAGCGTGAGCAGGAAGTGAATCTCTGCTCAGTGGAGCTGTAGCTGAGTAATTTTATACGTCTAAAATGAGATGATCTTGCTAACATATTAAATTCATTTATTAGCATACATTTTGAAATAAAAAAAATGCAAACACCATATTTTTACAAAGGTGATTTTATTTACATGGTGGGCAAAGAAAACACATCCAGTGATGCAGTAATCTCCTCAATGCGGGTAATATAATCGTGCACTTTATTCTTTTCCACATTTAGCATCTGTACACGTCCCTCTATTTGTTGTTTCAGCTGTGAACAGAAAGAGAAAATATTTTGTCTACAACTAACCACATAAAAGCACCACTATCTATAACCTGAGGGATTCATTATATGCACATAGCTGGAGGGGTTTGTTTTTTACACTTTTTAATGAAGGTTTAAAAAAAAAAACAGCCCCCCCTAATACATACCTGAGCCCGATCTCAATCTGGCATTGCACTCTCTCCTCACTGGACTTGATGAGAGCAGCAGGAGTGCTGCTGTCAATCAAATCCAGTGATGGGAGGCAGGGCTGAGCCACACTGTGTAATGGACAGAGTACAGCTTGGCATTGAGCCCACACATGTGCCACCATAGAAATCTGCTTCCTATAATGGCACACAGAGTGCTGGCAGGGGACCCTAGAAGAGGAGGAACGAGGCATCTCTGTGCAAAACCATTTTACAGAGCAGGTAAGTTTTGACATGTTTATTTTTTATATCATCCGTGAAAAGCAGAAATCCTGAGTGTACCAATTTAATCGGAAAAATATCACACAAAAATAAACCAATACATATTGAATTATATGATGAGCGTCCAATCAAAATTGAGCAGAGCTCCCTATTAGTGCAAAGGTCTTTCTCTGCTCAATAGCAACCTTTTGAGTGTGGGCACCGATGGGGTTTGTATTTTAAGGATATTAAAAACTTTGGATTCTGCAGTCTCAATTTTTTTTTTAGACATATTTAACACTATAATAAGTTAATTATAAAAAGCTAAATCTTTTATTAACTAAGTGTGTCTCTGCTACTCAAATGTACACTAGTAGTGGCAGAAGTGTACACTTCCAAATGCTTCATTGTTTGGGAAGAGCAGTATTCCCATTGGTTGGTTGTCTTGGAGAGCAGCAAATTTGAACCTTCCCCACTAATGTCAGGGTAAGGATGCAGGTAAAGCTACACAATAGACATTGCCATGTATATAGTAGCAATTGTATCCACAAGAGACTCGTTTCACATTGTGGCTAGCTGTGGGCGGAGGTACATACCTCTTTAGGCCAGTTGCACGCAGATGCAAGAATTTCGGAATATTCGGGATCGTGTTGGCAAAATTCCTGAGCGAAAGGTTTCATAAAGAGCTTGCATAAATGCACATAAGCGTAAAATTCTTCTTCATTGCAATTTGTAGTTACATGCGTATAGGTGCATAAAAATGCATACAGTTGTAGATTACTGCATGTACAACTTTCTATTTTTGTCTTATGGCTCTGTATTGCTCATTTTTACACAGTTGTGCGGATGGGTCAATAGACAACAATGCATCTATATAGCCAGATCAGTATTGCTGAGTGCAAAGGCTTTAATGGTTGATAAACACCGATCTAAAAAGATAACTTTCACTTCACAATATTCTTTACAACCTTCTTAAATACTGCCCCGTGACCATGTGGTCATCCCAAACAGGATATATAGCTGTAATTTGACAATGGACAAATGAGAGAGCCCCTAATCCTAGGTGCCACAATTGAATTTGTGTACTAATGACCTAGGACAGCCTATGCTAACTTGTTTGTTTATGCGCATTCACATCTCCATCAAATTACAGCTCTATATCCTGTTTGGGATACCCAAAAACTACTGCTTAATTAGGAAGGAGGACAATAGTATATGCAATATATTGATCAACAATACTTCAATCAACTGCCATCCTTTGAGCTGTGTGGACGTATGTGCAGCTGTGATCCCTCTTTTTAAATGACAATGTCTTTTTTTTTTATATTTGGGAAGGTTATACTCAGTCTGGTATTTTGTCATATTTGATATTATGGTGTTTTTTTTTTTTCTCCTGCATAAAATTGAATTAAATTCAACTGTAGTGTTCAGTTACTGCACCCCCTTTGGAAGGCCTTGTCCTTTCTTTTTTTTTCTTATATGCAGTTTTTCTGGTTGCATGGACTGTGCCATGTTACTGCACGGTGAAAGGCTGAATTACTTACTATATTATCTAAATATTTGTATACTAATAGTGTGGTAGCTCCAGGTGCCACAATATCTTTTCACCTTATGAACCATACCTGGCCTTTATGATAGCATTATCAACCAGTAATGGTTGCTTCAGGGCGCACCTTGGCACATGTACAAGTGTAAGTCGCAGGGTACTATACTGGTCCATTCTTATGGCACAGACTATGAAGACTCCTTATGTCCACTATGTTGGATAAAGCTTAGACTGTGGACAGGGATTGGCTGAGTTAAAGAAACAGGAAAAATGATATCACAAGCTCCACTACAACCAAGCAGAGGTAGCCTTGTACTTATTGATAAAATCCAATACTTTCTGTGTATGGTTGAACACCACTCAACCCATCTCGATATTTTCCCAGCAGGAGAATGTAAAGTCCCAATCCTGCTGGGAGGATACAGCGCTGTATACTGGATGTAGCTGATGCTACATACAGTTTTTATACCACGCTCCAACTAGCACAGGCATTATTGAAGCAAACAGTTCAACCAGCTTGGTCCAAACAAACTAATTGACGTCACAAGAGACCTGGACTTAGGCTCTAAAACCTAGGTGGCAGACCTGGTTCAGGACAGGTGCCCTTTGATGGTAGGCTTTTTGACAACTCTTCGAAGAATACATTGAAGCAGCTACTGAGTGAATGGATTCCTTTGTCATTTTCTACAAGCGCACTCTATGGAATTATGTATAAGATCTGTTAGCCCTTTTAGGTCCTTCCTTTTGCTTCGGACCCTGGGCCCACCAATTTCAGAATATTGTTCAACATAAAACGGCAAATAATAACTATATCATCCTCTACAGCAGGGGTGTCAAACTGACAATGTTGGGGAAATACAAGTCCCATCATGCCTCTGACTGCAGGAGTCATGGTTGTAACTGTCAGCCTTGCAATGCCCCATGGGACTTGTAGTTCTGCCAGTTTGATACCTGTGCTCTACAGGATATATCATCTGGATCTTGAGAAATCTTTTTATGCAAGTAACAAGGCCGAAACGCAATATTGGGTGCCCGTGATCTTTGAGCCCTCAGGTGGCACTTTATTAAAAACAGTTACAAACAAATGGCCCCTGCCCCCACCTATAACTGGCCTTCAAAGCAAGGAGCACATTGAAGGGCAAACGCAAAAAAGACAAAAACAGAACATTGCATAGCTCAATTCATAATAATCTGTCCAGCAGTCTACGTTAAAAATTGGTTTAGTTAGTATTCATTTGCAAAGCCTCTTCACTGCACCCTGTGTATGCTTGCAGTCCTAAACATGTTTTTTTTTTTTTTTACATGCAAACTGGCCTGCCTGCATTTCATAGCTTTCACCAATTGCAATTTCTTTGGCGCATCTTGCGATGAAAAATAAAACAAAGAAGAGCAAGGACTGTTGAGCAGTTAGAATCCTATATGAGGCAAGAATGTAATATTCCTTTCTAAAAACTCCAGCAACTGCTTTACTCACTTTACAGCCCAGGCAATTTCTCAGCTTTCAGAGCTGTCACACTTTGAATGACAATTGCGCGGCCATGCTACACTGTACCCAAACAATTTTTATTTATTTTTTTTATAATTTTCTTCACACAAATCAAGCTCTCTTTTAGTAGTATTTAATCGCTGCTGGGTTTTAAATTTTTTACAAAAAATAAAAAAATTTTTTTTTTTAGAAAATGTAACTTTTTTGTTCTGTCAGTAAATTTTGTAACCACGTCATTTTTTCACTGGCACTGATAGGCTGAACTGGTGGGCATTTGATGAGGTGGCACCAATATGATTGTGACACTATATTGCTATACTGTAATCAGGGCACTGATTATCAGTGCCCCGATTACAATCTCAGATGTCCCCCTGCGTGGAGATGCAGCTGATTGACTCTCCTCGCCACACACTGTCAGTGTGAGGCGAGGAGAGCCGATTACCGGCATCTCCGTATTTACATGTGACCGGCTGTGATTGGACAAAGAGCTTTACAGAAATCGAGGTCGCGCCGTGTCCTAGAAACATGATGTGGACGCCACACGAGAGCGGCCGTTTTGGGATGCCATCATATGACATCGCCCCAGAACGAGAGGCGCACCACCATCATTTGACGGTGGGCGGGCGGCAAGCAGTTAAAGTCAAAGATTTTTTTTATTAATAAAACAACAACCAATGGCTCTTGCTGCTTCTCGAATGCTGTGTGAAAACGTTTTCTACCTTAACTACTTGAGGACCAAGCCTATTTTTTACACTTGTTGTTCACAAGTTAAAATCGGTTGTTTTTTTGCTAGCAAAATTACTTAGAACACCGGATTATATATTTTTTTTTTCCCAGACACCCTAGAGAATAAAATGGGAGGTTGTTGCAATGCTTTATCAGACCGTATTTGCGCAGCGGCCTTACAAATGCATTTTTTATTTTTTTGGGGAAAAAATACAATTTTGAATTCACAAAGAACCGTAAAAGTTAGCCCAATTGTTTTCTCTATTGTGAAAGATAATGTTACACCGAGTAAAATTGATACCCAACCCGTCATGCTTCAAAATTGCGCCCGCTCATGGAATGGCGACAAACTTTGCCACTTAATCTCCATAGGTGACGGTTAAAAATTTGTACACGTTACCAGTTTTGAGTTAGAGGAGGTCTAGTGCTAGAAATATTTCTCTTGCTCTAAAGATCGCTAGACCGTGGCAAACATGGCCCTGTCCCAATGTTTTTGAGATGCGTTGTTGCCCTCAATTTCTGAAAAACCTTACTTTTTAGTAAAATGGTACATTTTTTCAAATTAAATATTTTGTTTTTGTATTTTCTATTGTGAAAAATCTATTGGTTTATGGGATTGGCATTCTGTGGATGTGCACAGCATCCCAACTTTTTAGGAATTGGGAAGTAGTTCTGTTGACCATAGTGACAACCAAGCATTCCTTCGCTTTGAAGGGATTTCCCATCAATTCCCGTTTTGGCTACGGGACAGGAAGTGAAATGAAATCCCCCGAATGTGACACAGCTAACAAAACCTGACTGGGATTATAACTAGAGGTTGACTGATATATCGGCCGATATTTGGCGTTTTTTAATTAATTGTCATGGCCGATTGTGCTGATAAAAAAAGGCTGATTATATCTTCAGCGCAACTTGCAAAAGACTTCAGTAATATAAGTCAATGCAAGTTGCCTGAAGACTTCAGTGGAATTACTTTGTCTCCTCTCTGGGCAGTCTGCCAAGAAAAGAGCAAAGAGATACAATGTTTATAATTATCAATGAACTGAGTTCTGTGTGTAGAGTTTTCAGTTTAACCATTTAAAGACTAAATCTTTTCTGACACTTGATGCTTACAAGTAAAAATCCTGTACTTTCTGCTAGAAAATGACTTAGAAGTTAGAACCCCCAAAAATGATATATATTTTTTTTTAGCAGAGACCCTAGGGAATAAAATAGCGACTGTTGCAATATTTTATGTCACACGGTATTTGCGCAGAGGCCTTTCAAAACGCAATTTTTTTGGAAAAAATACACAAATGATAAAAAAAATAAAAAAAACACAAACTGTAAAGTTAGGCCATTTTTGTTCATCCAAAAGGTTTGATTACCGTATTTATCGGTGTATAACACGCACCCCAAGTTTAGGAGGGAATTTAAAAGAAAAACAACTTTTAGAAGGGAAGTTTAAGGGGAAAAAAAAAAAAAAAAAAACTTACATTTAAATGCCCATCAATGCAGCCTTCCATTGCAGCCTTGTCAGTCACTTGCAGCCTTGTCTGTGGCTTTGTCATTAAAAAATGGAGCAGATGTCCTGTGTATCTCGGCGGCGCTCTGTAATTATCGGCTATTTTCGGCCCATCTCGGCTGCTTTCTGAAAGCCGCCGAGAATAGTGGGGGATCGGCGTATAACACGCACCCACAATTTCCCCCTGATTTTAGGGGGAAAAAAGTGTGCTATACGTCGATTAAATACGGTACCTGTTTTTGTGTATTTAATATAGGTTTTTTTTGTTTTGTTTTTTTAATTTAAATTATACATACCAGTGAACTGATTGCAGGTTTGTTTTGTTTAATAAATGTTTAAATGTAAGAAATTTTCTGTATTACTTAAAGCGGGAGTAAACCCGCTGAAATTTTTTTTTTTTTCAGACCTGTAAGGGAAAAGGCATAATGAACTAGTATGCACCACATACTAGCTCATTATGAAATACTTTCCTTAGAACGAGGCCCCGACATCTCACCCGATACACGCCGAGGGAGCTGACATGTTCCCTCGGCGTGTCTTCCGGATATCGCGGCTCCGGCGCTGTGAGTGGCCGGAGCAGCAATATTGTCACTCCCACGCATACACGGAGGAGACTTCTTTCCGGCAGCTGCCGGGCTTCCAGCCGAGAATCCCCTGTGCACATGCGCTGCTGCAGCGGCTCATTGCAAGGGGAATATCTCCTAAACCACCTGGTGTGAAAGGTGTCTAACTGTTAGATTTTATGAGATGAAGGGGTAAAATAAAAAAAATCAGCCTAACATATCGGCCATCTGCTGCTGCGATTTCTAAATATCAGTCAGAGAAAAACCCATATCGGTCGACCTCTAATTATAACCCTCCCTTACACACTTTAATTCATACTTTAAAAATCAAACTAAAACTCGCCCATTTAACTGTGTGCAACACCAAGGCAATTGCAGATCAAACAGAGGCTAAGATGGCTGCTTCCTTAGCTGCATAGAATAGGAGGGTTTAGTTCTCCTTTAACTGCCTAAAAACATATTTAAATTGTGCTCAATTGCTGTTGAACTGTATTGAGAGAAATATGAAGGTTGTTATTGCTGACCTTCAGATAGGTTTCTGTCCTAAATACTCAAAACAACTGACCTGGAATAGGCATGCAGCTAGTGAAGTCAGAGGAAAGCCAGAACTCCTAATATGTATACTTGTCAAATGTCTAAAGTATTGAAGCACTTGGCTCTACATAGAAAAGGGGGAATTTCAGCAGCATACACATTCTCGGTTATGTTTTTCTTTTAACCAGATGATGATGGGCAAAATCTCCAAACCATGAATTTTAGTACC
Source organism: Lithobates pipiens (assembly GCF_037356315.1). Classification (NCBI taxonomy): domain Eukaryota; kingdom Metazoa; phylum Chordata; class Amphibia; order Anura; family Ranidae; genus Lithobates; species Lithobates pipiens. Next base: position 39,892,310 of record NW_027507790.1, on the reverse strand, counting down.
TGCTGTAGTTCATTCTTAACTTCCTTAGCAATTTCTTTTTCTGCAGAATCCTCCCCAGGGTCACCTGATTCCAACCATCTACTTAACACATGGGCATGCCTCTGCCAGGCTCTGAAAAGCAATAGGAGATTTTACTAGCACTCAATTCATAAGGATTAACAGTTTAATTTCTGGTATAAGCTATGTATATTTACTTAAGTTCCTCTTTTTGTCCCTGGTATCTCTGCATATTGTAGTAAATATGAGCAAGTTCTTGTTGAAGGGCAGCAATCTGTGTTTCCTCCTCTTTTAGCAAAACGTTCGATCCTTCTTCTTGAACAATGGTCTCTTTTGCTGAACACAAGGAAAAAAATGAAAATGAGGCAGCTACCTGATGTAGAACAGATATTTTATACCACACTTTTTTTTCCCTAGAATCAAGGTGCAATCTGTTTGTGTTGTTCCTCCTCCCAGGTTAAAGTTTGTCAACTATTAAAAAAAAGCAGGTTAAATACAGATCATATGCACCTGTGAATGAATTCTGAATTTATCTCAGAAGCGCCTCCAACGGAGGTCATTACCACAAGGCTAAAGCCTGTCAACCCAGGTCCTTACAGTGTCAGAGAGTACGCCATCAATTTGTAGAGGTCATAATGTATTCTCATTTGGAACTATTTGCTCAAAAGAAAAGCTAGAAGAAAAAACACAATACCCATTCCCCCCCCCCCCCCCTTAAAATAAAAAGATGGGGGTTGCATTGAATACAACCCCGATTCCTAAAAAGTTGGAATGCTTTATGAAATCTACATAAAAACAGAATGCAAAACTCAAATCCCCCCCCCCCCTTTTTTTTTTAACAATAGAAAACATAACCTGTTTAACCACTACAGCCCTGGACCAATAAACACCTTAAGGACCAGAGGTCTTTTTCCAATTTCGCACTGCGCTGCTTTAACTGGTAATTGCGCGGTCATGCAATATTACACCCAAACGAAATTTGCGTCCTTTTCTTCCCACAAATAGAGCTTTCTTTTGATGGTATTTGATTGCTTCTGCGATTTTTATTTTTTGCGATATAAATGGAAAAAGCAAAAATTTTGAAAAAAAAAAAAAGATATTTTCTTCTTTTTGTTATAAGAAAAATCTAATAAACTAAATTTTAGTCATACATTGAGGGCAAAATTTATTCAGCCACATGTCTTTAGTAAAAAAAAAAGTCAATAAGCATATATTTTTTGGTTTGCGCAAAAGTTATAGCGTCTACAAACTAGAGTACATTTTCTGGAATTTACACAGCTTTTAATTTATGACTGCCTATCTCATTCCTTGAGGTGCTAAAATGGCAGGGCAGTACAAACCCCCCCCCCCCCCCAAAATGACCCTATTTGGAAAGAAGACACCCCAAGCTATTTACTGAGAGGCATGTTGAGTCCATGGAATATTTTATATTTTGCCACAAGTTGCGGGAATATTACAAACTTTTTTTTTTTTTTTGCACAAAGTTGTTCAAAGTTGTCACTAAATGATATATTGCTCACACATGCTATGGGCATATGTGAAATGACACCCCAAAATACATTCTGCTGCTTCTCCTGAGTACAGGGATACCACATGTACGGGACCCCGAAATCCAAGCACCGCCTTCAGGATTTCTAAGGGCATACATTTTTTATTTTACTCCTCACTGCCTATCACAGTTTTGAAGGCCATAAAATGCCAAGATGGCACAAAACCCCCCCAAATGACCCCATTTTGGAAAGTAGACACCCCAAGCTATTTGCTGAGGGCCATGTTGAGACCATTGAATATTTTTTTTTGTCCCAAGGGATTGAATAATGACAAAAAATAAAAAAAAATTTTTTTTTTTACAAAAAGTTGTCACTAAATGATATATTGCTCACACATGCCATAGTTATATGTGGAATTGCACCCTAAAATATATTCCGCTACTTCTCCCGAGTATGGGGATACCACATGTGTGGGACTTTTTGGGAGTCTAGTCGCGCACGGCACCCTGAAAACCAATCACCACCTTCAGGATTTCTAAGGGTGCAAATTTTTGATTTCACTCCTCACTACCTAACACGGTTTCGAAGGCCATAAAATGCCAAAATAGCACAAAACCCCCCAAAATGACCCCATTTTGGAAAGTAGACACCCCAAGCTATTTACTGAGAGGCATGTTAAGTCCGTGGAATATTTTATATTTTGCCACAAGTTGCGGGAATATTACAAACTTTTTTTTTTTTTTGCACAAAGTTGTCACTAAATGATATATTGCTCACACATGCTGTGGGCATAAGTCAAATTACACCCCAAAATAAATTCTGCTGCTTCTCCCGAGTACGGGGATACCACATGTGGAGGACTGTTTGGGAGCCTAGCCACGTACGGGACCCCGAAAACCAAGCACTGCCTTCCGGATTTAAATATAAAATGCTACCAAAAAAACTGTTAGCGATCGCAGGGATCAGGCCTGACTCTGCGATCGCTGCAGTTATGTGTTTAGTGTTTTGTAAGTGACAGTGATCGATCGATACTGCACTTGGGTGGGCTGGGCAGAGGGGCAAAACGCAGGTGCTAGCAGGTATCTGGGCTGATCCCGCTAACAATGCGTTTTTTTGGAACCCTGAACTGCTGGGGACGCTAGTATAGATCTGATCAGATCAGATATTGATCTGTTCAGATTCTATACCACTACAGGAGGTTTATGCTTTGCGTGTGGGTGTTAGCGGTACTGGCACTAACCTAGCGCTGCCTGGGGCGACGCAGACCCTGACCCTAAAACCTAATTGATATCACCCGCCTTGTGATCAGGGGGTTAAACCTTTATTGGGTAATAAATGGTGGGTGCCCCGATGCTATAAAAAGCAAACTAACCAGAGTCACCCGTAACACTTATACGGTGATCAGTGGTGAAAGGGTTAACTAGGGGCAATCAGGGGGTTCAAATTTTTATTAGGTAGTATATGGGGGTCCCTGGCGCTATATAAAAACCTGACGGGGAACCTAAATAACTAACTGGCTAACCAGCGTCACCAGTGACACTTATACTGTGATCGCTGGTGAAAGGGTTAACTAGGGGCAATCAGGGGGTTAAAACCATTATTGGGTAGTATATGGGGGTACCTAACGCTATAAAAACCTGGCGGTGAACCTAAAAAAATAACTAGCTACCTAACGACACTAGTGACACTAATGCAGCGATCAGAAAAATGATCGCTTAGTGACACTGGCAAAAGGGGGTGAAAGGGTTAACTAGGTGCAATCAGGGGGTTAAAACCATTATTGGGTAGTATATCGGGGTACCTAGCGATATAAAAACCTGGCGGTGAACCTAAAAAATCAACTAGCGACACTGATGCAGCGATCAGAAAAATGATCGCTTAGTGACACTGGCAAAAGGGGGTGAAAGGGTTAACTCTAGGGGCAATCAGGGGGTTCAATCTTTATTGGGGGGTGATAGGGGGATACCCTGGACCTAACACTAACTGCCCTGACAGTTTTAACTGTTACAACTGACACTGAATGCAGTGATCAGTAAAGAAATTATCAATGCAATCAGTGACACTGTGACTGGGGGGGGGGGGTTTGTGTACCTATGCATCAGTGTAGTCTTTTGGTGCACTTACTTTTAGTCTTCTCCTCATAGTCCGGTCAAAAAGACCGCCCCGAGGAGAATGACATCACTTCCTCCTTCCTCTGTAAACAATACACAGTGGGAGGAAGCTCGTCATTGGTCAGGAGCGATCCAGAGGGGGTGGCCAGAAACCAACGGCCATCCCCTCATCACGGATCGCTCCTGGAGCGAACCGGACCGCCGTATCCAGTGGGAGGGGGTCCGATCGGACCCCCCACCCGCTGGAAGGCAGGCACGTACATCTACGTCCTTGTGCCTGCCTGTGCCATTGTGATGACGTACAATGGCAATACGGCGGTCCTTAAGTGGTTAAACAGTACCATTTTAAGAAAAAAAGAAAAAAAAAAAAAACGCAATTTTGATGAGATTTGCAAATTATTACATTCTGCTTTTAAATAGATTTAAAAACAACATCCCAACTTTTTTGGGAATTGGGGTTGTACATATATACCAAACATATCAAGACTCAAAATTGTGTGCGCTTGTGAAATGGCATAAAACTACAGTGCCTAAAATTTTCCATAGGCAAAACTTTATACATTACAGGTTATCAATTTATAGATAAACCATGACTTTAGAATTACCGTTCTCACTCTGACATTCACAGCCATACCTCACACGTTGTGCAATCATTGTTTACGTACATGTATTGGCCCTACGTGCGCACTTGTATTCGCCAATTGTGCTAGTCTTCTTACCTGGCTGCAGCAGCCGGGAATGACAGTTCTGAACCCAAAAATGCAATGCCTGTCGCTTTCAGGCTCATTCGTCGCAGTGGAGATTGGGGAACAGATGGCATAAAACTAGGGTATGCCATGTTACTGGTTATCAATGTAGAGCTAATTGAGAATTATGGTATCTGTCTCGGAAGTTCATTGTGATTTTGCACCAGGTGGAACTTTTTTTTAGTACGGAGAAGGAAATCACTTTTACACAACAACCGATCAAAAAAAGTACCAACCCCCTGAATGCTAGGACTTTATAAATGCACCTTGGTAGACAAGGAGTTATTCCATTAGAAATGGTTACATTTTTAGTGGCCATTGCACAAAGACGCACAATACGAACACTCTTAAAATATTTTTTTTTCCCCTTACAGCTGACAGAAGTACATTGAACACCTGCTAAGCCTACAGCCATTTGATATAAGCTGGCGTAATAAAACTTTTGGTTCAATCCACTCTTACCACCAAAATCATGGCATCATGATCACATACTGAGCACCATTTTATAATGGCTGTGGCAACAATGCATTTGTGTGCATAGTGTAAGATGTACTCAAATAAGTCTATATTTGATTTTTATTCACCTGTATTGGTTAAGTGTGACATTTTCCCTTTGCCCAGAAGGAAGTCAGCCGGTGATAGCAGCTGGCCAGAGTAGTCTGAAACAGGCGTTAAGTGAGGCTGCTTCCCAACCTCTGGCTTCTCTGACAATTTTGGTAAGGCCATGCTCTGCGGGGAGTGAACACAGAAAAGAAAAAATGTGAGGTACATCCAAACATCTTCTAGTAAATGAAAGGCAAACTAGAATGTGCAAGTACTAGAAGAAGTGATTCTATGCCTTTTCTTTACAGAAAAGTATCTCTTTCCTTGTACAAAGCTGAGAAACCTCTTTAGTCAGGTTCCAAAAGGTGAACAATTCAATTAAGGGTCGAGAAATCTCTCAAAATTGGTAGTGCATTTCCCAGCCAATTACCCCTTACAATATTTACCTGCGTTTGATCCCGGGGCTTGAAGGAGGAAGGGGGCATCAGTTCTGGCATTGCCATTGGTACTTTCAGAAGTGAGCAGGTCTGAGGTACAGTTGATAAAGGACCACCAGAGATCCGTGAAGGTGCTTGAAGACAATTAGTATGGGCCATAATTACACATTTAGCTTTCTGTGGTTCTTGAGCAGAACTTCTTGAATTCAGTTCCAGCTGAATTTCATCATCTGGATTTAAAGCTTGACTTGATGAATAACTCTTTAAATTGTCCTCGGCACTGGGATCACTGCATAAAACAGTTTATTTAACCAATTTAGTTGTGAATTTCACACATACTTTTTACATAAATTAAGCCCATGACTCACCTTTGAGAGCTGAGGTCTAGGTTTTTGGCATCCATGAACATGGCAGCCAGAAGCCCTTCTTTTTCCAAGGAGTGCAACAGAAATTCTGGAGTGCGAGGCTTTAAGCGCGCTGACCTCACTGCACTTCTGTAAAAAGGAAAGATGATGGATATGGTATGAGTGAGGTAAGGGGTTGAATTGCCAAATCTTGCTACTTTTATGAAACCAAAAAGAGGAAAAAAAAAAAAAAAAAAACCCTTAGGAGTGTTAAGGGCTTCCCTAGTTTTCAAAGCTTTGTCTGTCAATGCCTGGCTTCTCTCAAGCAAAGCTAACATTTTGTTATAAATTTGTGTAGAGAATTCTGAATACATTATAAAGGATTGTCAGTGACGGCTGATTTTAAACCACTTACATTGTGCTCAGGATGGGTTGAGCATTAGATAGAAGAGGAGCATTGCCTGTAGGACATGGGAAGGAAATCTTCGAGGGAGGTGAGCAGACCTCTTCCTCACAAGGTACATCATGAAATGGCACCTGGAAAGTCACTTTCTTTTTCTGAACAGAAATCTGCAGGCGTTTCCTAAACACTTTATCCTTCCAGATCATGGCACAGCGACGAACTGCCCGATTCTGTGTATATACTGCCTAAAAGACAAGAAATAAGCAAATATCATTTTAAAACCGACTGTATCTAGGTCACAGATGAGCTGAGCTCCATAGGCATAAGTTGAATGGAGCACAGTAGTGTTGTGGTAAGGTCAATCATTTCTAATACAGGAAAGTTATCAATGTCCCACATTTGCTATCTGTTTAAAAGTTGTCACTTAGTGTACCCCTACCAATAGCATCACAAAATATCTTGCAAATATATATATATATGGAAGTAAAAAAATAATAAATTGTGTGCTTTACAGCATAGGGTTAAGACAAGTAAAATCCAAATTCTTGTAGAAGCAAATTCAAAGTACAGTAGGTGCACATACTTTTAACTGATTTTGAGCGGATAGCTCAGCTCTGAACTGCTTCATTCCAGACATGAAACGCAAAATCCTTGTAACTCCTTCCCTCATAAGGTCAGTTCGATACACCTCCACAGCTTCAGCAAGTCGCTGCTTCTTTCTCCGACGCTCAAGAACATAGGCCAGCCAACAATCAAACACCTTAAAAATAGTATGTGATTAATAAACTACACTTTAGGTCAACATCATGTTTATTACTGCATTTGCATACAGATGCTTACCTTTCCTTGTAGATTAAGAGACCAGTGCCACAAAGCTTGTATTGTCTGCTTGTCCTGCCACCTTTTTTCCACCAGCTGTAACACAAGAAGGCCAATTACATCTATCTTCTGTACAGTGCAATTATACTAATAATGTGTAATATGGATGTGCTTTACCATCTGGTGCCATTTTCTCAGACAGGATTTACTTAGGCGGAGTCTGAGGAAGTTGTTTTGCTGGCGCTGCAAAACCTGTGGTGAGAAAACGCAGTCAGTGCAATTTATATTTAGCTGCAGTAAAATATTGACACCACGACAGTGCTTATCCATTGCGAAAATGCAATTCTGTTACACCCCTAAGAACAAACCTGTGCGTTTGGTTGGAAGCATCTCTTTTCTTCCTTCTGATCCTGGTGTTCTTATATACCAGTCTGGGTTATGGGATGCCCTTATCCCTGCCTTCCCTTTTTGCGTGTCTCAGTTTAGGAGGATTCAGTACACTTCTGTTTCCACCAGCCATATGTGGCATTCCCTTCTAACTATAAGAATGGCTATCTTTTTGAAAGATTGGTTGTCTGATCAGACAGCCTCTTTCCTCATCATGGTCATTATTTAACTGCAATAAATGAACTTCACCACGACTGTGCTTATTCATGGCAAATATGAAATGCATGAATTTTATCTCTTAGAAACTCATGGTAAACCTATGCAGATTAGTATGTATAACAGTGACAATAGTGAAATGCATGCATCTATCATATAAAGTAATCAAACAGGTAATCTTTTGCTCAGGTTTAGTATGGTTATACATAGAACATAAGGCTTAAGAATGCTCACACATGGGACATATGGTTTAGGAATGGTCACACACAGGACGATTTGTTTTTAACACTTGGGAAATGTATGTGTTAAGTACTAAAACGATAACAAGCGAGCGTCAGAAGTCTGATTTTTCCATAGCTTTACCATTTGTGGCCAGACACATATTACAGCAATTTGTCAGAGGACTTGCACTGGCTGTAATTTGCATAGTATTCAACAAGTGAGAGGAAAACCTAATTGGACAAAATAAAAATAGCAAATCTACCTTTATCTGTCATTCAAGTCGTTTGCAATGATCAAGGTTTTTTACCTTATTATTAGATTGTATGCATTAAGTTTGATAAACTTTCTGGGTGCAGCTGTCCCCCCAATTATCCTTACCTAAGCCCATATAGATTCAGTGATGTGCAGGAGAGCAGCAGCTCTCCCGGGTCTCTCTCCCCTCATTGGCTCACACAGCAGAGGGAGCCATTGGCTCCTGCTGCTGTCAATCACATCCAGTGAGCCAATACAGAGAGAGAACGGGGCTGAGACATACTCTGTGCTTGAATGGACACAGAGCGCAGTTTGGGAACGAGCTTGCCACCTGGGGCACTCGACATGGGGGAGGATACAGGACCACCATCGGAAGACCCAAAAAGAAGAGGATCGAGGCTGGTCTGTGCAAAACCATTGCACAGAGCAGGTAAGTAGAACATGTTTGTTTTTGTTTTTTATTCATTCAGAATCACTTTCATGTATTTTTACTTAGTATCTTAACCAGGAGAGAAAAATCCAGCAAACCGCTGGAAGTACCGTATTTATCGGCATATAAACGCACACAGGCTTATAACACGCACATTCATTTTAAGAGTGGCGTTTCAGTGGAAACAAATGAAATTTTAAATAAGGAACTTTGAAGCAAAATAAGGGTCAGTGCCCATCTGCAGCCTCACCATTACCATCAATGCAGCAGCCTCACCATTGCCTTCAGTGCAGCCTGATCGATGCCCATCTGCAGCCTAGAAGGGACAGGGAAGGGGGCGGGACGAGCGCCGACAGATTACATACAGTGAGAATCTCCTAGGATAGACAGAACAGTGATCCAATGGCGGCCCAGGAGACTTCCTATTATAGAGGCCGCGAAGTAAACAGGAGATTCTCAGTCTATGTAATTTGACAGCGCTTTTCCCGCCCCCTCCGAGGCAGCTAAAATTGAAGTATTGGCATATAACACGCACACACTATTTGCACTCGATTTTCATGGTGAAAAAGTGAGTGTTATACGCCAATACAGTAATTACCTTTTTGTAATGTTCAATGTAGCGTGTTCACTACGTTACAATTATAACACCACCATTCCACTAACCATTTTTCTCCAGTACACAGAATGATAGACTTTCCATTGTTTTAGGCATTGCCTCAACAAACATCTAGCATGGTGTTTGGTTGCCATTTCCATCTTCATTCGGATATCTTTAGTAGTTTTGCTGTGGTTTCTCCAGTACAAGAACATGTGTTGAAGTTTTCCTTAAAAAAATAAAATAAAAAAAAAAGCTTGTAAAGGTCTATGCAGAACACATTCTTAAGCCATTTCTTCTGGCATTTATTCTTACCTTTCTGTAGAAATGCAGCTGCTGCTCTCACTTGTTCTGCCGTTTGCTCCCTGCTATGTGCCTGAACACATGCTGCATCTCTCCATGCCCACATAACCTGCAAATCAGCTAGGTTACTTGGACTGCATTAACTATAATGCAAAGGTCAGGTAAATATGACACTGTACCTGTCGTAGTGTTGTTGTTCTGTAGTGATTTACAGCAAGGAGTGTCTGCTTTCTCTCCTTAGTTTGGACCATTGTGTGACTTCCCCAAGTGTGCAGGGCTTCCCTGGAAATCACAACTGCATGTAATGCACCATCATCAAATTTCATGTACAAGGTGTAACAAATTTGCTGCATATACTTGCTCAGATTAAATGTTCAAATGTATGTTTGCATTTTTGACCCTTTTTAAATTAGAACGGTTTTATATGTATACGGGGAAAACAGAAAACCAATTAAAATTATACAAAAGAGAAACCACATGAAGGAAAGCCCCATACTCTCCCCCAACCCAACCGTTAAAATTATAATATCTATATCTCTGTAGCTATATCTCACATATACATGGCAGTCATTGCAATTTTTTGTCACACTGTATTGACACACTTTCATGAATTAAAAAAAAAAAAAACTAAAGAACAAAACAGTAAACAGATCAATTTTTTGTACTATGTGAAAGATGATGTTACACCGAGTAATTATATACCCAACATGTCACATTTTAAAACTGCACACACCCTTGAAATAACACCAAACATCGGTATTTAAAAATCTCCATACCATAGGCTACGCTTTTTTTTTTTTTTTTTTTTTTTAATTTACACTTTCCCTTTAAATTTCGCCCCCTCCCGCTGCCTGTAAAAACAATCCAGCGGCTGTACTGCAGAAATCGTTTTTACGGTGCAGGGTATCGTTGGCAGAAAAAATAAAAAGATATCTGAATGATGCCTGTAGCTGCAGACATCATTCAGATATCTCCACTGAAGGCCCAGTATGGAATTGGTTAACATATAAGAACTACTCACCTGAGTATGGCCTCTTTGTACAGCTTCTCTTTAATAACCACTGCCTGCATTATGTCCTTTGTGTTTCTGTGATAAAGCTGCAAATAAGAAATATAATCTAAAGCACATAAATTACAACTCAGAATAAAATGAGTCTATGGCGAAGCATAACGCCATGGTGATTACTACTGATGTCTTGCAAAGGGCATTTTCTGCATGCCGTGTGTACAACCTCCCCCATGTCTGTATAGGTTTGCTTGGGCCTGAATCAAAGCTACAATTAGAAAAGTTAAATTACCAAGATCAAACAGAGGTTTAGCCTCATGCTCCAGACCAGGACAGAGAATTGGTGCAAAGGAAAAAAAAAAACAGTACCCGGAATTAAAAAAAAAAAAAAAAAAAAAAACACATGGGCCCTATCCTTTGAAATTAGAGGACCAATCAACTACCCACCAAAAATAGGTGGTACTGTACCAGATTTTAGAATTTAAAAAACAAAATTAAACAAAAAAACAAAAACAAACAAACATACCTGTTTGAGCAAGCAACCGATTCCCACTGAAAAACCAGGTACTAAACCTTAACATAATCTCCCTGTCATAGGCACTTCTCTGAAAAGTGATTTGCAGCAGTTCTCTTTTCAGACGCATTTGACAAGCAGCTGGGAGGGGATATGCCGCCTCATAACTTCTGGGTTTAACCGGTTCCCAACTGGGTCACGCATATATACTGCAGCAGAATGGCTCCAGAACGCGCGCCCGCTGCACGCTGGGGGACCCAAAGTGCATGGCCGGCGGGGTTGCGGTAAACACACAAATTCCTGTGCTGTCAGAGGAGAAGACATATGTCGTATGTTCCTAGTAAGTAGGCACATCGATACGCCCCCTCTCCCATACAGTTAGAAAAACAGCGAGGGAACACACATTTAACCCCTTGACCCCCCCCACTGTTAACCCCTTCCCTGCCAGTGACATTTACACAGTAATCAGTGCATTTTTATAGCACTGATCGCTGTATAATTGTCAGTGGTTCCAAAAATGTGTCAAAAGTGTCCGCCATTACTAGTGTAAAAAAAAAATTATATTTATATTTATATATATATATATATATATATATATATATATATATATATATATATATATATATATATATATATCTCTCTATCTCTATCTCGATCATAAATCTTTCCCATAGTTTGTAGACGCTATAACTTTTGCACAAACCAATCAACATACGCTTACTGCAATTTTTTTTTTACCAAAAATATGTAGAAGAATATATATCGGCCTAAACCGATGAAGAAATAAAAAAAATTTTCAATTTGGGGATATTATAGCAAAAAGTAAAAAAATATAATTTTCGGTTTATAGCGCAAAAAATAAAAACCGCAGAGGTGATCAAATACCACCAAAAGAAAGCTCTATATGTGGGGAAAAAAAAAAGGATGCAAATTTCGTTTGGGTACAACATTGCATGATTGCACAATTGTCGGTTATAGCAACGCAGCGCCAAATTGTAAAAAGTGCTCTGGTCAGGAAGGGGGTAAAATCTTCTGGGGCTGAAGTAGTTAGGCTTTGAAAGCCAGCGCAGAGGAAATTCAGCTGCAATTAAACTGAATGGGCTCAGACAGTTGGTGTGCAAGATCCCAGGCTCATTTCTACAGTGTGGGAAAACAGATGAATACCAGATGACAAGATCCCCCTTTTCAATCCATTCACTTTGTATTGTGACATCAGCAATGTTTATATTAAAGATAAAACAGAGGGAGGGAGGCAGGGACAGAACAAAACCGTTTTTGTCTGTCCTGCTGAGGATCTTTACCAAAAGCCTTCCTGGTGTCATGATAGATTATGAAAGGATTTAAAAAAAAAAATAAAAAAATAAAATAAAAAAAAAGTATTTTGTATTCTGGTGCCATTCTGCTAACCTTCTGTTTCCCACACTGTAGAAATAAGTCCAAGATCTTCATGCTGGTAGAAACAGCTTCGGTCCCTCTTTAGACCATGTGTAAAAGCCAGAGTGCTTTAACACTGGGGCGCTGCGCTGGCAGGAGGTTAAAAAAAAATCCTGCAAGCATCTTTCGGGCAGTGGAGGAGCGGTGTATATGTCGCTCCTCCACTGCTTCTGCCCATTGAAATCAATGGGCAGTGCTGCCAAAGCACTTTGGTAGTGGCACTTTTAACCCGCTGGGGGGAGGGGGGTTTAAAAGCGACCAGCTAGTGTCTTAAAAAAAAAAAAAAAAAGCACCTCTAATATTAGCTCTGCTTTACCACTAACGCTTAGCAGTCAAACAAGCCAAGCTGGAGAAGGGGGTGGGCACAGTGCTGCTTCCATTGGCTGAGGAAGCAGGAGAGAGGCGGAGCAGCTCTAGGCTTGGCATGTTTATACACACTGTATATCGATAATAGACATTCACGGACAGGTAAAGAGATGAACTCAGGTGTATTATTTGGATATACTGTATTTATTAGCGTATAGCACGCACCTTCACTTTAAGAGAGAAGTTTCAGGAAAAAATAAACTTAAAATTTTAAATAAAGAACTGTGAAGCAAAATAAGGGTTCAGTGCCCATCTGCAGACCCACAATTGCCAGGAATGCATCTACCATTGCCAGGAATGCACTCACTATTACCATCAGTGCAGCCTTGAAGGGGACATGGATGTGGCAGGACGAGCGCCAAAGACATCCTACAGGGGAATCTCCTGTTTACACAGCGGCCTCTTTAAAATAAAGTCCCGTCTCCTTTGATGGGACTTCCTATTACAGAGGCTGCCGTGTAAACAGGAAATACTCCTCCTGTGTGCACTGCACTCGTCCCGCCTCCTCCATCCGAGGCAGCCATCCTGTATATCTTTTGTTGCCCTGGCGCTGGGAGATCGTTGGGGGCCACAAAGATACATGTTTAAATAACCAGGTGGGTCGTTCAAAACCGGACTGCTGGCCGCGATTGGCCCGCGGGCTGGACTTTGGACATGCCTGCTTTAAATAGTTCATTTGGACCAGGCTGGTCCAAAAAAATGATTTGCTTCACCAACAGATGTGCCTCCTGGGAGCACTGCTGGAAGCTTTGTATTTTATGAACAAATACACGGCTTCCTCTGATTGTCTGAAGTGGAAAGGTGGGAAGATAACTTCACAATCTCCACCCCAGCCAATCAGAAAAAGCCTTGTATTCATTCATAAAACACAAAGCTTCCTTGAGTGGCTGAGTAGTGCTCAACTCAACTCAGTTTTGTTCCCGGGAACAGGACAGGAAGCCCCTCAACGGCTGCCCAAAAATAGCACTGTACACTGTATGTAGCGGATGCCACATAAAATTAAACAGCATTCCCAACAGCACATCTGTTAGTGAAGGATACAAACAAGTCATGGTAAACCTGGAGTTAGACTTTAAAAATCGTAGAGAAATTAAAAGAAAAAAGTCACATAAGGTCTTTACATCTTGTTCTACACTGGCCTATGGGAGGAGTCAGGGGCAGCCAGCAACTCACTGCAGTAAAACCCACTGAACAGTTACGGTCATTTAGAAGACCATGACAGGAATTTAAGATTTAAATGACTATAGCAGACAAAATTTTGAGCAGCAGTACATGGCAACCAATCAGCATCTAGCTTTCACTTTCATAGGTTACATCCGTGTTTCTCAACCGTTTGTCGTCATTCAAGGCATTCTTTAAAAATCACTCCATGCTAAAAATGTAAAAAACAAAACTAACAGATTTACAGAATGCAGCAACATCCACATATGTAAGACAGCCAAAGTTAGAGGGGATTTATTATTTTAAAGCATGCTGGTACTCCTATGTTTCCCTTCTTTCTCAATCCGCTAATGTGACCCCAGTTCTGCTTGAGAGAGGTGGGGGAGGGGCAAACAAGGGTGATGTGCAGTCACCCTGTGCTTTTATCAACCAATGACTTTACTGGTTGTTACAAAGCCGGCTGCTGAAAGGATGTAAGGGTGCACAATTAAAACCTGTGGCTTTGTGTAAATAAAAGTCAGGCATGATCCACCAGCTTGGCTTGTATACAAATTTGTTGAACAAAGTTTACTAATTTTGCCAAGAAACCCCTGAAGACTAACCTGAAGGCATGCTGGCTGAAAAAGGCGCAAGCTGAAGTTAGAAGCCAATTGGTCACAATGCAAACTACACCAGATTCTGTCTGCTCTTGTTTTATTTATTTTTCTCCATCATGCCTATCTAAACTAATACACGCAGATGCACCTAAATGTGAACATTAAAAGACAGTAAATCAGATGCCCTGTATTACATGCGTTTGCAGCCTACATCACACTGCACAACTGAGCACACTGAACTTATACTGCTTCTGTATAAGTGAATAATGCAGTACCAGTGATGTGCGTCAAAGACAGTCAGTGAGTGTTTTGAGAGACTCGATGCCTGCAGTAAGTAAGGGTGTCTGCTGCAATGCTCTTAAATCCAAAATTCAAAAAGGCACACAGTGGGAAGGAAAAAAAAAAAAAAAAAAAAAAAAACAATTACAGAACAACATATTTTTTCACCAGGCACCAGATGCAGAAACCGATGAGACAGAAACAGCTGGGGCTGGAGTTTATTAATATTCAATTTTGAATAGTGTTTAAACCTTAATCACAGGTTAACAAAAAAACAAAACAAAGGGAGGTACCCCACACAATGACCGAACTTACTTTCCAAGCATTTAGAACTCTTTTCAGAAGCCAGTGCTGGTAGTGGTCCTGTGCACACAGTTGTCTCTGTTGCTTTTGAAGTCTGTAAGACACAAACTACAGGCAAACATGTTTTCATTTTATTAGTCATTCACACACAAAAAAAAAATAAAAAATACATTCAGAATCACATTTTACATTCAAGGGACACGTCACAGAAAACTGCCATTATTTGCATCTACCGGTAGTTTATTGCTGGATTTCCACAATAAATACAGGGAAAGGGTGAATGGTTGACTATAAAATACATAGTGCTTTGCATAAGTGTTTACAGCCGATGGGTTTACTTCTGCTTCCATGGTAACTCCAGTCGTACCTTCAGTTTTACAAAATTGCGCATGCTCCTCGCCTGTACTAAAATTGCTTACTCTGACTGCACACTGTGAACTCATTGTGTTCATTAGAAGCTGTAGCAAGCCAGATAGAGCCCTCCTCTTTTAGTGGTTGTATGATGTCTAGAATTATTTAGCCCTTTCCTCCTCAAAATTACTGTCCCTGACCTGCCTTTTCCATTCATTGGATTTCAATGGAGGCTTAGCATCACATGTGGGCGTTACCTAGGGCAGTATGTAAGCAGATGCAATCTTCCTATAAATACCCTTTGCTCCGGACTGATATCCACCCATCAAGACATTTTGATATTTGTATAATTCCACCAGTACCAGCAGCCCACTGCTTGCATTTAGAACTGAGGGTTCTTGAGAAAAGTACTGAGGCATGCTGTTGCTCTGAGGTTTTTAGGAAGCTATCTACAGCACCATGTCTGTCCCCTTCCACCATGAACTGCCTGTATTGCATTGAGAAGCTCAGAGACACATTGATATCATCACTGGGTCCAAAACAAAGTAGGTCATAAAAATGGAAAGGTTTTATGAAAAAATGTTAGTAGTATGTGATTGTGAGGGGGAAGGGGCAGGTACTAGGGAAGGCAAAATATAAGCCAATTAAACTTCAACTTTAACCTTAAAATTGTTGAAACTCATTTCCACCTCACGTTAGGTGCACAATAATCAAAATCTGCTGTAATTTTGTCATCATTGGACAGAACCAAACACATGCAGAGATTTACAAAAAACGAAAGCTGAGGTAACTTATTTGTGAGAGATGGTAGTGAAATGTTTTATGTTTAGGTCTGATCAGTGCATAGTTCGTGAGATGGTAGTCTGCAGGTATTCCCACCCAAGGTGCTCTGAAGAGAGAAATAGGCAAGCAATCATTTTCAATAAAAAAAGTGTATTATCTCTGTGGCGTGAGCAATCAATTATAAAACAGCTTTTGTTGAAGCCTAAGTGCAGCCAAAATCACAAATAGAAAAATCAGCACAAGGACATAACCTTACAGTAAAGTATGATGTGTCAGTTGCATTGATTCTTCTTTTACTAGTAATCCACTTAGTCCTGCTCCCCAACCCCCCCCCCCCCCCCCCCCATCGCCATATCCTGCTGGTGCCTGCCACACCATTCATAGAAGCCATACTACAGCTTCTATAAATGACACAGGACTCATGGATGGGGAATAGGTGGATGATTGATAGCTCCATCCCCTCCATTCAGAGATCTTGTCATTCATTGAAGCTGTATGACAGGTCTGGCTGGAAAGGGTGGGCATTGTCAAGCTATCTTAATGACAGCCCCTTAGCCATATTAACCCCCTGTATTTTTAAATATATTGTTTAAGTATGTCAAATAAGGCTGGGTTCACACTATAGTGATGTTAGACTTCACGTGCGATTCACACCACACTGCTGTGCATATCACATGTGATGTCTGTGCAATGCAAATTCAGCCATTGTATCACATTCGGACCAAAATGGTGCAGGACCCTTTTTGGTCTGCACTGGAATCAAATCAAAATCAAATCAAATGTTCACACCTATGCGATTCAATTCCTGTCCGAATTCATAGTTTGCAATGCGAACTGCAAACCGATGTACTGTATTAACAGGAAAGAAAGGTTTAGTGGGGGGAAGCCATCCCTGCCAGGGGAAGATAGTGATTATTGCTAGTGGCTATAGCAACCGCTAGTGATAACTGCAAGTTAATCCAGCAGGCTGGTTGTATTCAAGTTGATCAGCCTGCCCACACAAGGTTCGAGACTCGTACTGTACCATCTATGGCTGGCCTTAGGGTCTTCTTGATAACCTGTCTGCTCTCTCTAAACTACATGTGATCCCTACTTTGGTGGAATGGTTTGAAGCTTTGAATTACATTTTGTAAACAGAGTAAATGCGAACGCAAGACAAGAAAAAGAAAGGTCAGTTTTGGGTCCATGTGGAGTGCATGGCTGGTTTATACAGAAATCCAATCTCTTTGCTTGACCACCCCCCTCCCCCTTTCTTTTTTTTCTCCCCCACATAACCTGTCTTTTTATCTTTTTTTCCTCCTTCTCTGACTACGGCTATTCTTCAAAAATGAAAAAAAAAAAAAAAAAAATGCAGGACGGGCATCTTTAATGTATTGAGAATGTTTCCTCAATTGTACTTCTAAGCTGATGAGGCTGTCCCCTAATGAGATCTAACAGCAGAGTTTTGAATTGTTCAAGTGGTGTATGGTTTGTTCTCATGTTTTTTCTTCCTCAATAAAATATGATTTAGTGTTAAAATAATGTATCTATGGGTGTGTGAGCTCCGGCACCTCTCTTTCCTGGTCTAAGCGATAATCTTTACCACCCCAACCTTGATGGCAAGCATGGGAGAACGGGCAAGTCCCATCCGTACTCCTGCATGTTCTATCAAGCACTTCCTTGCTACAGAGCCTGAAGACTTAACGGAGTCTGATGGACTAGGCTGCTCGCCATGTGGGTCAAGCACGGGCTCCACCCCCCCCCCCCCCCAACATAGGCCTGAGGTTAGACATCAGTCTCCAGTTTCCTCTGGCGGATCAGATGGAGAGAGAAACAGGCACTTGAGGGTGGCAGACCTGGTGAGCGGGCTTCCCACTAAAACGGACTTGGCATCGATGCTATCGAGCTTGGAGAAGGTGATAAAAAAAAAAAAGGAACTCTTGGCAGTCCGAGAAGACTTAGCTCAAGTACTGGAATGTGTGGAGGAGACAGAGCAGTGCCTCGACAGACACACGGCAGCCATTAGAGATTTGCAAGCTACTACTCATAATCTCTCCATAGCCCACAGAATGGCGCTTTACAAAATTAAGTATCAAGAAAATCAGAACATGAGGAATAACATCGGCATTAGAGGACTACCAGAAGCCACAAGAGATGACCTGGCAGCCTCCATTTGTGGCATTTTTAACAGCCTCCTAGGTAATCCAGCTGATTACCCCCTAAAGCTGGACAGGGTTCACCAGGCCCTTTGTCCATTCAATCTATCCTCTGAAACACCCAGAGATGTCATCTGCCGGGTTGAGGAAAAGGAACTTATTATGAGGAAAGTGAGAGAGGCAGCCACGTTGGAATTCGGCGGAGTCACCCTGTCCTTTCCGGACCTGGCTAGGGAGACCCTGGAATGGCGCAGAGCTTTAAAACCCCTTACAGAGAAGCTGCGTCAGGCCTCCATTAATTACAGATGGGGGTTTCCAGCAGCCCTCATAGCAAACAGAGATGGGAAGACGGCCGTTCTCCGTTTTACAGAAGATTTGGACACATTCTGTATGGATCTCAGCATTGGCCCACCCGAGGTCCCGGGATGGCAAGATGGCATTCCTACGATGCCTAATGTATCAGAAGTGCACTGGCAGAAAGTTTCCCGCAAATGTCGCTTAACCAATTTGGGATCTACTTCTGAAGCGTATTAAATATGGACTCTATGAACGCTACTTTCCAACCTAAGTGGTATTATGGGGACACAGTAAGCGCAGTACTTTGCCAAAACATTGTTTCTTGTTAATAGGATTTAATAACGGTTTTGTCTTATCAGTTAGTTTACAATAGGCTTAGTATAATCTCTGCAAGTATACCTTTCATAGAAAGATATAAAGTGGTTGTGTTGCGATGCTTGATTGCACTATAGGTTACATGCGATATTTTAGGGAAGTGCCGGCGCCGGATCACGCAGATGGCGTGGGGCGGCATTGAGCTTGTTTCGGCAGTACGGGCAACCCTTGTACTCTTGCTAATTTATACGCTCCAAATCAGGGCCAAGCAGACTTTATAGCAGTCAATTTGAACAAATTGAAGGAATTTGCTCTGGATGTATTATCATGGGGGGGGGGCTTCAATTTCTCCCTAGAACCCACCTTAGACACCTCCCAGGGCAGATTATGCATCCCCCATAGACATCTTGCATATATCCATAAATAGTTACATGATACTCAACTTATGGATGTATTTAGGATAATGCACCCACGTGAAAAAGAATTATACGCACTACTCACACCTACACAACTCGCATTCACAGATAGACTACTTCTTCATACAACATCATCATTTGGAGCTCATGGTCCGATATGGTATTAAAATTTCAACGGTTTCTGACCATGCCCCGATTAGCTTGTCATTACACGTGCCGTATCTACCTGTGAAATCCACAAACTGGAAGCTTAATGACTCACTCATAGCTGAGGAAAGCGACATAAAAGAGATTGGTCTGGGACTCTCCCTCTACTTTCGGGACAATGTTTTTTCAGAAATATCCTCAGGGACCCTATGGGAGGCCCATATCAGGGGAAAACTCATTGAGTTGGGGAGAGGGAGAGAACGAGGGAGAGAACGAGAGAGAGAACGAGAGAACACCTACAGTCTCAACTCATTAAAGACATAGGCCAACTTGAGAAAAAACACAAATCAGGAAGTGAAGCATTGCAGCTTCACTTCCTGGTTCCCTACTGCGCAAGCGTGAGTCGCGCAGAGCAATGGGAATGGTCCGCGCTGTCTCTGGGACCCGTGTGTCCCCCAGCAGACAGCACGGCGGGACAGGAAGAGGCATAGACTCCCGTGGGAGTCTATGCCCAGATGTGGTTGCAAATACCTGTCTTCGACAGGTATCTGCACCCCCCCCCCCCAGAAAAGTGCCAACTGTGGCACCGGAGGGGGGGGAGGGTTCCGATGAGTGGAAGTTCCACTTTAGGGTGGAACTCCGCTTTAAATCTATGGGTAATGGTAAGGCGCTGGGCCCTGATGGTTTGACGGTGCTGACCTCTTACTCCCACATCTAACATCACATGCCACGGGTGGGGGCTTCCGCCCAGAGACTCTCCACGCTCATATCACAATACGATCCAAGCCCGGGAAGGACCCAAGTCTTTGTGGCAGCTATCGCCCAATCTCTTTATTGAATTTAGATGCTAAATTATACGCTAAAGCGATCGCCACTAGACTTTTACCCCTGATCCCTAAGTGGATTTCTAGAGACCAAACAGGTTTTATACCAGGCAGGGAGGCCCGAGATAATTCTCTCACAACGCTTTCTCTAATATCCTATGTACCAGGGTGCTCCCAGCCCACCCTTCTCCTGTCTACCGATGCTGAGAAAGCGCTTGACAGGGTGGACAGAGTACCTGATGTCCACATTGTCATACGTCGGTATAGGCCCGAATATGCTGGCAAAAATAAATCGGCCATATCTCAAACACCTTCAGCTCAATTAAGAATCAATAGTACATTAAGCGATTCTTTTTCCATTCGTAACGGAAGCCGTCAGGGCTGCTCCCTATCTCCCATTCTTTTCGCTCTTTCATTAGAGCCCTTCTTAGCGAGGATATGGAATGATCCCAACATCCACAGGATTAAAGTAGGAATTTCGGAACATAAGTATTCCGCGTACACAGATGACATCCTCTTTTACGTACAAAAAAAAAAAAAAAATTATTTCACTACCCAAACTTATGTCAGCTTTCACTGAATTTGGCGCAATATCTAATTTCAAAATTACTCAATCCAAATCGGCAATATTAAACATATGGATTCCACATGCAACGGCGGCAAGACTACAAACCTCCTACCCCTTTCATTGGCAACCACTAGCTCTAAAGTATCTATGAATTTACCTCACCCCTAATCCTGCTTCCTTATTTTGTAGAAATTATATCCCTTTACTGAATGCAATTAGGACAGAGTTACAAAAATGGACACAGATGGCACACTCGTGGTTAGGGAAAATTAGTATTGTAAAAATTAATATATTACCCAGGCTGCTCTATTTCAAATGATCCCCTATAAAAGACCTATTGGGTTCTTTAAGCTAATACAATCTATAAGGGGTAAATATGTATGTAATCGTAAAAAAAAACTGAATTGCTTACAAAGGGTTAATTAGACCCAAGCATGAAGGAGGGCTAGCACTCCCAGATTTCAAAAAGTACTTTCTAGCCATAGTACTAAACCGATTATCGGATTGGAAATACCACAAGGACTCCAAGCTATGGGTGCAGTTGGAAATGGATTTGAGTGGGGTGGACCTATTCCCCTTGGTTTGGATACCCAGCAAATTCCATAGGTTGGCCCCGATGGACTCTCCACTCACCAAATCTTCATTAGCATCATGGGACTCTTTATGCAAAGAGCAGGAATGGCCTTACAACTCACCGCTTATGCAGCTGACATGTCATAACTATTTTCCACCGAGGAACATGGACTTTAGTTTCAGCAATTCTCTGAGACACCTATTTTATTATACCAAGTAGCAACAGACACAGGTATCCTACCTATATCCACCATCGTACCAATGGAACCGATTTCATTTATGATCCAATGGAAGTACCAACAGCTTTCAAAATTTTTTAAATCTCTCCCTCAACCACTACGGTCAGTGAATGACTTGAACCCTGTGGAGAGATTGCTTGCTGGGAACCAACCTCCTGACAATCCCATATCTAATTTTTACCAAGCCCTGCTGACTCTGTCACCTATAACTCAATAATCGTTCCTAGCTAAATGGGAGCAGGAGCTCCAAAGTCCATTATCTGACACCCAACGCATTATGATACTTCATCTATCACATATTTCCTCTAAATCCTCAAAAACAGCGGAAGTAAATTACAAAATGTTAACGAGGTGGCATTACACCCCGGCAATACTCCATAAGTCGTTTAGGTCCATCTCAAATCTTTGCTGGAGGGGATGTGGGTATCTGGGAACTCATGCCCATATCTGGTGGGCTTGTCCTCTTATTAGACCATACTGGTCCACTATATTATATTGGATTGAAAAAAATCAGGGCAGGAGGGTTCCTAATGACCCCGGGATGTTACTGTTTCACTGTACGGTTGAACCAATAGGCTCATATATAATAAAAAAAAAAAATAATAATAATCGATCACACCCCATCGGCTAAACGCAGCTAAGGTGCTTATCCCAAAATTTTGGAAACAGAAAAACCCTTCACTGGGCCATTGGCTAGTGGAGGTTGACTGAATCTATCATATGGAAGATAGCATGCTTAAGCTGAAAAACAAAGCCGAGTTAGCAACCAAAATATGGTCCTGTTGGTTCACCTTTAAGTTTTCATCAACATACGCAGAAATCATGGCCCAATAGAGAAGACTGAAAGGAGCAAATGTTCATGCTTAGAGGGGGTATACTGCAACGGCTGGAAAATCCCCCCCCCCCCCCCTTTCTCCTTTTCTAACTTGCTACTTTTCTTGCTTTTCTGTCCCTCTCTCTGTTTAATGGTATATTGTTAATGGTTCGCTCAATAGAGAATTCATGATCTTTAGAAATGTAACCTCTAGAGGTAACACTTGTAGTGTACAGGTGTACCAATTACAAGCCATGGATAGTGAATGACACAGAAGTAATGATTGGCTTTTATTTACATTTCTAAGCAAGTGTGTACAAGATATTTACAAGATTGGCAGTTGCCATATAAGAGGTGTTACAATGGTATATGATATAAAAGGAATACTGTTCCACTACTGGTTGCATTATTACTGTAATATGCTTTATAACTTTCAATAAAAATGTATTGAACATAAAATAATGCATCTATGAATAATTTTTTTTAGCCAAGGAAATATAAAAATTTGGAACTGGCAGCCAGCGGATGCTAAAGAGCAGCTCCAATCCTCTTCTTCTGGGGTCCTCAGCTGGTGCTCCAGGCACCTCTTCGGCGAGTGCCCCCATAGGAAGTCGCTTCCTATAAGGGCACTCGTGTGGGCTCACTCCCAAGCTGCCTTGTCTGCATCCATTGACAGGGTGGATCGGCCCTGCCCTCTGGTCACACATTTTGATTGGCAGCAGTGAGATCCAATGGCTCCCGCTGCTATCAATCTGTACACAGAGGAGGGGCAGAGCCAGATGAGTTGCTGCTCCCGTGCACAGTGCTTGAGTGAGATCAGGTAAGTGTAAGGGGCGAGAGAGAACACGTACAGAACAGAAGGTTCTTTACCTTAATACAAAGAATGCATTAAGGTAAAAACCCCCCCCAAAAAAATTAAAGGGGTTAATTTTTCGCTCACTCTTGATAGGTCACCCATATATACTCTTAGTTAAAACCAGTCATTAAGTGAACAGACAATCCTGGCCCTTTTATTTGACAGCCTAATATTCTATTCAGTTATAAAATATAAATTTAAAATTTTAAATGTATCTAAGCAAGAAAAACAAGGATATGAAAAAGCAGTGCATGAACTTGCAAAAATGTAAAAGTAAGAATGAATAAAAGCCATTCTATTATGTAGTGAACAAATAAGATATGACCAGTAAGATATGCTCTCTAAGAATACAATAAAAGGCTCACCAATCTCCAGTGATGCCAGCATGTCTTTATACAGTGCTGTCTGTGATGACTCATTGCTGCCTCCTCTTTAGATCTCCTGATTTGGAAACAAGAACACCATTGTGAAAAGGATCCTACACAATAACAGCTGATCAGAACAACTCATCTGATCCTAATTTCAATAGTTACATTGTTTTAGTTTCTTCTTATACTACCTTCTGCTTGCGATTTCCCATCTGTCCTCATAGGATATGCACTATAGACACTATGCCATACATGTGTCAGAAATTAAAGACTTTTTTTTTTAAAGATGCTATTTATAGGTTTAACAGTTGGGATTTCTGTGTATATATGGGGATAGCTATGCTAGCTCCATGGAATGAACAATCACCGTAAAATAATTTTTTCCATTCCTGAGTCCATTAGGGGACACAGGAAGTCTTTAATATTTGGGTTATACTAATGCTTTTTGGAAGACTGCCCAAAAAAAAAAAAAAAAAGGGAGGTAGGCCATCCCAGGATAACCCTTCTTCCTCCTATTACCAACAATGCTGGAGTTTTGTAGCAGAGCAGTATTAGGTATATAATCATAAAGCATAGAGGGGTGGGACCTTTGTTACTCAAGAGACCAATAAGAAATTGATTTCACAGTGAATATTTAAATCCCATTTTCGTTCTTATCTGAGGGATGCAGGAACCTTTAGAACATCCAAATGCAGTCCAACTGAGGGGTGGACAACACAACAAGGAAACACAAACAGGTCTAAGTAAGCTATAGAAAGCCGGAGACTGCCTGCAGCTCAAAAAACTGCCTGGAGGGACTTAAAAAGGAGTTCCGCCCCCACCACAAAAAATTAAAGGTCAGCAGCTATAAATACTATAGCTGCTGACTTTTAATATTAGGACACTTACCTGTCCAGGGTTCCCGCGAAGTCAGCACCCAAGCCAATTTTTGGATCGTCTCTTGGGTGCTGCTGCCGCCGCCGCCATCATTCATGGTAAGGGAAACCAGCAGTGAAGCCTTTTGGCTTCACAGCTGGTTCCCTATGGCACATGTGCAAAGTGCGCTTTCTAACTGGCCTGGCAGTGGAGGAAGGGCTGAACTTTGAGGGACAGCGCCACGCGCAGTCACCAAGAAGCAGGGAAAGGTACTAGGTGGCATCAGAGGAGGTTGAAACATCCACCTGGTAGAATTTAGAGAACATGTGAACAGAAAACCAAGGAGGTAATATTCCAAATCTGTGAAAGTGATGCTTGATGCCGAAGAGCCCAAGATGAATCCACAGAATGGGTATTCCCATTGTAGGGTACCTGGACAACCTGATTCTTCAAAAGCAGTCAGCTCAGACCTTGATGTCAAATATACGTCAGACGGTGAAGGACCTGTAGTGGTTTGGTTGGGTACTAAACATCCAAAAATTCACCTTGGTCCTAACGCAAGGTCTTCTTGAATACTTGGGCATAGTCCTGGACAAAGGTCAGTTCGAAGTGCTGTTATCATAGGTAAAAGTGCATTTCCCTCCAATATCAGAGGTTAGGTTTCTAGAAAATCCTTCAATTCACTTCTGGATGAGTGTTGGGGAGGAACAAGTATAAGTGGAAAAAATACCCACTCAGGCTCATAATCTTGGGCAGAGATGTATGTTCCGACACATCTCTGGCTTGGAAAATTGGCAGGCTGGCTTACTCGGTCATCAGAAACTTAACTCAGGTGAGTGGGCCCTACACCTGGGAGGCGTTCAAAGCCCTTTGTCAGAGATGGGGTAACTCCAGATGTGGATCTTCTGGTGTTCAGGCTATATGTCAACCTGGACAAAATTGAATACAAGGCTTTCTCTAATTAGCTCAGATGGACATCATGACATCTTCTGCCAGCCTTTCCACCTCAATGAATGAGGGGGCAAGCCTTGTATTTATTCATAAAAATACAACGCTTCTTGCAAAATTGTCATATTATCAGTTTATTTCTCACACACAGCACATGCATACCACAAATTACACCCCAAAACACATTCTGCTATTACTCTCGAGTACGGCGATACCACATGTGTGAGACTTTTACACAGTGTGGCCACATACAGAGGCCCAACATGCAGGGAGCGCCATCAGGCGTTCTGGAGCACCCAGGACAATTCTGACATTTCTCTCCTACATGTAAAAATCATCATTTATTTACTAGAAAATTCCATAGAATCCCAAAACATTATATATGTTTTTTTAGCAAACACCCTGGAGAATACAATGGTGGTCGTTGCAAGCACAGCAATTTTTCAAATGCTTTTAAAAAAAAAAACAAAAAAAAAAACAGTTTTGTGCTTAACCACTTGCCGACCGCCGCACGCCGATGTACGTCGGCAGAATGGCACGGGCAGGCATAAGGGCTTACATGTACGTCCTTGTCTGCCCGCCGGTCGGGGGCCCGATCGGGCCCCCGCCCGGTGCCTGCGGCGGTCGGTATTCGTTCGGGAGCGATCCCGGACGAGGGGACGGCCATTCATTCATGGCCACCCCCTCGCGATCGCTCCCGGCGAATGAAAATGTCCGGTGACATCACTTCCTCTCCTGTAATGTAAACACAGGAGAGGAAGTGATGTATTCTCTCCTCCGTGTCGGTAGTTTTCGTTCCGGCACCGAGGAGAGAGGTTCGGTGAGTTGCACCAACACACCCCACATACAGTAGAACATGCCAGGCACACTCAGACCCCCCCTTTACCCCCCGATTACCCCTGCCCCCCCAGTCACAGTGACACCAATTGCTTTTTTTTTTTTTTTTTTGCATTGGTGTCATTTGTGACTGTAATAACTGTTAGGGCAGTTAGGGTTAGCCCCCTTTAGTTCTAATGTGCCCCCCTAACCCCCCCAATAAAGGTTTAACCCCGTGATCACCCCCCGTCGCCAGTGTCACTAAGGCTGGGTTCACATTGCAGCGGTTTATGAGAACGAATGTGATTCGCACCGCACTGCAGTGCAAATCACATCCGATCTCTGTGCGATTCGAGTTCAGCCATACAGATAGTATGGCTGAATTCGTGTCGCACCCGCCGCAAATTCGCACGGGACCCTTTTTTTGGCCCGCAGCAGAATCGGATCGCATGGGTGTTCACACCATGCGATCCGAGTTTGCAGATCGCACTGCGATATGCGAACTGATCTGGGGGTGTCATTAACATTTCACTGACACTCCCAGCAGTTCGCATAGGGCAGTGTGAACTGCCGCCGGGAGGCATGCGATGCGGGAACCCG
The DNA here is from genome assembly GCF_037356315.1 of Lithobates pipiens. NCBI lineage: Eukaryota > Metazoa > Chordata > Amphibia > Anura > Ranidae > Lithobates > Lithobates pipiens. Next base: position 39,865,451 of record NW_027507790.1, on the reverse strand, counting down.
CCGCGGATTCATGGCGTTCCCGCATCGCTCCAGTGTGAACCCAGCCTAATAAGCGATAGTTTTTCTGATCGCTGTATTAGTGTCACAGGTGACGCTAGTTAGGCAGGTAGGTATTTAGGTTCGCCGCAGCTTTTTATAGCGCCAGGGACCCCCATATACTACCGCATAAAGCCCCCTGATTGCCCCCTAGTTAACCCTTTCACCAGTGATCACCATATAACTGTTACAGGTGACGCTGGTTGGTTAGTTATTTTTTTATAGTTTCAGGGCACCCGCCATTTATTACTTAATAAAGGTTTAACCCCCTGATCACCCGGCGGGTGTCATTTGTGACTGCAATAACTGTTAGGGCAGTTAGGGTTAGCCCCCTTTAGTTCTAAGGTACCCCCCTAACCCCCCCAATAAAGGTTTAACCCCGTGATCACCCCCCGTCGCCAGTGTCACTAAGGCTGGGTTCACATTACAGCGGTTTATGAGAACGGATGTGATTTGCACCGCACTGCAGTGCAAATCACATCCGATCTCTGTGCGATTCGAGTTCAGCCATACAGATAGTATGGCTGAATTCGTGTCGCACCCGCCGCAAACTCACATGGGACCCTTTTTTTGGTCCGCAGCAGAATCGGATCGCATGGGTGTTCACACCATGCGATCCGAGTTTGCAGATCGCACTGCGATATGCGAACTGATCTGGGGGTGTCATTAACATTTCACTGACACTCCCAGCAGTTCGCATAGGGCAGTGTGAACTGCCGCCGGGAGGCATGTGATGCGGGAACCCGCCGCGGATTCGTGGCGTTCCCGCATCGCTCCAGTGTGAACCCAGCCTAATAAGCGATCGTTTTTCTGATCACTGTATTAGTGTCACAGGTGACGCTAGTTAGGCAGGTAGGTATTTAGGTTCGCCGCAGCTTTTTATAGCGCCAGGGACCCCCATATACTACCGCATAAAGCCCCCTGATTGCCCCCTAGTTAACCCTTTCACCAGTGATCACCATATAACTGTTACAGGTGACGCTGGTTGGTTAGTTATTTTTTTTATAGTTTCAGGGCACCCGCCATTTATTACCTAGTCTCACTAGTGTACCCCTAAATTTAGGGGTGTTTACTTTCCAAAATGGGGTCATTTGGGGGGGGTTTGTGCCATCTTGGCATTTTATGGCCTTCAAAACTGTAACGCCCTTAGAAAGCCTGAAGGCGGTGCTTGGTTTTCGGGGCCCCGTACGCGGCTAGGCTCCCAAAAAGTCCCACATATGTGGTATCCCCGTACTCAGGAGAAGCAGCAGAATTTATTTTGGGGTGTCATTTCACATATGCCCATGGCATGCGTGAGCAATATATCATAGTGACAACTTTGTGAAAAAAAAAAAAAAAAAAAAAAAGTTTGTAATTTTCCCGCAACTTGTGGCAAAATATAAAATATTCCATGGACTCAACATGCCTCTCAGCAAATAGCTTGGGGTGTCTACTTTCTAAAATGGGGTCATTTGTGGGGGTTTTGTGCCATCTTGGCATTTTATGGCCTTCAAAACTGTAATAGGTAGTGAGAAGTGAAATCAAAAATGTACGCCCTTAGAAAGCCTGAAGGCGGTGCTTGGTTTTCGGGGCCCCGTACTCAGGAGAAGCAGCAGAATTTATTTTGGGGTGTCATTTCACATATGCCCATAGCATGTGTGAGCAATATATCATTTAGTGACAACTTTGTGTAAAAAAAAAAAAAAAAAAAAATTTTTTTGTCATTATTCAATCGCTTGAGGCAAAAAAATAAAATATTCAATGGGCTCAACATGCCTCTTATCAATTTCCTTAGGGTGTCTACTTTCCAAAATGGGGTCATTTGGGGGGGTTTTGTACTGCCCTGCCATTTTAGCACCTCAAGAAATGAGATAGGCAGTCGTAAACTAAAAGCTGCGTAAATTCCAGAAAACGTACCTTAGTTTGTAGATGTGACAACTTTTGCGCAAACCAATAAATATACAATTATTGACTTTTTTTTTCCTAAAGACATGTGGCTGAATACATTTTGGCCTAAATGTATGACTAAAATTGAGTTTATTGGATTTTTCTAATAACAAAAAGTAGAAAATATCATTTTTTTTCAAAATTTGCGGTCTTTTTACGTTTATATCACAAAAAATAAAAATCGCAGAGGCAATCAAATACCATCAAAAGAAAGCTCTATTTGTGGGAAGAAAAGGACGCAAATTTTGTTTGGGTACAACATTGCATGACCGCGCAATTACCAGTTAAAGCAGCGCAGTGCCAAATTGTAAAAAGACCTCTGGTCATTTACCAGCAAAATGGTCCGGTCTGAAGGTGGTTAAAAAAAAAAAAAAAAAACACACAGTAAAGTTAGCCCAATTTTTGCATAATGTGAAAGATGAAGTTACGCTGAGTAAATAGATACCTAACATGTCACTCTTCAAAATTGCACACGTTCGTGGAATGGTGCCAAACGTCGCTACTTAAAAATCCCCATAGGCGACGATTTAAATTTTTTTTACTGGTTATGTTTTGAGTTACAGAGGAGGTCTAGGGCTAGAATTATTGCTCTCGCTCTAACGTTCACAGCGATACCTCACATGACTTCCGTATGCGTTTGCTTCTGCATGCGAGCACATGGGGACAGGGGCGCTTTAAAAAAATAATTTTTTTTTATTGTTCATTTTACTTTATTTTAGTTTGACATTTTTTCCCCCAAAAATAAATTTTTTGATTACTTTTATTCCTATTACAAGGAATGTAAACATCCCTTGTAATAGGAATATGGCATGACAGGTCCTCTTTACAGTGAGATATGGGGTCAATAAGACCTCACATCTCACCTCTAAGCTGGGAAGTCTGAAAAAAAATAAAAAATAAAAAAAAGATTCTGGCTTTGATCGTATTGGCGAGTCTGTAGAAGCACCGGAGGGCGGCGGGAGAGGTCTATGGCTCGGTATTGCAGGGTATCACCGACTATGGCTGGGTATCTCAGAGTATGGCATTGCAGAGTATTGCATTGCAGAGCATTGCAGGGTATTGGCGGGTGTTGCAGAGGATTGCAGAGTGTTGCAGGGTATTGGCGGGTGTTGCAGAGCATTGCAGAGTGTTGCAGGGTATTGGCGGGTATTGCAGGGCATTGGCGGGTATTGCAGGGCATTGGCGGGTATTGCAGGGCATTGGCGGGTATTGCAGGGCATTGGCGGGTATTGCAGGGCATTGCAGAGTGTTGCAGGGTATTGGCGGATGTTGCAGAGCATTGCAGAGTGTTGCAGGGTATTTGCAATGCTCTGCAACATCCGCCAATACCCTGCAACACTCTGCAATGCTCTGCAACATCCGCCGAGTGTTGCAGAGTAATGGCAGGGAATTGAGGGGTTAAATTTCGGTGAGCAGCGATGTGGGCACTGCAGATGCAGCCCACAGCGCTGCTGACACCGATCTCTTCCCCCTCCGCTGTACCGATCGGTACAGAGAGGGGGGGGGGAACCGGCATCATAACATGACGCCGGTTTGTTTACAAGTGATCACTCCGTCATTTCGATGAGCAGCCGTTTACCGTGATCCGTGATGCGCTGGGTCCACTGGACCGGGCGGTCTCGGATGCTCTCGTGTGCGCGCCCCAGGGGGTGCGCGAGAGCAAAATTCTGGGTGGCCGTTAATTAACAGCCTCTCAGAGTTAAACAACCACCCTGAAGCCGTTAATCGACAATGGACGGTTGTTAAGTGGTTAAAAAAATTCCAGGAATCAGAGCATACCATTTGAGTGAATATACCAAAAACAGTGGTTGTTACTACAAAAAGTAGGTTGTGCAGTGGTGATGAAACAATATATAACAGCAGGCACCTCTTGTCAAATTGCTATAGGTTGCACTATACAGCTGGCTGAATAACAACTACAGTTAAATTAACTCGTGAAATTATTTCATCAGAGAATAAGTTGATAAAAGATGCATGTTCGCCTATTTTGGAAATAGTAGGCATACTGCAATCCTATATAATATCTAAAATATAGTGGATTTATTCTGTAACTCAAACGTGCAGAGCCTTAAAGAGGAAGTAAACCCTTTCAAACCACTTTGACCTACAGGTAAGCCTAGATTAAGGCTTACCTGTAGGTCCAAGCAATATCTCCTAAACCTATATGGTTTAGGAGATATTTGCCCGAAAATGGGCACCACTGTCTACGGCGCATGCGCCGTAGACAGCGGCGCGCAGGCGCACTAAATGCGGCAAGTCCAAGAATGTATTTGCCTAATTTGTCGACTCCCGTGCGCATGCGCGGGAGTGACGTCATCGCGGCTTCGCCGAATGGCAGCGGCGGAGCTGCGAGACGCGACTCCCATGCGCATGCGCGGGAGTGACGTCATCGCGGCTTCGCCGCTGTCATTCGTCGGAGCTGCGAGACGCCACCAGCAAGATGGATGCGGCGGACTACAGGGGACAGCGGCGACTTCGCTGGCTCCTGTGTCAGGTAAGTGACACATAATGAGCTACTATGCGATGCATAGTAGTCCATTATGCTTTACCTTTGCAGGGAAAAAAAGAGGAAGTAAACCCATCAGGGTTTACTTCCTCTTTAAAACAGGATGTTTACAGACAGGATGTTTATAAAGTCTGATATAATCTAGAAGTTAAGATGAAAGACACATTCGTTTTTTTTTTTTTCTTACTCTGCTTTGATTTCTCGTACATATTTCTTCCATGTGTGTAACACGTGCATTAGCTGCCTTCTCCAGGAGTGCTCAGAGGCCAAGACATCCAACTCGTGTTCTGCCTGAACAGCTGTCAGGTGCCTTTTCCACGAGTCCCAGTACTGCTCTAGCAGCCGCCAGTTATAGTGCAATATAGCCTAGAATTAAAAGCACAAGGGTGAAAAGTGGCCTACTTCTAAATGTACAAAAATGTCCAGGATATGTTCACAGAAAGCACTGCTGACCATTCTCTCAGCCAAGCGAGTCTCCTTCTGATGGTTCAGTTTCTCACACCAGGTAGAAAGTACTCTCCTCTGTACACAAGACCTATGCGATCAAAAAGAAAAAGATATTTATAAAACATCCTGGGTTTGCAACTCAAAGTAGTGAGATTGCCAGGAAATTAGCATTTTAACGTGGAACTTAATTGCATCGGACCACCACAAACCAAAAACGCCCATCTATGTCTCCATAGTTTATTTTGCTCAGAAATCACTTGAAAAAACACCACGTTTCAAATAAACAATCAATATCTTAGCTATATTTGGACATATTTGCTTATCCATTCAAAAAATTATCTGACCACACCAACATACATGTGCCTTGTTCTGCACATTGGACACACAAGTCAATTCAAATACAGCCGCTACTCTGGAATAAGATAGATAGAACATCCATGATGTATACCTGTGAAACACGATGGCTTGATCTTCCATTTCTCTGCCCTTCTGCTGCAGGTATGCACATGTCCTCCATGCATTGAAGTAGCGAGGTAATAGGCACTTGGCATAATGGCTCTCTGCTGTGGTGACCAGCGCCTTGAAAAAAAAATTAAAAAAGGGAATCTGAGTGAAGCAATAGAAGCAGTAGTCATACTTAGCCCTTTATTTCCAATGCTAGCCCCTGAACCATATGTCACCTTGGAAAGCCAATATGGACTGAGTTAGGGTTGCAATACTTTTTTTAATCGGTAAGTACTAGTACCGATACTTGTGCTTAAGTATTGCTGATTCAATTTATCAATACTTTTGCGGTGCGATCTGAGTCCATACAAAATAAATGGGCTCAAATTGAACTGCAAAGAATCGCATGTGATTTGAACAGGAATGCATGTGATGCCTGCATCGCATGCAGTTCCCAGCATCGTTCCCGTGTGATTTATTTTGTATGGGCTCAAATCACACCGCAAAAGGTATCAGTTTCAGGTATCGGAGCATTTCCACGAGTACTCGTACAAATGCTTAGTATTGGCACAGATACCGATAACAGTGCAACTCTAGTCTGAGCACATGATGTTTCTGATAATTACAATCAATAAATGTACTCTATTTATGGGATAGAGGATGGCTCAAATCATGCACCACAACCCTAAATTTCAAATAGACAATGTATAGGTAGATTGGGATTTTTTTGGTGCTCCAAAATATTGACACAATTAACCACTTGCTTACTGGGCACTTAAACACCCTTCCTGCCCAGACCAATTTTCAGCTTTCGGTGCTCTCACACTTTGAATGACAATTACTCAGTCATGCGACACTGTACCCAAATGAATTTTTTTGTCCTTTTTTTCCCCCAAATAGAGCTTTCTTTTGGTGGTATTTGATCACCTCTGGGGTTTTTATTTTTTGCGCTATAAATAAAAAAAGACCAAAAATTTTGAAAAAAAACGCATATTTCTTTGTTTCTGTGACAGAATTATGCAAATTAGTAATTTTTCTTCATAAATTTTGGCCACAATTTATACTGCTACATGTCTTTGGTAAAAATAACCCAAATTAGTGGATATTATTTGGTCTTGGTGAAAGTTAGAGAGTCTACAAGCTGTGGTGCGAATTGCACAAAATTGATCAAACCTGATGTACTGGTGGCCTATCTCGCTTCTTGTGACCCGAACAAGCCAGTTAAGTACAAATACCCCCCAAATGACCCCTTTTACGTGGCACTGATGACACTTATACGTGCCATCGATGACAGATGGCACTAATACGTGGCACCGATGACAGATGGCACTAATACGTGCCACCGATGATGCGTGACACTGATGACAGATGGCACTGATAAGTGGCATTGATGACACGTGACACTGACAGGTGGCACTGATGACAAATGGCACTGATGACAGATGGAACTAATATGTGGCACTGATGACACGTGGCACTGGGGACAAATGGCACTAACAGGTGGCACTGGGGTGGATGGCACTTTTTTTTTTTTTTTTTTTTTTTTTTACACTTACGGCCGCTGCAGCCGTTCATCTCTCCCCTCTCACACGCTGTCTGTGTGAGGAGGGAGAGCGGCGCTGAGAGATGATCTCATATGTTTACATGAGATCATCTCACATTGGACACGCCGATCGTGCTGTAAACGGCCGCTGTGATTGGCCGTTTACAGCGATCTGTGTTTGCCTGTCTCCGGGGGACACGGCAAACACAGAACTTCCCCGATGCCGCAATGCGCGCCGCCACAGGCGTGAAGTAAACAGACCGTCCAGGGACAGCCTCCCGGACGAAAGCGTCCGCTCTACGGCCGTGATTCGGCTATAGGGCGGGCGGGAAGAGGTTAAAATATTATTTACATTAAAAATTTTAATATTATGTGTATTGATTTTTTCAAATATTTTAATGAAAATAGGATTTTTATAACAGATTACCTGTAAAATCCTTTTCTTGGAGTACATCACAGAGCACCATAGTAATTACTATGTGGGTTATAGACCACCTTCAGGTGATGGACACTGGCACACCCTAAACAGGAAATTTTTGTAGCAAAGCAATATATGTATACCTATACCCCAGAAGAAGAGGAGAGGGGCCTCTGTGTCCCATGATGTACTCCAAGAAAAGGATTTTACAGGTAAGCCGTTTATAAAAATATAAAAATCCTATTTTCTTTATCGTACATCACAGGACACAGAGCACCATAGTAATTACTATGTGCATAGTTGCCAACTGTCCCGAATTTCCCGGGACATTCCCGGGATTAGGACATTTGTCCCGAATTAATTTTGTCCTGGGAAATCCAATTTCCCGTTTTTTTGGCGTCCGCCGTTTTTAAGAAGACCAGAAGTTGGTCTACATATAGAGTACCTGTGGCGCAGCCCACCCCCACTGCCAGTGTGTGTATACGTGTAAAGTGCAGTGGGGGGCGGCGCCACAGTTAAATGACTCTCCGCGCGGCAACGGCGGCATGTCGGGGGCCAGTCTGTGGATGTCCGGGGGGCCAGTCTGTGGAGTATGTGGGGGGCGGTCTGTGGATGTCAGAGGGGCACCAGATGTAAGGAGGGGCTCCGCTGATGGACAGATGTGAGGAAGGTACCTCTGATGGGGCACCTGATGTAAGGACAGACTCCACTTGGGACACCTGATGGCAGGCAACGTGGCTAGTAACGTGCTCATGGCTCCCACTGATTCTGCATTATGGTGAGTTGAATGATTTCATTTCATATTACAATGTAATAATAGAAATAATGCTCTGCAATCATCCTGACACCATAACAATCATGGCGCCAGGATGATTGAAGTGCTAACACCAGGTATTTGGAGTATCTTTATCTGCTGATTGTCAAACTCTGGAAAACACATATTGCTATTGTGGTGTAGGATCGGGGGCTGCTGTCCCTCCTTTCCCTCTCTCCATCCCGCATTCATCTCAGACTCTAACCATGCCCCATGTAAGCCACGCCCACTATTTTACGTAAACCACGCTCATGCTTCGCGCGCCGCATTTTTACCTTTTCTTATGCCACACCTATAAACACATGCGCCCCCCCCCCTAATTATACCACGACTCCGCCTACTGCCAAAAAAAGTGTCCCAAATTATTATTTTTTTTTTACAATGTTGGCAACTATGTATGTGGGATGTCCCATAGCAAAGCTATTTGAGGGGAGGAAGACACAACCCGTAGGGCGCCAACAGACTTGAGGAGCTATGCTGCTGCCTGCAGCACACTGCACCCAAAGGCGATATCCTCATGCCTTTCTTTTTTTTTACATCCCCTTGATAAAATCTGGTAAATGTATGGACTGCAGACCAAGTGCCATGGACTGCAGATCTGAGCCATGGAGACTTGGCGATGCACTGCCCCAGAAGCAATAACTGCTCTAGTAGAGTGCACTTTGACATGAAAGGGTGAAGTCTTACCTTTTAACCATTAGGCCTGAATTATAACTTGCTGAATCCCCTTAGCAATAGTGGATTTTGACGCTGCTTGTCCCTTCCTAGGACCCTCTTGCTCATAATAAAACAGCAGTCTTTCAGACCTGAGCAGTCTTTAAATAGACCTTGACCGCTCTCGCTACATCAAGGCAATGTAGTGAGTTCTCTACCCTAGAACCTGGTTTTAGAAAAAAATAAAAATAAACAGACGGTAGGACAAGATCTTTGTTCAGGTGAAAACCTGAAAACACCTTAATAATAAAACATGGCTTCTTTACAGGAAAGAGCAACCAACCCAGATACCCTTTTGCAAAGGGAATAGCAACTAGCAACACTATTTCTCTTGTCAGAAGGACCAAGGGAGTATGCTGTAACGGTTCAAAGGGCTGTTTTTGCAATACCAACAAAAAACTAAGTTCAATTCCCAAGGCTTCAAGGGTGGTCTAAATGGTGGAATAAGCTGCATTACCCCTTGTATAAATAACCTGGGCCAAAGAATGCGAAGCAAGCGGTCTTTGAAAAAAAGGCTGATAAAGCCGAGACTTGTCCCTTAATAGTACTCAAGGCCAGCTTTATTTGTACCCATGTTATATTTCAGAGGGTACCAACCCTTGCATTCACAGAACATAAGGAACCCAAGGAAGAAACCGAACTTTCAGCTGACTCCATTAGGGTAAGCATGAAAGTGGAATGAACCATCTCTGTAAGAGACTGTACTGGCAATTTCTCAGATTGCGAGGCTGAAAAGGGTTCATCTACTGTTGTTTGCTCCGCAGAGGAGTAATCGATTTGTCTTGTCTCCTGATCGCCTGAGGGGAACACCTCATCCTCTACCCAGCAATCCCCTTGCAAAGGGTCTAATGTGGGGGAGGGGGATCTAACATGCTTCCTATCAATTTGGATGCTTATCTTCTCTCTAGGCACTGCAGGGCAGAGGAAAAGGCATCTCAGTAATGTATACAGGGGCTGAGATGTGAGAAGCAGCTGCACCACCAATTTGTTCCAATGACTCACCCTGTCTTACCCCAACTGGTATTTCAGGCGAGGATCCCGTGTGGAGGCATGGCTGGAGTTCCTCATGGGGGGTTAAATCTTTGGTACCTTTTATGAGGTTTTTGTGGTGTCTCTTTTTTTGGCAGACATAGTCATAAGCACAAAATGCAGGGGCACTAATTAAATGCACAAATCACTGAACAATAGTCTGTCAGTATAATGCCGCTATACAAGTTCAGTCTAGTGCTGGGAAAAAATGTCCTTCCATATTAGGAATGCCCTTTTTTGCACCCTTACATGCCCCACCGCTCCTGTGTCCCGAGTCTAGCCAGCTTGCTTTTTCCTTGCTGCACAGCTGAGGAGAGACAGCTCCAAGTAATATCTCCTCTCTGCGCTTGTACTGTGCGTCCCTGTGGACGTCTACAACCCGACTCCCGCTTTTGTTTGAATTTTCAAATGTTTCCATGCAGATGGCCTTTGGGTCCCATAGACCCAACACAAGGGGAGGGGAGGGAAAAAAAAAAAAAACATAGGTGGACTTTTTCAGTTCCTACGCTTCTTCCCTTCCTTATCCTCGCCGCAGGATACTGCTGAAGGCAGACAGATCCAAACTTCACCCATCACAGCGGGCTGCGTTTAGCAAACCTTCAAGGACAGGGTCCCTTTTTATCGGGGTTCCACTCCCTTGGACCTGTAAAGCACCCCTCAGGAAAAAAACTTTAGGTAATGTGAGCATGACCAAAAAGCCCTGGGTCCCGGGGTCCAGCCCTGCAAAGAGGCGTTACAGGCAAAACCTTGTGCTTGGTATACGAGGCCCGGGTACCATCCACTTTGACCTCAGTGGCACATTGGATGGATCCGGGCTGTGGAGGCTATTTAAATCCAGCAAGGATCCCTCCTGGAGCTCCTCAAAGCACATCTTCACTTGTGACCAACACCTTAGACACTGGCGAAAAAACTGAGGCGCTCGCGGTATGGGAGGGGTTTTATAGGAAGGCAACTTCCTGTTTAGGGTGTGCCAGTGTCCATCACCTGAAGGTGTTCTATAACCCACGTATTAATTACTATGGTGCTCTGTGTCCCATGATGTACGATAAAGAAAATAAATAATTTTGTATGTTTTATTGTGTCAATATTTTGGAGCAGCTACAAAATCCCAATCTACCTGTACATTGTTCATTTACAATTAATAAATGTAAATTAACTAAATAGAGTGAAGATTTGTTATGTGTCAAGGAACATCTAGAAATGTAAATTCTACCTAAGCAGTACCTTGAAAATATTACCTTTTTTCTAAACTTCTCCTGAAAAATAGCATTCTATCCATTCTGGTATGTGCACTCTTGTGCCTATAATCGCATAGCTGTACTGTATATATGCAGTGTGAAATCATTTAAGGCACTGATTACTGTTGGTTTTAGGAGAATTCAAGTGAAATGTGATGATATCCCTACTGCGATACTCATTGTTTCCCTTGCTGAAGGCTCTGACATGAAGAAGCAAAGCCTTGCCCCTACCAAAACTGTCACTTTACACAAACAGTTTCAATGCAGAGAAGTTGTAACAAGTTAGTAATGAAGAAAGATCAGCTGCAATGACACCTTAGGAAATATTGGTGACTAGTCATTTGCCCTCTGCCTGATTTTCTTTGGAACAGCATCCAGGGTTCAGTCCCAAGATACCTTACAGTATATTTTATTATACAAGACAACAGCTCTCAAGCTTAAATACCTTTTTGAACTTGCACAATGGAATGTACTGGACCCAGGCACAAAAGTATTTCTGCAACAACAGCAATCTGAAACAAAAGAATGAGATGATGTGGAAATGCAGGCTAAACACACATTTATAATGCTGAGAACCATTGTATTTTATACCTGCAGTGAGAATGTGCTGCCACAGTAAGGGAGCCAAGCCTCTCCTCCTCCTTCTGCTCCAGACGATACTGCCAAAGAGTCCAGAACCTACGCAGCAACTGCACAGCAAGAAAACATATACAGAAACTGTAATTTCAGGAATACCTGTACTGAGAGAAATATGGACACTATGATTGCTGAAAATGCCATCTGCCTGGCTCTTTGACTTCAACACTTTGAGAAAATTACCTTGAACAAGCAGTGACTAGGAAACCACTTGCTTGACAGTTTACAGGATAAAACCCAAGAAAATAAGCAAATTTAGGACAAGTCAGTAATGACAGCCTTTGTGCTTCCTCATTACAATATTTTTTTTTTTTTTTTTTAAAGCAATTTTCTTTTTTAATAATCTGATTGAAAGAATCCAGTGAGAAATCAACCACATAATTCTCTCAGAAGAGGTCGCAAGGACGAAACATCAGAGGTTTGGCTAAACAGCGTGAAATAAGTTATGTCAGCCCGTTGATCGAAAGTGATACTGAGCCTGACAGAGTGGTGAGACACTGCATGTCATCCTGAGACAGCGGAGGCTTGGCATTTGAATGATTTTAAGAAAGCCATCAACCTTTTTATGTTTGTGAGTAAATTCTAAAGGGAAGAAACAAGCAATAAATGTGTTAAACAGGATTACACTGAGTGTTGCTTTGTCTCCAGCTTTAGTAAGATAGATTGACCAGTGTGGGGAAGGAGGATGTTGGATGGATCCACCCGAATGGAGGTTTAAATAAAAGTGCTACTCTATTTGTCTATCATTCAGGGCCAGGTATTGATTTGCAGTGAGTGCGGTGTCCTAAGGGGTTTATGTCCATTGAGCACAAAGGGTTTTTAACCTGTTAAAAACGTGGAGAACTGAAAATATCATACCCAGAGGAAATATCTTAGTGACTGTTTTTTTGCACATTTTTCATCACCATTTGGTGGAGGAATTTGAACTTTTAGAGTATTGAGGGCTGCTATGATTATTGTGACATTTGTATTTATGACAGGTATTGTTTTTAAGTAGCTGACTTGACCAATGTTGCATAAGCGCTAGGTGTGCATTTTATGTATGTATGTGTGTGTGTGTGTGTGTGTGTGTGTGTGATTTTTCCAAGCATATAGTGAATTTATACAACCACATATTAAGTTCTACTTATTCAACATTCTACAATAAAACATGTTAAAACTAGAAATCACAGAGAAAGGCAGGCTAAATTCTGATTGGTTAACATGCTATTCATTTAGACTGCTCACCCAACTTTGGTATTGATGGCTAGCTTGCTCCTTTCTCTTCTGTGAAGTGTGTACCAGTGATACATTTCTCTTTAGAGCACAAAAACCAACATCCTGCAATACAAATATAAAGATTTTGCTACATAAAAAGAATCCTACTGTACAATAACAATACATTTAAAGACACATTGCACAGAAAAAAATAGAAGACAAATACCAGTAGGTGTAATCTATAATGGTCCTGGGCCAATTTTAGCAAATGTACTTCTTCAGAGGCAATCAGCATGTCTGTTCTTAATTAAGGAACTATAAAATATGTTTGACTGTATTGATTTTAAAACTGAGAATGAAACACATAGCAATTTATAATCACACTTCATTTAGCACTCAATTCAGAGTTTGGAGCTATTGTCTTAATATTTAAGGGAACTTTCACTAAGTTCCTAAGTTAATTTTTTATTTCTCTTACATGTCGCTTACATTTTTTGCTTGGTAACCTCCCGCCCCCCCAAAAAATAAAATAAAAATAGTCCTTTCATCATTGGGAGTTAGCGGACACTTCCTGGTTCTTGTAACCAGCCCCATGAGAGGTGGCTCCAAATCTGATGCCATGTCTTACACATTAGGTGTTGCCATAGTGTTGAAAGCAATGTCCTCAGCCTCCTAGGATACCTTAAAGGGGAAACAATGAACACAGTAGTGACATGATCACCTCATTCTCATACTCAAATGTTTTTGTATCATGCATCCCAGAAGGATGCAGGGCCATAGATGCCAAACTTGAGAGAATACAGCAGTGACTCGTCTTTATTACGAGAAAACATCTGCACAGAGGCAAAGTACAGTTGTAAAAGTGAGTTGTTTCACTGATCTGGAAGAAATGCACAAATGACACCCAGATTAAAAAAGAAAGCACATGCCTTTTGTATTTGGACAATACTTTTTAGCTTCGATTTCTGAAATAATTTGATGGAGCACAGTTCCACATATGGTGGTAAATCTTGCAGGTACATCATTTACCGGCAAAGAGATGCCCAGGTCCTGCATTCCCATGCTAGCATGCCATTTTAGTCTATTGGAACACACGTCTGCACACATACAGGTAACTGTACTCACATGTTATACAGGAAGAGTGGCTCTGGCCATGCACTTGTGCATCCCAATAAACTAAAATGTGATGTCAGCAATGGGAAGAACGCAGCACCTGTGAATCCCTGTGCCAGTAAAAGACAAGACATGTTTGGGGAAACGGAGATAACCTCCCTGTGTGAACAGGGCATAATTCCTTTATCTGATTAACGATAGACTTTCTTAAATCATTAGGGAGGAATTCAGGGCAACAAGTAAAGCAATCACTGAACTACTGATGCTATGAATTAAACAGTGCACTGTGCTAAAATCAGAACATTTAGTTTACATTAAAGTGTTTTTTTTGTAATCCACTACTCCAAGGTTTCATTGACCATTTTATAGACCTTACAGACTGACTAGGGGGAGAAGAGGAACCAGAATACTCAATTAGCCTGTTCCATGTAACTCTCTCTGCATCCCCGATCACATTTGTTTTTCCAAAACAGGATTACATCTCATTAGTGGCTGTGATAACCTAGTTTTTTTTTTTTTTTAAACTGCATGCGAGAGGCAGCAAGGAGTCTACAAGTTTGAGAAGCAAGTATGTTCTGATATGACCTGATTACTAATGAAATTAATTAACGTGGCTTAGTGTGGATAAAAAATAAAAGTACTTTCCTGCATCCCAACGCTTAGTTTTCAGTTTTAAATAGAGTGTACCTCCGAGTCTAAATTTTTTGTTTTCTACTGAAATAAATTAAGATAGAAATCATATGTTTAAAACAAGCCATAGATGGATCTAATCTCAGCAGGGACCAGCCGAGATTCGATCCATCTATGAGCAGGCTGGTTGTAGTGAAGCCAATCCCTTAATCGACTTCACTACAACCAGCTTCAATCAGATTTTTTTGCATGCAATTACTGGCCTTAACCATAATCATTGTGTTCTGCCAGCAGGGAAGGCTCCCTAATGGCAGAACACAATAGTGCGGCGGGAGGGATTCCCCCTTCGACACTGACTGTGTTGATGGAGGAAAATCAAGCAATTTTGTTTTCTGCAACCCATGGTCGCAGGAAAGAAAATCGTATTAGGCTCATATGAATTAACACATACTGTATATGCACTCTCAAGACATAAATGGATACAATGCTTCCAGTGAGTAAAAGCTCTTCTAAGAACACATCGACGAGCCAGGAAATCGCAGTGTTCTTGGATGGCCTGCATCTTTTTCACTTCATCAAAGACATGGACCCAGACTGAGAAATATTGCCGTATCCGGTTCCCATGACAAAAATGCACAGCCAGTACTATAAAAGACACAAATGATCCTAAATAAGTGGCAGGATTTAGATGACAGACTGGTGCTTTTTTAGCTGCCATAACTGAGTGTCCTTTTACACGAGCGTTGTTTGTTTCATTAGTTCAGTCACGTTTTCAAAAGGAAAAAAAAAAAAAACGGATAAGTTTACATACCTTTTTTTTTTTTTACACCTACTACTAATGCAAAAACAAAATGCAAAATGGACCATTTGTCGGTTTACATCCATTTGTTGTCTGTTCCGTTCTTATTAATGGAAGAAAAAAATAGGGCTTTGTTCTGTTCCAAAAAACAGATGTTGACGGAAGTGGATGTAAACTTAAGTAAATGGATGATTCCACAGGGATGCAAAAAAAAAAAAAAAAAAAACAGAACACCTGTGTGAAAGGGCATTATACAAAAAAAAAAAAAAAAAAATATATATAATAATAATAATAATAATAATAATAATAATAATAATAATATGTTCAGAATACAATTATACCTTTTTAACCAAAAACACATTTATCTTACTATTCTGTTGCCTCTTTTGTCTACGATAATACATGTACAGAAGCCAGGATCTTATTGAGGTCTTCAACTTGCAGTACCGAAAGTGCATCAATGCCTTATGCTCTTTGTGCTTCTCCTCCTGAGTGTAAAGGTATAATTCTCTCCACTGAAGCCAAACCTTCAAACAGAAAAACACCAAAACATGGAAGTTGGGGAGGCAAACGTGCACAAAATGGTTACATAAAGTAGATTTTGCTAACAAGTTTTAAATACCATAAAAGATTTAAAAAAAAAAAAACAAAAAAAAACAAACAAAATTAAATTTCACAGTTTTACTGTTCTTAACCTCCCTGGCGGTATGATTATGTCAGATTTTAGGTGCTGAAAGCGGTAATTCACTTACATCCATCCAAACAAGAGTCTAATAGACATACCGAGCATGATAAATTATAATATAACTATAACAAATAATAAAATAATATAATAAAAATTATTCAATAATGTAATCAAATCAAAAACACTGAAATGTGCTGAGTTGCAGAATTGTCGCTGTCATTACTTTTAGTGTTCGATAGTAATTTGTGGGGAAATTCGTTATCACTCAATTCTGCGAGTGGTTCTAATTCATTATTGCTGTTTTCTAGCTGGTCTATAACCACTTTTGATGTAAACTGAAATTTTTTGGTTGCTATGGACAATCTCCAGTTTCCTGGCATAAAGAACAGTATATAAAACTGCATGCAGAACACTGGACAAACCACTAGGGACAAAGGGGATGTGTAATTATTTAATACAGTCCTGTAATCTGTAAGATTACAGTATAATGTATCTATACTGTGTTTTTTACTTTTTGAATTTGATGCCGAACTCCGTCCCTGTGCGTCGCAACGCTCGCAGGGAACAGAGCTCGACACTGTCACAGACCGAGTGAGACACGGCGGCTCGCTGATCACAGCGGGGACACATCGCTGGATCCAGGGGACAAGGTAAGTAACCCCCTCCATGGATCCAGCAATGCGATCCCGAGCCTGGCTCGGGAATACCGCTTATGGTAATGAAGTCTTACCCCGAGCCAGACTCGGGAATACCGCCCAGGGAGGTTAAAGAGAGCATAGCACAGTTGGGCTCACGGAAATGCAAAGGAAAAGTTACATAATATTTGATAACTTTACGTGCTGGTATATGACAGATTTACTTAGATTATATTCTCTCCCTTATCTTACTTTGAGTTTGATACTTTAAAATCAGGGGTCAGATATCATTAAAGCATGGCAGATGATACCTTCAAAGAGGACATAGCGTAAAATGAACCCTGTTGACAGTACGAGATGCAAAATCTACAAAGCACTGTTATTTTATACTATCTCTGTTCTGTGATGTACTTAAAGAAAAAAAATATTTTACAGGTAAACCAAAATCCTAATTTCCTGACTCAGATATTACAGGACACAAAGGAGTCAATATTCATGACTACTTGGGATGTCTGAAAGCACTGGAGGAATAGAAAACAACAAAAAGGCCAGCAGCAAGAAGCAACAAGGGAATCTCTCAGAGAGGTTCAAAAGGAAGAAGTCTGCAGAACAAACAAGACCAGGGGCCACACAGGCAGAACAATCTGTGCGACACCCTGCACCAAGCCTTTTTTTTTTTTATGAAGAAAGGTATTGGAAACAGTGTGACTAAAGCTGAAATCTGTCCCCTGATGGAACTTAAAGCCAGATACGTCTTCACACCAGGATGGCAGAAAGGCCAAAATGTGCCCACGACATACATCAAGAATGAAATTTATAAATAAACCTTCCATGTGTGATGGTACACCTTGCTGAAGGTTGACTTTCTAGCCTTGATAAGGGCACTGATTACAAAGTCAGAAACTCTCCTATCCCTCAGGACCTGGGCTTCAACTGTCATGCCATTAAAACCAGTGACTGTAAAGCTTGATGAAAGACTGGACTATGCAACAGCAAACCTGGGCAATCTGGTAGAGCCCACGGCTCATATGAAAAGAGATTTATGCTGTATGCATACCACGTCCTTCTTGGCCAAGTGGGTGCGAACAGAATTATTCTACAAAACAGGCAAGGAAGATGCTGCAGCAAATGGAAGGAATAGACAAAGTGAGACTGGGATGGGTAATAGGTTCTACCCTTTCTTTATCATATTAAAAAGTAAGGGTTTTGATGCTGTCTGTATCCCAGGGCATTGCATCGATGCATCGCGTTTCGGGTGTCCCCAATGTGGCATCGATGCATACCATTGGAAAAATCGATTGTCGGGTGACATCATCCCGACTTATAGTTATTAAAAGAAAAGCCCCGCAGTATAGTTATTAAAAGAAAAGTGTTTTAATAAATCCCGTGTTACAATCAAATAAGTGCCCGCTGTATGTGCTTTTTAAAAAATATGGAGCTTCATACCTCATTTCTCAGCGTGTGTGTACATGCCACTCATGTGACTGCACGGTCCACCTCTCTCCTCTCACGTCTCTCCTGACATCAGTGGGGATTTCTCAGGCCCGCCCACCTCTCTTCTGATCTGAGAGCTACAGTCAGCGGGTGGGGCTGAGAATTCTCCGCTGACATCAGCAGAGATGCGAGACGTAAGAGGAGAGAGGCGGGACACATGAGCGGCATGTACACACATTGAGAAAAGAGGTATCGTCTATTGACGTCATGGGCTTTCGGTGGTTATATCTTAATGATGTTTGAGGCCACAGACATCATTCAGATATTGCAGTTTTACAGCCGGCGATTCCCTGCACCATAAGAACGATCATAGCGGCTGTTCCCTCCCGCCGCCCTCCGGTGCTTGTACCAACTCACCGCTTCCATCGGTGAGTCGGTCACAGGATCCGCCGGCCCCAGCAAGTTACCATAGAGATTTCCGGCGGACCAGATCGTCCCCGGAGTCTCTATGATCGTTCGGAGGCCAGGCGCAATGTTATGACGTCACGCCCGGCCTCTGTATTCAAATTAACGGCGCCGATCTGACTAGAAAGCCAGGATCTTTTTTTTTTTTTTTTTTTTTTTTTATTATTTTATTCTTCCCAGCGTAGAGGTGAGATATGGGGTCTTATTGACCCCATATCTCACTGTAAATATGTCTGATTGTGCCATATTCCTATTACAAGGGATGTTTACATTAATAGGAATAAAAGTCATCATTTTTTTATTTTTTTTTTTAAGTGTCAAACTAAAAAAATAAAAATAAAATTAAAAATATGCAAGTCCCGCCCACATATGAAAACGGTGTTCAAACCACACGTGAGGTATCGCCACGAACGTTAGAGCGAGAGCAATAATTCTAGCTCTAGACCTCCTCTGTAACCCAAAACATGTAACCAGTAAAAAAAATTTAAAGCGTCGCCTATGGGGATTTTTAAATACCAAAGTTTGGCGCCATTCCACGAGCAATTTTGAAGCGTGACATGTTGGGTATCTATTTACTCGGCGTATCCTCCTCTTTCACATTATGTAAAAAAATTAGGCTAACTTTACTGGGTTTTTTTTTTTTCTTTAAGCATAAAACTTTTTTTTTCTGAAAAAAACGTGTTCGAAAAATTGCTGCGCAAATACCGTGCGAGATAAAAAGTTGCAACAAGCGCCATTGTATTCTCTAGGGTCTTTGCTAAAAAAAACATATATAATGTTTGGGGGTTTTATGTAATTTTCGAGCAAAAAAAATGTGGAATTTTACATGTAGGAGAGAAATGTCAGAATTGGCCTGGGCGCGAAGTGGTTAAAAAACATACAGCAGGGCACTTCATAGATTGTGACTTAGGATTTATTAAAACAGAGTTATTTTAACAGTAAGTAGAGTACAAAGGTGTTTGTACTCTTATACCTCGTACATGCTCCATGCTGACAGTTCCCTGGCTTCCCCTTTGCACATTCCACTGTGTTAACTCCTAGTGTGCTGGAAGGTGTAAATGGGGAAGCCGGGAGAACTGTCAGCACAGAGACAGTACAGGGAACCTCACAGGGCTGTGTTGTCAGTTGTGGATTCTAATCCCTCCTGACCTCCCAGCAGCAGGGTGTGTGAATGCCTGTACCCTGTAGTGCACTTTTTAAAGGGAGTGAGGTTATTTTTAATTCAAAGCGGAGTTCCAGTAAATTTTTTGTTTATTAAAAGGTCAGCAGCCACAAAAATAGGATTTTTTTGTACTCACCGTAAAATCCTTTTCTCTGTAATTCACAGACTGACACAGCACCTCTCTTAGACCATTGGGTTGTTACGCCACCTTCAGGCGAGGACGAGGTATAACATGTTTTCATGCAATATAAAAACTAGAACTTTCTAGTTCCGCCTTGGGCGTTCCGTTAGGTAACAACCCCACAGCCTGCCTTGCAGCTTCATTACGTCAACAAGCAGTATAATGTAGAGAAAAATAGGAGGGGCGGGTGCTGTGCCAGTTGGTGAACTACAGAGAAAAAGGATTTTATGGTGAGTACAAAAAAGTCTCTTATGTTCACCGATTGACACAGCTCCTCTCAGACCATTGGGATGTCCCCAAGCAGTGCCAAAACGAGGGGTGTCAAAACAGCATAAAACTTCATCCACAATGGCATGTGGGAACTAGTATAAAAAAAAGTTACCCACAAAAAAAGGACAGTGTGTGGGAATAACCAAAACTTTTTTACCCACAAAAAAACAGGGTGCTCCTCAACTGAGAGGCACTACCTCCAAACCTCACCAGAACTGCGGCAACAAATGCAACAGTGCATTACTTAAAAAGGTACTGCATTTTTACCAAAAAAAATAAAATAAAAAAAATAAAAAACAAACACACAGGAAAAAGATGTAAGTGCAATTGCAATTATACAGCCGCCTGCAAAACTTTGCAGCCAAAACAGGCATCAGCCGATGCACTGACATCTACCTTGTAGAATTTTGTAAAAGTGTGAACAGACGACTAAGTCGCCACTTTACACACTTGAGCGACAGACGCTTGATGTCGGAAGGCCCAAGATGTTCCGATTGCCCTTGTGGAGTGGGCCGTGACCAGAAAGGGGGGCACCTGCCCCTTCAAGGCGTAGGCCTGTACTACAATCTGTCTGATCCACCTGGAAATGGTGGCCAACGAGACCGCCATGCCTTTTTTCTGACCAGCCACCAAAACAAACAGGGAGTCCAACTTCCCGAAAGGGAGCCGTAGCAGACAAATACACCCTCAGAGCCTGAACCATGTCCAGGGCATGAAGGGCTTTAGGATGTGTCAGCCTAGGACACAGAGATGGTAACACAATGTCTTCATTGATGTGGAACGCCAAAACCCCCTTCGGCAGAAAAGAAGGTTGTGGATGCAAAACCACCTTTTTCTTGTGGATAACTAGATAGGGCGAATTGCAAGACAAGGCCGCCAGTTCCGAAACCCTCCTGGCTGAAGTAATAGCCACTAGAAAGACCACTTTCTGGGAAAGAGTCAACAGAGGGATCTCTCTGATATTTTAAAATGGCGGTTTTTGAAGCACCGATAACACCAAGTTCAGATCCCATGGGGGTAACGGTGGACGTACCGGAGGAATTAAATGTCGTACCCCTTAAACAAAAGTGCTCACTAGAGAGTGAGATGCCAGGGGTCGCTGAAAAAAAAAAAATACAAAAAAAAGACAGCCAAAGCTGATATTCGTCCCTAAATGGTGCTTAAAGCCAATTTCTGGTCTACTCCTTGCTGTAAAAACAGCAGGATCCTGGATATAGAAAAGGAGCGTGGACGCCAACCTTTCTCCTCACACATGGAGATGTAGGCCTTCCAGGTACGATGATATATCTTCCGAGAAGAAGAAGATTTCCGTGATCACAACATAGTTGGAATCACCGAGTCCAAAAGACCCCGGTTCCTCAACACCACTCTCAATAGCCATGCCGTTAAAACCAGCGATGGTAAAGCAGGATGGAAAATCAGACTTTGAGACAGAAGGTCCTGTCGCAGCGGCAGTCGCCATGGGGCGTCCGCCACCAGGTGCACTAGGTCTGTGAACCAGGAACGCTGGGGTCAATCTGGGGCAATCAGTATTACTGGAATCCCCTCGGCCTCCACTCTGTGGAGCAGACGTGGTAACAGATTCAGTGGAGGAAAGGCATAGATCAGCTGGTACTGATCCCACGGAGCCACCAGCGCGTCTGCCCAAGGATCTTTTGTCCTGGACACAAATCTCAGCACCTTCCGATTGAGACAGGAGGCCAGAAGATCCAAGTCTGGTGTGCCCCATCGCAGGCACAGTAGCCTGAACACCTCCGGATGCAACGCCCATTCTCCTGGGTCCAGCATCCTGCAACTTAGGTAGTCCGCCTTCCAGTTCTCCACTCCCAGGATGTAAATGGCTGACAGGGCCGGTACATGTCGCTCTGCCCACTGAAGGATGTGAGCGACCTCCCATGCGGCGGCTGAGCTTCTTGTTCCTCCTTGGCGATTGACGTATTCCACTGCCGTGGCGTTGTCTGACTGGATCCTGATCGGAAGCCCTCGAAGTCTTATCGACCATGTGGAGAGGCATAGCCTGATCACTCCCAGCTCAAGCAGATTGATCGACAACTTGGATTCCTCCACCGACCAGAGGCCCTGGGTCGACTGAACTCCCACTACTCCACCCCAGCCGTTTAGACTGGCGTCCGTTGTGATCACTGTCCATTTCAGAGGTAGGAACTACTTCCCGGACCGAAGTGGCGGGGACCTCAGCCACCAGAGCAGGGAATTCCTGACTAACTTGCTCCCCTGAATCTGCCAATCCAGGGATAACGGAGATTTGTCCCATTTTGTCAAAATCTCCTTCTGCAGGACTCTGGTGTGAAACTGGGCATACGGTACTGCCTCGAAGGCGGCCACCATGAGTCCCAGAACTCGCATGCAGAAGCGTAGCAATGACCACCTGCAGTTCATCAACAGTTTTACCGTGGCTCTGAGAGTCTGCAGCTTGTCTGAAGGGAGAAACGCTCGCTTCCATGGAGTCCAGCAGTAAGCCTAGGTACTCCAAACGCTAAGTTGGTACCATCACTGACTTCTTTAAGTTCAACAGCCACCCAAATTCCTGCAGGGTCTGCATGGTGATCACCACATACTCTAACTGAGGCGGAACATGCTCTCAGGAGGAGATCGTCTAGGTAACCCACGATCGCAACAATGCCAAAACAGGAGCCAATAGCTTGGTAAAGACTCGGTGGGCTGATGCCAAACCCAAAGGCAGAGCCACAAACTGGTAGTAGACTTCCCTGACTGAAAATCGCAGAAACCTCTGATGCCGAAGGCATATGGGTAGGTGCAGGTATGCATCCTGGATGTCCAAGGACGCCAGGGAGTCCCCTTGATGGAGTGCAGCAACTACTGAGCGAACTGAACCTCTGTACTTTTACAAAGCAAACGCTTAAAGGCGACCCCCCCACCCGTCTTACGGGCGGGGGAAAACCTTCATGTGGTAGCACTTTTGCTCGCAGGCTTGCGGATCCAGGGACACTTTGGTCCTTCAGGGGTCGTCCCGTCGGGATGGGGACGCTTGGTTGAAGCCCCGGGTGGATGAAAAAGCAGTTTGTGAGCGGAGAATGAGGGCATGACTCCTTAGCCTTCCTGGCCTGTGGGAGTAGTGTACTCTTACCACCTGTGGCATTTTTAATAATGTCATCCAATGAGGCTCCAAAGAGTCGGTCGCCAAGGAAGGGAAGATCGGTCAGGGCTTTTTTGGATTCCTGGTTGGCAGACCAGCATTTTAGCCAAATCAGGGTCCTCAGCACCACAGCCCTGGATAACAGAGGAAGGGTATCTAGAGCTGCGTCACAAATGTACTTCAGGCCTTGCACTAGTTGGTCTGCTAGTTCTCCGCAGACAAGAGAAGCCTGTTGCTCTCCCAATTCGCGGTGCAAAAGTTTTGCCCACTCGGTTAGTGTCTGAGACACAAGCGTGGATGCCAGTACTGGTTGCATAGTTGACCCCACAACCGTAAACAAGGAAGGAGCCACTGCCTCGGCCTTCCTGTCCGCGGGGTCCTTAAAGGCAGGAGTCCCCTCTACCGGGATCGTGGTTATTTTGTTTAACCTGGATACTGGGGGGTCCACGACTGGAGGAGCCGACCACTTTTTGAGAAGGCTCTCCTCAAAGGGGTAACATGTATTTGGGGACTGAAAAGGTCCATTGCGGTCGACCCCATTCCTTGTAAATTAACTTATCAAAATAAGTCAGATACGGGAACACTTTAGGTGAACGGGCTGGCTTACGGAACCCAAGAGGGACCGCTACATCAGCAGAGGGATCTGCTGGCTCCTGAATCTTCAGGGTATCACGCACAGCTGTGATAAATGCTCCAACAAGCGCTTTGTCTCGCACGGACCCGAACGGGGACTCATCCTCACTGTCCGAGTCAGCGTCATCTGAAAAGACAGAGCAGGGGTCACCAGCCTCAGCAGGACCCGAGTCTTCTTCAGAGCTCTCCCCGGAGGATGGGGGGGGCTCAGGGGCCATTTTTTACCACCTTTGTGCCCACGCACCGCCTCCATCTTGACAACGAACGAATTGAGGCCCGCCGACAAAGCGGCCACTGTCTGCAGGCAAACTGGTTGCAATTGCCTGGTTTTTGGGGAAGAAACACCAGTTTCTGAAGCCATGCTGACCCTACCCTGTCTGCCCCCTGTTGGGGACTTAGGACAGTGATGATCCCACCCTCCTAACTGCTGCTAGCTGAGGGGCTCTTTCCCGCAGGACTCACCACCCTGATTGGTTCTGCGCTGTCCAGCTAGTAGTGCCTGTGTCAGCTCCCAGATGCATAGGAGACCACACTGCGGTGTGCAGAGCTGCTCTGAATGGCGCTGAAACTGACCAAAAACGTGTTCAGGCTTCAAGAAAATGGCTTCCGAGCGTCCAGTATAAAGGACATAATCACAGGGAAAATGGCCGCCGAACTACAGGAAAATAGTCAGAGAGCATGCTGCTCCTTGTCCTACCAAAGATGGCCGCCAAGTACTGTATACCATGAGGGACAGTGAACAAAACAGGCAGATAAATGGCGGTGAAACAGCGCTACAGCGATCAACAGATACAGCCTCCAGACACCTCCAAGGAGAGACCTACACACATGCAGAGCACAGCCAGCCAGCGCAGGCCCCCCCAGGAGAGCCCCTGTATATGGCATACACACCGCTCAGCAGCCCATGCAGCATCCCCCACAGGGAAGGGGGGAGGGGAGACCGGGAGAGAAGAGAGAGAGAGAGAGAGAGAGAGAGAGGTGAGGGACCCCCGAATTGACCTCCCAGGGAATGCCCAGCTGCTCAGCCCCACCGAGGCAGGGAGAGCTGTACTTACCAGTCCTGAAGAGCTGGGAGACATTCCATCACAGACCCACTCTCTGATCAGTATGGGGTGGCTGCTGGCCCAGCACACTGACGCAGACATCAGTAGCTCGGTCATGCGTGTGCCCCGGAGCATTTACACTCACCGACCGCCTCTGGAGCTGAGGCATGTTGTGGCCAACCCAACGCGGAGCTCTGGTCTGCACACGCTCGCTGGCCAGGCTGGGGAGACTACAAGCATGAGTATCCAGCCTGTCTTCCAGCCGGCTGTTGATAATAGATCACAGGATCTTTAATCTTGCTCAAAAAAAATCCACAGACCGATTGGCCCTCAGGGCCTAGGTCCTTCTTCACTAGGCAGAAAAATACTGAAGCTGCAAGGCAGGCTGTGGGGTTGTTACCTAAAGGACCGCCCCTTGGGCGGAACTAGAAAGATCTAGTTGTTTTTATATTACATGTTATGCCTAGTCCTCTCCTGAAGGTGGCGTAACAACCCAATGGTCTAAGAGGTGCTGTGTCAGTCGGTGAACGTAAGAGAAAAAAAGTGTATCTTCTGACTTTTAATAAAAAGACACTCACCTGTCCCACGTGACATGGCCACCCAAATCCTCCTTTCTCTCCCCTGCTTGTCAACAGCACTGGCAACACTGTGGGCATCCGGCTGTGACAGCTTGCAGCTTCACAGCCAGGTGCGCATGTCTCACTGCGCTGTCCTGCATAGCCGGGCAATCTCCTGGGATCTGTGATGTGTCCCAGAAGATTGCAATATGGAAGGGCCGCCTAGGCAGCCCAAGTGGAGGTGGGAGCTCGTCAGTAATCGTGATACATCGAGTCGAATCAAATCTTTGACCAGATAATCGTAATCTAATAGAATCGTGAGACCAGTGAAGATGCGCACCTCTACTGTATCCAGGACAGATCTCATCTTACCGACTTGCCTGTGGGCACCTGTTAATAGGAAAGGATGTGAAGGGACACAGTTTTACCTGGAATTGGGCTTTAAATGTTGTGAGCACTTGAGAAAATACAATCGTGTGTAGAAAGTAACATTAGTCTCACCTGTTCTGCCAAGAAGGTATGATTACTCGTCAGTTCAGGTTTACTGTTTGACTGCAAGTCACCTAAACCCTTTTGCCAAAAAGCATGCCTCTGCACTTTCTTTTGCATTCACATTGACATCTAACCACTAGCTCAGTGGTTCTCAACTCCTGTCCTCAGGACCCACTAACAGGCCAGGTTTGCAAGATAACTGAAATACATCACAGGTGATATAATTTGCTTCTCAGTGTTTGCAGTATCCATGTCTGTATCTCCAAGGTAATACCCCAAATCTGGCCTGTTAGTGGGTCCTGAGGACAGGAATTGAGAACCACTGCTCTAGTGTATCGTTATCTTGGAAGTGAGAAAATCAGAACATGAAAAATGTATACAAAACACAGAAAGGTAGCCAATATTTCCACAAACAAAGACTCTAATACAGTTTTATTATCTACAAACGTGGCAAGGTGTAACAGAAACGCATGTGCCTGGAGACAAAAATGTCTAACAATTTATTTTATTAATGTATAGACACAAAAGTGATTTTAAATGAGAAAGTTATATTAACACAGTCTGACATACCCTCATTTGCAGACTCACAGCCCAGTGTTTTAAGGACAGATTCTCCATTTCGTGGATTCTTTGTCTACGTTGGAACTGGATGACCCACATGTGCCAAGTATTGCTGGTAAAGGGATTAAACATGAGGTTGATTAGTCTGACAGTTTGTATAGTAAGAATAGTAAATACTAGGTAGTCTACAGTTACTGTCAACTCACCGTAGGTTTCCATTTTGTCTGAACTCCAGAGCTTCTGAGAGCATGTGATGTTTGGTTCTGCAGATATGCACATAGATAATCCAGTGATGCCATGCCTGACGCATGATCTGCTTTTGGGCTGTGAACAGGAAGTATACCAACAATGGGAAAGTTACAGCTTCACAACAATGCAAATATTTTATTTGAATTCAATAAACAAGTATTGAGATCAGACACACATTATATTATATATAAAAACACACACATACACACACAGTATCTCACACAACACCTATAATGCTGCTGATTTGTACAAAAAAACTCCCCGTTAGGGATAACTACTGTTCAGGGATGAACATAAATAGTAAATACCTGTCTATAGGCACTCCATCCAATCTGTAAAAGTCTGCAGTGTGTGTACAGCAAGGAAGGATCTTATATATGGCGCCGAACTCCCACGCACTGCGGTCGTGCGCTCGTCGTGCATGTGCAGGACCTGGATAGTCGATTCAGAAAGGGAAGGACCAATAGACAATGACACCGGCCAATGCAAACTGGGCCAGCTCATTACTAGGTTGAACGAACGCCTCCCAGTAACACCTAATGAAAAATCAGGGCCACTGAGAAGCCACATAATAAACCAAGTTAGATCTAATGCCATCCTGTGTTGAAAAAAAAAAAAAAAAAGGAGTACCGCACCATACACCAATACAACATGGAGAAGAAACAGGGACAACATGGTATAAAAGGCATAGTCCCAATGAGATTGCTGCAACCCACAGGATAAAGGGAAAAAAACAAAAAAAAAAACAAACACAGGACGATATATAACAGCAGAAAGGAGATAGGTATGTGCAAGTGCAATCAAATAAAATATTAACATTAATCAATATTGAATAGAAAGAATACACTTTTTTTTTTTCAACACAAGATGACGTTAGACCTTCCCTTTCTCCCACCCCCACCCCCTCTTTTCTCACTCATAGGATCAGTTCCTTAGGACGCAGTGGTGGTTTGTGGAGCACATTGCCACGCCCCACCAGCTGAGGTGGTTGTGCAATGCTCTCCACTGTCAGCGAATCTACTGTCCAGGTCCCGCGCATGCCAGATTGGATGGCGTGCTTTACGGACCTCCTATAGACAGGTATTTACTATTTATGTTCATCCCTGAAGGGTAGTTATTCCTAATAGGGAGTTATTTGTAAGCTTTGTGTTAAAGCAGAGTTCCACCCAAAAATGGAACTTCCACTTTTCGGAATCCTTCCCCCCCTCTGGGGTCATATTTGGCACCTTTCAGGGGGGAGCAGATACCTGTATAATCCAGGCATTTGCTCCCACTTCCGGGCATAGATATCCAGCGTCTCCTTTTTTTGTTACTCATTAGAATAAAAATTCTCCTATATAAATACCCTCAATGAAAGGACTTGGAACCTGAAACGCATTGGGTACCGGAAAGCATTTCCTGGAGGTTGGCTACCAGAAAGTGTTTTCGGCTACTGGAGAGAGACTACTTTCTATAAGTACTCTTAGTATTCTATTAAGAATAGAATACTATTCGTGTGACTGTTTTACTGTTCATGTCTGATGTTGATGTTTGTTTCATTAACCATCGTGTGATTTTTTTTTAGCTCATATTGGTAATAAAATGACTTTTTACATATTCCATAAGTGTTGTTGCCAATTTCAAGTCCCAATTGGGGGTATCCAATTTTCCCTACAAGATACAAGCAGACAGATACACCGAAAAGTCTGCAGGAGTTCTACACTGGCACCCACGCTATGCTTATAGCGGGTGCAATGCTTTCCAGGCTCCTGGTAAAAAATGTACTTGCAAAAAGTTTTTTTTTACATTTTTTAAAAGGTGAAATTAAAATTTAAAGTGGTTGTAAACCCTTACAATCCACTTTTTACTATAACCTATAGCATATAATAAGGCTTACCTGTAGTTACCCCTGATATCTCCTAAACCTGCACGGTTTAGGCGATATCCCCTGTATCAGCATGTGCCAACGTCATCGGCACATGCGTACTGAAGTAATGATACATTTGTGCCGTTGCTTTAGCTAGTGTGACGTCATTGTGGCACCGGCCACTTGCTGGCCGAACCTGTGTACTGGAACCACTGCGGGGGCCAAGCTGAGTATTTCATAATGAGCTAGTATGCTATGCATACTAACTCATTATGCCTTTGTCTTGCAAGTGATGGTTGCATTTTTATTTTTAGGATTTTTTTGTTCATTGCAACTGGTGATCTAGCCAGCAACACTTCCTGTCCAAGGGTGTCTCCTCTCCAGTGAAGAAGCAACAGATACACCTCTGTACAGCAGCATTGTCAATATGGGGGGGTGGGGGGGGGGAAGAGTTAAAATACACTAGCAGATTTAGATTGACTTTACTAACAAATGAAAGCTGAACACCAACAATCACAACACCAATAATTAGTTTGTTTGTTTTGTTGGGAGGAAAATTTTACATAAATTAAATAAAAACTGACTATTGTAAGCACCCCTGTAAAAGTGTAAAATTATTTGTCTCAACCCTCCAATGTCACAGGTCCCAGGAGGCTACAGTACCAGGGTGTGGAGCCGGCTGCGATTCATTACGAAGTCACAGCCAACCCCCAAATCCAAGATGGAAGCTCTGGGAACCCATAGTGTTGGGAACAATTGGCTGCAGGAAGACAGTGCTGGAACATATGGATTGGAAAGTATTGATTTACTGATTTTTAAAAACTAACTGCTGAATTTTAATAAATTTAGAGGACTTCCTTTTTCACTAAAAATGCTAACAAATTACAAGTCTATAGCTGTCCAGAGCAAATCTGGCTTTCTTTTGAGTTACTGGGGTAACCTATAAGTAGGATTGTTTTCAGTAACGTTCCTAGTTGCTGCCTAGCATGGCTGAGTGCTGAGCATTATTGTCTTATATGCTGGCAGGGAACTGTCCTTACTAGTTTATACATGGACTGAGCTGAATCGCATTTTCTCTTTGCACTGGTGGAATTCTTACCATGGCGCTTTGCAATCTGATATTTATGTTTAGTCTCCCGCTGTGTCTGCACAAATTTCCTCCACGCAAAGAAACACATCTTGTAACAAATATACCTACAATTTTAAACATACACAGTAAACACACCCAGTATTACTTCAATTGTAGCAAAAGAAAGCAGATGCATTACATTTTAGCAAATAATGGTAAATGCATAGCGAATGCAAAAAAAAAAAAAAGCACAATTGTCTTCTACGCTATATTACCAAATGTATTGGGACGCCTGCCTTTACATGCACATGAACTTTTATGGCATCCCAGTCTTAGTCCGTAGAGTGAAATATTGAGTTGGCCTACCCTTTGCAGCTATGACAGCTTCAACTCTTCTGAGAAGGCTGTCCATAAAGTTTAGGAGTGTGGTTACAGTAATGTTTCACCATTCTTCCAGAAGGGCATTTGTGAGGTCAGGCACTGATGTGGTCCAGTAGGCCTGGCTTGCAGTCTTCGCTGCAAATCCCCTCCTTTCTTCTCCAGCTCTCCCAGGATTGGCTGCTTCACACCTCAGCATGATTGAGCATGCTGAAGTCATGGTGACTTTTATGGGATTTGACTGGATGTTAGTGGTCATAGCAGAAGTTCAGTGTAAGAAATACACATGTAAACTGACAATATACAAGTCCTTTATAATACTGCAGCAGCGCTTCCCATACACTGTCCAATATAAATTGTCAGTAGTTGATAAGTAGTTGATTATGAAACCACTCCCATTAGACTCACTTAGCACAATGGCACAGAGGAACAAACAGGGATTTATTCAGAATAACAAAAGCCCTTTTGAAATGGTATACTGACATCTGGTGGATGGTGGGAGAGGAGCTGATGAAAGGTGGAATTATTATTCTCTTAAAGCGGGAGTAAACCCGCAGATGTTTTTTTTTTTTTTTTCTACCTGCAAAGGAAAAGGCATAAATGAGCTAGTATGCACCGCATACTAGCTCATTATGAAATACTTACCTTAGAACGAGGCCCCGACATCTGGTCCGATCCACGCTGAGGGAGCTGGCATGCTCCCTCTGCGTTTCTTCTGGGTATCGCGGCTCCGGCGCTGTGAGTGGCCGGAGCCGCGATATCATCACTCCCGCGCATGCAGGCGAGAGATTTCATCCCGGCCGGGTCCGGCCACTGCCGGGCTTTCAGTCGAGAATCCCCTTGTGTGCATGCCCTGCTACAGTCAGCAGCGCATACCGAGGGGCATATCTCCTAAACCATACAGGTTTAGGAGATATTTTTTTACCTACAGGTAAGCCTTATTATAGGCTTTCCTGTAGGTAAAAGTAAAAAAAATGAGTATGCAACCACTTTAAAGGCGCAGATTATTTGGCATTTTGTGAGTGCATCCCACAGGGTGATCCTTGGTGGAAGCTTTTCAGCACAGCGATAAAACGTATCTTTCTTACCAGTTCACGGCTTTTATCAACTACTGACTGACTATTTATATTGGACAGTGTATGGGAAGCGCTGCTGCAGTATTATAAAGGACTTTTAGTTTTTTTAAATATTTCCAGTTTACATGTTTTATAAAAGAAGCAGCAGCTTCATATGGGATTATATTTCTAATATTATATTGTGTTTACAAAAATGAACAGACGGTTGCCCACAAAGCGCGGAGGGGTGTTCATTGTGGGGGGGTTTAATAGAACATCGGATTTTACTAAGAAATACACAGGAGAAAATGCATGTTGACAAGGGGAGTGCAGAGGTGGGCAGAGAGAGTCTGACATGACTCCACCCACCGAGCTCCAGACAACAGACCCATCCACAGAATCTACCTTTTTTTTTTTTTTTTTTTTTTTTTTTTACAGGTCTCAGAATAGACAGAGGGAAGACATTTGACAGGTAAGGATACATGCAGGAGGCATGTATATCCTTATAGAGAACCACTATGGTAGTAGTTTTGAAAGGATGAGAGTGGATTTACATCCACTTTAAGGCATCAGCATACCAAGACATTTTGGATAATTTCATGCTCCCAACTTTGTGGGAACAGTTTGGGGATGGCCCCTTCCTGTTTCAACATGACTGCGCACTAGTGCACAAACCAGGTCCATAAAAGACATGGATGAGCGAGTTTAGGAAGGCGGTGTCCCAATACTTTTGGTAATATAGTGTATATACACTGTACAAATTAGTCAATGTACAGTATTTGTAATGCTAAACAAGTGGCTACTTTATTGTATCCCTTTTTTTGCTACCTGAGTAAACACATAAATCACAAATACGAAAAAAGTCCACTTGAGTGAGGAGATAGACAGACACACACACACACACACACAGTAAAACTGATGTCTTGATTTACAAGTAGCATCATGTCACAACGGAGTATAAAAGAGAAGAGAGGCGCCTCTAACTGTAGCAATATGGTTAAATTTAATGAAGGTAGGACACAGAGCAACTCACATGGTTGAGGATTAAACGAGGCACATCCAAGTATGCGGGCATCTGGGGTAAAGCTGTGCACATAAACCATCGACATCATCCCTTCCACTCTGTGCTCCACGAGCGGTTCAAGCCACACTTTTAGACCGCTCTACTGCAGGGTAGTCTTCCCTGTCACGATTGCAGACTGACAGCGGTGAGAGCCTTTGGTGCAGAGGATGGTCTATGTGGACAGCTTTACCCCGGATGCCTACATACTTAAATGTGCCTCTTTTAATCAACCATGTGAGTTGCTAAATGTTGTACCTTCATTAAAAGGAAAAGTATTGGTTTGGCTTTTTTTTACCATAATCGTATTTACTTAGGTGGATGCAGCATCCGTCTGATGCTGCATCTGTCCCCGGCGTCTCTGCACTGAGCCATCCAACACCACCACCGACGGTTTGGTTCTCTCGGCTCCCGGAGAGGAGAGCTGGTGACTGTCAATCAGCAGCTCTCCTGCACTGCTCCTCTACACTCACTGGAGCGCCAAGCTGTGGAGGGGGTGGGGAGCGGCCATCTTAGCGGCTCGCCAAGAGGCTGAGACTGCCATCAGTCCAGGCACCTGATCCAGAATTCCGAAGTAAGGTGCCTGGACTGATCTTGGTGACATCAGCAGAGAGTGGACTTCAGACGGCTCTCTGCTGAAAACGAGTCACAGGGCAAAATGAATTGCACTCCTGTGACCCTTAGGAGAAGCCCAGCCAAATGAGTAGGGCCGCAACTAACGATTATTTTCATAATCGATTATTGTTTTGATTAATCGGTTAATAACCTTAAAAAAAAAAAAAAAATGGGTCAAATTGACATTCATTTTCAACCACAGTGATGGGAAAATTTGGAAATAGACAACTTCTTAGTCAAAGGAATTTTCAGACACTGCATGTGGTTTTCGTTCAGAAATTACATTCATTTTAAAAACAGAATGTTAAAAACAAGTGAAAATTTCAAACAAAATTCTTTCAGCGAATGTACAAAGATTTTTCGTCTGAATATTCTCATCTGAAAATTGATCCGTGTGGCCAACATAAGGCTTGGTACACATCATTGCAGTTTTTGCTTTTGATCTGTTTCTGCAGTGCGTTTTTTGCACACGTGATTTTACTGAAATTTGCATTTTTTTTTTTAAAACACAAATTGCTGCAAAAATGCATTGCATTCTTTTCTTCAGCTTCTCCTTTGAAGTATATGGAACCAATAAAGCACCATTTTGCTTTAAAAGTCCCTGACCCTTTCAGATGTGAACGTGTCTCATAGGAAACCATGCAAATGAACTGTAGTGCATTTCTGCAAAAAGCACCAATAAACACATAGATGTGAACCAGGTCCAAAACTAAAATGAGCCCTTTATAGCAGAAAAAAAGCAGATAATCCGACTGTAAGGGGCTCATTTTTTACTGTAGAATTGTGAAAGTAATATTTGCAGTAGTGATTATTTGCTCTTTGTACTATAAAGGGCTCATTTTAGTTTTTTTAACCCCATAATGCTACTGGCCAATTAATTGATTATGAAAATAGTAATCGATTAATTTCATTATCGATTAATTGTTTCAGCCCTACAAACGAGCCCAGGCTGGACTTCTCCTTTAAATGTAACCATATTGCTACACTTAGAGGCGCCTCTCTTCTCTTTTATACTCTGTAGCGCTTGATGGATTTTTCTTAGAATCCCCTTGTAGAGGCTGCCATTTCTGGATGGACATTTTGTGGTTACACAACCTGGTCCCATTGTTATAATCTTTTTATATGGACTATAAAGTGAAGGACCTATGAATAAATAGTTGTGGAACTTATTTCAGTTTCCACTATTTCTTATGGGGAAATTCACTTTGATATTATGTTGGAATGCTGCCCTTCGGCCCAGTCTCTGAAGTGAGGGGATCATGCTCTGCTTCAGTATGTCACAGTAAATGTTGGCATCCATGGTTTCCTCAATGAACTGTAGCACCCCAAGGCTGGCAGCACTCATGCAGCCCTAGACCATGACACTCCCACCACCATGCTTGACTGTAGGCAAGACACTTGTCTTTGTACCCCTCACCTGGTTGCCACCACACACGCTTGACGCCATCTGAACCAAATAAGTTTATCTTGGTCTCAGCTACAGGACATGGTTCCAGTAAAGTCCATGTCCTTAATCTGCTTGTCTTCAGCAAACTGTTTGTGGGCTTTCTTGTGCATTTTTTTTTTTAAAGAATTTTTTTTTTATTGCATTTTCTTAACAGACATACCGTATATACTCGAGTATAGGCCGACCCGAATATAAGCCGAGGCCCCCAATTTACCCCCAAAAAAACTGGCAAACTTATTGACTCGTGTATAAGCCGAGGGTGAGACATGCCTGTCCATCCCTGTGTGTGTGTCCGTCCATCCCTGTGTGTCCGTCCATCCCTGTGTGTCCGTCCATCCCTGTGTGTCCGTCCATCCATCCCTGTGTGTGTGTGTGTCCATCCATCCATCCATCCCTGTGTGTGTGTGTCTCCATCCATCCATCCCTGTGTGTGTGTGTCTCCATCCATCCATCCATCCCTGTGTGTGTGTCTCCATCCATCCATCCATCCCTGTGTGTGTGTGTCTCCATCCATCCATCCCTGTGTGTGTGTGTGTCTCCATCCATCCATCCATCCGTGTGTGTGTGTCTCCATCCGTGTGTGTGTGTGTGTGTGTGTGTGTGTCCAGCCTACCTGTGTCCCGAGCCTTTGTCCCGAGCCTCCGTCCCGTGTCGTGCCTTGCCTTCGTCCCGTCCCGTCCCGTCCCGTGCCTTGCCTTGCCTCCGTCCCGTGCCCTCTTCGTCGGCGGCCATTGTAAAATTCAAAAGACGCGCCTCCTCCTTCGCCTGTGATAGGCTGAACACTGAATTTCCCAGCAGCCTGTGTTCCGCCTATCACGGACGTCGTATCATCCTCGTCCGTAGTACGAGGATGAGCGGATGCCCGTGATAGGCGGAACACAGGCTGCTGGGAAATTCAGTGTTCCACCTATCACAGGCGAAGGCGGAGCCGGAGGCGCGGCTTTTGAATCATAGAATGGCCGCTGTCTGTCTGCTCGACACGCTGATCGAGCGGGCAGACAGCGATGACTCGAGTATAAGCCGAGGGGGGCACTTTCAGCCTCAAAAAAGAGGCTGAAAATCTCGGCTTATACTCGAGTATATACGGTACATAAAAAAACAAACTCACACAAAGTACAGAATGCTCCTATTCCAGCTTATAACAAAGGGGATTGTGCATCATATAGACACTATACTAAGCAGTGCAGAAATACGTCCGATACGAGTATCAATCTTGGGAGTAGAGATGCACGATTCTGGCCAAAATGAAAATCACAATTTTTTTGCTTAGAATAAAGATCACGGTTCTCTTACGATTCTCGCAACGTAAAATCTTTCACAGTATACAAAAAATAATGGTTTACTGGTTAGTTTTTTATTTTTTAATTCATTAAAGTAATTTTTTTTTTAAAAATGCATTTGAAAGACCGCTGCGCAAATACAGTGTGACACAAAATATTGCAACAAGCACCATTTTATTCTCTAGGGTGTCTACTAAGAAATATATATAAATGTTTGGGGGTTCTAAGTAATTTTCTAGCAAAAAATAAAAATGATTTTAACTTGAAACCAACAAATGTCAGAAAAAGGTTTAGTGTTTAAGTGGTTAAACTGTTTTCACTTACACACAAAGTCTATTCCATTGACAAATTGTTACAATGTTTACACTTAAGTTCAACTGATAAAGAAAGTTGTGATTTTTGGCAGACTGCCCAGTTTTTTTCCTCTTCCTTTCTTTTGGTGGCTGTGGCTTCAGAAGAGCAGAGAGAATTCTTTGCATAGAAAGAATTGTGAAACACTTTAGTCAAGATCACGATAACGACTCTTGCCGATTAATTGTGCAGCTTTACTTGGGAGGCAAGTGTTATAGTTCTAAACATTATAACCGTAGCAAAGTTCAGCATAGTAGTACAATACAGATTTCATAGTAAAATCTTCAATTATGGCAGTATGGGGGAGAGAGTCAGAGGACTAGCTAGCCATCTGCCCCAGATTTTGTAGATTTTTTTTCCTCTTTCGGATAAGTTAAGCTTGTATAGAGGCAGGGTCTCATTAACCAGTTTTAACCAAAGATTCCGTGTTGGGATCTCTGATCCCTTCCATGTCAGTAAAAGGGACTTTTTCGCATAAAAATAGAGGATACAAAGCAGTCTCTTGGCCTGAGAGGGAATAGCGATGTCGCCAAAGATGCCCAGAAGACAATTATTGGGGTTGACTATATTTGGGAGACCCAGTGCTGAGGAGATGAAGGAGGGTACGTTCACCCAGAAATGAAATCTTGTACTATTGGACAGGTCCAAAGGCAGTGGAGAAAATCAACTGTTTGGCCACATCCCCGGAAGCATTCAGCAGAGTGGGATATTCCCATTTTATGCATTCTAATCGGGTGAGGTGTGAATGATGAAAAATTTTAATTTGGATTACCTGGTCCCTGGAGGAAATAACAGAGGTTAAATGTGTCACAAATTTCAGGCCAGTCTTCTTCTGTAATAGGGACATCTAGGGAGTCCCATTTCTTTTGTGCTATCCTAAATCTAGTGTTGGTGTCTATCACGAGGGCTGAGTAATAGGTGCGGGGGATCTCAGGAGTTTTTCCAGGTCAGTCATCATGAGTGGACTGGCTGTCCAGGGAACCAAACTGCTCATACTGCATGTCTAAGTTGGTAATAGTAAAATAGATAGGTATGTGGTAGGTCAAAGTCTAAACACATCTGGGAGAAGGATTTGAAACCTTGAGGGGTATATATACGGCACAAGTACTTGATTGTCCTGGAGGTTCATCTTTTTGGATCAGGCATGGAGCATAACTCCTTAATAGTAGGGTTAAACCACAGTGAACTATTGGGAGAGGCTATCCAGGAGTTAGTGGAAAGCTTTGCTACCACAGTTTGGAACAGGGAGAGGGAGGTGCGTATAATGGACATGCCTGGTCCAGATGGTGCGCATCCTTTATATACAATGTTATTGAGAGTTTAAAATGAGGAGACTATAGCTCCTTCAGTATTGGTACAGGTATTATTGGGGTTGGGGTGAAACCGAAACCGATCGTGAATATTAACCAGCTGGGATGCTAGATAGTAAAAAAGTAGAAGTTAGGGAAAGTCAAGCCAGCCATATGGGATGGGAGGCGTAGTGTCTCTAGTGCAAATCTAGGGGGTAAACCATTCCAGAGAAATGCAGTACAAAGAGTCAATATTTTTAAAAATGTATTTGGGTATTTTACAAGGGGAATTAGACATGACATACAGTAATTTAGGCAAGTAGATCATCTTGAGGATATTGGCTCTGCCCATGAGGTTTAGGGGCAGATCCTTCCACTGTTTGGTTTGTGTTTG
Organism: Lithobates pipiens; assembly: GCF_037356315.1. Lineage (NCBI taxonomy): Eukaryota > Metazoa > Chordata > Amphibia > Anura > Ranidae > Lithobates > Lithobates pipiens. The sequence goes on along the minus strand of NW_027507790.1, from coordinate 39,827,695 downwards.
TAATTGGAGCTGTAAGGGGCATAGGTTATTGGTTACTTATAGGGATAGTGGCAATTGAATTGTGACACCCAAGTACCTGAAGGAGGTGGCGACTTGTAGCTTAGAATCCGATCAAATCTCCAATATAGTAGCTTGGTCTAGGGGAAAAAGGATTGATTTGTCCCAATTCACTCAGAATCTGGAAAAGTCACCAAATGTGTCAATTTCAGCTAAGAGGTTGGTGAGGGAGTCATGAAGATCGGCTAGGTAAACTAGGGTATCATCTGCGTATAGGGATAATCACTCCTCTATATCATTTATGGGGAGGCCTTTGATGGAGAGCTATGGATCCGTACAGCAAGGGGTTTCATAGCCAAAGAAAATAAAAGGGGTGATAAAGGACATCCCTGCCTGGTGCCTCTGGTGATTGGGAATGTCTCAGTGACATGGGAATTGATTTGTATGTGGACTAGTGGTAAGTTATAGAGGAGATGTATCCATGCTATAAGTCAGGGTCCAAACCCGTATAGTTGTAAACTTCCGAAACAAATAAGGCCATTCCACAATGTCAAAAGCTTTGCAGGTGTCCAGTGACAACAACAAGGGTAGGCGAACAGTCATGAGGGCAAGTCAAGTTGTGGAATAGTCTACAGATATTCATTCTGGTTGAGTGGCTTGGTATGAAGCCATCCTGGACGCTCCCAACAAATTTCACAACCACTTTGTTCAGACGATTGTCCAGGACTTTGGCCAGAATTTTGACATCTACATGTATAAGGGATATCGGCTGATAGGAGTCGCATTTAAGGGGCTCTTTCAAGGGTTTTAGTATCAAAATGATTAATTCCTCTCTCATTGAGAGAGGAAGTACTCCATCTTTCAAGGCCTCATATGTATTGAGTGCGATAGGGCCCAGGAGGAGCCGAAAGTGTGGAAAACCATCCAAGCCTGGTATCTTATGGGTTGGTAGGTGCGAAATTGCAAGGGAGAGCTCCTCTATAGAGAGAGGTTTGCTAGGTTAGCACGGTCTGGTTCAGACCACTGGGGAAGTGCTGTTTGGGTTAAATATTCGTCGAGTTGGGTCTCAGAGTAGTGGGATCTAGTGGTATAAAGGTCACGGTAGAAATATCCTGGGATATCAGGATCCTAGTTATTGAGAAAGGGGTACGGTCGGATATAGTTAGGTAGGCGAGTAGGCAACCAGCCTTATTGCCATGTTCAAACGTCTTCTGTGTGACATAGAGCAACGTTTTTTAGTAAAGTCCAGCAGGCGGAGCTCGTACTCCCTGCGACTGTGCAACCATGGGGTTAGCATAGCTGTACTAGGGTTCTGAGCATAGTCTCTCTGCGTAGGTCATTGCATTTTCTAGTTCCTCAGTGCGCTGTTGTGAATATTTGCCCAAAATACCAGTAATGGACATAAAGGTGCCCCTCAGTACCGCCTTGGTGCCCTGATTCGCACGCCAGTAGTTGGCAATACCCTTCTGGCATTCATCCTGTACATTTTCATCCTCCAAATGTAAGGGCCTGCACTCGGCAGGAGGAGGAGAGCCACAGAAAGAGAGGCATGGTCATAAATCCCCCTAGGTTGAGAGGAGACTGTGTGAACAATAGGGAGAATATCAGCAGGGACAAATGCCAGATCTATACGAGACATGGTGTGTAAAGAGAGTGGCAGAAGTGGCACTCATCTGGGTGCTTCCATCGCCATATCTCAGGCTATACACCTGAGTCTAGTCAAAAATGAGGGATAGGGCCTGCCCCCACCCCTCAAGCGATCCATGGTAACATTAAAGTCTCCTACGAACAGCAGAGCCTGGTAAATTGCAGTCCGCTGAGCATGTAGGAGAGTCTAGGGGTGTTAGGTGGTCAGCCCGGGTGCGAAAGGCTGTAGGCAGAGAGTCACTCACCCCTTTTGCAGAAGGCTGAGCTGAGGTCGGAGAGGGCTGCAGCGTGGCTTCATGCATGGCCGAGGGATCAGCGTCACCTTGGCTCCTGAACCGAGCCGGATGTTCCACAGCGGACAGGGGCACAGGTAGCCTGTATTTATTCACCATCATACCTGGAATGGATGCTTGTTGTCTTTAGGAAGGGTTTGGTGCCACTTGGGGGAATTTTGGACTCAGGATGCTTGCAGGATGAGAAGAGAGACAGTGCTGTGGATCTAAGCAGTCTCATGAACCTCAAGCCATGCCCCCCTCTGTGTGCATCATCTTTAGAAGAGGCTTCCTTCTGGGACAACAGCCATGCAGACCAATTTGATGCAGTGTGCGGCATATGGCCTGAGCACTGACAGGCTGACCCCCACTCCTTCAACCTCTGCAACAATGCTAGCAGCACTCATATGTCTATTTCCCAAAGACAACCTCAGAAACCAATCAGGAAAAATTACAACATAAAAAAGGAACAAACCTGAAAGATCCACTTAAATCTGCCTGCTAGAATCACTGAGCATCATGGGGCTAGAACAGGGGTATAGGCAAAAGGAAAGCAACAACCATTATTGGTGACCTGCTGAATACAAGGACTGCACAATTCCCCAATGTAATGTGTTATCCTCCTATGAACATGAAGAGAGAGTTACCTAGTTACCTTATTAAAGCTCAAGTCCAGCCATTTTGTTTTGTTTTGTATAGAGCAGAGAAGATTTATGATTTTGGTCAGGGTTTTATTTAGAGCTAGGACCTCACTGGGAACATTCTCCCTGTCCCCAAGAAATGTATCTGTTATTACCCCGACAGGAAGGCAATGGCAGCAATAAAAATCATTGTTAGCAGTTATAACCCTTCTCCACCGTTTTTGTATGTCCCTATTGGAGAGACATTCCATCACTTGCTCTCCCGACAGGAAGTAATCTAAAACAAAATAAAAGGCTTTGGCAGGTGTTGAGCATTAAACCGGCCCCCGTTATATACATAAACTATAGAAAGCAAACATATACCTGTAAAGAACAGAGAGAATGCCTAGCTTCCCGCTACCCATGCCACCAAACTCTACTCAAGTAATGAGATTTGGTCCCCCAAAGTCTACGGGGGGAAGAGACATTTCCAAAACAATTGTTCATTTTGGTCCCCTGCAGCTCTCACGACATGGAAGCCAGCAAGAGGAACCAGTGAGAGCAGCGGTGGACATCCCCGGATGTGTAAGAAGCACCATTTATCTGGAATAAAGAGTGGACTTATGTAGCACAGGCAGCAGGGAAAATATTTCCTCTGTTCTTTACAGGTAGGGTCTTGCTTGATATAGTTCACATACCGTATTTTGACAGAGTTGCATTGGGTAGAAAAAAAAAAGTCCACATAAAGGAATAGACATTCAAAAATGTGTTACCTGTAATGGCAGTCAGCTCGAATTTCAAGCCTCCACTCTTTACATGCAATCCACCACTCCTCCTTCCACTGGGCAAAGCAGAAACGCAGCAAGCCATGGAAATAATGTTGCCTGAAGAGATGTTATAAAGTTATTTTTATAAATAGCCTCAAAAATGTATATATAAATTTAGTTGACATGTCTTCCATTTGTTTGCATGGGTTTCCTCCATTACTCAAATTTCCCCCACATTACGAAAACATGCTGGTAGGTGAATTAATTCCTGTTCAAATGGGCTCTAGTATGTGTATGTGGCTAAGATCATGTGTAGTAACTGTTCTTATCAGTGACTAGGAGGGGTGCTCTGCTGTCATTCTGGAACTCCAGCAGATGGAATGGCTGGCAACATAGTATCCCCGCTGGTGTAATGGGACTCTGAACAGAAACAGGGGAGCCCTCAGGTAGTTGGGGCACAGGCGTAATTGCCCCCGGAAAAACTGGATGGGCCCAGTTCCTCCCGATATGAATGGATCTACCTTGTTTGGCCATGGGCTAGGAAGGCGGTAGTCTGCGGTTTCTGTGTCCCCCTAGGAGTGGTCTCCCTAGGGGTGCCCTTAGTAACACTTGGGTGAGAGACCCAGTGGGAAACGGCACATGGTCACATCAAATTCTTTTAATTTATTTATTTTTTGCACTGCACTTTTTTTTAGCTCCGGGGCAATTTTGGTTACCAGGCCTCAGGGTCCGGCCAGTGCACATAATATCTATTCATTTATTTTCCCCTCAGGTTTTGTCACCGTTCACTTATGTGTGTGTTTTTTTTTTTCCCCTCAATGGATGCAGGGGGCGAGTCCTCGGGCTTGCCCTAACATCTAGGGGGAGGATGTGTAGCCTTCAGGCTACTTCCTCCCTTGACCCTGGGGGGGGTGTCTTTCTTCAGGAGAGCCCCTCAAACTAGTACTCAGTGGTTGGCTTCTGCTGACTACAAGGAGAGGGGTCTGCCAGGCCTTCTGGCTAGGTGGATCATGTCATATCCTATGTCCCTGTCAGGAGCCTTGCGCCCGGGGGATCAGGGAGAGGTCCTACCCTTTGGGGGTGGATAAAGCACATTATTAAAAGAGAAGTATGGGTTTGGGGGTTATTGCAGGTTTATACTTACCTAGGTGGATACAGCATCGGTCCAATTCTGCATCTGTCCCCCGCCGCTCATCAGCGATGAGAACCGAGTCATTGAACATCGCAATGGCTCGGTTCTCTCGGCTCCCCGAGCAGAGAGCTGCTGCCTGTCAATTAGCAGCTCTCCTGTTCTGCTCCTCCACTCTCACTGGAGCATCAAGCTATGGAGGGGTGGGGAGCGGCCATCTCAGTGGCTCGCTGAGAGGCTGAGACTACTATCAGTCCAGGCAGTTCCAGACTCCTAGAGTCAGGATGACGCGGTGCCTGGACTGATTTCAGTCCACTCTCCGCTGAAAATGGGTCACTCCTATGTCCCATAACAAGCTCAGGCTGGACTTCTCCTTTAAGTGCACTTAGTGTGTGTGTTCACATTCCCTTTTTTGTTCATTTAATAGCTTTTCCGTTTTCGTTTTTCAGCACCACAGCGAATTAAAAAAAATTAAAATAAATGTATATATGTGGGAAAAGCCCTTGTAAGCTCCCTGAGGACAGGGACCAATGTTAATGTGCAGTATGAACAGTACTACCTGTAGTGCCTCTTTATAAATACCTGTAATAAATAAATATACAGTAAAAGACAAAAAGTACCCAGTCCATAGTAATCAGCTTTTAAGTTTCATAATCATAATTTTGATTACCATAAGATGAATTCTGATTGCTTGTCTAGACTTCTGTGGCATTACAGATTCATAAAGTAATAAAAACAAACATACATTCTTAGAGATCTTTCACAACAGCCACGTTCGCTCCAGGAGGTTCTTGAACAGATCCCCTTCTAAATTGGAGCCAAATTATACATGGCAATTTTGTGACCTGTGTGTCTGTTCAGTTTTGCCCTCCCAGAGCTTAATGGATCCATATTAGGTGTATCAGCAGGTGTACATAAAAGGACATGTGCCTGTTTACATCAGACTACCTCTAATCCGTCACATTTATGGAAATGGATCGGTCGGAGATTTCGACAACCGGATTTTGTCCGTCGGATCTTGTCCAAAACTGTTGCATACACACGGTCGGACAAAGTTGTCGAAAAATCCGATCTTTCAGAACGTGATGACGTAATTTCGTTACGATGGGACTACATTCAGGCTAGTAGCCAATAGCTTTGATGTAGGAATTTGATCTGAGCATGCGTGGTACTTGGTCCGATCAAAATTCTCTACACATGATCGGAGTATGTCCGATCCGCCCAGTTGGTCGGGAAATATTTCCAACAAGTTGGAAAATTGGGTCAGACGGAATCAGTCCGATGCATACCACACACAGTCGGATTATCCGACAACACGGTCCGATAGGACACATTCCGACGGATTCTGCGACTGTGTGTACAAGGGCTAAGTAGTCAGATGCAAATGGACTGTTTATATCAGCTTGTCCATGGAACAACTCCGTTCAGATCTGCCTGAAAAAACAGACAGATGTTCTGATCAGATGACTCATGTGAAAGGGGTCTTAATGTCCAAGCCAGATCTTACAGTTATTGTGAAAAATGTATCTTTAGCCATTTTCCCCTTCATTATGGATAGAGCTGAGAAGGGTTAGGATCTCTGTCAGGTTTTTTCTGCGTTTTTGTGTACCTGCTGGAAAGATTGATCCTCTCTATGTCCTTGTGAACATTCTCCTTATTTTCCATGTCTTCTGCAAGTTCATTTGCTTTCCTGGTTAGCTGCAATGCAGCTCTGGTGTCCTGAGCCATGAGTGGTATCTGATCCTCCATTTCACTAACCCTGCTTTCCACAGCTGTGGTGCGTTCGCCTATCTTTTGTATGTCCTGTCTCAATAGTGACACATCTTCTCTTAAGCCCCCAAACTGCTCCTTTAAGGTATCAACAGAAGCTGTACAGTTATTCACAGCCCTAAGCATGTCAGCCAGGGTGGGTTGCACTGTCTAATGCTGCTGGGCTGTGTGGTTCTCCTGACATGAGGGCCATAACTGCTGCCTTTTTTTTTTTTTTTTAAAAGGTTTATTTATAACAAGAAAGAGGCCCACATAGACCAACATAATACAGAGTAATACATAGGAGAATGTATCATCACATAAACAGAATTCTTGCCACAATGTCATGTCTTGGTGAACAGTGCTGTTGATAGTAATTTACATCATGGTAGGCACAATTGGAACATTGAATCTAAACCTTGTTTCTCGCTCATCTTGTGGCAGCTCTGTGGTTACATCTGAGGGGTGCGCTTTAATTATAATAAAATCCTCCACTTTGGAAGAAAACATATGTGCTTTTAAAGTGTTACGTGGTGAGATGTAGCGGGCCATTGGCCTCGTCCTTCCTTTTCCGAAAGTAGTGTAGGAGTGTTCTACTGTAAGAAGGACAGAGAGAATAGATAGAAAGGTAGAAATAGGATTGTAGGGAAATGGGTAAGTAGAAAAGAGAGGGTTTCGGAGGTGGGGGGCAAGAGGTAGGGGAGGAGGATGTTCTCTGTGAGCATTGAGTGGCTGCTGACTTTTAATAAACACAGAAACAGCTGGAACTCCTCTTTAAGGTAGCTCATTCATTTTCATTGGGTCAAGAATGTACAAAAATGAACTGAAAAAATAAATAAATAAACGGACATGCAGCATTTTACTTGACGCATTGTACTACAAAGCATGAAAGTGCATTACTGCACATTGTGATGAGCTACAATGCACTCAGCCTATAATAAGGCTTACCTGTAGCTACCCTGGATATTTCCTAAACCTGCATGGTTTAGGAGATATCCCCTGTATTTGCCGACGTCATCGGCACATGTGCACTGAATCAATGGCACGTACGTTACTGGCGGCTCCCACGCGCTTGCGGAAGCGATGCCATAGTGGCCCCTGGGTCAATCATAACGCCGGAGCTGCAATACCTGGAAGTAACTCCCGTGAGAAATGTCGCCGGCCGGTGCTGTGTATGGGAACTGCAGTGGGGGCTTCGATCTCAGATGGAGTAGTACATAATGAGCTAGTATGCATACTAGCTCATTATGCCTTTGTCTTGCAGGTCTTTTTTTTCCCCTGTGGGTTCAGAACCACTTTAAAAAGGAAAAACACACAATTTACAGGAATGGCAAAAGTAAGCGTATATTTACCTAGCAGTGGATGGCAGAATCCTTCCAAATGTTCTTCTTATCCAGAGATAAAGAAACTTTCTAGCCAGGTGTCTGCAGAGAGCAAGTGGATCAAATAAGGCAGGTTTCATCCACCATTAGCAAGCTTTGGCTACAAAAGTGACACTAAACACTGGTTTAATAAAAATATGTACAGTATATTTTTAAGTATGTATTCTTAACTTAAAGTGGTTCAAAGTCTAAGCATTTTAATGAATAAAATACCTTAAGGTCGAGGAAAAAAAAAAAAAAAAAAAAAAAAAAAAAAAAAAAAAAAAAAAACCCTACTACACCAGTTTCCCCCATCCTTAAACAATTACTCATCTCCTCTACCAATCCAGCACCCACTTGTCAGCAGCTCCTCTCCTCCTGGTCCCAGAGGAGACACAAGCAGGAGTGGGAGCAGTAGGCTCCTGCTGCTGTCATTCAAATCCTGTGAGGGAACAGGGACTATGTCTAAGCCACGGCATGTGTGTATATTGGCATACACAGCCCAGGTCGGGAGCATGCCACCAAAGGGGCTCGCTCAACGCACAGCTTGCTGAGGGGGCACTCATAGCAAGAAAAAGCAAATGGCACTGGCAGAGGTCTCCGGAAAAAAGGAAGTAAGGGACCGCTCTGTGCAATATCATTGCACAAAGCAGGTAAATATTTAAAAAAATATATATATATTATTTTGTAACAAACACACACAACTTTAACATCACTTAAAAAAAAAAGAAAAAGAAAAAAAAAAAAAAAAAAAAAAAGTACTTTCTATTGCTCTCGGCCTCCTTTAGGGCCGGTTCACACTGCAGGCGAGGCGACTCCGACTTGCCTCGCCGCGACCTGCCGCGACCTCTGCGGCAACTTGCAGATGACTTCTGTATAGAAGTCAATGCAAGTCGCCCCGAGGTCGCCCAAAAGTAGTACAGGAACCTTTTTTCTGAGTCGGAGCGACTCGAGTCGCTCCTCTCAGAACGGTTCCATTGTACAGAACGGGGGCGACTTGCGAGAGCGAGGCGAGGCGAGTCGTGTCGCCTCGCATCGCCCGCTGTGTGAACCGGCTCTTAGGGTCCTTTTATTTGTTTTTGTTTTGTTTTTTACAACTGTGATCTGACTTCCTGTTGGAAGGTGCCTACATTTGTTCTCCATGATCCCACTGTATGTAGGAAACATAGCCACCTTCTTTTGCTCACTGCTGAAATGGACTAGTGACTATGGGATTGTAGTGTATATATACACACACTACATTGTAGTGTATATAAAGCAGCATAAAACATGACCGCAACTAACAGGCATTGTTGGTTCTGAGGGTATCATTTCGTGCCACTTCAATTTTTAACCACTTGCCATCCGTTGCAGGATCCCATATTTTTTTTTTATATATGTGAGATTCTGCACTTCCTCCTGCAGGGGGCACCGCTGGCAAGCCGCTTCTGCTGTGATTATTCACAGAATCCGATCTGCGATGTCCACTGGCACCGATCGTCTGTAAAAACAAACAGAACTGAGATCTGCCCATGCAAAACAAGGCAGATCTCTGTTCTGATAATGAGGAAGGGGTGGATTTTGTGTCCCTGAAAAGCAGGGAATAAAATACATCCATTCCCCTTGTAAAAGCACCTCACATAGTACACTAAAACATTGGTTAGGCACACAGGTAAAGTGGGAGTTCTCCGAGGCTTTTATATTGGAAACAATTGGTAAATAATAATCTCCCATTGTACAAAGGACACCTATATTAATAGGGGTTGCCCTACTAAATACGATAAAGTCGGGGCAAAGTGATTGGAAAAATCATACACGGCATGTAATGTAGATGGGGGTAATGAATCATAATGTGGCTGTTTCCTTATAGGGGATGCCTGGGGCTATTGGTGATAGAAGGGACTAATGTTCGCTTCCTCCTGTTTTTCTCAAAATATGGGGTGAGGCTTAACATTTGAATAGATACATGGGATGGCCTAGATCTATGTCCAGAAAAAAAAAAATATATATATTTTCTGTTTATTATATATATTAAATCTTAATTTTGTATTGTTAGTTTCGACATAATGTGATCTTGATATGCTATTAAAATATTTCAGGTTCAATGTGTGATGTTTTGGCGTGTATTTTTTTGCTTATCTAAGAAAAAAAAAAAATTATAAAAAAAAAAAAAAAGTGTGAGTAAACGCCCATGCACGAATTTTACTTATAGGCAAGCCTATAATAAGGGTTACCTATAGGTACTCTAAATATCTCCTAAACATGCACTGTTTAACCGCTTCAGCCCCGGAAGTTTTGGCTGCTGAATGACCAGGCCATTTTTTGCAATTCGGCACTGCGTCACTTTAACTGGCAATTGCGTGGTCGTGTGGTGCTGCACCCAAACAAAATTGAGGTCTTTTTTTTTCCCCACAAATAGAGCTTTCTTTTGGTGCCATTTGATCACCTCTGCTGTTTTTATTTTTTGCGCTATAAACAAAAAAAAAAACAGCAAAAATTTTGAAAGAAAAAACTATTTTTTGTACTTTTTGCTAGAATAAATATCGCCATTTAAAAAAAATAAAATAAAAAAAAAATAAAGCCAATTTTTTCTCAGTTTAGGCCAATATGTATTCTTCTACATATTTTTGGTAATAAAAAAAAAGTCGCAATAAGCGTATATTGATTGGTTTGCTCAAAAGTTATAGCTTCTACAAAATAGGGGATAGATTTATAACTTTTTTTTTTTTTTTAACTAGCTTACGGCTATCTGCAATTTTTTATTGCGACTGTGACATTATGGGAGGACACTATTGACACATTTTTGGGATCATTGACATTAATACAGCGATCAGTGCTATAAAAATGCACAGATTACTGTAAAAATGTCACTGGCAGGGAACAGGTTATTAAAGGGGTTCTGCACTCAAAATACAACATTTGCCCATTCTGTTGCCTATAGTTAATATATCTCATAATGCCACCTGTTTTTTTTTTTTGATTCACCTACCTTTTGTAATCTTCAGTACTTTATTTTAAACCCCTGCGGCGATGGGCGGTCTCTTGCGGCGATGGGCGGTCTCTTGCGGGGATCAGCGTAATTTCCTGTTGAAGCCCGCACTGTCTCCTGTGATCTCGTTCGTGTAATCCCAGGAGACATTGCGGCTAATGCACCCGACATCTCGCGAGATTTCGGGTGCTACAGCCAACATCTCGCGTGATTTTGGTAATTACAGCCGAGATCTCGCGAGATCTCGGCTGTAATTACCGAAATCACGCGAGATGTCGGCTGTAGCACCCGAAATCTCGCGAGATGTCGGCTGTAGCACCCGAAATCTCGCGAGATGTCGGCTGTAGCACCCGAAATCTCGCGAGATGTCGGGTGCATTAGCCGCAATGTCTCCTGGGATTACACGAACGAGATCCCAGGAGACAGTGCGGGCTTCAACAGGAAATTACGCTGATCCCCGCAAGAGACCGCCCATCGCCGCAGGGGTTTAAAATAAAGTACTGAAGATTACAAAAGGTAGGTGAATCAAAAAAAAAAAACAGGTGGCATTATGAGATATATTAACTAGAGGCAACAGAATGGGCAAATGTTGTATTATGAGTGCAGAACCCCTTTAACACACTAGGGGGTGATGAAGGGGTTAACTGTGTTCCCTCAGTGTGTTCTAACTGAAGAGGGGATGGAAGGGGGAAGGGGGATGGAAGGGGGGGAATGGGACTGTCAAGGGGAGATGACAGATCGCGGTTCATACTTTTGTATGAACACGCGATCTGTCTCTTTTCCCCTCAGAGAACCAGGATCTGTGTGTTTACACACACACACAGATCCCGGTTCTCGCTGTGTCACGAATGAACGCGGGAGCCCGGGGGTCATCGCAGTCCTGTGCTGTCAACGACGGCTCCTGCACTCATGTGCAAGAGTGATGTCATTACAGCTCCGGTCACTCACACAGCCAGAGTCTGCAAATCTGGAAGACCGGATGAAGATGGAAGTGCCTTCAGCAGTGACAGCGTGGCCGCTAGAGGTACGTTTCACATAACGTGCTAGTATGCGATGTATACTAGCACATTATGACATTGCCATGCAGGTTTAAAAAAAAAAAAAAAAGAAAAAAAAGCCAGTGGTTTACTACCGCTTTAACCTTTTGATCACCTTCTTAGCCAGTGACATTAGTACAGTGGCAGTGCACATTTTTACCACTGATCACTGTATTAGGGTTCGTTCATACATGGGAACTGATGGGAAAACCATGCAGATTTCACTTGCAGAGACATCAGTTTTCATGTATGTCAGTTATGAGCCATATTTACACCAATGTTGACGTCATGTCAGTTTTTTTTTCCCTGCACAAAAATGTATACATATTGCAGGTACCATTTACCTTGCCCATTTGTCAGTAACGCAGTGCCCTATTGCAAAATATGGCCTGGTAATGAGGGGGGGGGGTTAAATCATCTGGAGAGCAAGTAGTAAAAAAAAAAAAAAAAAAAAACACACACACACACACAATACCACTACAAAATATATGATTTATTTTGCAAAAATAAAAAAGCCACTTTGTAGCAGAAGTACAGAAGGTGACACGGGCGACTCACCTGATTCGCAGTTCCTTCAGTCGCCCCCCGCGGTTCCAGGTATAGGTGACGCGGTACTGAATGATACGCCCGCTCTTCGGTGTCCTCACGTTGCCAGGGGTTCGGGGAACCTGGGCCGGACCCCTCTGCTGGGACTTAGCTTTGCCAGGATTATTCATCTTCTACCTGTAAAGACATTCTCTGTCAATCAATGTACACCTACTTACAATGTACAGGTCACGTGTCAGCACACAGCCACCTCACACTTTCGTTTTCCAGTGACACATCAGATAAAAATGATATTCCCTCTGAGGGTCTGACTTGCTCCGTTATTACCTGAGGCCGGTGCCGGGAGAGTAAACAAATAGCGCCCTCAGAGCTCCGCACCGACATCCCACTTACACCTCACGCTCTGCCAGTCCCGCCCCCTCCGCCTCCTACAACATCCGCGCTCCGCTTCCCGCTCGTTGTCTTGGTCACACGACGCCTTGGGCAACAGAACCATGCGGCAGCGCCCTCTAGCCACAGCATGTGATCATTACTGCACACTCAGCGGCTGGAATGCCTGTTTTATAGGATGCCTATAAAACACACACAATCTACTAGGCTTTTAGTTCAATCTTAGTTTATTAAAGCGGAGTTCCACCCAAAAAAATCTTCAGCTTAAGTGAAGGCGACCCCCTGACATGCCACATTTGGCATGTAATTTTTTTTTTTGGGGGGTGGATACCCTCTTTTTAGGGGCACTCCGCTCCCACTTCCTCCCGGGTAAGGATGAGCTCCGGCGTGTTCAGACAGCCCACGTCCAGAAAGTTGGCACTGTGCTGCGCTGATCACAGGCAGTGAGACATTTCCCAATCTCTGCAGCCGCGCATCGAGACAATGTCTCACTGCCTATGATTAGCGCAGCGCACTGACGATTTCCTGGCGGGCTCTGCACGTGGGCTCCACGGAGCCGGAAGGAAGTTCACAGCTCCCCCTCCCTCTGTGCAATCTTTTGGGACACGTCACAGGTCCCAGATGATTGCCTGGTCAGTCACAGCCCACGGCTCGCGCATGCGCAGTGCATGCCCGGCTGTTCCACATTGAGAATGCCGGCACTGTGGAGAGGAGGGGGAGAGGAGCGGGGCTTTGTGCGTCCACATCGCTGGACCCTGGGACAAGTGAATGTCCGATTATTAAAAGTCAGCAACACTTTTTGTAGCTGCTGACTTTTCTTTTTTTTTAATTTAACAACTTGCCTACTGGACACTTTCACCCCCTTCCTGCCCAGACCAATTTTCAGCTTTCACCATTGTCAAACTTTGAATGACAACTGAGCGGTCATGCAACGCTGTACCCAAACAACATTTTTATATTTTTTTGAGACAGATAGAGCTTTCTTTTGGTGGTATTTAACCCATAGCTCCCAACTGTCCCTGATTTCGAACAATGTCCCTCTTTACCTCCTTATTTGTAGTAGTAATGGCAGTGATCAGCGATTTTTAGCGGGACTGCGACATTGTGGCAGACAGATCGGACAATGTCCCTCTGTCCCTCTTTCCTCCTCATTTGTCCCTCTTTCTGGCCTATATAGTTGTATATAAAATGCACTAATTATGTATCAGAAAGTGCTTCCTGGTGCTAAACCTTTCATCCAATTTCTTAATTGCTACATTTGCAAATTTCAGGACCAGTATAAAGAAATAGTAGTGGTTAAAAAAAAAGCACTTGTGGGTTAACCCCCCTGGCGGTATTCCCGAGTCTGGCTCGGGGTGAAAATTCAGTACCATAAGCGGTAACCCTGAGCCAGACTCGGGATCTCATCGCTGAATCCAGGATGAGTTTACTTAGCTTATCCCCTGGATCCAGCGATGTCCCCCCACTGTACGAGCAGCTCAGCCTCCGCTCGATGTATCATGGAGCCAAGCTCCGTTCCCTGCGAGCGTTGCGACGCACGGGGACAGAGAACGGCGCCAAATTCAAAAAGTGAAACACACACATTACGTACAGTATAATGTAATCTTACAGATTACATTGCTGTATGTAATTATTTCACATCCCCTTTGTCTCTAGTGGTCTGCCCAGTGCCCTGCATGTAGTTTTGTATTATAAAAACTGTTCTTTCTGCCTGGAAACTGGAGATTGTCCATAGCAACCAAAACTGTCCCTTTACATCAAAAGTGGTTTTAGACCAGCTAGAAAACAGCAATAATAAATTGGAATCACTCGCGGAATTGAGCGATAATGATTTGTGGGGAAATTCATCATTATATACTAAATATATCGCGCTGTCCCTTTAAGTTGTGCACAAGCAGCCAGCACAGCAAAGGATCAATGTTGCAAAATGTAGTGAAAGTAAACAAGTGCAGCGCTCATATAGAATCACATATCAATAGTGACCAACAAAATTGAATACAAATATGATCAAAACTTGTGTTACATATAGTAATGTGACAATCATGAATCAACAAAAAAGTGTCATAGAGGAATTGAATTGAAAAAGTCCCAAATCCTATGAGCAAATAAAGTCCAGAGTAACTCCAGAAAGAAAACTGAAATAGTGAATCAACCGGTGAAAAAATGGTATGTTCTAAAAAGTGTTGTTGGGTGAAAAATAGTTGATGATCCTCCACCACAGATATATATAAAGAGGCTTACCGGAACGATTGGACACAGATGGGCATGTACCCACTGGGTCAATCGAGCTTAGATAATGACAACGTTCCACAGCAACAGACTCCAGAAATCCCTTACAGAACTCCAAATAGCATGTATTAAAGATTTAATTGCCAAGGAGGAAAAAGAATAAAAGGGCACATAGCGTAATTCTATTAAAAATCCAACTTTTTTATTATAAAAGGAATAACACTCACATTTGTGATGAAAAATCAAGCGCTTTACAAAGAGGCAGTAACAGTGGCATCAGGAATCCTTCCAAACGCGTTTCGTCCTATGGGACATCATCTGGGGTACTGATCCACTGTTTTTACTGCCTATATATATGTGTATATATATATATATATATATATATATATATATATATATATATATATATATATATATATATAGTAGTGGACTCCCCCATTGAATTATGGCTCCAAAAAAATTAATTAAGCTAATTTCTGGAAGAACCAAAATGGCGACAACGGCGTGTGTTCCAAACCTTGTTTGGGAACAGCTCTGACGTCACCAGCATCTATTACTGATCCCTGATTGGTGCATCGTGGCCAAAGATTGCCCTTATGCGTGACAATTGCATGGAAATTGTAGTACTTTTGTTCCCCACAAATAGAGCTTTATTTTGGTGGCATTTGATCACCTCTGCGGTATTTTATTTTTTGCACTATAAACAAAACAAGACCAACAATTTTGAAAAAAAAAAACATATTTTTTTTTACTGGTTTGCTATAATAAATATCCAAACAAAAAATATAAAAAAAACAAATTTCTTCATCAGTTTAGGCCAATATGTATTCTTCTACATATTTTTGGTAAAAAAAATCTCAATAAGCGTATATTGGTTGGTTTGCAAAAAAGTTAAAGCGTCTACAAAATAGGGAATATATTTATGGCATTTTTATTATACATTTTTTTTTTACTAGTAATGGCGGTGATCAGGGATTTTTAGTGGGACTGTGACATTGCGGCGGACAGATCGGCCACTTTTGACACTTTTTTGGGATCAGTGATATTTATACAGAGATTAGTGCTATAAAAATGCACTGATTACTGCATAAATGTCACTGGCAGGAAAGGGGTCAACATTAGAGGCGATCAAGGGGTTAAGTGTTCCCTGGGAGGTGTTTCTTAGACCCCTTTCACACTGGGGCAGTGCGGGCATTACCAGTAAAGTTTAGTTTTTATAGCGGTGCTATTAGCAGCGCTATTCGAGTGATAGCAGGGCACTTTTAACCCCCGCTAGCAGCTGATGAAGGGGTTAATAGCACCCGTGTTGTGGTGCTGCCAAAGTGCTTTGCAGCCTATTGACTTCAATGGGCAGGGCATTTTGGGAGCAGTGTATACACTGCCCCAAAGATGCTACTTGCAGGACTATTTTTCCTGTCCTGCAAGCGCACCGACCCAGTGTGAAGGCACAGATGCGATTTACAGGCACTATTTTTAACACTAAAATGCCTAAAAAGCGACCCAATGTGAAAGGGGTCTCACTGTGGGGGGAGTGTACTGACTGGGAGTACAGAGAGATCGCTGTTCCTGATCACTAGGAACAACAGATCTCTCTCTATTCCCCTAACAGAACCGGAATTTGTTTGTTTACATTGACAGATCCCCGTTCTGGCTTTCTGTAGAGTGATACGGGTGGCCAGTAGATATTGTGGCCACTGGCCACGCGTATCAGCTGCCCCACCGTGCTACAACACTTAAAGGAACCGCCATACCAGTACGGCCATTTGTGGGAAGGAGCTGACCTGCTGCAGTCAGCAAGTGGTTAAGCTGGATACACACTATACAACTTTTGTTGTTCGATTTTCTTTAGATTTACATTCAACTCTGAAGTGCAAGGGCCTGCCTGATTGCATACAAATTGAAAGTGTTTAGGTTTGACCTCATATATATTTTTGGTAAATCTAAAGGAAAAAATCTGCAAAAAATTGTATAGAGTGTATCCAGATTTAGTTTCTGTTACAAAATGTTGTAAATAAGTAATTATTCTCCTTCACTGATGTGTGCTGATGAGGACGCGCTGATGGGCACTGATAGGCTGCATTGATGGGCACTGAAGATCAAGTGCCAGAGTCCTCCCCGCCCTACTCCTCTCCTTGTTTTACGCCACACAGTAGGAATCTCCCGATGTGCCAAGGAGCTTAGGTCTGAAATATTTGGAGGCACTGTAACAAAGTCCCGCCTCTTGGACCGGTTCCTGTGATAGGCAGAACATTGATCCAATTGAATCAGTTCGACGTGTATCACAGGAGCCGGTCTAAGAGGCGTGACTTTGTTACAGTGGCCGCCGAGATATTCAAATCCAAGCTCTGACCACAACACAGCCTCTCTGTGTGTGATCCATCCAGGCACTGGTAGGCTGCATTGATATGCACTGGTATGCTGTATTGGTGGGCACTAGTATGCTACATTGATGGGCACTGGTAGGCTGCATTGGTGGGCATTGCTAGGCTGCATTGATGGGTATTGGTAGGCACTATGAGGCTGCATTTGGCGGGCACTGGTGGGCTGCATTTGATGGGCACTGATGAGGCTGCATTGATGGGCACAGGTAGGCTGCATTTGATGGGCACTGATGAGGCTGCATTTGATGGGCACTGGTGAGGCTGCTTTGGTGCTTTGATCTCTTGTATCATGTCTGCAATCTCTGACCATCTCTTGTATTATGCCTGCAGTCTCTGACCATTTCTTGTATCATGTCTGCAGTCTCTGACCATCTCTTGTATCGTGTTTGCAGTCTGTGACCATCTCCTGTACCATGTCCGCAGCCTCTACCCATCTCTGGTATAATGTCCGCAACCCCTGCTATCTCTTGTCTTTTATGATGTCTGCAGTTTCTAAAGGGGAGTCTGGAGAGGAGTCTTGTATCATGTCTGTAGTCTCTGACCATCTCTTGTATCATGTCTGCAGCCTCTGACATCTCCTGTACCACGTCCCCAGCCTCTAGCCATCTCTTGTATCAGGAGTCTTCTGACTGAGTTCTGCACAGTGCACCTGAGAGGGAAACCCTTACATTATTGTTAGGGTCCCTTATATCAGTAACCCCCCTTACCATAATGTATTCTTTCTGAGGAAGGTGGTCTCTGGTCACCAGAGTCCCCCCCCACATTCCCAAAGTTCCTAGGGTCCCCTTCATGATTGCTACACTTTTACCACTTTTAACTGGAATTTGCTCATATATATATATATATATATATATATATATATATATATATATAGCCCTATGTGCTTTCATATCTGTCTTATCTATGAAAATGGCAGAGACCAAATTAATAATTTACTGGGGGGAAGGGAGGCCAGTTACACTGGCTTTAGTGTGGCCTCCATCCGGTTCCGGCTTCCGAGTCTGTTTTAAAGACCTCCCCACCGCATCTGCTGTGCTGTGGTCCGCTGTCCATGGGACAGCACAGCGACAGGCTGCAGCAGCACGCTCTCCACAACCAGCTCAAGTGAGCCCTCAGCCCAGACTCAGTGTGCTGCCGGACAGCACTGGAACAGGCTGCAGCCCAGACCACATTGGGCAGGGGTAAGGGGGGGGGGGCATTGGGTGGAGTTTGGGCTGGACTTAACTTTAAAATGTGGGAGGGGTTATCAAATTTACTTTTGGGCTGAAGCCCCTGGTCTTTTTTTCATCTAGCAACACCCCTGCTGATAGACGGCACAGATAGACGGCACTGATGGGCACTAAGGATGAGCTCTGGCGTTTGCATACTCCACGTGCAGCGCCTGCCAGGAAGTCGGCGCAACACTGCGCTAATCACAGGTAGTGATAAATTGCCCCGATGCGTGGCTTCAGAGATCGGGCAATGTCTCACTGCCTGTGATTAGCGCAGCGGTGCGCCGACTTCCTGGCGGGCTCTGCACATGGAGAATGCAAACACGTCTGAGCTCATCCTTAATGGGCACTAATGGGCGGCACTGATGGGCACTGATAGACGGCACTGATGAGGAGGCACCGATCGGTACTGAAGGGCAGCACTGATGGTGCTGCGCTGATAATCAGGGCACTGATGATTTCCTGTTTACACTGTGATCAGCTGTGATTGGACACATCTGACCACATGGTAGAGAGCCTACGTCATAGGCTTCTCTATACCATGAGCGGTGATATGTTGTGTCCGAGGGATGCGGCGCACCACCAATCTCTGTGCTGCGTGGCAAGAATGCGAGGACGTCAGAACAAGAGTGCTCCTGCTCGCACATCATTTCACTACGCGGTGGGCGGAAAGCAATTAAAGTGGAACTTTGGTCAGAAATTTAAGTCCTGCAAGATCACCTCAGGATGGCCCCTTTTACAGGTATAGCTATGTTAAAAAAAGGTGTCAATACAATACAGTAATACACTGTTTCACCCTGCTCTGCACATGCTCAGTTTCTCTCCATTTTTAGGCACTGCCGAGTTTGTAGAGGCCGATCTGATGACAGACTTAAAGCGGAAAAAAAACCCTACCCTTTACAGCCAAGGAAGCTGCTTCTGTTTTATCTGCAACTGCCATGGAGCTGCACATGTGATGACAGCCAATGTCAATGGCTGAGAGCGCTGACCGGTGTGTTATGACGAGGGGGGGGGGGGCCTCCCCCCCTGTCAGAATACAATAACACAGCAGGGGAGATTGCTGTACTAACATCATGTAGTACAACGGCTCCTCCCAAGCTGTCAGTTGAACGAAAAACAACTGTGTGTACCAGGCTTTAAAGCAGAACTCCGGGAAAAAAATATTTTTTCCATGTCCTTGTTGTTGATCTTCTACTTTTACCAACTTTGGCATCCATCTTTTTATGAGCTCTGTAGTTCCTCTGTAGCAGCCTGATGATTTTGCAGAAAAGCTGTTAATCTCCTGTGATTTCCTGTTCGTAAGACTGGTGGCTTCTATTCCTCCTGTATCCTCAGCCACTGGTCTTGGCACTTCCCCTTAGTAGTTCTCTATGTTAAGCAGTGATTTGTAATTCTCTACCTGCTTGCTGTAGTGGGTGGAGGGGTCTATCTGCCCCTATCTGTACCGCCCATTGAGGTGGTTTCCACCTCCTCCCTCCTCCTCTGCTCCCTGCCAGCACCGCCCCCAATCTAACCCCCCCCCCCCATCGCCACCACCCGCTCGCCATCTCTCACTGCAGAGCGGGGATCTCTTAACAGACACCAGCTGGATGACAGAGCGGAGATCTCCGGCTGTGACAGATCTTGTGTGTGAAACACTGATCACCGTAACGTTCCATCCCTAATGGCGATCAGTGTTTCACATACAAGATCTGTCACAGCTGGAGATCTCCGTTCTGTCATCTGGCTGGTGTCTGTTAACGATCTTGGCTGCACATATGGACACTGATGGGCACAGATAGACTGCTATGGTGGGCACAGATTAAACTAAACTTATGGGCACAGATAGGCTGCACTGATGGGCACAGATGAAATGGCATCTATGGGCACTAATAGGCACAGATAGGCGGCACTAATAAGCATAGATGAGACTGCACTGATGGCCACTAATGGACACAGATAGGCTGCTCTGATGGGCATTAATGAGACTGCACTGATGAGGCTGCACTAAGGCGGCACTGATAATCTACACCGATATGCTGTACTAATAGGCACTGATAAACTGCACTGAGGTGGCACTGATAAGCTGCACTGATGGGCACTGATAAGCTGCACTGGGGGCACAGATGAGACTGCATTGATGGGCACAGAAGAGACCGCACTTATGGGCTCTAATGGGCACAAATATGCTGCACTGATGGGCACAGATGAGACCACACTGATGGACACTAACGGCCACAGATTGATGGCACATATGGGCACAGATAAATGGCACTTATGGGCACTGATAAGCTACACTGATGGACACTGAAAAAGGTTGCACTGATAAGGCTGCACTGATGAGGCTGCACTTATGGGCACTGATAAGCTGCAGTGATGAGGCTGCACTAAGGAGAAACTGATAATATGCACTGATATGCTGTACTGATGGGCACTGATACACTGCATTGAGGTGGCACTGATAAGCTGCACTGATGGGCACAGATAAGCTGCACTGGTGGGCACAGATGAGACCACACTGATGGGCACAGATGAGACTGCACTGATGGGCACAGGCTGCACTGGTAAACACAGATGAGACTCATGATGGGCACAGATAGGTAGCACTGATGGACACAGATGAAACACTGATGAGACTGCACTTACGGGCACTAAGACGGCACTGATATGCTGCACTGAGGCCGCACTTATGAGCACTGATAAGACTGAACTGATATGCTGCACTGAGGCTGCACTTATGAGCACTGATAAGACTGCACTGATATGCTGCACTGAGGCCGCACTTATGAGCACTGATAAGACTGCACTGATATGCCACACTGATGATGCTTCACTTATGGGCACTGTTGAGACTGAACTTATGGGCACTGATAGGCTGCACTGATAAGCAGTGGACACTCTCCACTGCTTTACTGACACCATCCACTGCCAAATATTTGTAGGAGGGGTATCCACCATCCCTGGAAAGTTTGCAGTTTTTTATATCTCTTAATTTCAGCTTTATGTGTATTATATGTAATGTTATCTATCACAGAGGCTGGTATTGTCATAATATTGAAGCTTACTGAGATTTCCATACATTAGAGGGTTCCACCATTATTGTTTTATTTATTGGTTAGTGTGACGAGAGTCACTTTGGGCGGGGGGGGGGGGGGGCGTGGAGCCCAGAATCCCTTGGAAAGGTTGGGAAACCCTTGTCCCAGCTTCCCATGCACTTCCTATGTGTAAGTTAACCTGTGTCTATTAGGGGCACAGGGTGACCGAGAACCCAAGTCTGACCTCAAGAATATATGAAGATAAAGTCCACGTTCATCAGCGACCATTGCTAGATGGTTTGAGGTGGGGTGCGGGTTGCTATGTGTTTGTTAGGTGTGTCTGTATCCCATTGTTCTTTTGTGTCTGTCTGCCTTGGGAGCAACCTATTATGGGATGTATATGTCTATGTAGATTAGCTGTGAGGGGGGGGGGAATTCCTCCAACAGCTCTCCCTGCTGATTGGACACTCTACTGATGAGAAGTTTAAATATCTCTGTGTATCTGTGTTCAAATAAACAGTTCCATGTTCAAGCTGCCTAACTGAGCTAGTCTCGCCTGGTTCTTAGTTACAATAGATGGGCTGTAAGACTGGGAGAAAGCGGTATATGACAAAAGCACTCAAGCGGAGTGTGGGACGTTTAGTTACATTGGTGACAAGCAGTGGGATGCTTCCTATAGTCTGGGACATCCAAACCTCAATTGGGTTCCAATGTCCGGATATCAGGAGAGGTACAGATACCAGCCACCATGGAGGAAGAAGTAGGTTGCGAGAGATGCAGATACAGCACAGAGGACCAGTATCAGAGCAGGTCCTGCTGGGATGGTATGATTCTATTTGCTGCAAACTCTGTAAGGAAACACTAGCCTGTGAGCAGTGCCACCAGGGTAAAATTCTCCCCCCTGGTTCAGACATCCTGTTAATACAATAAAGCAAGAATCAAGAAACTCAATAGTATAAAGTTCTGAAATGTTTTACTTGAATCAAATAGGAAAAGTTATTGTACAAAGAAAGGAGTAAATCTCCTGAGCTGTGATAACAGCGCCAACTCAGCAAACAGACCCCTTCCAAACACAACAATGGTTGAACAATGAATAATGTTATATACACAAAGGTACAATATATTCAGATCCTAGGTCACCTTCTAGTGGATGTTTCGATGAGTGACCTCAACACACAGGGATATACAATGTAATACTGACATATAATAACACAGATAGGTTGGACTTGTGTCTTTTTTCAACCTCACCTACTATCTAACTATGTAACTACATTTGTGGCCACACTGAGATAAATGCAATCTAAACAGCCTATGCTATATTCACGTGAGAGCTAATCTCCCGCTGGTGTTATATATATCTATATATATATAGATATATATGTATACAGGCTTCTTATAAGTGATGGCAGTAGAGTTACACGTGGCAGATCTGTTATTCTTTGCTAGCTAGTTGGAGCTTGTTAATTGTAATCCGTTTGGTGGCAGATGATACAATAGATTCCAAGTAGTGTAGGCCTAAGGCTTTTGAGTACAGTGTTCCAGCAATTCAGTAAAGTTTTCTTGAGTAAAGATGTGTGCGCACTGTGTTCGGTAATGGTCGTAGTGGATAGGTAAAGATTGAGCAGGTTGCACTCTCACCAATGACCCAAATAGTTTTGCCATTTTCTGGACAGGAACACGGATGGTGACACTCCGGCAGTGGCTCCTCTGTCTCGGTCTTCAGTAGCGACTTTCCCCCAAACGTCCATACCGATAGGTAGGTGCTGTAAATGATGCAAGTAACAGGATGTCTGTCAGTGGGTAACAGGACCCCGGCCTCTCAGGCATCATGGTGGAAATAATGTTCCGCGTGGTAGGCTGCGATCTCTTTCTCTGTCACACAGAGAGGCCCGTCTTACATCAAGCCCAGGAGGAAGAGAGCATGCCCGGGCCTCCTAAGCTCCTTTTATTATCCCTCCCCGCAACCTTTAGACCACTGCAAGGGTCCCTGGGATTTGTAGTTTTAGGGTATGGGAATATATAGCAGCAGATTCCAGAAGGACTATACGCCCCATACCTCACTGAGGTATGAGGTCGCTGACTGCCAAATAATCATGGGGCAAACAATAATCAAAACACTGGAAGGTATGAAACCTTCTGGTTACAGTCCACAGCGCTACATCCTCCTCCCACTTAAAAATCTTTTGTCCCCAAAGACAGGATATGACCCAATCACTTTACTGCATAAGTTAGTCATTCATCTACTAAACTAGAGGTGGTAACATCTAATAACTGGCTTAATAAAAGATCCTCTGATAATAAACTATATACATCAGTAGAGGATGAAATCACATTAAGTTTATGAAAAGTAGATCAGTGGCCCACCCAGCAGTGTCAAGGGGTGGATCAAGATCATCCTTTACCAAAGACTCGGTAAGGGAGGCAAGTGTTTGTGTGAGCAGTAGGTATGAGTTCATTAGAGTTTTCTCCAAGGGTCTCATAAGTCAACCTCTTTCGGGGACATATTTCCCATCTCAGTCGAGAGCACATGTCTTCCACAGAACCAGGTCCCTGTTCTGTCTCCCATTGGCTACATCCAGCATCTGGTTCAGGCTCTGTTTACATCTCTGGCTCCATTTCAGGTTCTGGTTCAATTACAGGTTCTGATTTAATTACAGGTTCTGATTCTGGGTTCACCTCTCCTTCAGTTCTTTCAATGAGAGTGAGGGGTGCATCGACCAGAGCAAGTACTTCACTGAGTTCCAGCTTGACTTCTTGAGCTTCCAACAGCGGGCCAGAAGCTGTGGTCCTCACATGCCTTATACTGAGGCCACATCAGACCAGAAGCTGTGGCCTCAGTATAAGGCATGTGAGGACCTGTCGCTAAACAGTCTTCTGATTCAATTGCAGGGTCCAAAGGATCATCTCCCAAAGAGTGGACCCACAGCCAATCCAACAGTACTTCCTTATCATAATTTTTCTCTTCTGGGGAGGTAGGGGTACATGGTGTTCTTTTCTGAGACCTCAGTAGTGGAGGCTGAGATGGCTCGGAATACAGGACAGAAGGCACCCGTACAGCCCCCGAAATAGGCAATAGGTGGTTCCAATACCAAATTTTTAATGGCCCGGTCTTCACTTCTGGTCTGATCTGATATACAGGGAATCCTGGTAGTCATTGACAAACAATGTAGGGTTGGAAACACCATCAAACTGTTAGTTTATTTTTTCCTGGTACTCCTAGATTGTGTAACAACACCCGATGCCCAAGTTGCAGATCTTGAACTCTCGCTTTAAGATCAAGTTTCCTCTTATTCCTTTGTTCTCTGATGTGAGGCTTCTTTTGCTTTTTCATAGGCTACTTTTAGATTCTTTCTTAGCCTAGCCACATAACCCTTGTAAGAGGCTTTAGAGGTGTGGTCAGTGGCGGTCCCAAAGGCTAGATCTACTGGTAAGCAAGCCTCTCTTCCAAACATCAGTCTGTAAGGAGAGTAGCATTATTTGAGGTACTATTGCAGGCGTGGACTATTGCAGCAATGTGGTCTCCCCAGTGCTGTTTCTTCTCTAGTGGGAGGGTTCCCAGCATATTCAGAAGTGTACGGTTAAACAGCTCTGGCTGTGGATCACCTTGAGGGTGCTAAGGAGTAGTTCTTGATTTCTTTATGTTCAAGAGTTTACAAAGCCTGCGGACTAATCTACGTTCAAAGTTCCTCCCTTGATCTGTGTGTACAGGGAGTAAAAGCAGTCAGTGAGCTGAACACCCAGGTATCTCATAGAGGGGGCTGCCCATGTGAAATGGAAAGATCCCTTCAAGGAGGAGGACAGGGCTGTGGGAATGGTAATCGACAGAATCTCAGATTTGACATAGTTAATCCGAAAGTTGGACACCACACCATTACCGGACGGTTCTCCCATCATTTGGCAATGAGACAAGGGGAGCCACTACATGAAAAAAGACATCATCTGCATATGCGGAAAGCTTATGTTCCAAAGAACCTATGTTCACTCTCTTAATGTTCGGGTTAGATCAAACTTTCCGCAACAATGGTTCCAAGACCAGTGCGAATAGGAGGGGTGAAAGTGGACATCCCTGTCTCGTTCCATTCCAGATGGGGAACGCCGTTAACCTTTACCTGAGCAGTGGGGGATACGTATAACGCCGAGATCCAGCACAACATGTGAGGGCCCAAACCCAATCGCACCAACGCTACATTAAGGAAATCCCAGTCTAAGCGATTAAAGGCCTTTTCAGCGTCGGTAGATAGGATCAAATAGGGAGGCAGATGATCGCAAGTATGGGCACAGTGAATGAGTTGAAGCACCCTGAGTTATCCCTATGCTCACGTCCAACAATAAAGTCTGTCTGATCGGCATGAATTACTTTAGGAAGGAGGTGTTTGAGGCAACTGGCAAGAATTTTTGAGAATATCATGAGGTTTGTATTCTGTAAGGAGATAGGGCAATAACTCTGGGGAAGGGTATGGTCCTTCCCCTCCTTCGGGAGGACCGCTATGTGGGCCAGTAAAGCTCCCTGCGGGAGATGCCCAGTGGTAGCTAGAGAATTGTACATATATGGGCCTGGAGCTGATCAAAGAACTTTAGATAATAAGCCCTGGTGAAACCATCAGGCCCAGGACTTTTCCCAGCAGGGAGAGACCTCGCAGTGGCCAACAACTCAGTCGTAGATATAGGGAGTTCAAGTCCTGCTTTCTGTTCTAGGGATAAATTGGGCAGCCTAGCTGAAAAAAGGTACGTTTTAATACGAATCGTTTAAGAGCAATGTCCGTCAGAGAAAAGGCAGAGTCCAAATTGTACAGGGCTGCATAATATCGCAAATATTATGCAGCCCTGTACAAAACATGGAAGCAATTTTTGGAGTATGCTGGAGTGGTGTTCCGGTCAGAAAATGTAACTTATGAACATGGGCAGAAACATGTTGCTTGCGTAGCGCCCTCACCATGCAACCTACTGCATTTGTTGCCAATCTCATAATACTTATGAGCAACATAACGCAATTATCGGTAGATCCTGCTGTCCAATAGTTTTGAGAAAAGCGCTTGCAGTTCAGCTAGACAGCGAAATGCCTCTGGATCTTACATTTCTTTAAGGCATAACTCTGCTTGTTGCAAAGCCCAGAAAACTCTAGAAGTCCACCTGCCTCTCCTTCTCCCGTTTGAAGCCCAATGCAATAAGGGTACCGCGAACCACCGCCTTATGCCCTTCCCATAAAATACCATCGCTGACCTCACCATTAGCATTTTCTGCAAAGTAATGGAAGAAGTCTCCTGAACCCCCAAAACCGCCCCCAAATTGTCCAATAGGTTCTTGTTTAATTTCCAGGACTATGTTCTGGCCAACACTTGGGGCAGCGAAAGGGTCACCGAGGCATGATCAGAGATAGTGATCTGGTCAATAGTGGCATCTATCAACAGGTGTAGGGTACCCTGATCGACTAGCAAAAGATCTATTCTAGTTTGCATGTTGTGGACAGTAGAGTAATAGCTTTAGTCCTTCTCTGAGGCATGCAATGTTCTGCAGCAATCCACCAGAGTATGACATTGAAGTGCCTAAAGAAAATGCCTCAGGAAGGCATAGGAATGTGTCGATTTACTCGCCAAGGTATCCAGAGAAGGATCAGGGCTAACCTTAAAATCCCCCCAGGATTAACCTACCCTCCCGGAAGTCCGCCAAGTTGTCTAGAACCATATCAATAAACAATTTTTGAAGTGGGTCTACTGCAGAAACAGCACTTGCTCCCCAAGATGCCTCAGCTCAACCCATAACCTGTTGCGCTTGTTGGGGGAGCACAGACCACGGATATTATATGATACAACCTTAACCATTGCCATGTTGCAACAGGCGTGGATTTTCCAAAAACGACCATCTCGGAACAGCCAAACCAGGTGAGAGTATTACCGGTTCTGAATTCTGAGCAAAGAGGAGAAAAAAAGGGGGTGAGTTAACCGGAACATAAGAGAACCACAATAACCAATAAGAGGGGCCAACGAAGGCATCCATGTCCTGCTGTGAGCCTACAATCAACTGCTTGCCTGACTCAGGCAGCCCACCCAGCAAAGAGGAACTGCCTAAGTGAGGCAAGATACCCCAAACAGGGCTAATACCCAATATGGGCAATCCTATTGGGGGAACATGATCAAACATATAGAGTCAGGCAGTTCCTGCTCCTCACAGGATAAGGAGCTATAACTTCCGAGGGGGGGTTAACGGATGGTGAGATGCAAGGTGGAAGGGGTGCAGGGGAGCCGTAGCCATCGAGCAGCCATGCAGTCAGGGCACCCAAGGGCAATGGCAGACAAAACTATTCAGGTCATCCCTTGTAGTGAGGGACCACATATGCTGCTTCAGGTCCAGGTCACCCACCAGCTCTGAGACGTCAGAGCCCTGCTCTTGGGAGGCTAAAGAGCCTGGGGATGCAGGTGGAGCTATGTCTCTTAGCAGCAGAGGTGTCAGTATAGGGGACACAGCGAGGTGCTGGGATGATATGGTCGCTTCAGCAGTGTCCTTTCCACAACCCTTCCCATATGCCATCTTGGATGTCCCACCACGCGGATGACTGCCGCTGCGCTGAAATAGGAGTTTATGGAGCCCTTTCCTAGCTTATCAGACCCCTGCTGCTGTGAAGAGGCTCTCCGGCGCTGGGACATCAGTGATCTCTGTGGATGTGTGGTATTCCACCTGTTACATGCTAATTGAGCTGCAGTCTGTGAGGAGCTCTGGAGATCTGCTACCTCACTTAGCCATGTCCAAGCCACGCCCCTGATGTTGAGCACTCTTAGCACAGCCCACCTAAAAATCATTTTTTGAGAATAGCTTCTCCCACCGATCTATCTGATCTTTGATCCGTCGTTCCCAAGCAGGCGGAAAGCTTGGGCAGTGGGATTTCTTCCATTTCCCATTCGGGCTGTCTCATTCTTATCTACCAGAGTGGCAGCACTCACTTTCCCGATCACCATCATTGCTTTAGGCTGATCGCGTGACTGGTGATGTTCTGCACACTAACAGGAACTCGATCCCCACTCCGGAACAGAACCCGAGTGGGTATAATTTCTGGAAATAACTCTAGCCCAAATTCTTTCTCGTTGGGTCAGCTTCTATCACCACATACTGACCCGGTTGGTCCCAGGACAACTTGACAGTGGCTTTGGGACAGGCTCTCTCTCCAGGCTACAGCACTCTTTCTTGAGTGTCTAATTGCCACAACCTCCCCACTCCTTAAACGAGTGCCTTATTTTCTAGAAATACCCTCTGAAATGCTTGTCTCAACTGAGGATGGATTTTACCAACAGGGGCACCCCCACCAAGAGGGTGAGTAGTCTTCTCACTAAATTGGTATTAGTTCCTATCAGCAAAGAATTTCTGCCGGCTCCAGATGGTAGGGGGCAGCGTTTCGAATGTCTCGGGCCTCCCAGCTAAAGCAGAGTCAAAAATATTGATAGGTATGTAATCATTGTAAGGATACTTCTGAGTTCTAATTCCCCAAATTTCCAACTCATCAAGTTTACACAAGGGGATGTAGTTCAAGTACTTATGATAGAAGTCTTTATACAGCAGTATTACTTGTGCTCCAGTGTCCAACAATGCTTGTGCATAGATGCCTTCCACTTGGACTGATACTATGGGGGAAGGCCCCACTAAGTTCTTGGGTAAGTTCCCTCCAGGTGCCTCTAAGGTATGTGCTCTAACAGGCCTCCTTGGAGGCGGTGTTTGAGATTTAACTGCTTGGTGTGCATTGATTTCCTGTCCCCTTCTTTGATTTTCTGGTTATTTTAATTTTGAGTCGTGCTTGAGCATGGGCGGGTGCGAGAGGACTGATAACTCCCAACTAGCTCTCTCATTGAGGTCCCTTGAAGTTTCCCGCCGACTTAGGGAAGATGAGTTTCTGTAACGCTCTTAAAATTTCATTAAGGAGTTGAGGCTCAACACCTGCCTTGGAACACTTGGCTCGGAAATGTCTGGCTCCTCTGCATCCATAACACCTCCTCTCTAGTCCTGAGTACTGTTTTGGTTTGCTTGCACGCGTCCCTTGCTCCTGAACTTTTGCTTGGGTCTCCATTACTCGCATCGGGGCATGGAACATCTGAGTCTGAGCCTGTGCTACCTGCGCCACCAGTTCCATTGGCCCTAGTTCTACAACTGGTTTATGGATTTCATGAGGGGTCAGTCCCTTAGGTTCAGATTCGGTTCCACTGTCGTCATAAGAAAAGTCTATGTCAGCATGAACAGTGCGGGCCACCACTTGTTTCCAGTAACAGGATTCACATTTCTCAGTCTTTGACTCTTTTCTTCCAGCAAAGCTTCTTCCTCTCTAACCTTTCTTATCAATTCAGGATAAGTTGGTACCACCTGGGTCATTTTCAGTAACAGTAATAGGATAAAAAATGAAAGAAATATCTGCGATTAAATAAACCACAATAACATACAGCAGCTAAGCACTATAACCCAGATAGTAGGTACAAAAGCAGATATATAGCAAAAAAAGTGCAGAGCTATAAATATGAGATAATATTAATTAAGATAATATTAATTGATACAAGTGAATATTAAAGTGCAATAGTTCAAATAATGTCCATGATAGTGAAGCATATAAATCAATACAATGCACAACGACAGTTAATGAGAAAAATATCCAGTATATCAATAATACACAAAATGTCCATATGATGATATAATTAGTGAGTGACTTGCATTCATAAAATAAATTCCTGGTGCACTGTGAAGTGAATCATTCATGAATATCCATCATACTTTTGCTGGCAGAATTCCAGCCCACAAAAAGATTGAGAGCAGGTTCTCTATTTTTCAGTCGGAAAAAGTTCCTATCCGAAAATGCGTTTGTCTGTGTGCAATTCAGACGCGCAGAAAATCACGCATGCTCGGAAACAATTCAACGCATGATCGGAAGCATTGAACTTGATTTTCTCGGCTTGCCGTAGTGTTGTATGTCACCGCTTTCTTGACGGACGAAAGTTCAGAGAACTTTTGTGTGACCTTGTGTACGGAAGGCAAGCTTGAGCGGAATTCCATCGGAAAAACCATCCAAGTTTTTTTTTACTAAATTTCTGATCGTGTGTATGGGGCATCAAGAAGTTTTATCCCCGCAGCCTTGCTTACTGGACACTGCAACCTTTACAATTAAGCCACCTGTGCCTCCAATAGACAAATGAGAGCCCTTAATCCTAGGTGCCACAGTTGAATTTGTGTACTAATGACCTAGGACGGCCCATGTTATACCCACTTGTTTGTTTATGCGCATTCACATCTCAATTAAATTACAGCTATATATCCTGTTTGGGATGACCACAAACTACTGCTTAATTAGGGAGGAGGACAATAGTATATGCAATATTTTGATCAACAATACTTCAATCAACTCCCATCCTTTGAGCTAAGTGTATGTCTGATTGTGTGGATGTATGTGCAGCTGCGATCCCTCTTTTTTAGCGACAACGTTGTCTTTTTTATTATCTTGGAAGGTTATACTCAGACCGCTATTTTTGGTATTTTGTCATATTTGATATTATGGTGTGTTTTTTCTAAATAAAATGTAATTAAATTCAACCGTAGTGTTCAGTTACTGCGACCCCTATGGAAGGCCTTGTCATTTTTTTTTCTTATATACAGGGCTAGTGGCAAGCATCATGGCTCAATTCACCAGGAGCCTGGCATATGGGTGGCATATGTGAGAATATCCCTGGAAATCATCTGCAGAGCAGCTAGTTGGTTGTTTTTCTCCAAATTCATGAAAAATTACAGCATTGATCCTGCTAACCTTACTTCCAAGGAAATTGGGAAAAGGATGTTGGAATCCTCTGTTGCTTTGCAGCCCCCTCCCATATATTCTTTATCATATGTATGCTGTCATGAAGGCACCAGGAAAATAGAAAATTTGAATACTTTTCTGTAATTCACAAGAATGGTTAACATTGCCAATCTATACATCTTTTACAGAGTTACTATCGGTCCTGGGGGTTGGATGCGGACAGCGCACCAACTATATGTACTATACTGCCATGGATAGGCAACAGGAAAGGAAAATTATGGAAAGGTAAGTATTTTTTATTTTTTATTTTTAAACGCACCTAAACTGAATGCACCTGAACACATCTAAATGCAAAATGTAATTTATACCATTAAATCATTACATGCATTAATATTCTTTTTTCTTTTTACACAAATGCCACAGTTTGCCATCATGTTTATTCTTATGCCGTGTACACACGTTTGGATTTTCCGATGGGAAATGTTGAATGTGAGCTTATTGGAGGTAAGTCCGACCGCGTGTATGCTCCATCGGACATTTGTTGTGGGACTTTCCACCAACAAATGTTGGCTAGCATGCTCTCAAATTTTCCACCAACAAATGTGTGTTGTTGGATTTTCCGATTGTGTGTAAAGTCCAAACACGCTTGCTCGGAATCAAGGACGAGCCGGAAGCGCTCGGTCTTGTAAAACTAGCGTTTTTAATGGAGATAACACGTACATCTTGTACGTTACTATGTTCGTAATTGTTGCCCAACATTTGAGTGACCGTGTGTATGCAAGACAAGTTGGAGCCAGCACCCTTTGAACAAAAATGCACGGTTTTGTTGTTGGAAAGTCCGATCGTGTGTACGGGGCTTTAGAGTTAAGAGGTAACTTAAAACTCACAGTGAAACAGCATATACATAAAAATCCCCCAAAATGAATTGCAACAAAACTGAATTGGAGAGACAGTAAACATGTCAAGTGTATGTAAAGTGAACATTGAAGAAAAACAAATACAGTACTACTGATAAAAAGAGTTCATAATGGCACCCCCATATGTACAGATTCTCCTGATCTGCATGATCGTTGCAGGTCTTTGATGTCAGCCAGGCAATTTAGTGAAGAAGCCAGCAATAATAACCTACGTATTCTCTCAGTACAGGGTTCCTTTTTCCAGTCACAGCACATCTTGCTGGTAAAAAACAAATGACAGGGACTTCCAAGGATTGTTTGTTTCACGTAATATGTTAAACTTGCCATGTCACTAAAATGAAAGTGGAAATAAATGATCTTGCTTCAAAAAAGCATACCTCTCCTCCCTGCTCCCACAGCCAAGCATATCTAATGCAGAAGATTGGAACATCTAAAGCAGGGGTCTCAAACTTGCGGCCCTCCAGCTGTTGCAAAACTACAAGTCCCATCATGCTTTTGCCTGTGGTAGTCATGCTTATAACTGTTAGCCTTGCAATGCCTCATGGGACTTGTAGTTTTGCAACAGCTGAAGGGCCACCAGTTTGAGATCGCTGATCTAAAGACTCTTCTGAAACTGACGTGTCCAGGAGTGTTGGACCCCCAGTCCCCAGCTGCCCCCTATATCACTACAGGACACAATAAACAGTGACATAGGACTCAAGAGGAGCAACCACTACGTGTAGCAGATGACACAAGAGATTGACACTTTCGAAGTGTCAGTTTCTGATGTTGATTTCTGATTTCTGCAGTGGACAAGCAGTCTGCACCACAGTCATCGGCAGCAAGATGAACTTATTTCTTTGTGTGGGGACTGCCAACTTGTTTTATTGATGGAACAAGCTCCTTGTTACTGTTTGCCACCCACAGAGCCCACAGTGGGAACATTCAGACCAGGGGACCTGCTCCCATTTTCCTGTAGTTGAACATTTCTTCCTAACTACCCATGGCTAGATGTTCATTGGCCTCTCAGTACAGCTAACAGATAATAACCCTGCACACAGTGAAATTTATAAGACCTCGGCAGAAAAGGTAGCAATTCCCTTCATATATCTGTATATTAGCATAGTTTTATATAAAATTATAACACAAGGAAATTAGGATTACAGTGTGCATTTACCTTTTTTACTTCAACTTCAAAGTCTTCTTTTTAGCACCACAAAATGTATTTACCCACCATATTTTTTTAAGAAATGTTCAGTCGATATGCATTTTATATTGCAATGTCCAGTATATTGTTCACATCTACCCCAAAGAACACAATCTCAGTACTCTGCACTATGGCCTGACAAATCAAGACTCTGGATAAGTTTAAACAAGTCCTGGCTAGTACCAGATCCAATCTTGTCATTATACATTTGCTGCTACATGGTGTGGACCATTGAGAAAATGCAAAGTGATCTCTGAATGGCACCTGTGCCCAGTGGCTGACCTCCTGTGTTCACAATGGAGCGGGCAGCTGCTTGGCACAGGTCCTAGAAGCTAATGTTGATCACTGTAGAAGCAGTGTTTACTACAGTGATTTCCAGATTCTATAGGGATCCCAACGGTATTGTACTGTATATGTATAGTGATGACAGGTCCTCCTCGCATTGCTGAACTTCTGGCGCTGCGTGGGTTAACTTCCTCTGCTCTAACATTGCAGGACATTTAAAAAGTCCTGACAGCCGCTGACCCCTTCTGACGTCTCCTTTTTTCAGAAAAGTTCCTGCACTGTTTTCACAGAATGCAAATCAATCTTTTGCTGTTTGAGCCTCTACTTTTTCAAACGTTTTTTTCTTGTACGTATTCTTGCGTTTTTGTTCTACACAATATGTAAATGGTATTTGCACACATTTGTGTGCAATCGTGCGCAGGAGGCGTAAATTACTGACCAAAAATGCAGATTTTTATTTATTTTTTTTACCTGAAGGATGCACAGTGCTTGTTTACGCGCCTGTGTGCTTAGGCACGATACAAATAGTAAAGTATTTTATCCCAGAAAAAAAAAAAAAAGAAAAGCTGTACTAAGCTTTTTCAAGCTTCAGTGTGCAAGAGGCCCTTACAGAACGTTTTTTTTTTTTTTTTCCAGGATCTTGTACTGCCCAGTCATGTCTGATGACCTCACTTTCACTTTTAAACCAAACATCATCACAGCATCACGTGAACCACGCCATCCCCCTGCTAATTAAAGGGTTAAGCGTCTGGCCGACACGCCCTCTCCAGCGTCAACGAGTGACGTAGGACGTCCGAGGTCCTTTTTTTGACGTAGCCAATTTTCGGTGCCTGAGTGGAACGATTGTTGGCTATCCCGGATCGGCGCGGCGGGAGCCAGAAGCCAGCGAAGGCCCCGAAGCTCCCAGCGGAGAGCAGACCGGCGAGGAGAGGGGGAGCCGCGGGGCCGGTACGTGCCGTGCGTTGTGTGCGTACACTGCGTGCCGTGCGTAAGCGGCGTCCGTACGCGGCGGGGGGTATTAGAGGGAGGGGGGAACCGGGAAGGAGTGGGGGTGTATTCAGGTAAGAGGGTAGTTGTGTGCGGGGGGTAGAAGGATGAGTGTGCGGCAGGTGCTTGGGACTGTGCCCGTACATGTTTCTGGGGACTTTGGGGGGTGTCTGGCGGTTGGTTTGGGTCTGTTGGCTGACTGCGTTACTGGAAACGGTTTTTCTGGGCCTGGTGAGCGTGCTTCGTTATGACTTTGTATGTTGCTATGTGTGAGACAGGTGGCTCCTCCGTCCCTCCATTGTACTTGTTGCCTGGTTAGTGAATGGCCACTCTATAGCCTATTAAAGTGAATGGCTGTACAGGGCTTTGTAAAGGCCAAGGTGTGCAAGGGTAGCTGTAGGCGACTTTATTTTTCTAGTTTTAGATATTTAAGGCTTAGAACTTCTGTTTTTGGGTTTTTAAATGTCTGTTAGTAAGACCAGTCTCCTTTGTCCTGCAGACTACTCCCCCCCCCCCCCCCGTGGTGGGGGAATAACACAGCACTACTAGAGCATGCAACCATAGTAAGGCTTCCAACGAGCACCCCTCTTCTGTCTCCATGATGGGTTTTGGGAGACCCCTTGTGCTGTTTTGTCTCATCAGGACAGGAAGAGAAGTGTAGTCTCTTCAAAGTGGTGTACAGCAAACACTAGGTCCTGTGTTGGCTGGCTTTGTCATTTGGGTTGATGGCATCAGTTTTGAGTGCTTCTGAGATTGTTTAGAATTCATGGGGTGGGGGTGGTTTCTCAAGCAGGTTTGTGACACCGTTAGGCCTCAATCAAATGGTGTGTTTACATCTGTGTCCTGTGCAGGCCTGTGCTTTACCAGCAGGGGGATGCACAGGTGTTACTTGCATGCCAGTCCCATAGCTGTCTGTTGGGAAGCAGTTGCATGGGTGCTGCTGCTTCCAATGTGACAACTGTGCATGGCCCAGAACGCATCCACACTGGTGTTATCAAGACCTAGTGTGACAATTCTAACAGACTTGTTAAAGTGTGTGTGTGTTGTGTTTTTTTTTTTTTTTTTTTTTTTTTATATAAATAAGTCAGCAGCTACAAAGAGCACATTTGCTAACTTTTAATAAACCAACACTTGCCTGCTCCCCGGTCCAGAGATGTGGCTGCCTGGAGGCTAACTCCTCTCCCCCTTCTAGCCTTGGTTGGCACCATCATGGTAACTGTGGGCACCTGGCCGTGATAGCTTACGGCTTCGTGGCCGGGTGCGCATGCGTGAGTAGCGGCTGCTCCCTCCTATTGGCCAGCTGCTCTTCTGGGACCTG
Source organism: Lithobates pipiens (assembly GCF_037356315.1). NCBI lineage: Eukaryota > Metazoa > Chordata > Amphibia > Anura > Ranidae > Lithobates > Lithobates pipiens. The sequence goes on along the minus strand of NW_027507790.1, from coordinate 39,791,927 downwards.
AGTTGTGTCCCAGAAGATTGCTGGCAGGGAGGCGCTGCCTAGGGCGAGAGGAGTTGCTTAGGTGGCTGAAGATAGGAAGTCTCAAATGAATGGATGCTGTCAAAGACAGGACATTCCTTCTAGGCTTGGGGGGGGGGGGGTGTTTGCTAGTATCCTAGGTGATGTTCATGCCTGTGCAATCTCTACACTATGTAATATTTTACAGATAATCTTGTCTAATTGGGGAACAGGAGGACTAGCTTATCCAAATTGTTTGGCTTGCTAAAGGCAGGCTACCTGGACTGTGCTTCGGAGACACAAGGGCAGTGGGGGATATTTACGAAAACTGTAAATGCAAAATCTGGAGCAGCTCTGAATGGAAACCAACCAGCTTCCAGGTTTTATTGTCAAAGCTTTATTGAACTAATGTTGCCTTCTAACTGGATACCATGCACAGCAGCACAAGATCTTGCTCTTCAGTTTTAGTAAGTCAACCCCAGTCTGTAATGTGAACTTTTTTGACACTGGCCTCAAACAACTTGGATATTGCCTTGAAAACCAGCAGGGTGTTTTACAGGTACAGCGTGGTGGTCGCACCCCCTGCAACCAGGGAGTCATGTTCTTTAAAGTCCTTGTGTGTACCTGCTGAAATGGGTGAAGTTTGGGACCTGCAGTGTGGATATGTGAGTGCAGGTTATTTGGATGGCTGTACCCTGTGTGTGGTTAAGTTCCCGTGTGACTACCCACACGCGCTTCCCTTAACTCCCTTCAGTCCTGCCTTTAAATTTGTGTGGTGCATTGGTTTTGCATCTTATTGTGCTTTTCACAGGTATACTCTACCTTGGCTGATCAGGGCAGTAGCGTTAAGGGCAGACTGGGACACTTCTGGTCCCAATGCGAGGGGTGGAGTACCCACACATCTTCCTATACGTCAGGATGCAGGGTTAACCGGTGACATCATGCAGAACTTACTGTCATCTTGGAGCACCCCTGCCCCCATTGTGCTTACCGGGTAATGCTCTTAGTACATGTTGGCAGATTAAACATATGAGTGCAACAAATACTATTTTTGCGACCAGAGTTGCCGCTCACATTCAGAGGTGATGATGGTTACATAATAGTGGGAAGGCTTTACCTGTGGTACGGGCTAATACATTTGAGAAGCTTTTGCTTAAGTTTACAGATCTGGCACCTTTTCTCTTGGCTAGCTCTATGCAGCTTTTGATAGCTTGTATCCAAGCTATTACTGGTAGACCATGTCTAGGCGACGACAGTGGGGAAAAAAATAGTGAAAATAAATACTCTTATCAAGAAGAGAAGAACCTGGCTGTAGCTCTCCTTGCATTATCTCCCATGGACATCATTTTAATTCCTGGCGATTCACAAACCCTCTTTGTTTGGTTTCATCACTACCTTCGGGCACTTTCTAATGGCTCTTTTGTGTCCAGGGAAAGCTTTCGATGGGTTTTGGTCCTAAACAAATGCTTCCCCCCCCCCCCCCCCCCTGTTTTACTTGCGCCCGTTCACCTGCTGGTGTCCTCCACTGAGTCTGGCTGTTGATTGGATAAATTGATAGTAGTGCAGCCATTGGCTTGTGCTGCTGTCAATCAAATGCAATGACGGGGCTGAGTCATACAGTTGGCGTCTATGGCTGCTAACTGTATGACAGGGGAGTGCGCCTGCAAGCTAACTCCCTCCAGAAAGAGCTTCCCAGAGGGGGGGGGGGTTATCTTTAGGGTGAGGAGCCCAGACAGCCGCTGTGGGTTGCCAGAATAGCTGGATCGGGCTCACTCTGTGCAAAACAAACTGCACAGTGTAGTTAAGTATAACATAATTTTTTTTTTTTTTTTAAACAAATTGAATCTATACAACCCCTTTTTAATACTATTCCTTGTGAGCTGCTAGTGCTTAAATTTCTTGTGCTGGAAATACCTTGAACCTCTACGTTTTAGGAGATATTTACAAAAAAGTTGCGTGCTGATGTCTATGGCACACGTGCACTTTAGAAAGGGCAGAACGTGCTGTTTCTAAAGGGGTCATTCCATGACCAGTGGCTCCCGCTCGCATGCGCAAGAGTGATGTCACATGACTCCAGCCACAGAGCCAGAGTTCGCGGCCCCTGAAGTAAGAGGGGTGAAGATGGATGCTCGCTGCTAGTGGTGACATTACAGGCTTCAGTTTCAGGTAAGTGACACACAATGGGCTACTATGCGATGCATGGTAGCCTATTATGCTTTACCTTTGCAGGGAAATAGAGGAAGTAAAACCCATCAGGGTTTATTTCCTCTGTAATCTTCCCAGCCCTCTGACTAGTGTACCCTTTCTGTTAATATCAAGGCAGTTATCTCTGGGAAGGGCTACAGTCTTCCCTGCAGTGATATACTGCCAATATTGTCGAGACCCCCCCCCCCCCCCCTTTTCTCCTGTCTGACTTGTGCTGTTTACATGCTCCTGGGACTTTAGCACAGTAGCAGCTGCTCTCCCTCCTCCTCTCAAGGCTGCTTGATCTTGAGCAGACAAACAAGCTAGCAGCAGCACACTCCTGTGCCAAAGTGAAAAGGGATGAATCGCTTAAGTTGTAACTGCCCTTCCAAAACTTTCAAAGAGAGCATATTGCTACTTCACCCTTATGACAGGTGAAGTTCCCCTAATGCATGAATAGGAGGAAAGGAACTAAAGCTTTTTAAGAATACTGGCAATATGTGCGGTTTATTTAATCTCACACCTGTCCTTTAACCACTTCAATACAGGGCACTTATACACCTTCCTGCCCAGGACAATTTTGCGCTTTCAGCTCTCACACTTTGACAATTACGCGGTCATGCTACACTGTACCCAAACTAATTATTTTTTTTTTTCAATTTTCTTCCCACAAATGGAGATTTCTTTTGGTGGTATTTGGTCACCACTGCGTTTTTATTTTTTGCTAAACAAATAAAAAAATTTAAAAAACGGAAAATTTAAAGTACGTTTTTATTTTACTGATGGGCACAGAGGGCACTGATGGTTGACACTGTGTACTTAAAGGATGAAAAGATGGGTACATATGGGTGGCACTGATGTGCAGCACTGGGCATCCCTGGTGGCACTGGCAGGAATTGTCAGTGGGCACTGATTGGCAGCTGCCTGGGCACTGATGTTTCCCTGGGGGTCGGGGGGTGGCTTACCTGGTGGTCCAGTGTGGTGGCATCCCTGGTGGTCCTGGGTGGAATCCAAGGGGGAGGGGGGGTGCCTGCGCTGATAAACAATCAGCACAGGACCCCCGATCGGCTCTCCTCTACTTGCGTCTGTCAGACACAAGTGAAGAATAGCCGATCACAGGCTCTTCATGTTTACATTGTGATCAGCCATGATTGGACATGGCTGATCACATGGTAAAGAATCTCCGTCCGACTCGTTACAGAGATCGGTGTTGCAGGGTGTCAATCTGATGCCCCGCAACAACGATCACCACGATGCGTGCAGCAGCTTAATATCCTGAGGATGTCAATATATTGAAACTACTTTGCCGCCGTTCTTCTCCTATATAGTGGGTGGCAAGTGGTTAAGGGAGAATTTACGCATAGCGCAGTGACGGGCATTTTACAATGTCTTGCTGTATGAACATGCACAATTGTTTTCTGTTCCTATTTTGTACACTTTAAGGCTAGGTTCACACTTGGGCAGTGACAGACAAAACATATGATTCACACTGCATTGCAGTTCAGATCACATGCGATGTCTGTGCGATGCAAATTCAGCAATACAAACTGTGTGGCTGGGATCACATTCGCACCAAAATGGTGCAGGACCTTTTTTTTTTTTTTTTTTTTTTTTTTTTTTTTTTGCCCGCACTGAAATTGGATTCTATGGATGTTCACACCTGTGCGACCCAATTCCTGCACAATTGCATGATCTGAGGGGGGGGGGGGGGGGGGGTCAATAACTTTACATTGACACCTGCAGCGGCTCACAGATGTCAGTATGAACGGCCAGAAAAGGTAAAAGCATTGTTCTACTGTGAATCTGCCCAAGTTTATACATGGACCCCCCCACCCCCCCCCCCCCCCCCCCCCCCCATTGAGCTCTCCTTATCTAACATACCTATCTTTTGCAAGGACACATGGATGCTTTTACAGGTTGGAAAATAAGCCAAGTGCCTGTAAAGATTCAATTTTTAAGCCCAGTGTGCATGAAGCTTAAGGCTCTCAAATTGTGACACGGAGTATGTCAGAACCTAAAGTTGTGAGATGAGGTAGGGACCCAAGCCATGTGTACAGAGTCAAGCAGATATCTGAAGGATTTTCCTTGGTTTCTCAGGTGGACCCTTAAAGGATTCCACTGCCCCATCTGGGTGTCTTGGTGCAGGTGGATTTTCTCACCTGCAAACACCCAGATGTGCTTGGAGAACTCAAGATGTGGATCTTCTTGCATCCAGGTTAAATTCAAAGCTGGGCAGATTCATAGTTGGGACCAGGGGGATGCCTGACCGTTTGAGGTGTATGTGCCTTTCCTCCAATCTGCTGTCTCCCAGTGTAATTCAACACTGCTACTGCTGAATGGGCAAGTGAAAAAAAAAAAAATCTAACTCCATGTGTACTTTATAAATGGTATATAAAGCTGAATACGGCAAATATACATGTAAAACTTGTGTAGGAGGATTTGTATCATCTGAGGCCATTCACTTTACTGGGCATTTGAGTTTGCATCCACTTTAAGACCCTTCCATGCCCATCTCCTCTAAATTGATAGCTTCCTTACACATGGGAGGCTTTGGGGTCATTTTTACTAGAGGTGGATGTTTGGTGTGTAATGGTTAATGATGGACATCAGTCGCTTGGTTTTTAATTTGGGAGATGTGTCGGGTGTCTTTGTGTGTGTTTTATTTTTTTATTTTTTTGAGGTTTTCCAGTTCCTGGCTCCATGGATGCTGACATTTTTGTTGTGTCTTTGGTATCTGAAGCATGCCTAGGCTTTTGTTTAGGCAGGACTGTATTGGCACTCTGGGATTCCAGAGGACATCTCTAGTGCAGGGGTAATTTGCCTTCATCCCCAGGGCTTGGGGGTTCATTTCACCAGTCAGAACAACCCTCTTTGTTGGATGTGGTCATGCGTGAGTGGCTGCTGATCGACAATTCTGATTTAGTTGTACTTGAAAGTTTGCCTGGAAAGAAAGGAGTTTGCAGGCACCTGTTCTCTTGGAGTAAAAAGGAGTAGCGATTTGACTGGGGTAAAATCTGTTATATCCGACTGTCTCCTGGCTGAGCCTGCTTGAGGAAACTGGGACAAACTACCAGTTTTTAAATGACTTGATTAAAAGTGTAGCAGGACAGCCCTCCCTTACAGTGGGGCTACACTGCATGGGTTTACTTCCTCTTTGATTCCCTGCAAAGGTAAAGCATAATGGACTACTATGCATCGCATAATAGTCCATTATGTGTCACTTGCCTGACACAGGAGCCAGTAAAGTCACCGCTGTCCCCTGTAGTTCCGAGCGTCCATCTTCTTGGTGGGTCTCGCTGCTCCGGTGCAATGATTTGCCAGAGCAGCGATGACTTCACTCGCGGCATACAGCCGCGTTCTGCGGCTTGCCCAGTGCGCCTGTGCGCCGCTGTCTACGGCGCATGCGCCGTAGACAGCGGTGGCTGTCTTCAGGTAAATATCTCCTAAACCGTGTAGGTTTAGGAGACATTTCTTGGACCTACAGGTAAGCCTTAATCTAGGCTTACCTGTAGGTCAAAGTGGTTTGCAAGGGTTTACAACCACTTTAACCCTTGCAGTGCAAGGGCAGCTGCACAGCAGGGGAACACTGTTTTCTCGGCGTCAAGCTTAAAGTGGGTTGTAAAGGCAGAACACTTTATTTATTTGAATTTTTTTTTTTTTTTCCCTTTCCCACTGCATTCCCTGCGTTGATGAAAAAAAAAAATCCAGTAGTTGTCACTGCCCGTCTGCAGCTGTGCTGGCCTGTTCTTCTCCTTACAGGACAGACTGCCGCAGGTGCCATTGGCTACTACATCTGAGCTTGGAACAGGACCGAGCCATGCTGTGTCTATGCTCAAGTGGGCCTGCAGGTGTCTTATACCTGGGGACCTTCAGAAGAGGAGGTTCTGAGCTGCTTTATGCAATATCATTGCACAGAGCAGATAGTATAACATTTTATAGTCAATTTAAATTTTAATTTTTGTTTTTGCCTTTTAGAACCTTTTGTATATTGGCAGTAACCTATCTATTACCATCTGAGATGAATGCATGGCTGTATGTGCAATATGGTTAATTCAACATTAAAAGAAGTTTTGGTATTCTACAAAAGATATTTACCTAGGTGAATGCAGCAACTGGTACACAGGTTTTTTTTTTTTTTTTTTTTATATTAACGCATAGCCTGCATTGAGATGGGGAGAAAAATCTTCTGAATTTACAACCACTTTAATCCAAAAAAACAAGTAGGCAGAGACTGATATATTTGCAGTGGAGATGAGCCAACTTCATTGAAAGGTGTAGATCCACTTTGAAGGATAACTAAAGGTGTGTATGTATATGTGGCCCCAAACCCCTTCTGGATGTCCCTCAGCGGTGTTCCTCATCTTCTCGAGTGCCCCGTCAGAAAAGCCATCTGCCTCAGGGCACTTGTGTCATGGACACAGACAGCAGGACTCTGCCCCAGCTCCCTGCATCATTGATACATATTCTCCCCCAATATTGGGATGCTTTCCAAGCCTTGTGCAGGTCTGCCCCATGAGTGGGCAGAAGCCTTCTATAAGCAGACTATGGTTCACAGGCATACAAAAAGCAAATGTACTCCTGTGACCCACAAGGGTTGACTGGTTTAAAACTGACAATGCGTCTTTTAAACCTCCGCCACTAAGATTCAGCTGCTTTTCAACTGTAACCTTTTAGAACACTAAAATTTGTTCTAATGTTATGGCCTGGGGTTTTATTTGTCACTGGGCATATGTTGCATGTATGTAATACAGTACTTTTACTTGCTACTGTCATCTGATGAGTTTTTTTTTTTTTTTAAAAGACCATCGGGTTTATACGGTGGTGTTGCCTTAACTCAAAGTATTGCTGCCCACAGAGTTGTCCCAGGTTAGCCTATTAAACATCTGCTGCTGCGGCTACCTAACCAATTTCCCCATTATTAGGTTTGTTGTGGATATCTGGACTTGTTGGAATGGATCACAAGGAGGACCCAGACATAAGAGATTCTTTTGGTAACCTCAAGAAGGCCCCTCGAAGCAAATCCCATCACAGATACTCAAAGGTATTTCAAATATATTAACTATTAAGCAAATCTGTAGCTGTTCTGTACACATTCAATTGCTATGACCAAGGTGACTTGGATTCACTTGGTGGGTTTTTTATGTTGTTGGGTTCTTGATTGTCAGTTTTTGCCCCCTCCTTTTTTTTTTAATACCTTCTGTCTGTTAACAGGAAGAACTTCTGGACATAAAGGAGCTACCACACTCTAGACAGAGGCCATCATGTTTACTTGACAAATATGACAGGTGTGTGGCACTGAATGTGTGCTTGAGTTGACTATATGGCGTAAAGTTTGACTTTATAGTTTATGAAACCTATATGGTCTTGTTTGACAGTGATGGTATTTGGGACCCTGAAAAATGGCATGCATCTCTATACCCAAATTCTGGACGCAGCTCACCTGTTGACTCTTCAAGAAAAGAAACTGAAGCAGAAAGAGGTTCTCTAAAACGTCGAATAGCAGGTAAATTTAGCTTTCTCTGGCTTCTGCTGATGAATTCTAAACGGATGAGTAAAGATTTGTCTACTTTTTGCAGACCCAAGAGAACGAGTAAAGGAGGATGACCTTGATGTGGTCCTCAGTCCGCAGCGGCGGAGCTTTGGGGGTGGTTGCCACGTTACTGCAGCTGTCGGTTCACGCCGATCTGGAAGTCCCTTGGATAACAAAGAAAATGAAAGCTTACGACTTATTGGTGGGCGAAGAATTGGCAGTGGCAGAATTATAGCTGCTAGAGGGTTTGAACGCGATCTAAGAGAACCTCGTGAGACAAGAGAAAAGGAGTACAAAGATAAGCGTTTCAGGGTAAGACCTATTGGTTTGTGTTTTTTATCTGTGTGAAAGGGCCAGTTCAGGCTAAGGCAATTTATGAGGTACTGGTGGGCTGTTACTCACGCTTTTTGTATCTCTTGGTGACTTGGCAGAGGTTTTTGCTAGCTTGGCTTTTATGTTGCCACCGCTACTGTTGCATGCTCTTTCTATCATTAAATATATACAGGAAGTTTGGGACTGCTGTATGTAATTTGTACATTAAAAAGCAGGACCGAGAACAGATCATGGATCTGCATAGTGTAACAGCTAGATTTAGAGACTTCTTTGCAGATCTGTACAAAACGACTACGACAGACCCCACTGACCGGAGAACGGCCTTCCTTTGTAGTATCACCCTTCCCCCCCCCCCCCCCAACTGACGACTGACCAGATTGACCTTGAGGCTCCCCTCACCACAGATGAAATAGCCTTGGCTATTGCCAGTTTTGCCAAATCCAAATCCCTGGGCTCGGACGGCCTCCCAATTGAGTTTTACTCCCAGTTCGGGGAATTTCTTACTCCAAAGCTACTCGTGCTATATAACCACCTTTTTCGAGACCTTTTCCTTGCCCCTATCCATGAGAGGCAGTAATAGTACTCATTCCCAAAAAAAGGGAAGGATCCAGGATATCTGTAATCATATCACCCCATTTCCCTGCTCCAAGCGGACATTAAAATTCTTGCTAAGGTACTGTCGCTGAGATTGAACAAAATTATCCTCTCTAATACATGTCGACCAGGCGGGATTTATGCCGGGTCGTAATACATCCTTCAACTTGCGCAAGTTGTTTATTAACCTGTAAGCCACGCATAGGGAGGCAGGATCTCGGGTAGTGGTAACCTTACACACAGCAAAAGCCTTTGACTCCGTGGAGTGGGGGTACATATGGAAATGTCTCAAAGGGTATGGCTTTGGCCCTAAATTTTATTAAATGTGTGCAACTTTTATACCAGTCCCCAACAGCCAGGGTGATGGCGAACGGATATCCCTCCGAGCAGTTTGACCTCAGCAGAGGCACAAGGCAGGGCTGCCCCCTTTCACCGTTGTACACCCTGGTAGCTGAGCTGCTGGCCATTTCCATCCGGGATAATCCAGAAATTAAGGGAGTAGGCTCCGGTACTCTGAGAAAATCGGTATGTATGCGGACGACACCCTGTTGTACCTGGCTGACCTGGGTCCTTCCTTGCGAGCAGCACTACACACAATTGAACAATTTGGGACCTTCTCTGGTTTAAAAATTAACTGGGAGAAATCTCAGATTTTACCAATAGACAGTTTCCCACCAACCAAGTCACAAGCCATGTTACTTCTCCAGAGAGTTAGTACTATCAAATACCTTGGGGTACAGGTGTCCAGAATATCGACAGACTATATACATCTAAATATTGAACCCCTTATATCCTCTGTGAAAACTAAGCTCAGGATTTGGGCTCGCCTGCCACTGGGGGTATGGGGGAGCATAAACTTAATTAAGATGATCCTACTTCCCAAAACTTTGTTATGGCACTCCCCAACTTGCTTGCCTTTGAATTATTTTAAAACTCTAGAAGCCCTCCTTAAACCGTTTGTATGGGGTCCTAAGAGACACAAACTGGCGTGGCAGGTACTTAAAAACCCTACTGACCTGGGAGGTATGGCATTGCCGGATTTTAACTTGTATTATATTGCGTCCCAGTTATCCCAATTCTATCACATAGACAAGACAGAACGGTTCCTCCAGTTAATGTGCCCCAAGTGGGCCAGATGCACGAAAGATTCACTATATGCGATAATAGGCCCTGGAAATGCTGGCTTGTGGAGTAGGGAGAAGGCCTTATTGAGACAATACAGACGTATATGGGACATTGCTTCTGCCAAGCTGGGGATTCCCCAATATGATTTCACCCCATTATGGCACAACAGGACCCTACTAGAATTCTGGCGAATCCCGGATGTGGATTGCTGGTCCGCTCATGGGATTTTCTACCTACATCATTTAATCGTGCATAGGACCCTAAAAATGTTTCACGCACTCAAGGAGGAATTCAATCTTCCTGCCCACATGTTCTACAGATACTTACAGGTCAAACATGCAATCCAAAACCAATTTATACTGTCCCCTCAGCCCACTCCCAATGTAATCATGGCGATGGTCAAAAACACAGACCCCCCAAAAACTAATATCAGCATTCTATAACATGCTCTCTACTCCTGTCACAACTACACTAGCATATGGCCTTAAGCCTCGCTGGGAAAGGGCTGTGGGACCCATAGAGGACGAGGAATGGGGGGGAAGCCTTGGGACTTTGCAAGGAGGTTTCGCCAAAGCTCTCGGACAGACTGACCCAAACCTATATCATCCATCAGCCATACCTTACGCCACTTAGCCCTTGTACACACGGTCGGACATTCTGCCAACCAAATCCGTTGGATTTTGTCCGGATTGTGTCCGAAACTGTTGCATACACACGGTCGGACCAAGTTGACGGAAAATCTGATCGTTCAGAACGTGATGACGTTATTTTGTTACGACAGGACTACGTTCAGGCTAGTAGCCAATAGCTTTGGTGTAGGAATTTGATCTGAGCATGCGTGGCACTTTGTCCGATCGGAATTCTCTACACATGATCGGAGTATGTCCGATCGGACCAGTTTGTTGGAAAATATTTCCAACAAGTTGGAAAATTGGGTCCGACGGATATTCCGACAGAATCGGTCCGATGCATACCACACGGTCCGATAGGACACATTCTGATGAATTCTCCGACCGTGTATACAAGGGCTTAGGGTAGCCAGATACAGGAACTCAGTCCACTCTGTGCCAAATGTGTGGGAGGAAGAGGGGCACGTTCATCCATCTTATGGTCATGCTCCAAAATACAGGGACTTTGGACACAGTGAGATTCCTTCATGACGCTATGGGCTCTCCAGCCACACTTGACCCAAAAAATGTGCCTCCTAGGGCTCATGCCAGACTCGACTGACAGGTACACAAAGGTATTTCTGCATGAGACACTATTCAGAGCGCGTAAGGTAATGGCTATGAAATGGATGAGGACTTGCCCCCCGAACTTAGCAGACTGGAAGGCCGAAATAAACAATACCCTCCTATCTAAAAAAAATTTATATACACCAATAGAGGATGTCCTGAGAAATACTATAAAATTTGGGACAGGTGGCTGCAGGAGTCGGACACTTGCTCATAACTTGACCCTCGCACTACGCACGGGTAGGTCGATGGCATGTGGATCACCAAGCCCATGGGTAACAAGGCGAGTCACAAAATACTGAAACCAGGTTCTTATTTATTCCACGGATACGCCATGGGGTGATGATAAAGACCTGAGATGTGGACTCTACTGTTTGAAGTTATGTATGATATGTACCATACCTGAAAATGTACACTATAGCATGTATGCACTGTAAACAAAATAAAACCTGTTGATTTAAAAAAAAAAGCAGGACCGAGCACTCGTACTCATACAGTGGCTATAAAGTCTACACACCCCTGTTAAAATGTCAGGTTTCTGTGATGTAAAAGACTAATAAATTCAAAACTTTTTAACTTTTTAAACTGTACAAATCTAGGGGGGGAGGAGAGGAGACAGCATCTGTGGAGTAAAACTAAAATGTGGTTGCATAAGTGTGCACACCCTGGAGATGTAGCTACGTTCAGAATTGGGCAATCGCGTTCAAACTCATGTTAAATCAGAGTCAGTACATATCTGCCACTTTTTAAAGTGCCTCTGGTTAACCCCAAACAAAGGTGTTGTGTGTGTGTGTGTGTGTGTGTGTGTGTGTGTGTGTGGTGTTTTGTTCTAGTAGGTCTTTACCAACATTTTCTTGCATTCTACAAGCCATGGTCAGCAGAGAGCTTCCAAAGCATCAGAGGGATCTCATTGTTAAGATGTGTCGGTCAAGAGAAGGGTACAAAATTTCCAAGGCATTAGATATACCATGGAACACGGTCATCAAGTGATCAAAATATGGCACAACAGTGACATTACTAAGAATTGGGGGGGGGGGGGGGCCCAAGAGAGAAAGATGAGGAAAACTGGTCAGGGAGGCTGCCAAGAGGCCTTCAGCAACATTAGCGGAGCTGCAGGAATATCTGGCAAGTACTGGCTGTGTGGTACATGTGACAACAATCTCCGTGTGGGGTAGAGTGGCAGGACCAAAACCTTTTCTTGCAAAGAAACATCCAGGCCCAGCTAAATTTTTCAGACCTGCACCTGAAGTCTCCCAAAAGCATGTGGGAAAATGTGTTCTGGTCTGATGAAACCAGACCAGGTTTTTTATTTTTTGATGCTAATCTCTGCACAGCACCAAAAGAACACCACACCAACAGTAAAGTAGCAGCATCATGCTTTTGGGCTGTGGGGGTGGGTTGTCGCCCCCCCCCCCCCTTCCCTTCTCTTCAGCCGGAACCGGGTCCTTAGTCAAGGTAGACGGAATAATGAACAGTTCCAGGTGCCAGTCAATATTGGCACAAAACCTTGAGGCTTCTACTTGAAAGCTGAAGAGGGGCTTTATCTTTCAGTATGTGAATGACCCAAATCGACAAAGGAATAGTTTCACCAGAATAAAGTTTTTTTGGAATGGCACAGACTTGAATCTGATTTGAAAATCTGTGGGGGTGTGTTGGTTCCCCCCCCAACTAAGAAGTTTGTTCAATTGAGTTGTACAGTTTATAGGTCACATTAAAGATGGAGATTTCTGAAGGGGGGGGGGGCCCAACTGTACCATAAAGGAAACAATCTCTGTCATATGCCAAAAGGTGTAATTCCTGTTTTTGAATTGACCATTAAGACAACCTGTGGCGAACCTCCCACTCTAAATAGTGGGCATCTAGAGGTGCCTGTGTGCTGCCTCTCTTCCCTTAAATAATGGATTCTACAAATAGTTTGTGTTATCATATATACAGTGGGGGTCGAAAGTTTGGGGACCCCAGGTAAAAATGTGCTTAACGAAGCCAAGGAAAGATGGAAAAATCTCCAAATGGCATCAAATTACAAATTAGACATTCTTATGTCAGTTAGATTTTATTTCCATCATTTACACTTTCAAAATGACAGAAAACAAAAAAAGGCGTCTGCAAAAGTTTGGGCACCCTGCAGAGTTAATATCTTGTACTGCCCCCTTTTGGCAAGTATCACAGCTTGTAAACGCTTTTTGTAGCCAGCCAAGAGTCTCAATTCTTATTTGAGGTATCTTTGCCCTTTCTTCCTTAAGTGTTCCAGTTCTTTGAGATTTCTGGGCGGTCTGTCACACCCTGCTCTTAATGTCGATCCATAGATTTTCAATAATGTTGAGGTCAGGAGATTGAAGGCCATGGCAAAACCCTCAGTTTATGCCTCTTGATGTAATCCCCCGTGGATTTCGAGGTGTGTTTAGGATCATTATCAATTTGTAGAAGCCATCTTCTCTTTAACTTCAGCTTTTTCACAGATGGCATCAAGTTACCATCCAAAATTTGCTGAAATTTTATTGAATCCATTTTTTCCTTCTACTTGTGAAATGTTTCCTGTGCCACTGGCTGCAATACAACCCCAAAGCATGATTGATCCACCCCCACGCTTAACAGTTGGACAGAGGTTCTTTTCATTAAATTCTGTGCCCTTTCTTCTCCAAACGTACCTTTGCTCATTCCAGCCAAAAAGTTATATTTTTAACCTCATCTGTCCACAGAACTTGTTTCCAAAATGCCTCAGGCTTGCCTATATATGTTTATTAGCAAAGTTCAAATACTGATTTGTGGTGAGGACGTAGGTTTTCTTCTGACTCTTCCATGAAGACCATATTTGTACAAGTATCTTTTTTTTTTTTTTTTTTTTTTTTTTTTCTTTTTTTTTTTAGTGGAATGTACCACAACTTTAGTGTCTGCCAGATCTTTCTGGCGGGATCGTGCGGTCAAACGTGGGTTTTGAATTGCTTTTCTCACAATCCTGCAAGCCGATGACTGCCATTTCTTAATTACATCCCGAACAGAGGATATTGACATCTGAGAATGCTTTGCTATCTTCTTATAGCCTTCTCCAGCTTTGTGAGCGTCAACCATTTTCAGTTTTCTAGACAACTGCTTGGAAGAACCCATGGTGCTGATTGTTGGGGCAAGGTCAGATGAGTCTGGCCATTTAAAACCTTTGAGATTGACATCACCTGGTCTTTCCAGACGATGATGAACAATCCATGACACTGCCAGGTCTCAGCTTTGCAAAGGGGGCAGTGCATGCTATAAATTCTGCAGGGTGCCCAAACTTTTGCAGACGCCATCTTTTTTTTGTTTTCTGTCATTTTGAAAGTATAAATGATGGAAAGGAAATCTAACTTTTTTGACATATTATAAGAATATCTAATCTCTAATTTGCCTTTTGGAGATTTTTCCATCTTTCCTTGGCTTCGTTATGCACATTAATACACACTTTTACCTGGAGCGCCCAAACTTTCGATCCCCACTGTAGCACACAGGTCCCTGTGATTCTCACAGTATTTAGAGTTTGTATTGTAATTTTTTTTTTTATTAAACTTCTTTTTTTTTTTTTTTTTTTCTTCCTCTTCCCCCCCCCCCCCCTTGCATTAGAGAGAATATGGTGATGGCAAGAGAGTATTTGGTGAACGCAAGAGAAATGATTCCTATACAGAAGAGGAGCCTGAATGGTTTTCTGGTGGTCCTACTAGCCAGTCTGAGACCATAGAGCTCACTGGCTTTGATGAGAGAATTCTGGAAGAAGATCAGAAGGGAAGAAAAAGAACACGCAAAAGAACATCTTCTGTAAAGGAAGGCAAGTAACAGGTTTTTGTTCTTTTGTTTTCTTCTGCCTTAGGCCAGTATTGTGTTCTATGCAAGGCTCTTAAAGTGGTATCAAAAGCAAAAAATTTACGACGAGCGGGGCTTAGATCCCCCCCCCCCCCCCCCCCCTGCATTACTGGACTCTGGGATAGCTAGCTAAGTGTGCAATTTATTACAAGTCAACAGCTGCAGTATTTGTAGCTGCTGACTTAAAAGTGTGTGTGTGTGTGTGTGTGTGTGTGTGTGTGTTTTTTTGCGGAACACCGCTTTAATGTCGGTCTGAAAAAATGTTTGCTGTGACCCAATTATAAGGTATTAACTAAAGTTGCGCTAACAAATTGAAGCTGATCTCAATCTATATATTGCACACAGTGGGAACGGAAAGTATTCAGATCCCCCTTAAATTATTCACTTTGTTATATTGCAGCCATTTGCTGAAATCATTTTAAGTTTCCCTTTTTTTTTTTTTTTTTTTTTTTTCCCTCAATTTACACACAGCACCCCAGAAACAGACTTGTTGACATTTTTGCAGATTTATTAAAGAAACTGAAATATCACATGGTCCCAAGTATTCAGACCCTTTGCTGTGATACTCATATATTTAACTCGGGTACTGTCCACTTCTTCTGATCATCCTTGAGATGGTTCTACACCTTCATTGAGTCCAGCTGTTTGATTTTTACTGATTGGACTTGATTAGGAACATGTGTGTGTGTATGACCTTACCACTCACAGGGCATGTCAGAGCAAATGAGAATCATGAGGTCAAAGGAACTGCCTGAAGAGCTCAGACAGAATTGTGGCAAGGCACAGATCTGGCCAAGGTTACACAAACCTTTCTGCTGCACTTGAGGCTCCTAAAAGCACAGTGTCCGCCATAATCCTTAAATGGAAGCCGTTGGGACAACCAAAACCCTTCCTAGAGCTGGCCGTCTGGCCAAATTGAGCTATCGGGTGAGAACTAAAGAACCCAAAGATCACTGTGGCTGAGCTCCAAATATGCTGTCGGGAGAAAGTTGTAGAAAGTCAACCATTACTGCAGCCCTCCACCAGTCAGGGCTTTATGGCAGAGTGGCCTGACTGAAGCCTCTCAGTACATGACTCGTGAAAGCCCGCATGGAGTTTGCAAAGAAACACCTGAAGGACTCCAAGATGGTGATAAATAAGATTCTCTGATCTGAGACCAAGGTAGAACTTTTTGGCCTTAATTCTAAGTGGTATGTGTGGAGAAAACCAGGCACTTCTCATCACCTGTCCCAATTGTGAAGTGTGGTGGTGGTGGTAGCATCATGCTGTGGGGGTGTTTTCGTCTGCAGGGACAGGATGACTGGTTGCAATTGAGGGAAAGATGAATGCGGCCAAGTACAGGGATATCCTGGACAAAAAACTTCTCCAGAGTGCTCGGGACCTCGGTCTTGTTGGAAGGTAAACCTTCAGCCCAGTCCATGACCCTAAGCACACAGCCAAAATGACAAAGGAGTGGCTTCACAACAACTCTGACTGTTCTTGAATGCCCTGACTTAAACCCAATTGAGACTCTCTGGAGACCTAAAAATGTCTGTCCACCAACATGTACCATCAAACTTGACAGAACTGGAGAGGAGCTGCAAGGAGGAATGGCAGAGGATCCCCAAATCCAGGTGTGAAAAACTTGTTGCATCTTACCCAAAAAGGGTAAAAAAAATTCTGTCAAAAGCTTGGGTAGCCAAGGTTTCTTGGAGGACCCAGGGGTCTTGTGTCTGTTATTATCACCCTCCCCCCCCCCCCCCCCTTCAAATGGGGCTTTCTTTTAAACACTTGTGTGGGTAAGGGGTGCCCATAGCAGTTGTCTCCAGCCCCCCCCCCCCCGGGACAGGAAATGCGTTTACCCAAATGGTTAAAAGGAGGTCCTTCAGGCCTTCCCCCTTCAGTTTTTGTGTTTCCTGGTGGACAGGAAGGATATGAGGAACCTGGGGAGCTCCATGTTCCAGGACTGTCCTAGGGGAGCCTCCTGAAGTACCTTCTCTGCCCCAAAACACCTCTCCGTCTAGTGCAGTGAAGAGGGCTGCTTGTACACCGCTGCCTATAAGCTCGGGGAGAGTTGGACCTCCTAAAGAGTGGCAGATCCCCCCTACCTCAATTTTGTCACAAACCGGTCGTTCTTCGGGGGGGGGGGGGGGGACATTTTTCTCTTGGGCCGATTTGAACCTAGCGTCTCAGAACTCAGGGGCTCAGAACTCACTGGCGGACTCTCAGTCGCCAGTGTAAGACAGTGTAAGACAGGACAAATGGTCACTCAACCAGGAAGTGTTCATGCAGGTGGTGAGGACTTGGAGCATACCAGAGGTGGATTTGTTTGCCTCAGAAAGAAGGTTGTTCAATTCTTCTCCCTGCACTCGCAGGATCAAGCCGGAGGGATAGATGCCTTCGCCAGTGCATGGCACTTCAACCTGTGCTATGCCTTCCCCCCCCCCCAGTAAGGCTGGTTGCGGCGGTCCTTCAGAAATTTCAGACCCAGGTAACGGATCTCATTCTAATAGCCCTGTTTTGGCCAAAAAGGGCCTGGTTTGCAGTCCTAAAGAGATTGGCAATATAGCCTCTGATTCATCTTCTGAGGAGGGGGGGATCTGGTTACACAGGGTCCTATACTGCATCCTCAAATGGAGACCCTCAGATACCACACTGTAAGTCTGAGGAACAGCTGTTAAGGGCCCAAGGCTTTTCAGAAAGGGTCATAAAGACTCTTGAAATGCCGTAAGCCAGTGACCAGGGCCATTTACACCAAGGTGTGGCAGAGGTTCAATTCCTGGAGCAGAACAGGAGCAGGAAGATCCAGGTATTCTGGCGGTGCTGGGCTTCTTCCAGGCAGGAGTGGAGTTGGGGCTTTCTGTCAGCACCTTGAAGGTACAGGCTGCTACTTTGTGTCTTTCTTCAGGCCCCCTGCAGCAAGATCGTTTCATAAAGAATTTCTTTAAAGCCCTCTCCAGGTCCAGGCCAGTGAAGGTCAGAGCCTGTCCCTTCTGGTATTTAGCCTGGGTACTTTGTAAGAGCACTAAGTGTCCCTTCGACCCTCTGGAGAAATCGGATACTAAATGGTATTTTTGAAAACTGCTTTTTTTTTTTTTTTTTTTTTTTTTTTTTTTTTTTTTATTGCAATTACATCAGCCAGAATGAGTTGCAGGCGCTCTCACTTTAAGAGAACTTTTTTTTTTTTTTTTTTGTGTGGGGTTTTTTATTTTTTGCTAGGGTTGTGCTTGCTACAGATTCTAGCTTTGTCCCCAAGGTTTTGTCTATTTTTTTTCATAGAACTCAAGACCTTATCCTGCCAACACTTTATTCCTCAGGTGATGAGGAAGTAGGGCTCAGTTTAGTTGATAGGCGTAGCCTTTTACTTTAAATATTAGTAAAGACTTCAGGAAGTCAGAATCGTTGTGCATTTTGCGGGCTCACTCAAAGGTCTTAAGGCATCTAAATCCACCATCTCCAGATGGATTAGGATAACTGTATTTAGAGGCATACAGGTTGGCAGGGAGGCAAGCACCTCTAAGGCACATTCAACTAGGGCAGTGTCAGCTTCGTGGGCAGAGAAGGCCGGTGCCACTCCGGAGGAGATCTGCAGAGCAGCGACCTGGTCCAGCTACTCCACGTTGGCAAAGAATTACCGCCTGGACCTGGCTGCTGATCATGCATTTGGAAGAAAGGGTCCTCCCAGGCAGTGGGAGCTCACGCCTGTGTTGGGTTTTGATTCTAATTAGAACTCCATATAGGGTCCCCCACATATAAAGTCAAGGAACTGAAATCTAAGACTAGATATAAGGTGACGTTATTTAAAACAAATTCAAATAGAACGTCTCTAAGAACTGTTTGCTTTCATCTCTTTAGCATGTCATCTGCTTTTCTGGCCTGTATAAGGTTCATTATTTCATGGTCCCATTTTTTTTTTTTTTTTTTTTTTTTTTTTTTTTTTTTTTTTTCTCAGGAATTGAATGTAATGGTGGCATCTTGGAGGAAGAAGCGGCTCCTATTCAAAGAGAAACGGCTGACCAGGAAGTGCCTCAAGAGGCTGTTCTCCCACAACCAGCTCCAGGGGAGTTTGACTTTAATGAGTTCTTTAACCTAGACAAGTCTGTCCCTGGCTTGGCATCGGTAAGTGCTGTGGTGTAATGCTCACATCTCTAAAAGCACCAAACCTCTGGGTATTTTAAGCCTCAATGTTTTGGCATGCAATCTGTAAAGCTCCTTTATTACTTATTGCCTATCTTTTTGTTTTACACTGGTGATGGGTAGTCACAGTTTTGCACGCAGAAGGTGTCTGAATTTTTACCTGGCTTGATATATCACTGAAACGGAACGTATTTTTTATTTTATTTTTTCCTGCTTAATTGTTTAAATTCATTTTGGACTGAGTTGTATTTTCATATAGGATGTTTAACATTTTTGTGAAATACTTCTGCCCTAATTTGGGGATATCGTGAATATATAAGCTGTCTTGTTTAGCTGGCTGAAGTAGCCTAAACTGACAGGTTTGGCTCATGTTCAGAAATCCTTGGTGGCTCAGTGCTAATTTGAGTTTGGTAGTCCATATCCTAAATGTTATGCCGTGTGATCGGTTCTGTTGCTATTGTGGTTTATCGTACAAATTGCTTTTATATGAAGTTTTCTGTTGTGAATTGTGGGGCTTTTAAAACATAAGTGCTGGACTTCGGGTTCAAATCTGGCATTCCAAAGCCACAAAGTGGTCCCTTCACCTACAAGTAAGTGTAACACCATTGCAGCTCATGCTCCCCTCTCTATATGATCAATCGCTTAACCTGTATACATGTTCTCTTCCTGCAGATGATTGAGGATGTACTAGGGGAAGGATCAATGACTGCCAGCAGATTTAGCCGATGGTTCTCCAGTAACAGTTATTCTGGGAGTCGATCCAGCAGCCTGAGGTCCACCCCTCATGAGGAACTGGAAAGGCTAGCAGGTTAAACTGCTTATATTTTTTTTTTTTTTTTTTTTTTCTGTCCTAGTCTTTTGATGTGTTTAGTCTTCAAGTATTTGATCTTGGTCAGTAGATTTGAAGCCTCAAAGGCAGTAGTGCTACTGTGCCAGTCAGGCAAGCACTTAAGATTTTAAGATATCAAGTCATAAGTGTTGTCACCGTTACGTGCACTCTGCAGGGACGGCATGCTATCCCTTCAGAGCACTGTGCCAATTCTCCTATATGCATGGGAGTAATGTCATGGAGCCCGTAAACCCAAAACAAAGACCAGGTGAAGATGGAAGCCCTGTCAGTGGTCAGTGTGCTGCTGGAGTTATTTAAGGTAAGTCTTAATGTGATAGCGAGCAATGCACACTGGAACCTTTCACCATTACCGTGTGTACGTTACTACAGCTTTAAATTGCTTTGTCAGGTTGCCTATTAAATGTTTGCATTTCCCTCTAACTTGAGGCTTTCCAGAGTATTTGTGGCGTTGGGGAGATTTTTACTGAGAGCATGACCGCTTCAAAAGGTTTTAACCACTTCCTGACCAGACCATTTTTTTTTTTTTTTCAATACAGCACTGCATTGCTTTAACTGACAATTGCGCAGTCGTGTGATGCTGTACCCAAATAAAAATTGTGTGTTTTTTGGAATATTTTATAGCAGAAGGGGTTTCAGCTTGGCTTAAACACATGTTTTACTCCGACAGATCAGCGGTGTGCCTTGTTTATAGGCACACCACTGCTCCATCTCGTCACAGAATGATTGGCCATCACAGCCTCTGGACTTGCTGATTTGCTCCCACTGGGTCCAATCACAGCAGGCGCAGCGCTTTGGTGGCACATGCATCATACACTGCGTGCACAAAAACCATGTACAAATGTGATTTTGTGCAGCCTTCCTCAGTATATGATGTGGGTGGTCCGGAAGCGGTTAGAAGTGAATATAGATTCATTCTTGTAAGACAAAAGCCTAATGAGCTGGTATGCATTGCATACCAGGTCATTGTGAAATGCTTACCTTAGAGCAAAGCTCCCACAGCTCAAGCCCCCAGTTATGACACTGGGCCCTGAAGAAACGGCAAATGCGGCCATGTCTTCAGAGTGCATGCACTGATGGCATATATAGCAAATCTCCTGCAAGTTTAGGGGAGAGTTACAGTGCCTACAGATATTTACTGCTTTGTAGTTTAGAAGTGCTTATCCATGAGGCTCTGTTCGGAATGGTTTCTCATGCAGCTGAAGTTTATTTTCATACCAGGGTAAAACAAGTACTTTGTTAGCAAGCAAGTGCCAATTTTGACTGACTGTAGAGCTAAGCAAGCTCAGAGTTCACTAGCAGACTAATCTAAGTATTAAAGCGCTGCTGATTTGAGTACTTTAGGGTCAGAAGATTGACTGCAATGTTGAAGGTCCCTGGGCTTGCCTTCTGTTAGTGGCAGGGAGTGGCTGTGTTTGGGCAAAAATTTCACCACAAGGGTGTTCTGCTGTGGGAAGAGTGGCCTTAAATGGGAATGGTTGGTAGCATTTTTCATCCTGTTGTAAGGGAAAAAAATGGATTTCTGGTTTACCTGTAATATCTTGTCAGTACATCACAGGGCAGGGTACCTTCATATCCATTACGGTAGGGTTTTGCTGCTACAGGTGGGTGATTGGATACTGGCAATGACAGAAAATCCCCTCCCAACTAGGCAAGGTATCGGTTTTTGTAGCAAGCCATGTACCCTAAAATCCAAATGTCTTTATTGTACATCTCAGGACACAATGCTAGTTATGGGAACCTCACAAAACACTGAATATTGGGAGGGGGGGGGAGACAACATTGCAACAGGCCCCAAACAAGAACAAGCTAGGACTTTACATGGCCTCCTGCAAGACATGCCAAGCAAAAGTAGGTTCCTCGTGGCTCGAACATTACTTTGAAAAACTTTTGTAAGTAGGAACCAAAGACCAGGTAGCAGTTTTACAAACTTAAGCTAGTGAAGCCTGATGGCAAATAGCCCAAGAAGCTCCAACTTTCCTGGTAAAGAGCTATCGCCAAAAACGAAACTTTGCCCTTTAGACCATAAGTTTGAGAAACTAGCTTGACTGATTCTATGAGAAATAGATTTTTGAACCTGTGACCTGACCTTGCACCTTCAGGAAGCACAAAGAAGGAATCTGCCTGAATGTCAGATAACACCTGACGTCATGAACTAAATTCAAGATGTGAAGAGCCTTTTTCCCAAGTGTTCTTCCAGGACAGCCCTTGAGAGATGGAGCTCCTCCCATCGACACAGGAAACACATTGCCACAGTTCAAAAGGCGGTCCCTCAGGTCCCTGGTCAGTCATTTGTGTTTCCTCCGGAGGAACATGTTGCCAGGAACCTGGAGGCCCCTCTCAGGGGCTGCCTGAGAACCTGCAAGCCTAAGGGACCGGGTCCTGGTTTATGGCTGCAGTTTGGGTCCATACCTTTTTTCTTTGGCTCGGGTACCGTCCAGCTGAACCGGAGCAGACCCGTTACCCTCCTCCTTCCAGTGCCGAGGTGGCCAGGGGCAGAATGACGCCGGTTTCCCCCAGGAGTGGTGAGTGGAACCTTCCATCTTCCCTCCTCGTTGCAGGGGGTCGGAGACGCCGAGCGTTCACTTCCGGCGGAACCGCGTCATCTCTGTGTGCCGAGACTTCTGGTTCCGGGTCTCTAGGGTACAAGGGGGAGAGGGAGAGCCAGCGCTGTGCCTGTAAAGCCCGACCAGCGTCCAGCAATACCGGACTAGCGGCGGGATCCGGAGCGCCAGAGGGGGACTATGGAGACTATTCCCCAGGACACTCCGGCGGAGAAAGGCACCAGCCAATCCCAGGTAGGCTGCCGGGCATGCTATTACTCTGGTGGAGCGGTGGTGTTTGTAGGATGGGTTCTGTAGTGCCCCACGGTGGTGGTTACTCACAGTCTAGGTTGTGTGCAGTTAGTGGTGATTCTAAGGAGGGACAGGGGGCTGGCGCTAAAAATCCTTTGTCTTCTTATTTTCAGGTTAAAGAGATACCAAAGGAAGACAAGGCAGGCCGCAAAAAGTGCCCTAATTGTGGGAATAGGTTGTCCTCTGGCTCTAACAAAGCCCTATGCAAGCAATGCATTACAAACCTGCTTAAATCTGAGACAGATTCCCCTTTGGCAAAATTTTTGGGCTCCTTTAAAGAGGAAATGGCGTCGACCTTTAAGTCCCTCCGAGAGTTAATCACTGACGTGGGGTCAGCTGCGGCTGCCTCCACGAGTAAAACAACTGCAGTCTCCTCCTCACCATGCTTTACAACACCCAGCTCAGGGGAGCCCCGTATGTTCAGGGAGCCTAGCCCCACGTTGATTAGCCCCGATTCCTCTGACACTGATTCCGATCAGGAAGAGGATCAAGCAACATCCAAAGCCTGAGGAAGTAGATGAGCTAATGGGGGCTATCTATGACACGCTGGAAATTGAGGAGGAAGAAACTGTTATCCAGACATGATATGATGTATGAGGCTCTGGGAAAAAAGAAAGCAAGGGTTTTCCCTATACATAAGGTGCTTTCTGACCTTGTCCTTAAGGAGTGGTCGGAACCAGATAAAAAGGTTTTCTTTCCTAAATCCCTTAAGAGAAGGTTCCCTTTTTGATGAGAGCCCAGAGGCGGTCTGGAATAAAAATCCTAAACTAGACGCCCCTCTGTCCAAAATCTCAAAACAAGCTGATCTGGCCTTTGAGGATATGGGCCATCTGAAAGATCCCATGGACAGGAGAACAGACATTGTCTTAAAGAGGGCCTGGGATGCCTCTATGGCAGGCTTAAAACCAGCTCTAGCCACTTCTTGTGTAGCTAGAAACCTGGAGTTCTGGTTATCACAACTACAGGAACATTTAAAAGCAGGCACTCCTAGGGGGGAGCTTCTGAAATCCTTCCCTATGCTTTTTAAGGCCACCAGTTTCATCTGACGCCTCCACGGACTCCGTAAAATTTACGGCCAAGTCAGCAGCACTTTCAGTGGCAGCTAGGAGGTCAGTATGGATGAAAACCTGGGGGGGAGACACGGCGTCTAAAACCCGCCTGTGCAGCGTCCCTTTTACAGGAGACTTAGTCTTTGGGCCTGAATTAGACTCCGCCTTAGAAAGGACGGCGGATAAAAAGAAAACCTTTCCCGCAAAAAAGAAAATTTTTCAAAGAAATTTTCGTCCCTTTTAAGGAACCCTCTAAATCAGAGAAGAGTTCAACCCCCAAAAAACATTGGTCGGGACATAAAGGGAAAGGAAAAGGGGGCATACTGTTTAGCCGCCCCAATCAGGATCCCAAACCCCAGTGACGTCAGGGTTCCTGTGGGAGGAAGATTAAGCAAATTTCTTCCACAATGGGAAGAGACAACCTCGAACGAGTTTGTCTTAAACATAATAAAAAGGGGTCATGCGCTGGAATTCCACAGCAGCCCTCCTTCCAAATTTCTGGTGACAAAGCTTCCAAGTCACTCAGAAAAGGCCAGGGCCTTACCTTTACTGATAGGGGAAATGGTGGATCAAGAGGTATTGACACCAGTCCCTATTCAGGAACAAGGAGACGGTTTTTACTCGCACATTTTTGTGGTAAAAAAGCCGTCAGGGAGTTTCAGGCTAATTATGAACCTCCGACCATTGAATCGCTCCATCCGTTACAAGAGATTCCGGATGGAGTCCATTTATTCCATAAAGAATCTCCTGCAGAAAGAGATATTTATGGCGACCCTGGATCTAAGGGATGCTTATCTGCATATTCCAATAAGGGAGGAATGCCAGAAATTCCTTCGGATGGCAGTGCAGATAGACACAAAGGTTTACCACTTTCAGTGCAGAGCGCTCCCCTTCGGTCTGTCATCCTCCCCAAGAATCTTTACCAAGGTTCTCGGAGAGGCCTTAGTTCCACTGAGGCTTCAATCAGTCTTAATTATCCCCTATCTAGACGATCTGCTCCTAACAGCACACTCAGAGTCGTCTTTCTCAGGATCTGGAATTCACTCAACTCAACCTGAGTCGATTAGGGTGGATTGTCAGTAAGGAGAAATCCAAGACAACCCCAACACAGGAGATCCTGTATCTGGGTTACTGGATCAAGTCTGTAGATCAGAAAATTATACTGCCGGAAGAAAAGATTTTGAATCTGTGGCAGAGAATATCTTTTCTTCAATGCAGCCCCAAATGTACGGTGAGGGAAGTAATGTCGGTCTTAGGTCTTATGACGGCAGCCATTCCAGCCGTACAATGGGCCAGGTTCCACCAGAGAGACCTTCAGGGATTTCTGTTGGAACAATTAAAGGGCAGAGATCTGGAGGAGGAGGTATCGATCCCCTCAAAGATAAAACGCTCCCTCTGGTGGTGGAAGGACAGGGAGAACCTAAACAAAGGGGTTCATTGGGTCCTTCCTATCACTTCAACACTAACAACGGATGCGAGCAGTTGGGGCTGGGGAGCCCACCTCGGCTCAAACTGGGTCCAGGACAAGTGGACCCCGGAAGAGAAATGTTTCTCTTCCAATTGGAAAGAGCTAACAGCAATCCTGAGAGCTGTTCTAGCTTTTCACCCCACAATACAGGGTCACCATCTACAGGTCCGTTCAGACAATACGACGGCTGTAGCATACATAAACAAGGAGGTACCAAAAGTCCTCGTTTGATGTTGGTAGCCAGACGCATTTTCCAGTGGGCAGAAGCCAATCTGGAATCTATTTCTGCAGTTCACCTGAAAGGGGAACTGAACAACACGGCGGACTTCTTGAGTCGACAAAAGATTTCGAACCAAGAATGGTCCTTACACCCAGAGGCATTCAATCTCATAACTCACTGGGGAAAACCAGAGGTAGACCTTTTTGCGAACAAAAAGAATGCAAAAGTTCCAAATTTTTTTTTCTCGCTAAACCCAGGAGATCAGCCCCTGGCTGTAGATGCCTTGGAAACTCCATGGACTTTCAGTCTGGCGTTTCCCCCTCTTCATCTCATTCCGAGGGTCCTAGCAAGATTCCTCAAGGAGAAAACCTGTTTGATTCTAGTAGCACCTTTTTGGCCCAGGAGACCATGGTTCACAACGTTGCTACAATTGACAGATTGTCCGCCTCTAAGGCTTCCCTACAGACAGGACCTCCTGTCGCAGGGACCCCTTTACCATCCACAGGTCGCCACACTGAAGCTTTCAGCGTGGTTACTGAAGAGGAAATCTTAGAGTAAGGGCCTGACAGATGAGGTAATTGCGACCTTACTACAGAGTCGCAAACCAGTCACGAGGGCTATTTACAAAAAAGTCTGGAAAAAATTGAATAGCCGTGACATAAATACGGCTAATATTCTACAGTTTTTACAGGAAGGCGTAAACAAGGGTTTAACCCTAAGTACTATTAAGGTACAGATAGCTGCCTTAAGTGTGTACCTAGATGAACGCTTACAGGAAAATCCTTTTGTCGCTAGACGCAAGCCAGGCAGAATCACCAAAGTCCCATCCTGGGATTTAGCAGTTGTACTAAAAGCTTTCTTGGGGTCACCCTTTGAGCCTATCTCAGAGGCCTCCTTAAGGCTTATTACATTTAAGACAGTACTCCTGGTGGCAATCACTTCAGCCCGTAGGGTCAGTGAAATCCAAGCCCTTTCCATCAGGGAACCTTTTCTACAGATCCTAGAAGACAGTCATACTAAAGACAGACCCTGGGTTCTTACCAAAAGTAGCATCTAGCTTCCATAGGTCCCAAGATATTGTCCTCCCTTCATTTTGTCAAAATGCAGCAAATGAGAAAGAGGAACGTTTTCATTTATTGGATGTGAGGAGGTGTATTCTAGAATACCTTAAAGTAACAAATCCATTCAGAATCTCAGACTCCCTTTTTGTCCTTTTTTCCGGACAGCGTAGGGGACAGAAAGCTTCAAAAGTAACCATAGCTAGATGGATTAGGCTAGCTATAGCAGAGGGGTATAAGGCCTTAAATAGAGATCCTCCTGAGGGTGTTAAAGCTCACTCCACAAGAGCGTTGTCTGCATCCTGGGCAGAAAGAGCTGGTGCCACCCCGGAGCAGGTATGTAAAGCAGCCACATGGTCAAGCTTTTCCACCTTTACAAGGCATTACCGACTGGACTTAATGTCTAGTCAGGATCAGGCCTTTGGGAGGAAAGTCCTCCAGGCCGTGGTCCCCCCCTAATCTGGTAAGTACTTGGGGATCCTCTCAAGGGCTGTCCTGGAAGAACACTTGGGAAAACTGGAGTTAGTACTTACCGGTAACTCCTTTTCCGGTGGTCTTCCAGGACAGCACGATCCCACCCTTTATTTGATTATAGTGATGTACTAATGTTATTACCTGTTATGGTTTATATGTTTTTCAGTTCCATCCTTCGGTTCTTGGTGAATGACTGACCAGGGACCTGAGGGACCGCCTTTTGAACTGTGGCAATGTGTTTCCTGTGTCGATGGGAGGAGCTCCATCTCTCAAGGGCTGTCCTGGAAGACCACCGGAAAAGGAGTTACCGGTAAGTACTAACTCCAGTTTTCCACCCCACTGTCTGAGGCTTGGGACAAATGGTGGTAGCACAAGGGTTGACTTACTAAAACTGGAGTGCAAAATCTGCAGTTGTGCATGGTAGCCAATCGGCTTCTAACTTCAGCTTGTTCAATTTTAGGTTTTGACAATCAGGGTGGGTTTGAAATTGAGCAAGTTCATTTCAAACCTGCATTTCAGTGAGTTTGGGGGTGATTTGAAAGACCTCTGTGGGTTTATGCAGACGTCTATTGAAATTGCCTTCAAAGTCGCCAAAAGTAGTGCAGGAACAAATTTCTGGTATTTTGGCATTGCATAGATTCCAACGGTGCCATTGCCAGCAATAAGTTCAGTGTTTTGTGGGTTGTGTTTTTTTGCATGTGACTTTGATATGTCAGATAGGCACGATGTGAACGGGGGACTTAAACCTGGAAGCTGACTGGTTTCTATGCGGAGCTGTGCCAAATTTCACAATCTCTCCAGTTTTAGCAAATCAGCCCCACAGTATCCTAGTTAATATGGAACAAAAACTACCCTTTGGGTAAAAATGGCTGAGGCTGTAAAACTACCTTGTTACAGTGGAAAACTAACGTTTCCTTGGGTTAGTCGGGTGAGAACAGCCAATTCCTAGACTCTGACCCAAAGTAATTGCAACCAGAAAAATTATCTTGTCAGAACTAGGATTTCCTTGGATTGAGTTCCCACTAAGCCAATAGTCTTAAATGGTGGGAAGAGTACGCTGAACAATGACTAATTGCTCAAAGAAATGTGATTTGATTGGTCTCTTCCAGAGTAACGCCTAGCAAAAATCTGACCACTTAAACTCTAGGCCAGTCCCTGATCAACTCCAGATTGGTGAAATGCCAAAATGTGGCCCACAAAATGCTACAAGGAAGAAGTCGTCAAGTCTCGGACTCCTAAGTCCTGTGATGAATCTTTGCAGCTGCTTCCTAGCTTTTAAAAGGAATAGGCAGATTCGCCTCTCCAGATCCTGGCTTTTCCAGCCATGCTATTAAGCCACCAACTGTAAAGGATAAAAGATCGGACTATGCTACAGGAGGTGGGTTCAATTGTAAAAGGGTCCTTGGTTTGTCTGCCCACCATGTCAGAGTACCTTGCTCTGGGCCAGGCCAGGATGGTCAATCACAAGAGTGCCTTCCACAGGAATTTTGTGAAGCCAAAGCTGTAAAGATGTAAATTGGAGAACTGATCCTGTGGTGTCACCAGAGCTTTTATTGCAAGCGCATGGTGAGTTCATGGTTCTAGGTATGAATCTGTCCAGCTCCACATTGAACCTAGATGCCAGGAGATACTTATCACCTGGCTAGCTGTTATGTGGCTCCACAAAACAAGGTTTCATGTAGTTACTCAAGCCTGTTCAGTTCTGAAACCAAATGGCAATGTCCTGCCCCATCCTTGATGCGGTGTGTGTGTGTTGGTTTTTTTTTTTTTTTTTTTTTTGAAACTCAAGACTGTGGATGGAATATCTGTGGTCATTAGTTGCCTCCCTCCAGCAAAGAAACTTTTTAGCATCTGTGGCTGTAAAGGATGCTTATTTACACATACCCGTATTTTCACATCAGATTCCTGCGAATTTTCAACTTGTGGCCCTGCTGTCTGCAGCTGACCTGACAATGCACAACAGCCTGGTGGACTGGGCTGAAGTTCTGGACACTCTCAATCCAGGGGACTTTGGACACTGCAGGAGTGGTTGCTGCCAATCAAGATCTTCATATTAAGTTTGCATGGTCTTGCTTTGCTCAGTGCATCTGGAAGGCCTCCAGGGAAGCATGCCGATGAGAAGTGGATCTCGTGTCTTGATGGAACTTCATATACTGGCCCCGTCTGCTATCCACGTTCTGGCATGGGAAAATTTGGCAGATTTTATTTATTTTTTTCCTCTTGCTAATTAACTCCAGGGGAGTGGGTTCTTAACCCAGAGGTGTTTGAGAAACTACAGAAGGGGGGGAACCCCCAGATGTTCACTGCAAACATGGGAAGGTTCATATCCAGAACTGGGGTACCCTGAGTTTTGCAGTGGATGCTCTGACACTCTTTAAGATCCATTTTCCAAAAGTATTTAATGTACAGCTTCTCCCTCATGTGATTCGCAGGATTTTAGTGGAAGGCATTCTGCCTGGCTTGGCCATGAACACTTTTTTTTTTTTTTTTTTTTTTTTTTTGTAAGGACCTCAAACTTGTTGGCAGATGCTTTATGGACCCTTCTGGATTGACTGACTCTTCCATCCTTTAGATTCACTGCCTTCAATGGCATGGCTGTGGAAGCCATGGTCCTTAGCCAGGGGTGTTACAAATTGTCATTCCTATCTTGCTAAAAGGCTAGAGATGTGAGGCTAGATGACTGCAGCCTCGTAAACATCGTGGGACACATCCTAGCATTTCTTCCTTTCTCTGGTGTTGACTAGGGTGTGTGGCCTTGATTTGATATTTATTTCTTTGACTTTCTAAGATCTATTGCTTTGTATTCCTTGTTGCATGGGGCCTCTCCCCCTTCCCCATTTTGGGACAGGTCCCAGAAAGCTGTGGGACCAATCAAATGGCTGAGCAGCTGGCTGTGAAGATGCAAGCAGTCACAGCCAGCTTCTCAGGGTGCTAGGGACCAAAGGCCAGTGAACAAAACGGCCAGGTGTGGAGAATCGCTGGCACAGATGAGTGTCCTAGTAAATCGGCAGCTACAGTTAATTTTTTATTTTTTTTGTAACTGCTTAATTTTTGAACGTTTGGTACTTTTCACTATTACAGAAATACGTTTTGATTATTTTTTTTTTTTTTTGTCCTTTGACCCAGAAGGGGTATACTTCTGGTTGCCACTTTGGCTTTTAGAGTCTTGGCTGCCCTTGCCTTTTAAGGAAACGTTCTGGTGGTTTTACTGCTTCAGCCATCGTGGGTTTTTTTTTTTTTTTTCTCCTTAAGAGGGGTATCTTCGTTCCATCTCATCTGGGAAAATAAAATACTGGGTGACGAGGCACATCATGCCTTGGATGTGGCTTGTTCAGTCAAGTTACGTGAACCCCCCCCCCCCCCCCGTTCCCTCCTTTTTGTGTTCCGGAATGGTCATGCAGGTTCAAAATGTGTAATTTCTCAATGCATGGGCATATTTTTCAGGCTTATGGTTTAAAGGTTAATGTTCCACTGACTCAGTGTTTGGTAGCTCAGGGTTATAAAGCTTCTCAGGGTTATAAAGCTTCTATCTGGTCTTCAGTTCATATTTTTACCAAATGGATGTTCACGCCTCCTGAGGGTGTGGCGTTTTTCTCAGTCTTGCAGGTGACTATGTGAAGTTATAACCTGTGCTACTTTGTTTTGGGGGTCTGTTGGCTTGTTGCCCTCTCCTCATACTTGGCACTATTGTAATGGCTGAGTATGTCCTTTTGTCAGATGTACAATTACAAAAATTGGATTTTTCTTTAACCCTATTACAATGGATTTGAAGATGGCTCGAGTCCGCCAAAAGGATTTTTACAGGTAAAATTTTTATTTCTTTTGTTGCTTTGGCCTATACTGTGTTGGCTCTTTAGAAAGTGATATAACTGGGAGGGGAAAAAGGGGGGTGTAAGGTTGGAGAACGCCAATGTGAAGATGGTGGTGTTTAAGGTTGAATTTGAGTGTGGGGTGTTTTATTTTTTTTATGCCCACATTTTAGGTTTATCCAATGTGTTATGAAGTCTAGCCATTAAAATATGTATTTATAGGTTCTGGACTCAAACTATTTTCTTTTGATACAGGCTTGGAACAAGTTATTCCCTCTCTTGGACAGAACTCTGGAAATTTTTTTGCTCCTATTCAATTTGAAGAAAATGCTGACAAAGTTGACATCTTAGAGATGTTCCAGAAAGCCAAATTGGATTTAAAGCCTTTGTTGTCAAACCTTACTGCAAACAAGGAAAAGTTGCGGGAAAGCAGTAAGTGGGGGTGTTGTCAGAAAAATGGGATGGTGGATAGGGGCGTTGTTTCCGTTGGTTTGTGTTTTTTATTTTTTTTTTATTTATTTTTTTTTTTTTTCTGGTTAGTGGTAGTCGGGGCATGTGGTTACTGAACACTTTGATCCCGAGCATTGCCTAGCTTTTTAAACTGGCATTCCCCAAATTGCCTGTTCAGATTGGTGGGGTTTTTTTTTTTTTTTTTGTTTGCCCAGTGCTGTAATATGTAATTAGTCTGCCATTTGAAAATTAAACAGCACAGTGGTGCATTGCATTTCATTCCTCCATGTTGCTGTACTGTGATGAGAAATGGGCCCCTTCTGCATAGAGCCTAATTTGCCAAGCAGGAGTATCCCCTGGGGATGATGCATTGATGGTCACTGGCATTCAGTTTATCGCCATACTATGGGGAAAAATCTTTAAACATTGCTTTTATGGATTTTTCTTATCCACTGAAGGACATTAGGAATTTGGACATTGGTTCTACTTTTACTGCAGGAGGTTGGGGCAGACATTCTGAGCCAACCCCTGTATAACACTTTCACTACCCAGCATCCCTTAGTAGTTTGTGTCCTGGGAGGTTGGAAGATTGTTGGCTCAATAGCCTTCTCCCTTTGTATCTTATTGTGTCTTCAATTAAGATTTCTTGCCACTAAAGCTGGTTTCTACATAGCGGCTTTCTGGCTTGGTATTGTTCCTCAACATTCCCGTTGGACTGGATGTGCAGGGCTAGCCTTCCAGTATTGGGTGGTGCTTTTTAGACCTTGGTGTACTGTTGGCCACTGAGCACTTTCTAGGTTCAGGACAGTTGCGCAGCCCCAGGTCTGGCACTGTCTCAGAACTTGGTTGGTGAGGTAAGTCAAATCCGGTTTAAACATGGAGCTACCTCACCACTTCCATCATTGGCTGCCACTTTCTAATTTTTCCGCACAATTGGTTTCCCCATGGTGAGGAATTGAGTATCTACATCTGCAGGGTTAAGTGCTCTTGCCTTTCAGCCTGAATAAAGCATTTTGGTCCTAAAATTATAGAGCTCCGGTCTGTTTTCTCTGCCCTCCTACAGACTTGTTCACCTACAGCAGCCTGAAACCCTCCTTGGCACCAGCTGTTTAGGAGTACTTGAGGCCTTGTCTCACATTGATATAGTTTCAGTATCACCGCTTCTAAGACACAAGACAGTCCTGCTGCCACAGGTGACTTCAGCTCATACTCCTGTGGTTCTGAGGGGTATCTAGCTGGTATCCCCAGAAGGAGCAGAGCCCTTGGAGATGAAGGGTGTTTCCCTATGTGGTGTTTTGGTCCTGTTCCCCAGAACACTGACCTGCTTTTGCCAAGAGATCTTTATGACCTGACCTTTTGTACAGGGCGATCATGTTGACCTTTTTACCTACTGGTTTGGGAGCTTTCCTTTTGACAGGTCAAGTAGCCTGGTCCGTAGACTAAATGTCATGTGCTGCTCTTGACCGTACGGTCTCACTTAAGAGTTAATGCATAACCATCTGGCATTCTTCAACTGCAGAGTTTGGGTTCTGCACCTGGGTGCTCCTCATTTTCCTGCATTGCAGGCAATATCCATTTCTGGTTGGCCTTGTGCTTCTATGGTTTGTCAACCCTCCTTCGGTCCCCTGCCAGTGCTGCTGGCCCCTCACTCCTATCAAGTGCCCCAAGAGAAAAGCGGCTTGCAATGGGCAGCTAGCCTGCTTGGGATACCCAAGCCGATCTGTCCATTCACACAAAGCTGTGGTGCAGCTCAACCTCAACCCCTCATTGGTTCACTGGCTGTGATGAACAGGAGCCAATGACTCCCACTGCGGTCTCGGCCAATGAGGGAGAGTGCCAGAGCCTAGGCTCTTGTGCATATTGGATTGTAATGGAACTAAGGTAAGTAATGGGGGGGGAAGGGGGGGGGGGTGCTGCTGCTCAGGTTGTGGTGTGTTTGTGTGTTTTTTTGAAGGTAAACCATGAGCCTTTTTAGAACCACTTTAACACGATCTTGGTACCATGTTCATATGGATCAAGTTTGGGTTTCTTCTCAGACCCCAGAGATGCCTTCCAAGTGTTTAGGTGGGTATGCTTCTGTTCTTGTGACATACACCAGCCTGGGTTGCAATATACGCTCATCCCAGCCATGTGTTTTCTCTCCATGCACATGTTTGGCTTGCTGGTTTGCCGAAAGTTCCAGGTTATTGATGCATTGCTTCTAAGGCTCCTGACTGGGATATTTTATCCATAATTTTTGCCAATGATGCAAGCTGCTGAATGTGGTCTTGCATGTTGTCAAACTCTGGAGAGTCACTAAAGCTCAGTTAACCCCTGAGTTATTGCAATTCATGCTGGACACCTCAGTTTGCATCCATTGTGTGAGTACACCATAGGGGAAGATGCCCATTGGGCAATGGTGGGTTAAAATCCTGCTGGAGCGCATGGGACATAGTGGGGATTTCACTCTAGGCCCTGAGGAAACAAGCCCCCCCCCCCCCCCTTATTTATTTTTTTTTTTTTTATCGCTATCCGCATTTGTGGAATCTCTGGGTACGAACACCTCCCTAAAGGCTCTTCTGCCACCCTACCCCCTGATTATCTTCAGTTGATACAACCCATTTTACCAAATTAAAACGGATGCCTACTTAGCAGAGTGGCCACATGCTGGCTACTGTGGATTTGTTAGTTGAAGCAATGCATTCTAGTCTCTGTATAGAGCCAACTAGTAGGGGCCCATTCACACTTGCAGCCTTTACCTGTCCAGGATCAACCTGTAGTGGATCTTGTGATTTGCCCTACTCAGGGGCTTTTACCCCCCCCCCCACCCACCCAAATCTCACAATTTTGCTGTGTACCCTATGAAAGGAGGAGATGGGCTGTTTTCCCAGTGTGGGTGCAGCCAATCTGTTACTAATGATGGTATTCTGATCTTTTTTTAATTCTAGTAGATGGGGATCTGGGGAACAGTAGGCATATTATCCCATGGTCTAAAATTCTACTCCCTAAATATTTGTATAGAACACAAAAGTATTTACTCCTTGTGCTGGGCTTAAAGGATAACCTCAATTTATTTTTCAATAAAAATGCTGTGTGGGACACACTCGCACCACTGCATCAGTGAGCCAATGAGGGGGGGAGAAAGTGGGCCCTAGTCGGAGCTCCATGCCTGGCCACAAAGTTGCAGCCCAGGTGTCCCCATAGCAAGCTGCTTGCTGTGGGGGCCAGGGGCGCTGAAGAGGGACCCGAGAATAGGTTCCAGGCTAGCAAGTATAATGTGTTATTTTTTTTTTAAGCAAAAAAAAATTGCTTACTTTTAAAGGGGGTTAAAAACCTGTTTTTCACCTTAATGCATTAAGGTGAAACCTGTGATGCAGGAGCACCCCCTGGACCCAGGCTTTCCAGCGACTGGGACTAGCACACCAGCTGCTTTCTCTGGTCCTAATTGGATAGCTTGATAGCAGCACAGGCAATGGCTCCACGGGTGTCATTCAAATCCAATGATGCAGGAGACGGGGCCAAGTCTTGTCCGTCAAGGGACGCAGCAGCACATGGGAGCGTGTCCCGCTGAGTGGCACTCCAACGGGGCATGTGCGAAGAGCCAGGAGTGCTGCTGGGGGACCCCAGAAGAGGATCGGCCCACTCTGTGAGGAGGTAAGTGCTTTTTTTTTTTTTTTTTTTTTTTTTTTTAATTTCATTTTTAAAAGCGGTATTAAACCCAAAAGCAAAGTAATGTGTTAGTTTGTGATGTGTGTATACAAACTTATCAGATGCTGTAGTACATGCTATTTATGCTCAGTCGCCGAGATTCTTTTTCTGTTCTGCAAAAACCTGGTTGATCATGCTGCTCTCTCCACCTTCTGTCCATCTGTGATCCTCCTGATCACATTGTAGAGTCATACGTGTGGGTGTGTACAGTGATGAATGATAGCTCTCTCCTGCCCACTAAACTGTGTATAAATTTTGATAGGCTTTACCCCTCATTCTAAGGCAGGCTGGAGGGGTGTGAAACTGCCTGTGACTGGCAGAAATCTGCCCACGTTTCCACAAAATGGATTTGATTTCAAATCTCTGACCACTTAAAACAGTTTATTGATTTTAATCTGTATATCAAGGCTTTTTTTGTTGGTGCCACCGTCCACATGCATGCATACATACATGGTTTTATTTAAATCGTGTGTCTAGGATCACTTTAAGCAAACAATTTGGTTCATTACAAGTTTCTTGTACTCAATCTCAGACCTAGAGCAAACATGCAGTTTAGTGAAGCTGACTTTTCTTCTGCATACTTATTCTAGGTTAGTGATTTGAGTATTTTCAAGTGCGTTTTTTATAGGTATGACACGCATACAGAATTGGTCTTCTTGGAAAGAAAGGCCTATGTGGCACATTCTATATTTTCTTAATGAAGGCAGAGTTGGAATGCTTTTTGTGGTAGTAACTTGTAACATGAGCTGCACTAAATTCCTGGCTTATTTTTAATTTTTTTTTTTTTTTTTTTTTTTTTGTGTAGCACATTCAGGGGTGGCATTGTCAGTGGAACAGGTTGAAGCTGGACTTAAAGGTTTGAAAGTAGAGCAAGAGAACAAGATTGCAACTCCTTTTATGGCTGAACAGCTGGAGGAGGCATTGACTGCTATGACTGGCCCAAGAAAAATTCAGAAGGATGGTGATATGTCTGCTTTTAACAAACTTGTAAGCAGCATGAAGGCAAGTGGGACGCTGCCTTCCCAACCCAAAGTCAATGTAAGTATTTGATGTGCCCGCAGTGTTTCAGAAGGTGACTGCGCTCCAGATGTTGTAGGTGTTTGGGAAACATTTTGTCAGCTCCTTGTATGTGGCCTTAAAGGAAGGCACTACCTGCTTTCTTCTGTGCACCTGTTAGTGTTGACACACTATTGAGGTATTTCTTGGACGTAGCTTTAATGTTTCAATCTTGTACTTGACATTGTTGGGTCAGCTTGTTGTCTCTGGTGTTGCTAAGGAGGAGCGTTTGACATTGGTATGGCATTTATGCCTCTCCTACTAATGTGACATATCATGCCTGGTTTGAAAATTTCCCCCCCTTTTTATTTATGTACTGGTGTGTTCACTTGTTAAAGGGATGTCACTCCGGGTGCATTTGGTGGAGAGTTGGGCTTAAATTTTCAATATGTTTTTAATCTAGCGATTTTTAACTCCCTTGATTCTTTAGCGGACCCTAGATGGCCATTTGATGCCCTCCTCCAACAATGTTGCAGGTCAATCTCCTCTTCAGAGAAATATTCTTCAGGTATGGTGTTCAGGATACTTGTGTGGGGGGTGTCTTTTTTTTTTTTTTTTTTTTTTTTTTTTTTTTTTTTTTTGTAGCCTATACGATTTTAAATATGACCCAACCTGCTAGTCAGGTGTGTGTGGTTGTAAACCCCCCTTTATTTTTATTTTATCATAATTTTTTTTTTTTTTTTTTTTTTTATGGCTAACAATTTTTTTCTTGTTTTGGACAGGAGCTTCTTGGCCCTCCAATTCCTGATCCGTCCTCTAGTGTCCTCAACAATGTTATGGGGTCTCTGGATCCTACAGTGTCTATGCTACGGCAACGGACACCTTCTCCTCAGATGCCACAAGTGTTCCCCACACGTGCCTCCTCTGCAGACTACCTTAGAAATAGAGTAACTTCTCCACTAGGCAAGTATTTTGTGCGTTTTCCAAAGGTAGCCGCAACACTTCTTTTTTTTTTTTTTTTTTTCTCGAATTGCTTAGATGCTCACCCACAAATCCCCCATATAATCAAAACTGTTTTGGAGGTACGGCTAAGGCATGCCATACATGGGTCGCCTTTTTGAATAAATTTTCTTTAGCAAATTTTAACTTAGAAATTTTGTATGTATTTACACACTATTAGTGGGCTGCAGCAACAGCTGATTTTCACGCAGCAATCAAATTTGAGAAATCAGATACATTGGCAACTTTTTGAAAAACAAACTATTTTCTAATCAATGATGGGAGAATCGTGTGAGGAAAAGTGCAAGAAAAGAGTTCCCAGAAAGAAAAGTACCAGGCACGATTTCCTTTCTGTAGCAGCATGAGGGGAAATTGAAGGCTTGGTTGGCCGAATGACGAAATCAATGGTGGCACCATCGGATCACAAAAAGCACAAGTTTTCTGAAGAAAATACTTTCACAAGTCAACCATGTATGGCCAGCCTAAGTGTCTCTGAAACAGTTTTTTGTTTTTGCGTCGCCACAACAATGGAAGCACTTTTTGGAGTTTATGAATTAAGCAAGTTGTGGTTGTATTTCATATATAATGGAGCCAAAACTAGACTGAGTCTGGCAAGGTGGGATTCATGAATGAATGAATGAAATACTTATATAGCGCACAATGCGAACTGAATCGCCATCCTTTGTCCTGTTTCATTTTTAATGGTGAAGTAAGAGTCCCAAATTTTTAAAGTGGATGTAAACCCTTACATATACCCAGTGCAGTGAATGGCCTCAGATGAGAGAGAGAACGCATCTCCCTAAATAAGTTTTACATGTGTCTGTGCTGTCTTCTGCTTTTATATATTCTTTTAAAATTGCCTAACGTGTTCAATTTTTCTCTTCCTTTTCAATGCTGAAAGTGGCTTCTTGGCAAACAGCCAAGGCAGCTGATTGGAGGAAAGGTGTGTGTGTGTGTGTGTGTGTACACTCCTACTCCACATAGACAAAGTAAGGAATGTGCAGAGTTGTGCTGTGACAAGACCAGCTCTCTGCTAATTTATAGCGACCTCCCATGACACAATTTAAGGCTGGTTATATCTTGGTTATCATGCTGATAACAGAGCAATGAAACAGCAGACACGGGACTTGATGCTTTGGAGAGAGATAAGAAAACGACAGTGTGCATAGCGACACAGGTGTGAAGCACACTGCCATCACACTTCACCTGCGCCCTCCCTCCTATAGCAAATTGTACTGCCCAGGGCATCTGCCCTTTCCGCCCTGCCTTATACCGGCTTTGATTGTACCTTTATTAATGCTCAATGCATTAAAATGGGGGAGCTAGACTGGCATTTTAAAAAGAGCAAGGCATATCACTGAACGGGTTTAAATTATTTTTTTTTTTTAATTGTTCAAGTCTTAGCAATCTAGAAATGGTCATTTTGCTTTCTAGAATAAACATGGCAGTGTTCTTCACCTTTACTACTGAGAGCCGACTGCCTGGAATATATTAGTCTATTGTAGCTGCGTTTTTTGCAACATGTTTTCTGATGCATTTTGGGTTTTTTCATGCACATTGTTGATGCAGTTTTAAATGCATGTGCAAGTGTTGATGTTGCTAGGAGAAAGTGTCTGTTGTCATGCAGGAATATCCACAAAAAATGAATACACGTGTTTTTCATGCGTTATTGTTGTGATTTCATTAAAGTCTAAGGAGCCAAAAAAAAAAGACAGATATGTGATTAACTAAAATTACATTAAGCTTTGACTAAGCACGGTGTTCAGTGTGAAACATGTCAGCGGCTGTGCAGTTAGTCTGTTTACCAGCCTAGATGCTATGATTTTAATTACATTTTTCAAATAAAGTTGAATAATTCGGAGTGCAGCTATCCAGGTACATCTTTTCTTGTTTAGTTCTTGTTGCAAACAGACCCAGCACCCTCTGGGATTGTGGCGACAGCTGTTTTGGGAGAAGTCATTACCTTAGAGCGGTAATTCTTTGTGGCTAAAATTGCGTTAATCGGGTTTATATCCACTTTAAGTTGTCCCTAGAAAAGTAATGGAGGGGAAATCTTCTAATTTGGACACTAGTGCTGGTGACCTGGGGGAAACCTATGGGTTCCCTTAATTTTCAAGGCTTTCCTTTTTTACTTCCTGGGGTGTTTATCTTTTTTTCTATGGGGTAAGAAGTGAAGGTAAATCTCTCTAATGGGACACAGATGGCAAAAATATGACTAGTTAAAACCCTTCCTTTGGAAAGTTTCACCCGTAATTCAAAAATTTTTAATATGGACTTGTACATTTTGGTGGCTCCTGATTTGTTCAGGGAGCCAACAAAACCCAGCTATGGAGCTGGACCTAGTTTCAACTAGGTATGCAGAGTTTCCATTCAGGCTGCATAACGGTGCGTGAATTGGTAAATTCTTTTATTTTTTATTTTTTCCTTCCCTTTCCACGCAGGTTTTCCTTCTAGTTCACAACAGCTTCTAGGAGAACAGTTTTCCACTGGAATGCCTAAGGCTGACAGCCCAGTCATGGCACAGGTAATGACTTGAGTTCTCTAATCTATCACACATGCTTGACCTAGTGTTTTTCAGCTCTTCAACCTATACTAAACAAATGCATTGGCAGGGAAATCTATAAGGCCCCTTTCAAACAAGCGATTTTTCAGGTGGACTCGCTTGGATCCTCTATGGAGAGGCAGGTGTAAACAGATGTGCCCATTTTACACCTGCCCCACATCCAATGTGATCTGTTAAACAGACGGCTTGGATCCCCTCTCATCAATCGGATTTCTTATATTGTCAGTAACAAACTCTTCAGTGGTTGTAACTCTGCAAGAAAGGATTGGAGTTGGTATTCAACATTTTCATTTGGAAATCTTCAGCATCTTGAAATCTTCAGAATGCAAATCTGTATGATGCCTGTTGCAACAATCTCTTCCAATGCACACTCACTTGCAGTGATGTGTGCTAATTGCTCTCACCAGGAGACTATTTTTTACCACAAAGGCAATTGTTCAGCAGTACCCCATTACACTGGAGTTTCAGCAAAAATGTGACTCTTGCTGTTGACGCAGCTATTTCCTATTTAACCAGTTCCCGATCAGCCTATGGCAAGTATGCCAGCGGGAACCTCTAGTCGATTCAGGGGTGGACGTTTTGTGATGTTGCCCCGAATCGCGTGGTGTGATCTGTCACTGGCTACGTCCACCGGACACAGCCGATTACTGATCACTGTACCTGTCAGTAACGTGACCACTAACTAATTACAGCAGTTAACATGACAGCTGTAAACAATTGCTGGCTTCCTTTCAAGCCATCCATTGTATGAAATGGTGTTACTAGTGGTGATTGGTCAGTGTGATAACATGCTACAGGCTGGGTCAATCACAGCTTATCTGTACCATGTGATTTATATATAACTTTTTTTTTTTTTTGCTCTGGCCAATCAACAAAATATTTCATTCAGTGAAATGGTTGAAATTCATTGCTGTATGCAAACTGTGTAGTGTAAAAACACCAAATCAAAAAATCACTTCCCCAGAGTAGTACAATGATACTCTGTTAACCGTATACATAACAAAACAGTGTTGTGCTTCCTAAACTCCCAATAAATCCTTAAGGAATATGTGATTAACTTGCAATATAGCAGGATACTGGGTGCACAAACAAATATTCATGTTCCCTGACTGGGAATAGTGAAAAACATGAAATGTACGTGTTCTCTAAGAGGCAATAGTAAACAATAAAAATAAAGTCCACACACTCAAAAGAATGAATAAGTCTGAATGCACAAATATAAACCTCAGTCTTCTGCACAAACTCACAACACCACCAGTGCATAAACGTTGAAAATGCAAGTGCTCTGCTCACCTTGCGTT
Source organism: Lithobates pipiens (assembly GCF_037356315.1). Lineage (NCBI taxonomy): Eukaryota > Metazoa > Chordata > Amphibia > Anura > Ranidae > Lithobates > Lithobates pipiens. The sequence goes on along the minus strand of NW_027507790.1, from coordinate 39,751,209 downwards.
CTGATTCCCTGTTTCACCAGAAGGTCAGAAAAAGCAAGTTCCCTCTCTGGGATACAAACAGATCAGCTAGTGCTGCCTCCGGCTGATTGCATGGATGCCAGCCAGTACAAATGCCCTCAATGGGGTCCAGTGCACATGGGAATAAAGGCAAAATCAAGTGCTCTCTGTATATCAAAACATTTTTTTATTTCCTCATTAAAACGTTACTAAAAAACACCGCATGTAAGCAGTGCAGGCTAGAGTCTCCAGCCCTGGGGGTGGTTTCTTTTTTAGCACTGGTCCTCAAACTGTCAGTGTCCCAACTGTGTCCACAGCAATATCGCAGTCCTGCTATAAGTTGCTGATCAGCACCATTTACTAGTGAAAAGTTCCATAAAAATATCCAGTACTGTGTAGATGCTATAACACTTTTTTTTACTAGATGTCTGTAGCAGAATACATATTGGCCTAAACTGATAAAATTAGATTTTTGACTTAATATTTTACTTTCTGCTATAAAAAGTTGGTCTTTTTGTTAGCGCAAAAAATAACCTGCATAAGTGTACCACCAAAAAGGTGTGGCAGGGGCCCATAAAATGTATTTAGTTACCGCGTCGCACAAGTAACGCAGTGCCACATTAAAAAAAAAAAATGGCCTGGTCATGGAAGGGGGTATATCTTCCAGAGCGTGTTTTATTTTATTTATTTATTTTTTTTTTTGGCTGCCTTGTCTGTTTGCCTAACTGGTCAAAAAAAGAACGTTAACTTTTTGAGGACCTTGTCGCTGCAATTAATTCCATCAGCCTTATCCCGTCAGCCACAATAATGGGGTGCAGGATGGTATGGCAGTCTAATGTAATTTGAGCCAGTCTGAAATGGCAGCCTGGACCCAGGAAGTCCAGGCCATCTGGGATTTGTATTCTGATGAAAATCTGTTTCTTTCCAGAAAAGATGCTCTATTTAAGGACCCTCAGATTCAAAAGGCTCCCCATTGTTTCTGCTGGGCCTAATGCTAGCTTTTTTTTTTTTTTTTTTTTTTTTTTTTTTTCCCTCACTTCTCCCATTCACCCCTTTGTCACTAAGTCCTTCCTTTTTCATGCCCTGGAAGGTGGTGACCATGGATCACAGCTTTTACTGATTGGCACAGTTTACAGCTTCCTAACTGTCCAAGGAAACTGGTCCTCTGCCCATCAACATTTTGGAATGGAGAGTCATTGTATCATAGCAACTCTGGACCCCCTTCTACAAGGTCGCCCAGTCAGGATGTACTCAGACAATACTGGGGGAACCAGAAGTCAAGCTGCCATAACATTTAGCTGGGTTGAATGACACATAGGAGCTCTAAATACAAGAATTGGTGCCTGTATGCAGTACCAGCACACACAATATATATAACAAAACATGTAAAATGAAAGTGGCTTCGGGTCATGTCTTCCACCTGTGGGAGAATGCGTTTTGACCTATATGGGGCTTAATTGTAGACGTCTCTATGATACGCCCCATATAGGACAAAGCCACTTTCCTTTATGATCATATGAGATTCAGTGTACAGGACAGTGGACGAGCGCCATTTTTTTTCCTTCAAGTGGAGCCTATTACGCTGGTTTTTTTTTGTTTTTTGTTTTTTGTTTTTTGTTTTTTTTTTTCCCTTGCCCAGCAGCTCTAGTTTCAGTTGTAATTCAAAACAAAGGCAGTCAGCACTCGACCCACAGTTTCATGGGGTGGGTTTTTTTTTTCTTTTTTGAGTTTTTCATAAAACAAGCTGAGACAGTGCTTTTTTGGCTTCTGTTTTACAATTAAGATATCCAGCTTAAATTGTATATTGGTACAAGGCTTCACACGTCTTTGCACATGTTGCACTGGTGACGGTCAGCAGAGCAGTCTGCATTACAATGCAGATTATAATGGCTAGCTGAAATCTGCAATAGGCTCACAAGACACTATATTTTGGCTGTGGGTAGACTAATAGTAAAGTAGGAACTGTTCAAAATCAGGTGACCTTTTGAAATCTAGTTATCTAGAGTTAAATAAATAGAAATGACTTTGAATACATTGCATAACTTGGGCTGCCAATATATTTGAAATATTGAACTCTGAAATCCACATGTTCAAAATGCATACATATTTTAGATTATATTACTACTGTATAGTCTAAAATTTTTAACCTAGGTTTGACTGGTTTTCTTAACAGATTAGTTCACTGGAAATGCAACAAGCTATAATGGATGGTTTATTGCCACCTGAACTAGCTTTCCAAGCTGCTAACTACTTTCACCCAGTCTATGGCAAAATGCAAATGGACAAAAACAGGGATGGTTTTCGTAACAGGTTGGTGTAATTTGTTTAATTATCACTAATGGGTATGCTAAATCTTGTCCTGATCAATGGTGGCTTTTTTTGTTTTGCAGACCGCAGCAAAGGTTAAATAAATCTCCAGTAGGCAATCTCCGAGGGTCATCTGTGTCTCCAGGACCTAGTGCACCTGTTACCAGTATGGTAAGAACTGGGCAATGGGTGAATAGTCTAGTCTAAGCATGCAAGTAATGCAAAAATATATAAAAATGCTGTCCCACCAAACTGATGGTGGGTTTTTTGTTTTGTTTGTTTGTGGTGACATCTGGGCCCAATAACTTGCGGGCTTTTTTTTTTTTTTTTTTTTTTTTTTTTTTTAATACATCAATTGGATCTTTCTCAGCCAGGTCTTTGTGTAAGGGAGGTGAGCGGGGTCAAGCTGGAGTGAATGTGTTCGAAGATGGCACATGTGGTGTGCAACGTGGCAATGCTATAGCAGAAGGTGAGGGAGGACTGAGTGGCAGGGGATCAGCAAAGCTGTGGGACTAAAGCAGGAGAATCTAGCACATGTCACGGTGAGCAGCATGGGAACAATATAGGAGGCAATTGGAAGAGGAGAGGATCAGTGGGGGGGGGGGGTGTACTAAGCGGGTATCTGCTGAACAAGGGTACTGGTAGGCTGGGGGTAATGCTGAGCTAGGGTTCTACTCAGCCCTTTTAAAACAAATAGAACATCCACACAAACTGGTTATTTGCCAAGCATCAAGAAAAGCGATTGACATTGGTTCAGTTAACTCGTGTCTTTCTGACACCCAGAGCAGATAACTAGTTCAGACCTCTGAGTAACCACAAGGCCAGCTTTCATGTTGAAAAATGGCAAGGTCTGCATTAAGCTGCCAATCCATGCCCTGGGTCGGGGTCCTAACTGTGATGGCATGTGTCGTAAAATGGTAGTTGTAGATCAGAGGCTAAGATGGCAGCTTTCTTGGCTGATATGGTAAGGATTTTGTTCCTTTAAAGTGGCTGTAACCCTTTCAATATAATTTTCAATAGGGAAATGTTGCCCTGAGTAGTGTGTGTGTGTTTTTTTTTTTTTTTTTTTTGTTCTCTTCCCTTTTTGTTGCCTTCTCTGGGTTCATTAGTACAGGTCACAGGATTGCTGTAGCTTCTACAGTGATGCCTGCACCTGCTGGTGGGCATGTACAGGTGTTAAGTCATTGCATCATTTACAGGAAGTGATGTTTAGCATGTGTTTCCATAGCATTGAAACGCCATTCGCACAGGATTAATCGGGTAAAACAGCCTGTCGGGCTTCTCCCTTGCCTATAGGATCAGGAAGGTGGACAACCTGGTGATCTTATCACACTGAATTGACCCAGGAGTAAGTGGTACTTGGCAGTACTTAAGCTCCTAGTAGATGCTTGTGATTGGCCTCTGCGCCCCTGGTTGCAGACACTCCCTGGCAACTACCGTTTAAGAGAGGACCTTCTGTGTCATGGTCTGATTCTCCATCCTGCTTTACCATTGCTGGTTTTAACGGCGAGAGCCAGGTGCTAAGGAACCGGGGCCTGTCTGACTCTGTGAATTCAACTATGTTGAGGGCACAAATCTTCTCAGACGATATACCATATGGGATCTGAACCTGGTGCTATCGGCACTTCAGAAACCAATTTGTAAACATCAGGGAAATTCCCCTGTTGACTTTCTCAGAAAGTGGACTTCCTAGTGGCCATTACATCGGTCAGGAGGGTTTCAGAACTGGTGGCCTTGTCTTGCAAGTTGTCCTATCTGGTTATTTGTCAGGATAAAGCGGTGCTGCCTCCTCAACCTTTTCTGCCGAAGGTGGTTTCGGTGTTTCAAATCAAGATATTGTTACCATCTCTGTCCTAAATGGACACCTCCTAAGGAGATGACCCTTCATTCCCTGGACTTAGTCCAGGCTCGAAGGGTGTATTTGTCTGCCACAGCTCCCTTTCGGAAGATATGGCCGTCTTGTCAGCCACCATTTCTAGGTGGATCAGATGTATTGTTGTACAGGCCTTGAAGGGGCAGGTGCCCCCCCTTTCCTGTCATGGCCCATTCCACTAGGGCAATTGTAACCTCTTGGGCTGTCTGACATCGAGTCAGTGGCTCAAGTGTGTAAGGCGGCGACTTGGTCGTCTGTTCACACTTTTACCAAATTCTACAAATTGGATGTAAGCACATTGTCTGCCTGCTTTGGCCGCAGTGTTTTGCAGACGACCATGTAATGTTGCAATTCTGCACTCTACTGTTTTAAAAATAGTTGCTTTTGAGTATAATGCACTGTGCATTGTTCAAGTTCTGATGCGGCTAGATAAGGTGGTGACGCCCCGGTTAGGGAGCACTTCTGGTTGTGGGTTAAGGTTTTTATGCTGTTCCCACCCCTCGTTATAACACTGCTTGGGGATGTCCCTATGGTCAAGATTAATGGAGCTGTGTCTGTCAGTGAAAAAAATAGGATTTTTGTACTCGCCGTAAAATCCTTTTCTCTGAAGTTCCCTGACACAGCACCCTCCCTCCTATTGGGTTTGTTATGCTTGTTCACGTACTGAGCTGCAGGAAGCAGGCTGAGGGGTTATTACTGGAGCGACCACCCCCTGGGCGGAACTGTAAAGTTCTATTTTTTTTTATTTTTTTTCACATGTATAACATGTTCTGCCTAGTCCTCTCCTGAAGGTGGCATAATAACCCTATGGTCAAGATTAATGGAGCCATGTCAGTCAGTGAACTTCAGAGAAGGATTTTACGGTGAGTACAAAAATCCTATTTTTAATAGCGTGGAACTCTGCTTTAAGTTTGCTCTCCTGCAAGGTGGGTGTGTGTGGGGTGTTTTTTTTTTTTTTTTTTTTTTCCCCCCCCCCCCCTCTCCCCATGAAGGGTGTTCATTCGTACAACCTGAAACGGTACATTCTTAATCCTAAGAATTATCGGATGGTGCTTCACTCTTTGGATGTTAGGCTGTCTAATCTGAGGTCTACAGTATTTAGTTTTTACAAAAGATTTATTGAAGGTTTAGTCCATTTGGTAACTTTTGGGGGAAGCAGATGACTGGTATCCTGTCCCCACTTCTGGGAGCCGTGGCCATTGATGCCACTGCTAGGTTCCCTCCTTCCAGGCCAGTAGGAGATGAGTGGAGCCTCGTGCATGCACAGTAGGGTTCCTGGCATTAAGCAGTAAGGCTACGCTGCGGGTTCACTTACCCGCAATGGCAGCGACAGCTGGTAGAAACATTGGCTGTGGTGTTGACATCGCTGGACTCAGGACAGGTAAGTGTCCTATTAAAAGCCAGAAGCTGCAGTATGTGTAGCTGCTGGCTTTTCATTTTTGCAGCAGTGGGCGGACCTCCGCTTCAAAAAATACTTAAGATAAATTTGTACATCTCAGTCCCTCTTCTACCTGATGGCTTTGGCAAGGGTCGGGCTGCTTTCTGATCCTATTTCTAGGTGGATTCATGAGTTTATTTTTCAGGCTTGTGACATCAAGGGCAACATTCATCCCTTCCCAGTCGAAGCCCATGCCACCAGGAGTGTCTGTACTTTCTGGATGATTCAGCATCAGACTTCTGTTTGTAAGGCTGTTGCCTGGTTGTCTGTTTACAAATTTCTACGAAGTAGATGTTCATGGGTTTTGAGCAAAAGGTCTTGCAGGTGGCTTTGTAGTAGGGTTTTTGGGCTTGTTGCTGTTGCCCACACCTCATGTTGGTGCCTTGTGATATCCCACGTAGTCATGAATATGAAGTTCTGTGATATAGATAAAATCATAATCTTTCCTGTCATACATCACCAAACACTATTGCTTCCTACAAAACTATGGCTTTAACGCAGTTAGGACGGTTTTATGATCTGGGTGGGAAATTCCTGGCCATTATCAATCCACTCAAAGGTGATGGTATACTTCTGAATAGTCATGAATATCAAGTACTTTTCCTTGAAACATCACAAAATATAACACCTCCACTGACCTAGGGAGAGGTGTGGTGTTTTTATTTTTTTTTATTTTTTTTATTTGGCTAGGAACAATGACTAAACTGTCCTGAAGCCGAGATTCTAAATGGTTTTTATGTACACTTCTTTATTTTTTTTATTTGAAATTTTTTTTTTTTTTTTTTTTTTTTTTCAGTTTTTGGCCCTGCACTAGCATAGCTTCTAAATTTTGCATTTCTTTTTATAGTTGTCTCCATCCTTTACACCTACCTCAGTGATCCGCAAAATGTACGAAAGCAAAGAGAAGAGTAAAGATGACCCTTTGGTAAAACAGAATGTCCAGGGGAAGGAAGAGGGGCGAAGAGGACAAGAAGGTAATTGAAGAAATCTCGGCCACAAAGGATATAAATCTACTTTGCGAAAGTCACTTAGAAGTTGCCTTGTAGCAGTGCACTGACATTATTGCTATACTGCATTATTGCTATACATAAAGCATAATTGTTGGAAAGACCCAGTTGGTTCACCCACTACAGGCTGCCTGGTGAAAACTGTAGGGTGGTGTACGCAGCAGCAGTAACCTGTCTTGGAGGCAAAGTGCAGGAGCTGTTTTATGCTCAATTACTGCACTGATCTGGAAGAAATGCACAAGGATGCAGAGATTCCAGTAAAAATTATATAGGCCTCTTGTAATTGGATCATTTTGTTTAGCCCTAATTTTTATCGTTAAGTATTTTCTGTGGGGTTTTTTATTAAAAATTTTTTTTTATTTTACAGATGGAGAACTAAGTAGTCCTGTATCTGACCATGTCCGAGGCACGTCTTCTTCTCCAGTGCTGGGACAAAGATTTCCAACATCTCAACGTTCTGGATGCACCCCACCATTACCCCACCAGAATCGCTACACCAAAGACCAGGACTATCGACCCAAATCCACAGGGAGGCAGACTCCTACTTTGGCATCGCCAGTGCCTGGAGCTTCCTTCCTGCGACCTCTCCAAGTACCTGTTGTGCCAGTTCGACCGTCCCATCAGTTGCATCCAGGGTTGGTGCAAAAAATGCTGGCACAGGGAGTTCCACCGCAACAGCTTTCCCTCTTACAGGCAGGTTCGTTGTGTGTGTGTGTGTGTGGCTTTTTTTTTTTTCTCTCCTCTTGAGGCCACCTCTTGCTGCGGTTTTCCTTCCTCTCCCCCCCCCCCCATTTGCTTTGCCACCATGATGGAGAATTGTATAAACATGGGCAAAGGGAAGCCAAACTCTTATCAGTGCTGCCAAAGTACAAAAAAAATGGTTAAATCGATTTAAGGAGACTAAACCTACCAAAAAAAAACCTGGCCACACCACTTGCGTTGAGGGAGACCTGGATGTAGCAAACGTACTAAACCATTACTTCTGTTCAGTATTGTCAAATTGTATGAATGTTTGAGAATCATTGGTTCTAGTAATGACAGTTCATTTAAATATTTCTAGACATGGGGACAGAACAATGGGATGAATATTGAAGGCTCATTGTTTTTTTTTTTTTTTTGCAGGATATACAAAAAGTAAATGACCATATCAACCAACTTCTCCTCTAACTGGCGAAGCTCCTCGTGAATGGCAGACTGCTAATATTTATGGGTATGAATGTAGCACTTGCCAATCGCTAATCTTACAATACATATAAATAGAACTATACAAATGGTCCTCTGAAGGTACTAATGAGAAAAGTGGCTCCACAGGAATAAAAAAAAAGCATCTCGTAGATAATGGAGACAGCCTCCTCTAATCAATGAACAATACTCCTCTTCCCCTTCAATCAGACAGTTGTGAGGAAGCAAAGAGAAAACCGACAATATACACTCTTACAGACCTCAAACTCACTGTCAGACTCTCTAAATGGCTAAATTGACTCAATAATCAATAGAACCTCGGTGATCAGTATAGACTTGTAATAAAGGAAGTGTTCTCAAATATATTTAATCCTCAAAAGTAATCGTGCAACAGAAAAAATTAATAAAAATAAAATTACAAAAAACCCTCATTAATTAAAAGTATGTATGTAATTTCTCTCTCAATCATCCAATATAAATGTGCAAAGAAACAAAATGCACAATTGGCAAATGGCTGACTAAATGATAACTATCTTAAATGTAAACAAATATGAATTAGTGCAAATAAGCAAAAAGATGTGTAATTATGCAGAAAAACCAATAAATATGAATATCAATCATTCCATCCAGTTAAAACAAAAGTTTGTGCAAAAAAGGTCCCATACACAGTGCAATTTCAATTGTGATATTTTACAATGTTTGGAATTCCACAAATGGCTTCCGTGCTCTTGTGTGAACCTATGTGTGGAATTCCAAATAACATTGGAAAATATCACAATTGAAATTGCAGGATTAGAATTGCACTGTGTATGGGACTTTTTTGCACAAACTTTTGTTTTAGCTGTTTGCACGATGGAATGACTTGTATTTTTTTTTTCTGCATAATTGCACTTTATGCATTCGCATTATTCAATTGTCATTTGCACTAATTCATATTTGTTTACATTTTAATTTAAGAACTTTATTTAGTCAGCTATTTGCCGATTTGTGTGTATTGTCGGTTTTCTCCTTGCTTCCTCACAACTGTTTGATTTGAAGGGGAAGAAGAGTATTGTTCATTGATTAGTGGAGGCTGTTAGTATTTGTCTCCATTTATCTGAGATATCAAGTCCCAGACTTTTTTTTTTTGTTTTTTATCCCTGTGGAGTTACTTTTTTCAGAGGACCATTTGTATAGTTCTATTGATGGGTATTGTCGGATTAGAGATGGGTAAGCGCCACATTCCTACCCAAAAATAGTAGCTTGTTTTGGTGTGGGAACACCCCGCTGTTGGCGGCTGCCTGGGTTTTTTTTTTTTTTTTTTTCTTCTATTGGTTTGCATGTTTTATCTCCCCTTATTTACATGAACTGCTAATATTGTACCTATCCACAACAAGGTTGGCAAGGTAGAGGCTGCCAGTAAGTTTAACATCTGTAGAGTCAAATTTAATGGAATCGCTCCTAAAAAGGATAATTGCTTACTGGACAGAAATCAGCAGGGCTTTACTGTCCGACTAATGAGAGAGAGATAGATAGATAGATAGATAGATAGATAGATAGATAGATAGATAGATATAGATATAGATATAGATATAGATATAGATATAGATATAGATATATATAGATATAGATATATAGATATAGATATATAGATATAGATATATAGATATAGATATATAGATATAGATATAGATATATAGATATAGATATATAGATATAGATATAGATATATAGATATAGATATATAGATATAGATATATAGATATAGATATATAGATATAAAAAAAATTTTTTTTTTTGTCTATCTTCAGCAAAGAATTTGGATTGTGGAACTATATCAAAGTTGTATAAGCTAGGACTTGGCCCTTTTGGTGGTTCAGTAGATATGCAGTTGGCTAAAGGGTTGATGCCAGGGTGGTTGTAAAGGAGCCAACAGTGTGGTCATGCAGTGGAATAAGCAAATGGAATTCTAGGATGCAATACAAGAGTGATTAGCAGCAGGAGGAAGGAAGTTTTGATTCCTCCATCGGGGCTAGGCAGCCTTAGAGGGGAAATCTCCTGTGTTCAGGGAGAAGTCCAAAGGTCAACAGGCAGTGTCGGCTCCTCACACCTGATTTAAGCCTCTAATGGTGGCACTACTGTGTCGCAAATGTGTGCACTGCAAATCATGGGTCTAAATCGTGTGGCAAGAAGGCTACATATAGCCTCCTCAACACCCACTCAGGTTGCGTGTTTTTTTTTTTTTTTTTTTTTTTTTTTTTTTTTTTTGGAGCAGCAATTGTGAATGAGACCTTGGTTGCCTTCAGCAGCGGCACCCTTAGGGCTCATTCACACTTGGCTTAGATTTATATTATAGCCTGCTGTTTAACCAACCCAAATCCAAGTGCAGCAAACCTGCAGGAAAGTTGCAGTTGTGCTGCACCCACAGTGTCGGTAAACTACAGCACATCAGTATGAAAGCAGCCCTATACTATTTTGTCTGGTGTATTGCTTCAAACTGACCTGAAGATCTCCTTTTTCCTGCTGCTGGCACCACTCTGGAGACTACTAGCCAGGATAAGAGGTGGAGTACAGTTGGTATCCTGCATGGGACAGGAGTCAGCACTACAGAGAAGGCATCGGCTTATGTGGCTCTTGCTCCCTTCTACAGCTTTAACTTTACAAGTAGTCCCTCTGCATTACACTCTGGCTGATGCTCTGGCATGGTGGGTCAGCAAGCCCAGACCGCGATCTACCACTCACCGGTCTTCAGTCTACAGGTTGCTGACCCCTGCTCCGATATAGATCTATAGATTTAGAATCGTGTGCAAATCTGGAGTCCTCGCTTGCAAAGATTGACAAGATAGACTGGGTCCAGAGACCGGCAACAAAATTGGTTAAAGGTCTGAAGGTTAAAAACTAACAAATCTTACACTTCAAGAAATATCTGTTTCTGCTTTTGGGGATCATGCTTGTAACTACAAGTCCAATGAAGAATTGCAAGGCTGGCAGTTTTGTAACAGCTGGAGGGCTGCCAGTTTGACAGTGTTCTAAAGGAAGGGAAAGGAGACCTTAAACTTTAAATGCAGCAAGGAGGTAAAGGTTAAAGGGGTTGTAAACCCTTGTTTTTTTTTTTTTCACCTTAATGCATCCTATGCATTAAAGTGAAAAAACTGTTTAAAGCGCTTCTAGGGGGTTATCTTATGTGGGGAGGAGCCGCCAGGGGACCCCAGAAGACAAGGTTTAGGACCACTGTGCAGAACAAGCTGCAGTGTTGGTAAGTGTGGGGTGTTTGGTATTTTGGGGCTTTTTGTAGCCTTTACAATCGCATTAAGAAAGGGGCAGTATTTTTAATATAAAGCCAAGATTAAGAACATGGGGACATGACTTCAAACTAGCAGGAGGAAAGGTTTGAAAAGAGTAGTTGATACTTCAAAGAAAAGGATTTTACAGGCAAGCAGTTTTAAAAATCCTATTTTTAAGTACATCACAGGACACAGAGCCATAGTAGGTACTATGTGGGTAATAGGCCACCTTCAGGTGATGGACACTGGCACGCCCTAAGATAAAGCACTTCCTTTATAACCCCTTCCACTACCAGGAGTACCTCAGTTTTGTAGCAAAGCAATACACGAGTATGCCAAAGAAGGGAGGGACCTCTGTCCCGTGATGCACTTTAAAGAAAAGTATTTTACAGGTAAGCGGTTTTAAAAATCCTGTGTTCTTATCGTACATCACAGCACACAGCCATAGTAGTTAGTTATTATGTGGATTATAGGCCACCTTCAGGTGATAAACACTGGCACGCCTGAAGACAAAAAGGTGCACTCCCTATATAACCCCTCCCACTACCGGGAATACCTACGTAGTTTTTTTTTTTTGTTTTTCTCCTGTGTTTACGGTGTTGGCCATGAGCAAAGATGTGCTGTGCTGAGCTCCACTGGTTCAATCCTTGCTGGGGCTAGCCATGCAGCCGTATCCATTCAAAGTGTCTTTTAGGCTGAATCAAATGGTACCCGGGCCTAGTGTCAGAGACTAGGCTTCTTTTAGAGAGCTGGACCCTGGGATCCAGTACTTATTGATAGTAAGGCCATAAAGTTTTACATGGTGGTCCTGGTTGGGATGTGGCATGTCCTATAGCAATGTCAACTGAAGGGAGATGCAACAAAAGTAGGGCACCAAGAGACTGGAGGACTTATACTGCAGTACACTGTGCCCATAGGCGATATCCTCATGACCTTTTACATCTACTTGATAGAATCTGGTAAATGCATGGACTTAAGACCAAGTTTCGGCTTTGAAGATCTGCGCCATGGAGGCTTGGTGATGCACTGCCCAAGAAGCACTAACAGCCCTGGTGGAGTGTGCTTTTAATATGAAAAGGTGGAATTTTCCTTTTTTGAACAGTCTATTGACGAATCCTTTTAGAAATGGTAGATTTCTACACTGCCTGTCCTTTTTAGGACCCTCTGGCAACACAAACCATCTGTTTTACGAATCTGAGCGGTCATCTTCAAATGACCTTGACTGCTCTCTCCACATCAAGAGAATGTAGTGGCCTTTCTTCGACAGAACGAGATTCTGAGAAAGAAGGCAGAACACTATCCTGGTTTAAATGAGAACCTGACACTACCTTCGGTAGGAAATTGGGATTAGGCCGCAATACAACCTTATCCTTATGAGTAATCAAATGTAGCTCTTCACAAAGGGCCAACACTGATACTCTTCTTGCAGAAGACATGGCAACCAAGAATTCTTTTCCTCAAGAGGACCAAGTGAATATCTCATATTGGCTCAAAAGGTCTTTTCTGTAATGTTGACAGGACTAAATTTAAGTCCCAAGGGTTCAGGGGTGACCTAACTAGAGGATTAATCCATTACCCCCCGGAATAAAGTTATGAACCAAAGCATTAAGCAAGTGCTTGTTGAAAAAACACTGCTAAGGCTTACACCTGGCCTTTGATGGTACTCAAGGCCAGCTTAATTTCCAATCCCATCTGCAGAAATTAAAGTATCCTACCTATGACATTTCCTGGGGTGCCAACCCCTGGATTGACACCAGGAGACTTATGCCTTCCAGACTCTATAGTATGACTCTGGAGGCTAGCATTAACCAAAGTAGAAACTGAAGCTGCCAGTGCATGGTCTTTCAGAATGTGGGTCTCAATAGCCAGACCCTTTAAATTTGGCGTTTTTGTAAGGTAGGATGGAGTACCAGACCTTTCGAGAGACGGTCTGGCCATAGTGGGATGGGTCCCCTACCACCATCTTTACAATCTCTGCAAACCAAGATCTCCTGGGCCACAAGAATCGCCTCCTTTCCTTCCTGTTTGATCCTGGAAAGAAGGCGCAGAAGCAGCAGAACAGGAGGCAACGCATAAATCAGTGAAAACTGGTCCCACAGAAAAACCAAAGCATCTGTTCTGCATGCCAGCGGATCCCTTGTCCTCAAAGTTTTGATCTTGTTAAACTTGGACGCAAACAGATCCATGCCTGGCGTTCCCCCCATCTTTGACATATTGTCAGATGTCGGGGTGAAGAGACCATTCTCCCAGGACCAACTGTTGGCACATAAAGTAGTTCACATGCCAAGTCTCTATCCCTGGACTGAAGATTGCTGATTAACAAGGAATGTTGTCTTCTGCCCAAGATAGGATGTGATTCACCTCTTTGGGCTGCAGACTTCTTTTGCCCTCTTGGTGATATAGGCCACTGCTGTGGCATTCCCGGATTGGGTTCAAGACAATTACGTAGTCTGAGTGTCCAGGCATACTGCCCGAATCTCTAGAATATTGATGGGCAAGGTTATGTCTGATTTGTCCCATTTCCCTGGGACAGATGCTTCCAGGACTGCTCCCTAGCCCAGAAGGCTGGCATCTGTTACCACCTTCCAGGTAACTGGTAGAAAGGATTTTCATTTTGACGATTCTTGGATATCAACCACAAAGTGAGGCTCTAATGCACTTTGGGGATAAACTCATAGGGAAGTCCAGAGCTTGGTCCTTGTTCCAAGTTTACAGGATACTGTTTTGCAGCAGTCTTGAATGAAACTGTGCATAAGGAACGGCCTCACAAGAAGCCACCATCTTTCCCAACAATTTCATGCACAGTTGAGTAGAAGGATTCTTTGTTTTGACCAACTGAAACAGTTCCCATATGGAACTGATCTTTTTCCTGGGGCAAAAACACCCTCTTCTGAACTGTATTTATGATCAGCCCCAAGTACTGCAATCTTAATGGTTTTAAGAACCCAACCTAGGTATTCAAGGTGGCTGACTGCAGTGACTAAACTTTGGTTTAAGCTGGCTATCGAGATTAGATCGTCCAAGTAGGCTAGTATCATTATACCTTGAGCCCTTAATCTGGCTAGAGGAGGAGCCAGGACCTTTGTACACACTGAAAATTTAAGATTTTCTACCTCCTACGCGTAGATATTTCTGGTGAGCGGGGAAAATCAGCACATGGAGATAAGCATTCTTGATGTCGCTTGATGCCAGAAGTTCTCTACCTTTTTGTAGAATGGAGACTGATTGGATTGAATCCTTACGAAAAGAGTGGATAGTCAAAAAAACTTTCGATTTTGAGATTTAAAATGGGTCTTAAATCCCCAGTTTTGGTACTGTGAAAAAGTTTGCATAAAACCCTAATCCTTACTCTTCCAAGGGGACTACCGATATCACTGAGACAAGAGATGCTCCAAAGCACAACCTCTACTACTTGATCAGGCATAACCTCTACTAAGTCTATAAATTGGTCCCTTAACCACTTCCCATCCAGGCCAATTCTGACATTTCTCTCCTACATGTAAAATGTATTTATTTATTTTTTGCTAGAAAATTACATAGAACCCGCAAACATTATATATATCTCTCTATCTTTTTTTTATTTTTATTTTATTTTTGTTGTGTTTTTGCAAAGACCCTAGAGAACAATGGCAGTTGCAACTTATCTCTTTCAGTATTTGTGCAGCAATTTTTCGAACGCGTTTTTCAGAAAAAAAAACAGTAAAGTTAGCCCAAATTTTTTGCATAATGTGATAAATGAACAGTAAATACCCAACATGTCACGCTTCAAAATTGCACGCGCTCGTGGAATGGCGCCAAACTCTGGTATTTAAAAATCCCCATAGGCGACACTTTAAATTTTTTATTTTTTTTTCCTGGTTAAATGTTTTGCGTTGGAGCGAGAGCAATAATTCTAGCACTAGACCTCTAACGTTCGCGGCGATACCTCACGTGTGGTTTGCACACCGTTTTCATATGTGGGCGGGACTTGCGTATACGTTCACTTCTGCCTACGAGCTCACGGGGACAGGGGCGCTTAAAATTTTTTTTATTTTTTTTATATTTGACACTTAATTTTTATTTTTTTACTTCCTATTACAAGGAATATAAACATCCCTTGTAATAGGAATATGTGCCATATTCGATTGTGCCGATCGGACCTATTTACAGTGAGATATGGGGTCAATAAGATCCCATATCTCACCTCTAGGCTGGGAAGCCTAAAATAAAAAAAAAAAAAAATCCTGGCTTCCTAGCCAAATCGGCACCGTTATTTTGAATGCAAAGGCCGGGCGTGATGTCATAACATCGGGGACGATCTGGTCCACCGGAAATCTCTATGGTATTATCCGGGGGCCGGCGGATCCTGTGACGACTCACCGATGGAAGCGGTGAGTCAGTAGCACTGGGGGGGGGGGGGTGTCCCCTCCCGTCTCCCGTAAGAATGATCAAGCGGCGGAACAGCCGCTATGATCGTTCTTATGGTGCAGGTAATCGCCGGCTGAAAACGCAGATATCTGAATGTCCGGCCCCAGGCATCATTCAGATATACCCACGGAAAGTCAAGGACGTCCCTGGACGTACCTTGGGCGGGAAGTGGTTAAGGACTGAGTTACCCCGATTGCTGCCGGCACAGGCTGGACCTGCAAGCGAAGTATAGTTTTTAAAAAAAATTCCAACTTATCTGTTGGAGCCTTCAGCATTTGAGCATTGTGTACTAGACAAGTCAGGTTTTTGTTCAGAGGATATAGCAGCATCAATTGCTGCAATCCCCCATTTCTTAAACTTTCTCCATAGGATAAAGTGTTAAACAGTTTTTCTCTTGCGTTCACTGACTGACACAGCTCCTTTACTTAAATTATCGGGTTGTTGCGCCATGTTTAGAAGAGGACTAGGCAGAACATGTTAATATGTACAACAAAACCAGAACTTTCTAGTTCTGCCAAAGGGATGGTACCTTCAGTAACACCCCCTCCCCCCCCCCCCCATTCTGCAGCCTCTGAGCGGTGTGTCACATAGACAGGGGCCCCTGGGGGGCTCTCACTTTGGGTGGGGGCTGCGCTGGGTGGCTGTGCCCTGGAGGTCTGTCTGCTGATGGCCTCAGCGCTGTTTGCCGCCATTTCCTCTGCCTGTTTTTTTCACTCGTGTATACAGTGCTCAGCAGCCATTTTGGCTGTAACCAGGGAGAAGCATGGTCAGACTCAATTTTTCTGTAGTCCGGCAGCCATTTTTCCCTGTGATTATGTCCTTTGTACTGGACACTCGGCAGCCATTTTGATGAAGCCTGAACACGTTTTTCATGCTCGGTGCTATTCTGAGACTCGGCACAGGTTTCTCACAGGCATCTGGGAGCTGACACAGGACCCTGGTGTTTCTTCCCCTGAAATCCAGGTAATTCCAACCAGTTTGCCTGCAGACAGTGCAGTGCCCCTGGATTCTCTGTAGGCGGTCCTTAACACATTCGTTGCCAAGATGGAGGCGGTGCATGGGCACAAAGGTGGTAAAAAGCAGCCCCTGCCCTCCTGTTACCCCCTATGTTGGCTGTTGAACCTAAAAAAAGTTGGTGGTTGTACCAACTCAGCGCTTGGAGTACCTAGGCTTATTGCTGGACTCAATGGAAGCAAGTTTTTCTCCCTTCAGACAAACTGCAGACTCAGAGCCACGGTAAAACTGTTGATGACCTTCAGGGGGTCATCGCTAAGCTTCTGCATGCGAGTCCTAGGACTCATGGTGGCCTCCAAGGCAGTACTGTGTGCCCAGTTTCACACCAGAGTCTTGCAGAAGGAGATTTTGATGAAATGGGACAAATCTCAGTTTATCCCTGGATCGGCAGATTCAGTCGAGTCAGGGACTCCCTGCTCTGGTGGCTGAGATCCCCGGCACTTCAGTCTGGGAAGTCGTTCCTACCTCTGAAATGGACAGTGATCCCAACTGACGCCAACCTAACTGGCTGGGGTGGAGTAAAAGTACAGTCGACCCTGGGCCTCTGGTTGGAGGAGGAATACAAGTTGCCAATCAATGTGCTCGAGCTACGAGCGATCAGGCTATGTCTCTCCACATGGTCAATAAGACTGAGGCTGTCCGATCAGGATCCAGTTGGACAACGCCACGGCGGTGGCATATGTCAATCGAGGAGGAACAAGAAGCTTGGCTGCCGCACGGGAGGTTGCTCGCATCCTTCAGTGGGCAGAGCAACCTGTACCGGCCCCATCGGCTATTTACATCCAGGGAGTGGAGAACTGGCAGGCGGACTACCTAAGTTGCCAGATGCTAACCCAGGAGAATTGGCACTGCATCTGGAGGTGTTCAGGCTGCTGTGCCTATGTTGGGGCACACCAGATGTGGATCTTCTGGCCTCTCAATCATAAGGTGCCGAAATTCGTGTCCAGGAAAAGAGATCCTTGGGCAGATGCAATGGTGGCTTCGTGGGGTCAGTAACAACTGATCTATGAGTTTCCTCAGCTAAAGCTGCTACCACATCTGCTTCAAAGAGTGGAGACCGAGGGGATTCCAGTAATCCTGATTGCCACTAGGTCTGCGTACCAGGGACGCTGAGGCCAATCTGGGGCAGACACCCCCTGGCGACTGCCGTTGCGAGAGGACCTTCTGTCTCAAGGTTCGATTCTCCATTCTGCTTCACTGTTGCTGGTTTTAACGGCATGGCTATTGAGAGCCAGGTGCTAAGGAACCAGGGCCTATCGGACTCTGTGATACCAACTATGTTGGGAGCACAAATCTTCTTCTCAGAAGATATATCGTACCTGGAAGGCCTACATTTCCATGTGTGGGGAGAAAGGATGGCGTCCACGCTCCTATTCTATATCCAGGATCCTGCTGTTTCTACAGCGTGGAGTAGACCAGAAATTGGCTTTAAGCACCATTTTAAAGGACAAATATCAGCTTTGGCTGTCTTTTTTTTTTTTTTTTTTTTTTTTTTTTTTTATTATTTTTTATTCCCCCCCCCCCCCCCTTTGTGCCACCCTTGGAGCCTCATTACTTTATTGAGCACATTTTTTTGTTCAGGGGGTCCGACATGTAGTTCCTCCAGTGCGTCCACCACTACCCCCGTGGGATCTGAACCTGGTGTTAACGGTGCTTCAGAAACTGCCGTTTGAGAATATCAGATTCCTCTGACTTTCCCAGGAAGTAGTCTTCTTAGTGGCCATTACATTGGCCAGGAGGCTTTCGGAACTGGCAGCCTTGTCTGGTTATCCACAAGGATAAAGTGGTATTGCGTTTGCAACCTTTTCTGCCGAAGGTGATTTTGGCGTTCCAGATCAATGAAGACATTGTTACCATCTGTGTCCTAAATCGAGGCATCCTAAGAAGGTGGCTCTCCATTCCCTGGTTGTGGTCCGGGCTCTGAGGGTGTATTTGTCTGCTATGGCTCCCTTTCGGAAGTCTGACTCCTTGTTTTGTTTTTTGGTGGCTGGTCCGAAAAAAGGCATGGCGGTCTCGTCAGCCACCATTTCCAGGTGGATCAGACAGATTGTAGTACAGGCCCCCCCTTTCCAGTCATGGCCCATTCCACCAGGGCACTTGGCACCTCTTGGGCCTTCTGACAGTGTCTGTGGCTCAAGTGTGTAAAGCGGCAACTTGGTCGTCTGTTCACACCTTTACAAAATTATACAAGGTAGATGTCAGTGCATCGGCTGATGCCCATTTTGGCTGCAAAGTTTTGCAGGCAGCCGTGTAATTTGCAATTGCACTGAATCTTCTTTTTTTTTTCTTTTTTTTTTTTTTTTTTTGAGAATTGCATTGTTACCGCAAGTTCCAAGGCGGCTAGGTAAGGTGGTGACTCCCAGATTAAGGAGCACCCTGTTTTTGTGGGTAACATTTTTGTTTCCCACATTGTTTGTTTGGTGTGAGTGAAGCTTTATGCTGTTTCCCACCCCTCATTTTGGCACTGCTTGGGGACGTCCCGATGGTCTAAAGGAGCTGTCGGTGAACGTAAGAGTATTTGCCATAAAATCCTTTTTACTGTAGTTCACTGACACACAGCACCCTCCCCTCAAAATTTTTTTTGTTATACTGCTTGACGTACTGAGGCTGCAGTATGCAGGCTGGGGGGTTGTTACTGAAGGGACCACCCTTTGAGCGGAACTAGAAAGTTCTGGTTTTGTTGTACATGTTAACATGTTGTGCCTAGTACTCTCCTGAAGGTGGTGTAACAACCCGATGGTCTAAGGAGCTGTGTCATTCAGTGAACTACAGAGAGGATTTTACGGTGAGTACAAAAAATCTATTCTTTTTCCTCCAAAGTTCATCTGGGTGCTCCCACTCGGAATACATAAGCTTTTTTTTATTTATTTTTTAGCCATGAATGCATAGTAAAAGAATGAACAGTTTGGGGAGGCTTTAGTGAGCCCAAACCAGAAGTGGGCTCATCGACTGACTCTGCTACTGGCAGTAAAAATGTGGAGCGGACAAATTCAGTGAGACTGTACCAACAATCTTACTTGCAAGCCTGATCCTTCGAAAGAGGAGTTGCCAGCCTCTTCCTGGTCCCCTGATAGAAATTCACCATCTTTGTTCCTCAGCATGAGTGTCCTGAGTAATGAACAGGGACCTGTTATGCTGAGTCCCACTCTGGGATGCGTTTAACCACTTGCTTACTGGGCACTTTAACCTCCCCTATCCAGACCAATTTTCAGCTTTCAGTGATGATGCACTTTGAATGACAATTGCATGGTTATACAACACTGTACCCAAATTAACCACTTCAATACAGGGCACTTAAACACCTTCCTGCCCAGACCAATTTTGAGCCTTCAGCGCTGTCGCACTTTGAATGACAATTGCGCGGTCATGCTACACTGTACCCAAATGAAATTTTTATCATTTTTTTCCCACAAATAGAGCTTTCTTTTGGTGGTATTTGATCACCTCTACGGTTTTTATTTTTTGCGCTACAAATAAAAAAATACCGAAAATTTTGAAAAAAAAAATGTTTTTTTGTTTCAGTTTCAAAACTTTGTAAATAAGTACGTTTTCTCCTTCACTGATGGGCACTGATGGGGCTACACTGATGGGCACTGATAAGGTGGCACTGATGGGCACCAATGAAGTGGCACTGATAGGCGGCACTGATGAGCGACACGGATGGGCGACACGGATGGGCGACACGGATGGGCGACACGGATGGGCGACACGGATGGGCGACACGGATGGGCGACACGGATGGGCGACACGGATGGGCGACACGGATGGGCGACACGGATGGGCGACACGGATGGGCGACACGGATGGGCGACACGGATGGGCGACACGGATGGGCGGCACGGATGGGCGGCACGGATGGGCGGCACGGGTGGGCGGCACGGGTGGGCGGCACGGGTGGGCGGCACGGGTGGGCGGCACGGGTGGGCGGCACGGGTGGGCGGCACGGGTGGGCGGCACGGGTGGGCGGCACGGGTGGGCGGCACGGGTGGGCGGCACGGGTGGGCGGCACGGGTGGGCATGGATGGGCGGCACGGGTGGGCATGGATGGGCGGCACGGGTGGGCATGGATGGGCGGCACGGGTGGGCATGGATGGGCGGCACGGGTGGGCATGGATGGGCGGCACGGGTGGGCATGGATAGGCGGCACGGGTGGGCACGGATAGGCGGCACAGGTGGGCACGGATAGGCGGCACAGGTGGGCACGGATAGGCGGCACAGGTGGGCACTCATAGGCGGCACAGGTGGGCACTCATAGGCGGCATCGGTGTTATAGTAATGGATGCCAATCAGTGCCAAACAATAATGCATGCCAATCAGTGATGCCCATTGTGGCCACTGATTGGCATCCATTATGGGCACTGATTGGCACCCATTGTGCTGACTGGCACCCTGGTGGTCTAGGGAGGATTATGGATTTTTATTACCTTTTCCCTGGTGGTCTAGTGGTGTCCCTGGTGGTCCAGTGTGGGCATCCTCGGGGGGGCTGTGCTGATAATCGATCAGCACAGGCCCCCCCTGTCAGAGGAGCAGCCGATCGGCTCTCCTCTACTCGCGTCTGACAGACGCGAGTGAGGGAAAGCCGATCACCGGCTCTTCCCATTTACACTGTGATCAGCCGTGATTGGACACGGCTGATCACATGGTAAAGAGTCTCCGTCGGAGACTCTTTACCGAGATCGTAGTTGCCGGGTGTCAGACTGACACCCCGCAACAACGATCGCCGCGATGCGCGCCCCTGGGGGCGCGCAGCGGCTCATTATCCTAATCACGTCATATGACGTGAGGTTAGGATAATGAAACCACTTTGCCGCCGTCAATTTGTAATAGGGCGGGCGGCAAGTGGTTAAAACATTTTCATCCCCCCCCCCCCCCCCCCCCAATGGCTTTCTTTTAGTGGTATTTGATCACCTGAGCGTTTTTGTTTTTTTTTAAAAAAAATGTAAAGACTGCATATTTAAAAAAATTATAAAATTTGATATCGGGTAATTTTTGTCCATTGTTGGGGCACTGATGGGTGGCACTTCTGAGGCATAATTGCCTCCTCTGTTGCGGGACCGATGTCCCTTTAAGGTGAGCTTTTATTTTATTTTTTCACTGTCAGCGCGAGGAGAAGAAAAAACAGATCACCGGGCTTTTGTTTTTGATCATGTGATCAGATGTCCTTGGCTGACAGCTGATCATATGGTAAGGGGCCAGGACCACCCGTAAAAAAAAAAAAAAAAAAATGGCCTTCCTACCCAAAGTACTGGATCCCAGGGTCCAGCTCTCTAAAAGAAGCCTAGTTTCTTTGGACACTAGGCCCGGGTACCATTTGATTCAGCTTAAAAGACACTTTGAATGGATCCGGCTGCATGGCTAGCCCCAGCAAGGATTGAACCAGTGGAACACGGCACATCTTTGCTCGTGGCAGACACAGGCGAAAAAACCGTAGGTACTCCCAGTAGTGGGAGGGGTTATATAAGGAGTGCATTTTTTATTTATTTATTTTTTTCTCCCTTTGGGTGTGCCAGTGTCTATCACCTGAAGTTGGCCTATAACCCACATAACTACTATGGCTCTGTCCCATGATGTACAATAAATATACTTCTAGCAGAGAAGTCTGTCCCAAGCACAGTTTAATCCATTTACTGTTAACCAACACTGATTTATACTCTAAAAAAAAAAAGGCAGACTTGATGGACCACTTGGTCCTTTTTTTTTTTTTTTTTTTTTTTTTTTTTTTTCTGCTGTCAGTTTCTGTACCAACAGGTGGAGTTTGTGCATGTGCTCACAAATCTGCTGCACAGTTGTGGATTAGTAACACTGCTTCCTATAGGATAGCTGTGACGTAGTAACCCATTATGAGGCAGCAAAGGCATCGGCTAGGCAGGAAACCTGGTAATGCTGGTCCATTTTTTTTTTTTTTTTTTGTTTTTTTTTATGCAGAGGTTTTGCTGTGGGTTTTGTATAGTCTGCCATGTAGAGTGGGAATCAGGTGAAGGGACATTAAGACAGGAATGCACCTAGTTGGTAATTCTGTAATCTGGAGACTCTGGCATCAGTCTGCTCTAAAGTCACCAACATTGGTTTTAAAACTGCTGAAAAAAACGGCCTAAAACTATTATGCTCTCTGTAGTTGAAGTTTAATCTGTGGACTGGCCTCACTTTGAGTACATGGTCCCCCACAAACCTCCCCCCCCCCCCCCCCCCCCCCCCCGAAGCATTTTTCTCAAAACCCTATGGAAGAAATGTTTGGCCAAAAAAAGTTGGCCCTTTCTGTAGGGCCTGCTATTAAAGGGGTTGTTTTTCACCTTTAATGCATTAATGTGAAAAACTTTTTTAAATGCAGCAGCACCCATTTATTTTACTTGCCCGAGTTCCAAAATGTGCACAACTGAAACGAGCACACCGGCTCCGGCTGGTGTCATGTCCTGATTGATGGCAGCACAGCCATTGGCTCCTCCTGTCAATCAAATCCAATGATGCTGGGGGCAGGGCCGAGTCTGGGATTCAGGTCTGGATGCAAATGCTCGACTCGGAGTGTGCCCGCAAGGTAACCCCCTTGGGAGAGCCCTTCTCCTAGGGGGTTATCTGATGAGAGGAGCTGCTGAGGGACCCCAGAAGTCTGTGTTCATGGCCACTCTGTGTAAAACTGCACAGTGGAGTGACATGTAAAAGGTTTGGTGTTTGTTTTAAAAAAAAAAAGTCACTTGTTTTGGCATTTACAGATGCTGTAGACAAGATTTGACTGTCTGCAAGGCTTTACTTATTGGCCCTGTGATTGCTACCACAGACATTTTTTTTTGAAAACTTTACGGTCTGGACTAGACTTATGTCCCAGGACCTTGGTTCTAGTCTTGGAGTCCACGGTTAAGTGTCTGGAACGCTTTACTTGCTGCTCTGCGGTATTGTGTGGTTAGCCTCCTGTCTATTCAGGTGTTATTGGATCCTGTGGTTTAAGTGCTGGTCTGTGGAGCTGGTTGTTCAAAGAAGTGCTGTCTTTGAAATGAAACTGGTAAAGGAACCTCTGGGTAAATGCCTGGACCACACTAACCTAGCTAATTCCATTGAAATGTCAAGGAAAATGATTGCATCCCGACAGCAGGGAAAGCTACTGATGTGAGTTGATACATCAATGATGCCTACTTAAACCCCTGCAGTGAGCAACTAACTTTTCAGTTTGCAGGTTTGTCCTTTGTCTTCTCCACTGCTGTTGTTGTAGTCTTCAGGAAGTTCTGGTTGTTCGTTTCACTCTCTAAAGGTGTCAGCCATCAGAATTCTGCGCTGAATATTTCTCTCCAGGACTCTGCAACTCAGCATCCTGTCTCCATGAAACTGACTCAGTCTCTAGATTTATCCTATAAGTTTGTCTGTCAACTCTCCCTGACTTGGTGGCTTTTCATTCAGATGTTGGAGTCTGACATTTGTTCCACTAACTTGGGAGATTCTCAAAATGGATGCCAGTCTGTTGGGCTGGGTGAGTCCTGAGTGACTTTTTTCGGGGACCTTATCAGCTGAGAAATCTAAACTTTTCCAATAAATCTGGATCTTGTGGCCATTTACAGTAGACTGAAAAAAAAATATGAATTTATAATTCTACCCTCAGTACCCCCATAATGGCAAAGTTAAACAGAATTTTAGAAATGTTAGTTTTTTTCCTTTTTAATAATAAAAAAGACATTACATTGGCATAAGTATTCTGACCCTTTCCAACACAGGGAATTTTTTAGCTTGGTTGCCTCCCATTTCTCTTGACTGTTGCCGAGAGGTTTCTACCCCTCGCCTTGGAGTCCGCCTCTGTTAAATTATATCTACTGGACATCGAAAGGCACACTCCTCTATAAACTTACAGCTGACAATGCATACTGTACCAGCATGAGCTCAAAACTGCCTGCTAAGCTCACAGGATTACTTTAAGTGACAGATCTGGGGTAGGCTACAAATTATGCTGCACTGAATGTTCCCAAGAGCAGAGTGGTCTCCATAATTCTCAAATGGAAGCAGTTGAGCGCAACCAGGACTTTTCCAAGAGCTGTTGGGTCAAATTCTGCAATCTGTGAAGGGCCTTTGTAAAAGGTGACAAAGAACAGGCTGGTAGCTTGCAAAAAAGCAACTGAAGGACTCAGACTGTGGAACAGGATTCTCTGGTCTGATGAAACCAAGATTGAACTGTCCGGCCAAAATTCTGAATGTTATGTCTGGAGGAAACAAGGCACTGCTCGACACATGCCCAATACCATCCCAACAGAAGCGTACTTGACAGCATCATATGGGGGGGTTCTCTCAGCAGTAGTAGGGACTGGGAAGACCACACAGGGTTACATAGTTATAGTTGGGTTGAAAAAAGACACATGTCCAAGTTCAACCACAAAAAAAATCATACAATCCCATATACCCAATTCTATACCCACAGTTGATCCAGAGGAAGGCAAAAAATCCCAGCGGAGCATGATCCAATTTGGTAAAGCGGGGGACAAAAATTCCTTCCTGATCCCCCGAGAGGCAATGGGATTTTCCCCGGATCAACTTTACCTATAAATGTTAGTACCCAGTTATATTATGTACACTTGGGAAATAATCCAGGCCCTTCTTAAAGCAATCCACTGAGCTGGCCAGAACCACCTCTGCAGGGGGTTGAGGGAAACTGGAATGGTGCAAAGTATTTCCTCAATGAGAACTTGCTCCCACAGCACCCAGGAACTCTGACTGGGCTGAAGGTTCACCTTCCAACATGTGTTCATAAGCACAGAGCCAAAACAACCTAGGTGTGACTTGGTGATAACTCTGAATGTCCTACAGTGCCCCAGCCAGAGCCTTAATTTGAACCATATTGCACATATCGGTGACCTGAAAATGGCTGCCCACCAACGGGCACCATTCAACCTAACTGACCCTTGGCTTGTAAGCTCCTTAAGGGCACGGACTAATGCAAATGTACAATGTTTTAAGCGCTGCATATAATTGCTGGCACTATAGAAGTACCTATAATAACCTTAAGAAGATTTGCAAAGGATGGCAAAAAAATTCAAAGCTCATACCCAAAGATTTAAGGCTGCAATTGTTGCGTGTGTGATATAGTCACTTTTGTCATTATGGAGTACTAAGTGTAGAGAGAAAAAATTACTTTAAACACTAGCAGGCTGCATCAGGATGAAATTGAGAAAAGTAAAGGCGATCTTCATACTTTATGAATGCAATGTGAGTGTTCTTACTATATTTTACTATGACCTTTTACATGGGACATTGTGATGGGAAACGTTAATATAAAGATTTTGGGAGGAAAGTGATTAAAGGGTTCACCTTCTGACTATGTTGCATGTTTAGGGTGTAACGCATTTAGCGCCTCACCCCTCATTTCCTGGGATGGGGCATGGGTTCATCACTGCACTTGCTGTCACTTTTTAAAAACTGCATGGGTGTGCAGGGCTTCACCCACAAAGCTGCACCATTCATTCAGAGATCTGAAAATGAGCAAGTTCAGTCTACCACCACAGACGGCTTGTAGTTCTCTAAGCCTTTATCTGCCCACAAAGGTGAACTTATCTTTTAAAATCTGTCATGTGAACTTCATTCTTGAAAATCTTTGTTTTATTTAGCTTATCTTGTTATAACTTGCCTGCTTTGTGCAGTGGTTTTGCCCAGGGCAGCCCAGACCCTGTTTTTGTGTCCCCTGTTGGCCCTCCTGGCCGCTCCATAGAAAGCCGCTTGCTATGGGGGTTATCTGAGCTGCGACTCGGCTCGACCCTCTGCCAGTGGCTCGCTGACTGACAGCAGCGGGAGCTAATGGCACACCGCTGCTGTTGAGGCCAATGAGAGAGTCACGGACAGCCGAGTTTCTCATGCAACGTCACTGGATATAGATGGGGCTCAGGTAAGTATTAGGGGGGCTGCGGCACACAGGTTTTATATTGATGCATTAAGATTTAAAAAAACGGTCTTTTTGGAACCACCTTAACAAAGTATGGTCTATAAAATGCCCCACAGCAAGTTTATTTTTATTTTTGCTTTATATATAACCGTTTTTGTTTTCCAATTTCCTAAGGACTTCTACCTCCTGGTATTGACTTGTCTGCTCTTCACGCTCTTTCACCATCGGTCCTTGGTCAACCCTTTTACCCACTGGCACCTACCGGGCATCCACTTCTCAATCAGCGCCCTGCAAACCCTCTACAACTTGCAATGATGCAGCGACCAGGTATTAACATTTTTAATTTAAAACCATTAATATTCAGATGCGGAGAACACTTAAAGTGGCAATAAAGTTGTTACAAAACTGGTCCCCATGCAGATTGTCATAATGTGCTATGAACCACATACAAGCACATTATGACCATTATCTGTAACACACTTCCTTCCAGCAGCATGTTGCCAGTGCTTCACCTGGTCTTTCTCCTGGGTTTGTGCGCTCTGGCCATCTGACGTCTGTGCATGTGTAAGGAAGTTCCAATTGTGGAATAGCGATCTGAATGGGCAGCACGCTCAAGTGACATCTCTTCAGAGTACAGTGCACATGTGCCGGTAACGTCATTGGCTGCTACAAATGTGAATATTTCCTAAACTGTGCACGTTTATCAGATATTCAGTGTACTTGCAGGTAAGCCTTTATTATAGGCTTACCTGTAGGTACAAGTTAAAAAGCAGACTTTCCTGACCTTTTGTTTACAAGTAAGCCTCATACACACAATCGGACTTTGTACAAACTTTCCCGTGGATTTTTGTACAAAGGGCATCGGCCCTGAACTTGTATTGCATACACAGGGCAGGACTTTCACCAAATCACGTGTTATTTCTCTTTACCACCTCCTTTGGTCAACTTCTGTATCGTCTGATCTTTTGCATTGGTTCTGAGCATGCATGTTTGTACTTCGTGCAGAAAACCATAGTACTTTTGTACACACCATCAGACTTTGCTCCATTGGACTTTTGTTGTCTGATAGTTTGTCTATTCGCACAGCCAACAAAAGTCCAATGAAAACCAAAAGTTTTTCCGCTGGAGCGCACAGTCGGCTGTTGCCTTAAAACGGCTAATTTGCATGTTTGTTGTCAAAAAGTTTGTGTGTATGGGCCTTTAGTCTTCATGTGGTAAAAGCTGTAGTAAAGTGTGACTTTGCTAGAAAATTACCTAAAATGTGTGTGCTCAAAACGCTTTTAGAAACATCAGATCTGAATGGAGAGGGACTGGGTAATGTGTTTGGAAACAAAAGGATGTCACATTGTTTGGAAATGGAGTTCAGCCGGTTGATAATTTGATGCCCGAAAATCAAAGTGAAGAAATGATGCATCAGGCTAGTCCATTTTGGTGACCTTTTCATCACAGCAACTCAAAATGGTACTCTGTATGGCCCCCATGTGCTTGTTTACATGCCTGCCAACATCAGGAGGGAGAAAAGTAGGTGGCCTCCACCTGTAAAACCATTCCTGTTTTTTGGAGGTTGTCTTATTGCTGCTCTAGTGCACCTGTTAATCAGCTTCAGCTGCTTTGGATTTAATTTTTTATTAACCCCTCTGCTAATTGACCAGATCGTTGTAGCATCAAGTCAATTAAACTCCTGGGATAAGGACTAAACTTCACTCCCCCCCCCCCCCTCACACCAGGATCGGCGCTGACACAGTGCTGGTCCTGAGGAGCTGCCGTTTTGCAAAAAGCCTGCCCGCAGCTCCTCAGGACGGCGCAGTGTCCATCAAACTATTCGAATCGAGGGGGTGTTTTTGGGGGGGGGGGGGGGGGGGGGGGAATTGCCTAGGTATCCATCTAGATCTATTCTCCTATAAAAGAACCTGTGTTTCTCCTACCCTTGAACCCATAAGGGGAAAAGTCTCACTTTCCAGTTTAGGTTTTGTGCTTTAACTGTTTTTTCAGAGACATGTATACATTGTGATGTCCCGTGTCCTGCAGAAAGCTGGCCAGCACTTGAGAAATGCAGTTTTTTTATGAATCATTACCTAGTCACTAGCAAACTACCTGAAAAAAGGCTGTCAGCATGTTTTAGCAGTCAGGTAGTCAAAGCTAGTGACCCCATGTAATGCAATATGTTCACATTACTAAAAGACCTGTAAAGTATTAACTCAAAAGTATGTTTTTCAGGATCTGGCACACACAGCTTCTCTGGCATGCATGCTGCTTCTCAAGGTTTTTCAAACCGGCCCAATGTGCATATGATGGATCGTTCTCAGAGAAGTTCTTCCCCGGTGGGACTTGCTAAGTGGTTCGGATCTGATGTTCTTCAGCAACCCTTGCCCTCTATGCCTGCTAAAGTGATCAGTGTGGATGAGCTTGAGTACAGACAGTGAAGTGGAGCAGAACTATCTGGTTATGGTGAACAGTCTGATCCCTTCCAGGCAGAGAATGGCTGGTGTCGTGTACCCAGAAACCCATCTACTCAACTGTTTTTGTTTAGATTTGGGCTGTGAAGTGGAGTATGCTTCCCCTTATCTGCTTAATACCGATGCAGAGTCTGGTGAAGGAGGAATCGTCTCGCTTGCCCAGGAAGCCTTTTGGGAAGGGGCACTTTATTTTTTTTTATTTTTTTTTATTTTTTTTTGACCTAGCAGTGTGCTGAGGGGTAACAGAGAATGGCCTTCATGCAATGAACATTTGTGTACAGACTTGTATAAAGTTTTTTTTTTTTTCTTTTTTTTTTTTTTTCTTTTGTGTATATACTCACATTTAGAATAGTTTTTGGTTTAGGTAGCTGTACAGATGCAAAAAAGCTGAATCTGTTTTGCCACTTAGTCTGGGCTCTCCCTTTAATTTGTACATTTCGCTTTTCTTTCAATTAAATCTGCATATGCCAACATAAGGAGTTCTAATTATTATATGTTGGTGTTTCATTTGTGGTAGATTGGTTAGAACATTTTGCCTAACCTAAAATTGTTTGCCCTGTAGGGCATACTTAGGAGTGCTATCTGGCTGCTATGGCAACAAGCAAGGTCTGCATGTGGTTGTAGCTGTCCAGGCGGCAGTCTCTAACAAGTTGGGATATAATATTGTGCTGCTTTTGGCTGGTCTAGCATTTGCCAGTATTGCTACCACACGCTGCATTCCCCCCAAATGACAATGGGCAGGGGTTCTTCTACCTGCATTGCTGTCAATATTTAGACTCTGGGCTTCACCCACACTGACTCATCGTTCTTTCAGATTCCTGTGAATAAGTACAGTCTTCCACTGCGGCTGATGGATGAACTTGTAGTTTCAATAGGTTTAGGGATGCTCTTGTAGTCCACTGACATGTCCTCCCAGCTTTCAAAC
The DNA here is from genome assembly GCF_037356315.1 of Lithobates pipiens. NCBI lineage: Eukaryota > Metazoa > Chordata > Amphibia > Anura > Ranidae > Lithobates > Lithobates pipiens. The sequence continues at coordinate 39,721,493 of NW_027507790.1, read as the reverse complement.
AATGCCTGTACAGTGGTATGGGCTGAAAGCTGGAGGACATCCCTGCATTAGCCCACATTGCACCTGTGATCTACTGATCGCTAGTGCAATGTTTTCCAGGCTCCTGCAGAAAATTAAGTATCTTATATTGACTGTACACATGCAACTCCTCATACTGCAATCCACAGGTGGCACACTATTACCCTTGTTGGTCAGAACCATTTATTTAGCATTTAAGGGACACATTAATTCAGAGACTGTTGGTTTATACTGCCACCTACAAAATGATTTGGACCAAAAATTGTACCAGTCCAGTATAATTCTTTCCAGCATGCCTTCGTATTTAGAATTTTTTTTTTTTTTTTTTTTTTTTTTTTTTTTTTTTCGGGCAAGTTCACCTTTTACAGAAAAATCTAAGGTGGCCTTTTAAACCCTGACCTGGAGTCCAGGGATCACCCACACTGACGCACTGGGTCGCTGTTTCGCCTGTCAGGACAGGCGATTGCTGGACTTCAGGTCAGCAGGATGTGGGGGGTGGGGGGGGGGGGGCAGGGTTTAAAGCATGGTTTTCCTTACAGATTTTCTGTAAAGGTGAACCTCCACTTTAAGCCCAGTACACACTAAGAAAATTGTACAACTGATCGTCCTGGATTCATAGGTTAAAACTGAGGATGATTTTTGTATAGTATGTACATGGCTTTTGATATCTGATTCAGACTTCCAAACAAACTCAAATTTCTCACATGTCAACAGCACTATTTTTGATTGGGGCCAGTTCACACTGCTGCGTGGTGCAAGATTGCATGGATATTTGGTCATACAGGTAGTATGGTTAAATTTGCATTGCATTTGGACCAAACCTGTACAGGACCCTTTTTGGTCTGCAGCAGAATCTGATCACATGGGTGTTTACGCCCATGGGAATGATATTCATGTGAGTTTGCAGATCGCACTGATCGTTCATCTGATTTTTTATTTTTATTTTTTTATTTTCTTTTGGTCTGTACTGGGCTTTACAGAACAAGTCTGCCACAGCTGTTGACCCAGAAGGTAATCTGCAGCTAGCAGTAGTCTCTGGTGTGACAGTCCTGACTGGCCTACTCCAAAGGGAATCTTCAGAGATTAGCACCAAGCACTACCTCAATGATTTCTCATCCCAGTTGAGTTTTCCAATGTGCTGTAAAAAGTGTTACTGCAAAAGGGGCTCTGTTGCTCTTTGCTGCTGATCTATTGCCCTGATCACTGATTTGTCCGGATTTAAGGATTAGCCATGTCCCCAGAGCTACTTTGTCCATTCTTCACAATGCAACAGGTTGGGGGTCCTACTACATTGCACCGACAAGCCATTTACACCTCATATTTTTGACAGCCCTGCATCTGAAGAGCCTTAAGTTTTTGACAGTGTCTTGTGTCCATCTAACTTTTATTTTTTTTGCCACTGCTGTATGTATTGCCAATGATGGATGCACCTATATTTAACTCGCTGCCAGAGACCTGTTGTATACTAACATCCTGCCAGACTTTAATGGTGATGATGAGTTCAAAGATTACTGCTCCAGGTGATGGCTCCGTTTTCACACCATCCTTGTTTCAGGAGATGAAGGGTGCTGGCTCAGCAAAGACCAAGTAGGACAAGCGCAGTCTGATATAATGCCTTTGATAAAACTTGGTCCATACACCAACAGAGGCACAGATAGCTGATGCTTTTTCACCTTTAGTCTCGCTTGGTTAGAGATGAGTAGACAATATGTAAGGGAGAAAATGGTAAATTAGTTCAAATTCAAAAAGCTTCATGTCCCCAGGGTCCGATAATTGGGCTACTACTGTAGCCTATTTATTGGATGATGAGTTGGTAAATAATTGAAGAGCTGAAATTCAATTTTCTCCCTTGCATATTGTCTACTCCTGATCACCTGCACGCCTTCTCCTCCTTTTTTCATGTGTGTAAGTTCTTGAGGATCACACCTGACTGTAATCTAGATTAAATCACTGGCCACCTGACCAGTTGTATCTGTGTATAAAAGATTTGTGGTCAGTGGTCTTACAGCTATGACTAAGCACCACTAATGGTGACACGTGTCGCCTATCTGTGTGTCTGTATGGAATGTTTATTTATTTTTTCTTAAATCGGACATATTGGAGTGTGGCTGTTTTAACTTTATTTTTCTGAAGGATAGCTTCAAAACTTCCCAATTATCTCCCCCCTCCCCGTAGGACACCTGTGGTGGATTTGCATGCAAACACCTATGCACTGTTCTCCCCAAGCTTGAAATACATCACTTCCAGGTTTGTATATCGCTTTGTGCTCCATTATCTTCTGCCCTGAAGAAATTGGCACTCATTTAGACTCAGAAAGGCAGGCGAGACATCACTGGTCTAATAAAGCATTTTATATACACCTACACTTTGCGGTACAAACACCACACCACGCATATTCTCATGCATGCCGTAATGAGAACTACAACCCCCAATGCCAAAAAGTTAAGACCCTGTGTAAAATCCACATGAAAACAGCTGTGATTGCAAATGTTTAAACTAAAATGTGTTACTAATGTCAAAATTATTTCTTTTTCAATTGGTGAATGTTCTGGTCGGTAGGCAATTTAACCTCTGATGCTACTACCATGCCATTATAAATGCAGTTTATCTCTGCTCTGCTGAAATATGCAAGGCCTTCCTTGAAAGACCTTGTCTGGATGAGAGATGCTGCTCTAAGGCTGGGCTCACATATGAGCATGCAGCGGCTCACAGTAGGAGTCCGGTGTGTCCTCATTCACTGTTTCTGGTCTGATTTTAGCCTAAGATGCACAGGGCTCCTGTGCAAATCACACCAGACCCCCTGTGGAGATTGTGACTGGCTCTCTATGGAGCCAGTCACAGCCTCCTCCTGTGCAAATTGAAGGTGGAGAAATCGGCATCCAATTTGCACTAGTGTGGTCTCAGCTGAAAACATTTTTCATCATTGATGGTGTCTTTTTAAGATGTGCAAGCTGCCCATTCCATACACACACTAATTCACCCCCTTTTTATATGCCATCCGAGATGCAGGCTTTTTTTTAAGCCAGCAGCTACGCACACTGTAGCTGTTGACTTTTAATAAGCACACTTACCTGTTCAGTGTTCCTGCGATGTTAGCTGACCCGTCCCTCGATACTGCCATTCCGACTAAGGTAAACAGGCAGTGGAGCCTTGCGGCTTCACAGCCTGTTTCCTACTGCACATGCACAAGTCGCTCAGCGTTTTGTGGCTGGCCGGCTGTGTTCTGGGATACGCACAGTTCCCAGAACACGCCACCTTCCCCAGAAGACAACGCGAGGAGGAGAAGACTGAAGATCACCGTGATGTAGGAAGTAGCAGATTAGGCTGATCGGCCTAGCAACAGCCATTTCTGGTACATTAAACAGTTTTTTCCAGATTTGTTTTTGGGGACTTTTTTTAATGTTGTGTTTTTTTTTTTGTGGGGTTTTTTTTTTTTTTTGCATAGCTCTCCACTTTAAGGTTTGGGTAATTCTCATAAAAGGATATTGGGGGAACTGGATAGAGTGCAGGGAAGGGTAATCAAACTGATCAGAGGCATGGAGGAGCTCAGCTATGTGGCAAGATTAGAGGAACAGAATTTATTAGGAGGAGAGATCTGATCAACATGTATAAATACATAAGTGGTTCATATAGTGAACTTGGTAGTGTTAGCCAGTGGCTGGGTGCTGCCCAGCCACTGGATCGCTTCCATTTCTCCATATGATAGAAAAGGAATGGAAAGCATCCATAGTGTAATACTGCTTTATTAAATAAAAAACAATAGCCAAATGGCTCCATTAAAGTACCGACCCAGCAACTGGGGCTGCTGTCTTGTCTGAAACACCTCGCTTCCACCTCTGTGGGTGGTGTGCGTTCCACCGGCTGTGTATGGTAACCAGAGGGACCGGAAGTGGCATGAGATAACGTGACCAGGTACCAGCACCCTGAAGGCTCCTTCTTCCATAGTGAATGAAAGGGGTTGCCATGTTCCCCCTTATATTGCAGCTGTTTGCATAATTAACCGTTTACCATGTACATAAATGGCATGATGGGTGTTTCACCGTTCTGAGTGGATGTATCTGTATGTCCTTCAGGACAAGTGCCTGTGCGATCCTGTGATGGCTATGATCACAGGACACAGCCAAGATGGATTCGGGATATGGGTGCTGTGATTGGCCCACCCGATGGCTATGTCCAATCACAGCCTTCACTGTGTAAACAGAGACCCGTGTCTCTGTGACTGTTCTCCCCGCTGAGCTCAGTGCAGCCGCTGTGTGTAAGAATGATTTTACACAGAGAGCAAGCACCCCTGTCCCATGAACATTTGTCACCGTGTACAAAACATGTCAGGGCCTCAAGAGATGAGATAGGCCGTCGGTACATGATCAATATTCAATGATTGGTACCATAGCCTGTAGACTAGACTAACTTTCACACAGACCAAATCATATACATTGATTTGAGTTCTTTTTACCAAACAAATGTGGGTCAAAATATATGAAAACAAATTACTTATTGGCAAAATTTTATAACAAACTAAGAAAAACACTTAAAATTTTTGGTCTGTTTTTCATTTGTAGCGCAAAAAATAACCTCAGTGGTGATTAAATACCACCAAAGAAAGCTGAAAATGTGTGAAAATAATTTATGGGTGCAGTGTTGCATGACTGAATGATTCTCATTGAAAGTGTGAGAGCACTGAAAATTGGCCTAGGCAGCAAGGGGGTGAAAGTGTACAGAGAGCAGAATTATGACTCTATACCCATTCCCCCAGCTTTTTTTTTTAAATTATTTTTATGTGAGTATTCACTGGGTTCCCCTCACTTGCATATAGAACAGGGATATGCAATTAGTGGCCCTCCAGCTGTTGCAGAACTACAATTCCCAGGAGGCATAGCAAGACTCTGACAGCCACAAGCAGCAGAGGCATGATGGGACTTGTAGTTTTGCAACAGCTGGAGGTCCGCTAATTACATATCCCTGATATAGTGGATAGCAAGCAGAGGGAGGATAGGGTGGACAGACATTCACATGCTCACTCTGGTCAGTGGATCTAGGGGCATTATTTCTGCTTCCCATAAGCTCACTGTCTAGGTATTAGGACTCCCTTTCCTTCTTCTGGTGCTCTGCATAACTCGTGTTTAAGCAGTGTCTGTGGTGAAATTTCCAGGGAAACTTGCCAATCCGGGGGAATAATCAGAACACAAGGGACATAAACATATTTATCTCAGACTCAGGCATGGCCACGGACCTGCTGCAGGTAGACCATGAGGAAGAGGATAATGATGTAAATGTAAAGGTTGCTCTTTTCTTCTCAGCCAGAGTATTCCTTAAAGAGGGATTCCACCTACAAAAAAAAATATTAAAAGCCAGCAGCTATAAATACTACAGCTGCTGACTTTTAATAAATGGACACTCACCTGTCCCGGGTTCCAGCGATGCTGGCAGCCGAGGCCGATCGATCGCTCGGCTGCTGCCGCCACCATTCTAGGTGAGGGAATCAGGAAGTGAAGCGAATCGGCTTGACTTCCCGGTTCCCTACTGCGCATGCACGAGTCGCGCAGCGCAATAGGAATTGTCCGCGCTGTCTCTGAGACCCGTGTGTGTCCCAGCAGACAGCGCAGCAGGACACGAAATGGCGTAGACTCCCATGGGAGTCTATGCCCGGAAGTGGGTGTAAATACCTGTCTTTGACAGGTATCTCCACCCCCCTCCCCCCTGAAAGGTGCCAATTGTGACACCGGAGGGGGGGAGGGTTCCGATCAGCGGAAGTTCCACTCTAGGGTGGAACCCCGCTTTAAGGGAACAGACTGAGCCAGGGAGAAATAACAGCTGAAGCAAAAATACTGTCCTTGTCCACAAGGTGTGATCCTGTCTTAATCTGGAGACACACCCCTTAAGGACCCAGAATTGGTTCTAAAATACTCTGCAGAACTGCCCCAGTATTATATGGGGACTGATCTCATCCCAAAAAGCTTATGTACACTCTAATGCTGCGTACACACGAGCAGATAAACCGTAAAGTCCCGCTGGACTGTCCAAACAGCGGGCCTGCCCACACACGTGGCTTTTCCGGCAAACTTTTCCAGAGGATGCTGGGACTGTGGCATCATAATAGGTGGGGACATCATGCGGGATGTCCCTATATAAGTCGCTGCAGGCCGCGTGCCTGTCATTGTGGCCAGAGACAGCGACAGAAGACCAGGCCACCGCTTGTAAAAGAGCTAGAAAAAGGCGCGGAGGCCCGGCAAGAAGAACCGAAGAGGGGGACAAGACCCCCAAAGTCGGAAAAAGAACACCGGGCGGCGACGACGACGACGAAGAAGAAAGCCGGGCTCCTCCGCTAGTAAAAGAGCTAGCAAAAGAGCAGAAGATAGTCCGGCGAGAAGACCCCCCAAAGATGGAAGACCCCCGGAGCTGTGCAATAAACTATCCCTTGTGTGTTTTTTTTTTATTTTTTTATTTTTTTTTATTTATTTTCACAGGTGAATGGGTAGGGGTACATTGTACCCCATACTCATTCACATAGGGTGGGGGGGGGGGCTGGGATCCGGGGGCCCCCTTATCAAAGGGGCTCACGGATTCCGAAAAGCCCCCCGCCCGCAGACCCCGACAACCAACGGCCAGGGTTGTCGGGAAGAGGCCCTTGTCCTCATCAACATGGGGACAAGGTGCTTTGGGGTGGGGGGGCTGCACGGCCCCATGTTGAGGGCACACGGCCTGGTACGGCTCAGGAGGGGGGCGCTCGCTCGCTCATCCCCACCCCCCTTTTCTGACCGGCTGGGTTGCATGCTCGGATAAGGGTCTGATATGAACCTGGGGGGGGGGGGGGGACCCCCACGCCGTTTTTTCTGCGTAGGGCTTCCCCTTTAACTCCATCCCAGGTGACGGGGCCAGCGACGCTTCCTTCGCGGCTACCTGGAGCCGTGCTCAAAATGAACGGACTTTTCTCCGTGCGGGAAAAGTCCGTTCATTTTAAAAGTACGGCGGAATAGCACACACAGCCGTATTGTCCACCGGACATATTTTGGTACAAAACTACTTTTTTAGTCCGCCGGACTTTTGGGTAAAATAAGTCCACCGGAGCCCACACATGGGGGGATTGTTGATCGTGTGTACGCGGCATAAGTGGTATTTTATCAGCAATACCCTGGATGATGGAGGAAGCATTTTGGTTAAAAAAAAAAGTCAGCACATTCTGGGAATCCTGCCATTTCGAGCCTAGGTTCACATTGGTATGATTTGGGATGTCAAATTGGTGGCTATTGCTGGCAATGGCACCATCTGAATCGGTTCGACACTGCACTGATTCCCAAAAGTAGTTCCTGCACTACTTTTGGCGACTTAGGGTGTGATTTTAATAGACATCTGTGCGGTCAGACTGCATTGTCAGGTTGAAATTGTGCGAGTTTAGATGAACTCGCACAATTTCTAACCCACAGCAATGTGAACCTAGGCTCAAAAGTGGAAATAAACCGTCCTATCATTTTCAGCTAAGGCAACTGCCATCTTGGCCTTTGTTTGAGTTTCAACTGCCATGCTGCACGTGATCAGTTATGACAGACATCAGCACCACCACTATCCAGGTACTGCTTAAATCCCCACTGCTGCAAATACTATTCACACTGTGAACCACCCTCTTGAATATGAATGGGTGTACCCTCACCTTAAAGGGATTGTAAAGTAATTTTTTTTTTTTTTAAATAACAAACATGTTATACTTACCTCCACTGTGCAGCTCGTTTTGCACAGAGTGGCCTCGAACCTGCTCTTCTAGGGTCCCTCGGCAGCTGCCTCCGATTCTTCCCGCAGGTACTTCTCACGTTCATGCGAGCTCCCTCGCATGGTGAGAAGCACCTGCGGGCGCGCTCCCATGATACAGCTGGCGGCCAATGGTTGCGCTGCCTTCAATCCATCCACTCCAGCCAATCACCGGCCAGGCTGAGTGGCAGAGAGGACGGCGGGGGCGAGCGTGGGACTTGATGCATAGAATGCATTAAGGTGAAAAAACATCTACCTTTACAACCCCTTTAATTTGAGACCTATAGGTGAATATAGGTCATGCTGTAAATTACTTCCAGAATACCGAGATTACAAAAACCTTGGGAGGCTCCGTTATCCACTTGCAGGCTGCTCACCCACAGTGTACTGTGGGCGAGCAACCCGCACAGGCAAAGAAACATACCTGTACCTTGCTGCTTGTTTCTGAGTTTCAGGCACACACATGCGTGCCCCCGACATAGGCTCTCGCTGTGTACAATCAGCAAGTCCCGGCCAATGATTCAGGGCTGGGACCTGCTGATTGGCTGTGTATAATCACAGCCCAGAGCTTTCTGTTGACACAGAGGGACCAATCTCTTGAGTTCCTATGCAGGGTTGAGAAACAGAGATCTGTTAGTAAAAAGAAACACACATTACACATCGTTAGGCACACATTTAACACCTTGATAACCCTAGATATTAACCCCTTAAAAATAAAAATTCCAGTATATCCACTAACTAGGCTTTTTTCTGACTTTCTTTGTTTAACCTCTTCCCACCCACCGGCCATCAAATGACGGCTTGACGGCGCGGCTCTTGTTCTGGGTGGATGACTCAACCCCGATCTGTGTAAAGAGCCATGGCCGCAGCTTCTTAACCATGTGATCGGCTGTCAAATCACAGCCGGGCACACATTTAAACACGGAGATGCCAGTAATTGCCACTCCTCCCCTCACACTGACAGAGTGTGAGGAGAGCCGATCAGTGGCATCTACTCACGGGGCAGGTAGGGATGTAATTAGGGCACTGATCATCAGTGCCCTGATTGCTGGCAGTGCCATTTCTGGCATTTTATTGTAATCAGTGCCGCCTATCCGTGCCCATAAGTGCAGCATATTCGCACCTATATGTGCTACCTAATTAGTGCCCATAAGTGCCGCCTCATCGGTGAAGGAGAAAAATTACTTATTTACAAAATTTATTGACTGAAACTAAGAAATACATTTTTTTTTTTTCAACATTTTTTTTTTTTCTTTTTGGAAAAAATAAAAAACCCAGGAGTGATTAAATACCACCAAAATAATGCTCTATTTGTGTGAATAAAATTATAAAAATTGTCTGGGCAGGAAGGGGGTGTAAGTGCCCTGTATTGAGGTGGTTAAAATCAATATTTTTGTGCTTGAAAATTACTTAGAACCCCCAAACATAATATTAATTAAAAAGTGTATATATATATATATATATATATATATATATATATATATATATATATATATATATATATATGTATATTTTTGATTTTTTAAGCTGAGGCCTTGGATAATATGGCAGTCGCTGCAATTTTTTATATTACACAGGTTTTTGCGCAGTGGTTTTTCAAACACAATTTTTTGGGAAATAATATACTTTAATGAATTACAAAACACATTATATATATTTTTTTTTTTTTTTTTTTTATATGAAAGATGTTACGTCAAAATAGATACCCAACATGTCATTCTTTAAAATTGCACGCATTGCTTAGAACTCTAGTTAGACGGAGCAATAACTTTACCACTAGACCTCTGGAGGTCTCATGCTAGAATTATTGCTCCGTCTGACGTTCACACGTGAGGTGTCGCTGCAGTGTGAACACGCACCATATACATATACATATACATATATGGGCATGACCTACATATGCGTTTAGCACTGCATGTGGGGATGGGGTGCTTCAAAAAAATTACATAAAATTATTTTATTAAGTTTTACATTTTTACACGGCCCCTTAAAAAAAAATTCTTGATCACTTTTATTGCTATTCTAATAAATGTAAACATTCAACAACAATACAGCATGACAGGTCCTCTTTATGGAGAGATCTGGCATCCAAAAAAAAACAAATCTCTCCTACTCTTAAAAGCAAAATATCAAAATTTTCATTTTATGATCTGCTATTTTTTTTATAAATTTTTTTTTAATGTCTTTGTTTACATGGAACTGACGTCACTTCAGTCCTAGGCCATAGGGATGAGCAGAGGCCATCTTTCCTTCACTCAGCTGCCGCCAGCGCCAGATCTATTGGATTGAGATCTGGTGACTGTGGAGGCCATTGGATTACAGTGACTTGATTGTCATGTTCAAGAAACCAGTGGTGAGATGATTTGAGCTTTGTGACATGGTGCATCATTTTGCTGGAAGTATCCATCAGAAGATGGGATGGACATGGTCAGCAACAATACTCAGGTAGGCCGTGGCATTTAAACAATGCTCAATTGGTACTAAGGGGCCCAAAGTGTGCCAGGAAAATATTCCCCACACCATTACATAAAATGAACAGTGTTGCTAACTATAGCTGGCAGCACTGATTGTTTTGGGAAAAACCTGACAGGCTGGTTGTACTACTCAAGTCAATTAATAGATTTATTTGTGTACAACCAGCTAGCCCTTACATAGATGGACTATGGCCGGTCTCTGCTTAATTGGCTTAATTTGAATTCATATATGGCAGCTTAACCACTACGCAGTCCCTAAACACCCTTCCACAAACCTTTCAATTTTTTTTTCCATACTACTCACTGTCATACCCTCCACACTCCTTTTCTGTACATACTGCCCACTGTCATACCCTCCACACTCCTCTCCTGTACAAACTGCTCACTGTCATACCCTCCAAATTCCTCTCTTATACATAGTGCCCACCATCTTACCCTCCACACTTCTCACCTGTATATACTACACACTGTGATACCCTCCACACTCATCGCCTGTGCATACTGCCCCATAATACCCTCTTCACTCCTCTCCTGTACATACTGCCTACCGTCATACCCTCCACACTCCTCTCCTGTACATACTGTCAACGGTCATATCCTCCACACCTCTCCTGTACAAACTGCTCACTGTCATACCCTCCAAATTCCTCTCTTATACATAGTGCCCACCATCTTACCCTCCACACTTCTCACCTGTATATACTACACACTGTGATACCCTCCACACTCATCGCCTGTGCATACTGCCCCATAATACCCTCTTCACTCCTCTCCTGTACATACTGCCTACCGTCATACCCTCCACACTTCTCACCTGTACATACTGCCCACTGTGATACCCTCCACACTCCTCTCCCGTGCATACTGCCCCATAATACCCTCCTCACTTGTACATACCCTACACACTCCTCTCCTGTACATACTGCCCCCATCATACCCTCCACACTCCTCTCCTGTACATACTGTCCACTGGCATACCCTCTTCTCCTGTACATAGTGCCCACTGTAAACCCTACACACTCCTCTGCTGTCACTGCCCACTGCCATACCCCCAACACTCCTCTCCTGTTCATAGTGCCCACTGTTATACCCTCCACATTCCTCTCCCTCACCTGAACATACTCCTCCTCTATGCCTCTTACCCACAAAACCCACAGTTCTTTAAAATTATATTGAATATCCTCAACGTTAACAGCTCTAGAATAGGCGGCACACTTTTGTTAGTTCAACTAAAGGAAATCTTCTGTGTCTTCATAATTATTCTGTCCATTATTAGTACTCATTTAATTTTGTGATTACTACTGTGATGTATGAACGGACATAGGGGATGTCAGCTACTCTAAATATACCACTGGGAAAAAAATAAAAAATAAGTGTCCCTGAAAATATTTTTGAAATGTTGGCAACTATGCACTAGGTCACTGTTCAAGGGCCACCAAGTCAGTAGGCAGCCCCATGATATTAAAGCAGTAGTGAATTTCGCTAACATTACTACTTTCTCTTATATTCACCGACCGACACAGCTCCTCTATGTAACTAAATGGGTTTGTTAGCCTGCCATTAGAACTAGGCAAAAATTGTAACACAATACACAGAACTTTAGTCCCGCCCCGAGGGGCGGAACCTGTGCTAACAACCCTCCCTGCTGCCCAGGCAGAACTCCGTTTTATTTTGCCTAGCGAAGTAGAATGACCTAGGAACCCTGCAGGCCCTTTGGTCCATTTGTTTAATGCAGGATTTATACTTTTGCGCAAGATGAAAGATCCTGGAATCTTCTATCAACTGCCGGCTGGGTGACAGGCTGGTTAAAGTGGTTGTAAACCCTTACAAACCACTTTGACCTACAGGTAAGCCCTAGATTAAGGCTTACCTGTAGGTCCAAGAAATATCTCCCAAACCTATACGGTTTAGGAGATATTTGCCCGAAGACGGGCACCGCTGTCTACGGCGTATGCGCCGTAGACAGAGGCACACTGAGCGTGGCATCCTCGATAACGAAGATGCCGCGCGTCTCGGCTCCCGTGCGCATGCCAAATGACAGCGGTGGAGATGCGAGACCCACCGAGAAGATGGATGCGGCGGACTACAGGGGACAGCGGTGACTTCGCTGGCTCCTGTGTCAGGTGAGCGACACATAATGGACTACTATGCGATGCATAGTAGTCCATTATGCTTTGCCTTTGCAGGGAATGAAAGAGGAAGTAAACTCATCAGGGTTTACTTCCTCAAGTTATTCTTGTAGTCCCCCCAGTCTGGCCATAGAGCGTGTGCAGGCCGCAGCTAAGGCTCAGCAGGCCACGACATACCTCAGCTCCAGAGGTGGTCGGTGAGATTCAATGATCCGGAGTATACATATGATCGGGCTATTGCTGTCTGGATCACAGTATACCGGGTCAACAGCTACCCTGTAACTGCGCAGGAGTAGGTCTGTGATAGAATATCTCCCAGCTCTTCAGGACTGGTAAGTACGGCTCTCCCTGCTTTGGTGGGGTGAGTAGCTGGGCATTCCCAGAGAGGTCAATTCAGGGGCCACCTCACCTCTTTCTCTTCTCTCCCACGTCCCTATCTCCCCTCTAGGGGGGGGGGGGGGGTGGCTGCATGTGCTGCGGCTGGTGTGTGTGTGGGGGTTTCGCTGGGTCTCTCACCCGTAGGGGGCTCTGTGCAGCTAGCATTGGTCCTGGTCCCGGTCTGGGGGGTCCCAAAAGGGTGTCTGTGGAGGTCTTCTTGCTGAATACAGTCAGCACTGTTCTGTGATTTTGCCTGTCACCTCATGGCGATGTCTGGCGGCCATTTTGACGGTGGGCAAAGTAGGTTCCCCTTGTGAGCCTCAGCAGCCATTTTCTATAGGATTTTCCTATTAGTTGCATGGGTGGCCATTTTGTTGAAGCCCGAACGCTCTTTTCACTGCAGTTCTCTTGTGACAGCATTACATGTGCTCTCACATTCTGTTTCCTGTGTCCACTGTGTATACAGGACACTGGATGGCTCTTCCCTGAACGCTGGTGCAAAGCTCTGCAGATTGTTTCACCACTATTCTAAACAGCTGCTGCCGACACAGTTTCTTCACTCTGCAACTGAGTAACCTCTTGGAGACTACAGGCACGGCAAGTAACATTCAAAGAACGCCCCAGGGTGGTGAGTCTAGCGCTAGGTACCCCTCCCTCCCACACGGCGGCAGCAGGAGGGTGGGACCTTCACTGTCCTAAGTCCCCTTGCAGGGGGCTGACAGGGTAGGGTCAGCATGGCTTCAGAAACTGGTGTCTACCCCCGAAATCCAGGCTATTGCAACCGGGTCACCTGCAGATAGCACTGTGCCCATGGACACCCTGACGGCGGTCCTTAACTCTTTTGTTGCTAAAATAGAGGCGGTACGTGGAAGGAAAGGTGCGCATAAAAGGCCCCTACCCCCCTGTCCTTTGGGGAGAGCTCTGATGCAGACTCGGGCCCTGCTGCGGCTTAGCGACCCCTGCTCTGACCTGTCAAACGAGGCTGACCAGGACCATTCGGACAGTGAGGATGATTCCCCGTCCGGGTCCGACATAGCGCAGATCCCTCTGCTGATGTATCGGTCCCCGCAAGCCAACACGTTCACCTAAGGTGTTCCCGTATTTGACTTATTTTAACAAGTTCATCTACAGGGAATGGGGTCGCCGCAAAGGACCTGTTCGGTCCCCAAAAACATGGCGGTGCGTTACCCCTTTGAGGAAAGCCTTCTCAAAAAATGGTCAGCTCCTCCGGTCGTGGACCCCCCAGTATCTAGGCTAAATAAAGTAACCACGATCCCGGTTGAGGGGAGTCCTGCATTCAAGGACCCCACGGATAAGAAGGCCAAGGCGGTGGCTCGTTCCTTGTTTATGGTTGTGGGATCAGCCGTGGGACCAGTACTGGCATTCGCACTGGTGTCGCAGACACTGACTGAGTGGGCAAAACTTTTGCACCGTGAATTGGGAGAGCAATAGGCTTCCCCTGTCTGCGTGGAACTAGCAGACCAACTAGTGCAAGGCCTTAAGTACGTTTGTGACACGGCCTCTCCCTCTGTTATCCGGGGCTTCAGTGTCAGCTGTGGTGCTGAGGCGCCTGATTTGGCTTAAATGCTGGTCTGCTGACCAGGCATCCAAAAAAGCCCTGACGAATCTTCCCTTCCTTGGCGCCTGGCTCTTTGGAGCTTCGTTGGAGGACATTATTAAAAATGGCACGGGTGGTAAGAGTACTCTACTCCCACAGGCCAGGAAGGCTAAGGAGCCACGCCGCAGGCAAGGGCCCTCTTTCCACTCACAAGTGGCTTTTTCGTCTGCCCGGTGCTTCGACAAAACGTTCCCAGCCCGACAGGACACGCACGGACAGTCAAAAGTGTCCCTGGAACCGCAAGCCTAACAAGCCTGCAAAAAATGTCTGTGTTTGGCAGTCGGGGAAGCCCGTTACCAGTTTGTGGCTCTTCCCTTTGCCCCCCCCCCAAGTCTTTACCAAAGTACTGGCTCCAGTATTGGCGTTGCTGCGACAACGCGGGATCGCGATTGTGGGTTACCTAGACGATCTCCTCCTGAGAGCATCTTCTGCCTCAGAATTAGAGGAGGATGTGGCAATCACCATGCAGACTCTGCGAAAATTTGGGCGGCTGTTGAACCTAAAGAAGTCGGTGGTTGTGCCGACCCAGCATCTGGGAGTACCTGGGTTTACTATTGGACTCCAGGGAAGCGAGGGTCTTTCTCCCCTCAGACAAATTGCAGACTCTCAGATCTGCGGTCAAACTACTGATAAACTGCAAGTGGTCATCGCTCCGCTTTTGCATGCGAGTACTGGGGCTCATTGTAGCCTCCTTAGAGGCAGTACTGTGACAGACCTAGCCGGGACAGAGGCCGTTGGAAAGGACTGAATGCGAGCCTCTTGCCTTGCGATTATGGGCCCTGGCATTTGGGGGAACGGTGCTCTTTGTGAGCTGTATGCCTGGGGACCCCAGAGGTGGTGTTACTTGGATTCAGGTCCATGCCGCCCCCCCCCCCCCCCCCCCCAAGACACACAGACTCTGGATATGTATATGCCATATTAGGTTAGTTTTTGTCCCAACAGTGTGATTCAGTCACTGTTAGATGCTAACGTAATCAACTCCAGCCACCCGTCTGTTGTGTAAATGAGTCTAGTCTGGCTTGTAAGAGTATTCCACACATTGTTGTTGTGCTAATTAACCCAGTGTTTGTTTGTGGTAATGTGTATTGAATAGTCAGTGAGCTAGGAACCAGTCTTACCCTGAAAAGTCCCATCTCTCAGACAACTAGTCTGGGTCAATGATTAGATAATTAGCTCGTGCTAATTAGGTTAGGTTTTAGTCATCCTACTGTATATATTTGTGGGACATCTCAAATAAAAGATTTATTCCTGGTGTACTCCAAGACTGGTGTTGTCTAGCCAGATCCATTGGACTCGTGTCCCAGGACTTAGGAAGCGGTATACTGATCCAGGTTCCGTCACAAGTACCTTATCCCAGTTCCACACCAGAGTCCTGCAGAAGAAAATTTTGACAAAATGGGACAAATCTCCGTTGTCCCTGGCTCGACAGGTCCAGGTGAGCCAGCCAGTCAGGGACTCTCTGATCTGGTGGTTGAGGTCCCCAGTGCTTCAGCCCAGAAAATCGTTCCTTCCTCTGAAATGGACGGTGATCACTACGGACACCAGTCTCTCAGGCTGGGGTGGAGTGATGGGGATTCAGTCGGCTCAGGGCCTCTGGTCGACGGACGAATCCAAGTTGCCGATAAATCTGCTCGAAGTGAGAGTGATCAGGCTGTGCCTCCACACATGGTCGACGTGTCTTCAAGGCCGTCCGATCAGGATACAGTCAGACAACGCCACGGCGGTGGCGTACATAAATCATCAAAGGGGAACAAGAAGCTCAGCCGCTGCTCAGGAGGTCGCTCGCATACTTCGGTGGGCAGAGCGACACGTTCCGGCCCTCTCAACCATTTATATCCCGGGGGTGGAAAATTGGCAGGCGGACTATCTGAGTTGACAGATGCTGGACCCAGGAGAATGGGCATTGCATCCAGAGATATTCAGGCGTTTGTGCCTGAAATGGGGCACACCAGATGTGGATCTATTGGCCTCCCGCCTCAACCAGAAGGTGCCGAGATTCGTGTCCAGGACAAGAGATCCATGGGCAGACACGTTAGACACGCTGGTGGCTCCATGGGATCAGTACCAGCTGATCTACGCCTTTCCTCCGCTAAAGCTGTTGCCACCCCTGCTGCGCAGAGTGGAAGCCGAGGGAATCCCGGTGATCCTGGTGGCCCCAGAATGGCCTCAGCGGCCCTGGTATGCAGACCTGGTGCGTCTGGTGGCAGACGCTGCCTGGCGACTGCCGCGAGAGGACCTCTTATCTCAAGGTCCAATCTTTCACCCTGCTTTACCGTCGCTGGCTTTAACGGCATGGCTGTTGAAAGCCAGGTGCTGAGGAATCGGGGTCTGTCAGACTCGGTGATTTCGACTATGTTGAGGGCACGGAAATCTTCTTCAAGCAAGATATACCATCGTACCTGGAAGGCCTATATCTCCATGTTTGAGGAGAAAGGGTGGCATCCGCGCTCCTTTTCTATATCCAAGATCCTGCTGTTTCTTCAGCAAGGTGTAGACCAGAAGTTGGCGTTGAGCACCATTAAGGGGCAAATTTCAGCTCTGGCTGCCTTTTTCCAGCGACCCCTGGCGTCTCATTCATTAGCGAGTACCTTCGTTCAGGGGGTGCGACATGTAGTCCCTCCGGTGCGTCCACCGTTACCTCCGTGGGATTTGAACTTGGTGTTGTCGGTGCTTCAAAAGCCGCCGTTTAAGAATATCAGGGAAATTCCTTGTTGATTCATTCACTGAAAGTGGTCTTTCTAGTGGCCATCACATCGGCCAGGAGGGTTTCGGAATCGGCGGCCTTGTCATGCAAGTCGCCTTATCTGGTCATGCACAGGAAGAAGGTGGTATTGCGTCTGCAACTGTCTTTTCTACCGAAGGTGGATTCGGCTTTTCATGTCAATGGGGAAATTGTATTACCATCGTTGTGTCCTAAGCCGAAGCACCCCAAGGAGGTGGCCCTTCACGCGCTCGATGTGGTTAGGGCTCTGAAGGTGTACATGTGTGCCATGGCTCCCTTTCAGAAGTCAGACTCAGTTTGTTTTGATGGCTGGTCCAAAGGGCATGGCGGTCTCATCGGCCACCATTTCCAGGTGGATCAGATTGTAGTACAAGCCTACCCCTTGAAGGGACAGGTGCCCCTCTTTCCAGTCACGCCCCAACCTACTACAGCAATCGGAACGCCTTGGGCCTTCCGACACAAAGCGTCTGTCGCTCAGGTGTGTAAGGCTGTGACCTGGTTGTCTGTCCATACGTTTACCAAGTTCTACAAGGTAGACGTCAGTGCATCAGCTGATGCCTGTTTTGGCTGCAAAGTTTTGCAGGCAGCCGTGCAGTTGCAATTTAGTTTTTTTCCTGGTTTTTCATTAAAACGCAGTACTGTTTGTTAATGCACTGTTGCATTACTTCCGCAAATTGTTTTTCTCTGGATTGCTCCTGTTGAGAATACCCGCTTATATGGTGGTGTGTTTTTCCGTACACTGCTGTTTTTTGTGGGTTTAGTTTCACTAGTTCCCACTTGCCATGGTGGATGAAGTTCTTATGCCGTTTTTCCCACCCCTCGTTTGGCACTGCTTGGGGACGTCCCATTTAGTTAGAGAGGAGCTGTGTCGCTCAGTGAATATAAGAGAAAATAGTATTTTTGTACTCACCGTAAAATCCTTTTCTCTGTAATTCACTGACTGACACAGCACCCACCCCTCCTTTTCTCTACGTTATACTGCTTGTTGACGTATGGAGTTCTGCCTGGGCAGCAGGGAGGGTTGTTAGCACAGGGTTCACCCCCCGGGGCGGGACTAAAGTTCTGTGTATTGTGTTACAATGTTTGCCTACTTCTCCTAATGGCAGGCTAACAAACCCATTTAGTTACAGAGACGAGCTGTGTCGGTCGGTGAATTACAGAGAAAAGGATTTTATGGTGAGTACAAAACTCCTATTTTTTTTTTTTTTTTTTTTTTTAGAGGCCCTGAGGTAGGTTATGCCATAATGTACTAATATACACAGCATATTAGCACATTAGGGTACACCTACCTGTCAGACTGAGCCCTCCAGTGCTGCACTGTGATAAATTTGGTGGGTCCCGGGTCACTTTGATCTTCACCTGGTCTTCCTTCCAGGTTCTGTGCCTTCGTTCACTTGCCTGGGCCGGGCTATGTTGCTGTCACTTCAACACATGCTCATGCGCATCCTGTCTCTCTCTCATCCTCCCTCTATTTAAATTTGCTACAACAAAAAATGAAAAACAAAAATGTATTTTTTTAATAAAAAGCCCCACCATAATCCTTGGCAACCTGGCCCATTACTTTCTTAATCCAGCTATGTACCATCTGAATACCGCAGCTGAAAATCGAGACTCATCAGATCAGGCAACGTTTTTCCAATCCTCTATTGTCCAATTTTGGTGAGCCTGTGTAAATTGTAGCCTTAGTTTCCTGTTCTTAGCTGACAGGAATGGCACTCAATGTGGTCTTCTGCTGCTGTAAGCCCATCTGCCTCAAGTTTCAATGTGTTGTGTGTTCAGAGATCATATTCTGCATACCTTGGTCGTATTGAGTGGTTATTTGAGTTACTGTTGTCTATCATCTGGAACAAGTCTGCACATTCTTCTCTGACTTCTACAAGGAAATTTTGTCCACATAACTGCCGCTCACTGGATATTTTCTCTTTTTCGGACCATTCTCTATAAAGCCTAGAGATGGCAGTCCATGAAAAGGCCTATAATTTTTATGTTATTTTATTTGTGCTAGGTTGAAAAGACGTCCATCGAATATAAAAAATAAATAAAAATTAAAAAAACCCAACCACTGTATCCACAGAACTTTAAACACTCAATGAAAAAACACAAGTGGATGGAATGGTTAAAGCTGAGCTCCAGATTTTAGTGATGTTTATATAGTTGGTCCAAACAATTTACTTCACAAAGACATGCAGTGGCTCTCAGCACTGTATGAACTTGTATGTGGTCTCAGCTATACACACAGTGCTATATACTGTATGTCACTGATGTTTCATACAGTGCCAAGAGCCACTGCATGTCTTAGTGAAGTAGTTAATTTGGTCCAAACAATTTCAATAAAAGCTACAGATCAGCTTTAAAATGATCCAAAGTACAGCAGTAGCATGTAAGGAAAGGTCTACTTTAACTGGCACCATAAATGCAAAAAGGAGTAAAACAGCCCAGTCTCCAATACTATGTAACCCCAAAAATCATCTCAATCTCCTCCCAGACAATTAACAAAATACAATTTTAAGCAGAATTTATTGACACTGATATTTACAAATGGGGGAACAGGCTACAATATTTAGCATATGTGATAACAGCCAATGATAAAATGTGGCGGAAGGTGAGAATTATTTCTTCACAATCTGAATGACATCCTCATCTTCTAGGACATGATCTTTACCGACTTTCTGTGGGTTGTGCTTGACAGAGGATCCCCATACTAAGGCACTGTGGAGAAAGGCAAAAATTATATTTTTGCAACTTTGACATGTTAGTAAAATTGTACATAATCACCGAAACGACTTAGTGTATCCAGACAAATTGGGCTTTCATGGCACTAAAAAATTTATATATATATATATATATATATATATATATATATATATATATATATATATATATATATATATATATATATATATATATATATATATATATATATAATTTATATTCATTACACATACACTCTCACTACCTAAAATACACTGACCCCAACATAGACCGAAGCCAGATCTAGCATTTCCCCAGCTTCTTCCACCAATGACAGGCAGTTGGACACCGGCAAATCCCATATATATCCATCGCACACCTAGCTAGTTTCAGCTTTTTATTTTTTTTATTTTTTTTAGGTGATGTGCCTCTTTCCCCTATGGAGTTTTTTTGTATGAGGATGCTTCCATAAATATTTTTGGCTGTGGTGTAGCCATTGTGGCTGCTTCTGCGGTATCTGGATCAGCTGGCTCCACATCTGAGCCTTGATTGAGGGATCGTGGGCACTTAGATGAAGATGTGATGCTAGAGGTTTACCTTGACACATGGTGCACCATGCTGAATTAGCAACAGGGTGCTATGCAGGTCAAGGACCATGGTCTGCTGATGGCAGATCCCTGTACCTGAATATCCCTTCAGGGAGTATGCCCACGGAGGACACAGCCAGGATGCCTCATTTTGTGTATCCTGTCCAGAGTGAAATGTCAACTGCCACAGTAGGTGTAGGCTTGTGTCCTTTAAATTGGCCCTGGGTGTTGGAATCGCTGAGTAGCATTGGGCGTTTAAATTTGGAGCCATTTTTTGGCCAGAATCCAACACAAGTCTCTTGCGTCTGGCAGTCATCCACTTCAATGGGCATGTTCCTTTTTCCGGAATGCTTAGGCTCGGTTCACACAGGGGCGACACGACTTCAGGACGACTTTGTGAGGCAACTTGAAGACAACTTGAACATGACTTTCAGACACGACCTGGGGCGACTTACAAGTCGCCCCAGGCCAGGCGACTTTTGCCGTGGCCAATCAGAGAATGAGCTCTGAAGGGGGAACTCCACGCCAAATTTCTGAAAAAAATTTGGCGTGGGTTCCCCCTCCGAGAGCATACCAGGCCCTTAGGTCTGGTATGGAAAAAAAATCGGCGTGGGGGTCCCCCCCAGATCCACACCAGACCCTTATCCGAGCACGCTACCCGGCCGGCCAGGAAAGGGGGTGGGGACGAGCGGGCGCCCCCCCCCCCTTTTGAGCCGTACCAGGCTGCGTGCCCTCAACATGGGGGGGTGCCTTGGGGGAGGGGGGGCGTGCGGCCCCCCCCACCCCAAAGCACCTTGTCCCCATGTTGATGAGGACAAGGGCCTCTTCTCGACAACCCTAGCCATTGGTTGTCGGGGTCTGCGGGCGGGGGCTTATCGGAATCCGGGAGCCCCCTTTAATAACCCCTCTTCGGTTCTTCTGCCGGGCCACCGCGCCTTCTTATAGCTCTTTTACAGGCGGTGGCCCGGTCTTCTGTCGCCGCTGCCGCCTTCCGTTCTTCTCCTGGAGATGTTGAATCGACATTCTCTTCGGCCGCAATGCCAGGGACGCGCTGTGCTGCCACTTATATAGGGACAAGGGGCAGTGTCACATGGCGACAGTCCCAGCATCCTCCGGGACTGTGACATCGTAAGGGGGCGGGGTCGCCATGTGACACTGCCCCTTGTCCCTATATAAGTGGGGAGGGAGGAGGGAGGAGGGAGGAGGGAGGAGGGAGGAGGGAGGAGGGAGGAGGAGGAGGAGGAGGAGGAGTTCTCCTTGGAATCCATACCAGACCTAAGGGCCTGGTATGCTCTCGGAGGGGGGACACACGCCAAATTTTTTTTCAGACATTTGGCGTGGAGTTCCCCCTTCAGAGCTAATAATTCTGTCAAAGTCTCCTCCGTATAGACAGAGATCCGACTTGGAGGCGACCTCCATTGAAATCAATGGGTACAAGTCACCTACAAGTCGGATTGAAGTAGTACAGGAACTTCTTTTGAAGTCGGAGGCGACTTCAGTAGCGTGCATTAAGACGGCTCTCATTCACTTACATTGATTTTTAAATGTTGTCCGACCTGAGGCGACTAGGGGCGACCTGAAGTCGGATCGCAGTCTCCCCTGTGTGAACCGAGCCTTACTCGTAGCCAGCAGCAGCAGCAATCCAAGGCTCTGCCCCAAAGTACAGCACAGTAAGCCATTGATGCCTACCCTGGGTGCAGCAGCCTAAAGCGCCTGGCATAGAAGGCATAACCCTTCCCTCTACACAGCAGCAAAGTTCATAAATAACCCTGTGGTGGGTTGACCACTGATGTTGCCCTGGCTGCTGATACACTGTCAAGGAAGATCCCCACTCCCCTTTAGAGGAATTGGACTAGAACAAGTTGCCTTCAGCTGAAATTTCATGCAGGCTTACGGATACTATTGTTACTCTCATTTGTCCCGTTTAGCATTACAGCCACCTGGGTTGTCTGCTCACTCCATGGTCTCTCACAGGGGATCCCTATAAACACACAAGTCTGCCAAGACATTTTCAGTCCACTTACTCTTAAAGATTATGTAAACTCAGCACCTCAAATGATCCTTTTTAATAAATCCTGTGTGCTACACCTTCCCATAACATTCTGCATTACTCTTTGCCCCTTCAGATGTTTCTTACTGTTTTCTCAGGTGGTTGTAAAAGTGTTGGAAGTGCACTTCCTTGTAGCAGCCAGCATATCTCAGCTACTGTCTTCTGAGGCTGCAGTGTAGATTACTTCCACCCTTCCTGTTATTCTCTGCTGTTATCTCACACACGCACAGTTTTTTTGCAGCCAATGGCTATAGCAACCATCTCCCGCTTATCAAGACACAGACAATGGGCAAATATTTCAGCACTTGTTAACTGTGTAGGGCTTTTTTAACCTTGTAAAATGCAATTGATTATATAATGCAGCTGATCTTCTTGCTCTGGGATGCTTTGTAATGTGCTGAGGTTTATACCCCTGTGACGTTTCAAGTCAAATGGGGTGTTTCAGGAACTGACTGACTGATCTCTGAAAGTGCCACAGAAAGAAGATGCACATTTATCAACGGACTAACGGCACAATGAGCATGCCATTAACGAGGCAAGAATAAGCGCATGCAGTGACGTCATGAAAACAAACCTGACAGATTACAAGCAAACTGAGCAGGTTAGGATCAATTCATAAAGAGCAATAAGTACAGTGCTTATTGGTGACTACATCTGGGGAAACTTATCAAGGAGGGTTTACAATCACTTTAAGAGCCTTGCAGGTATGGTGACTGGCCTCTGCCTAAAAATAGTATTTTTGTACTCACCGTAAAATCCTTTTCTCTGTAATTCACCGACCGACCTCTCCTCTCTGTAACTAAATGGGTTGTCAGCCATATCACTGGAGATACTAGGCAAAGTTATAATACAACACTTTAGAACTTTTAGTTACGCTCATGGGGCGGTCCCTAGGCCACAACCCCACAGCCTGCTCAGGCAGAACTCAGTATGTCAACAAGCAGCATAAAGTAAACAGGAAAAAAAAAAAAGGAGGGACGGGTGCTGTGTCGGTCGGTGAATTACAGAGAAAAGGATTTTACGGTGAGTACAAAAATCTTATATTCACTGACTGACCGCTCCTCTCTGTAACTAAAAGGAACGTCCCCAAGCAGTGCCAAACGAGGGGTTGGGGAAAAAAAAAAAAAGCACTAAAATCTCATCCACCATGGCAAGTAGGAACTAGTGAAACTAAACCCACAAAAAAAAAAAAAAAAAAAAAAAAAAAAAACACAGCAGTGTATGGAAAAAAACACCACCACATAACCGGGTATCAACAGGAGAGATCCCCAAAACCGCAGCCATTTGCGGAAGCAATGCAACAGTGCATTAACAAAAAACAGTACTGCGTTTTTATCAAAAAACCAGGAAAAAATATCGATTGCATATAAAATTGCAACTACACGGCCGCCTGCAAAAAACAGGCATCAGCCGATGCACTGACGTATACCTTGTAGAACTTGGTAAACATATGGACAGACGACCAGGTCGCCACCTTACACACCTGATCGACCGACGCTTGGTGTTGGAAGGCCCAAGATGTTCCGATTGCCCTTGTAGAGTGAGCCGTGACCGGAAAGGGGGGCCCTTTTAAGACGTAGGCTTGTACTACAATCTGTCTGATCCACCTGGAAATGGTGGCCGACGAGACCGCCATACCATTCTTTGGACCAGCCACCGAAACAGTGAGTTCTGAAAGGGAGCCGTGGCAGACAAATACACCTTCAGAGCCCTAATCACGTCGAGAGCGTGAAGGGCCACCTCTTTGGGGTGCTTCGTCTTAGGACACAACGATGGTAATACAATGTCCTCATTGATTTGAAAAGCCGAGACCACCTTCGGTAGAAAAGGACGGTTGCGGACGCAACACCACCTTACCCCTCTGGATGACAAGATAAGGTGACTTGCAGGACAAGGCTGCCAATTCCGAAACCCTCCTGGCCGATGTGATGGCCACTAGAAAGACCGCTTTCTGGGAAAAAGTCAACAGGGGAATCTCCCTGATATTTTCAAATGGTGGCTTTTGAAGCGCCAACACCAGGTTCAAATCCCATGGGGGCAACGGAGGGACAACATGTCGCACCCCCTGGACGAAGGTAGTCACTAAGGAATGTGATGCCAGGGGTCGTTGGAAAAAAAAAATAAATAAATCATCCAAAGCTGAGATTTGCCCCGTGATGGTGCTCAATGCCAATCTCTGGTCTACTTCTTTCTGGAGAAACAGCAGGATCCTTGCTATGGAAAAGGAACGCGGATGCCACCCCTTCTCCTCACACGGAGATGTAGGCCTTCCAAGTACGATGGTATATCTTCCGGTTCCTCAGCACCTAGCTCTCAATAGCCATGCCGTTAAAGCCAGCGATGGTAAAGCAGGATGAAAGATTGGACCTTGAGATAGGAGATCCTCTTGCAACGGCAGTCTCCAGGGAGCGTCTGCCACCACCTGGTCTGCGTACCAGGGCCGCTGAGGCCAATCTGGGGCAACCAGGATTACTGGAATCCCCTCTGCTTCCACTCTGCGAAGCAGACGTGGCAACAGTTTCAGTGGCGGAAAGGCGTAGATCAGCTGGTACGGAGCCATCTGCCGCGTCTGCCCACGGATCTCTTGTCCTGGACACGAATCTCGGCACCTTCCGAATGAGACGGGAGGCCAATAGATCCACATCTGGTGTGCCTCACTTCAGGCAAAGCAGCCTGAATATCTCCGGATGCAATGCCCATTCTCCTGGGTCCAGCATCTGTCGACTCAGATAGTCAGCCTGCCAATTTTCCACCCCAGGGACGTAAATGGCAGAGCGGTGGGTAGAGCAACACGTACCGGCCCCAAGTATGTGAGCGACCTCCCGAGCAGTGGCTGAGCTTCTTGTTCCCGCTTGGTTATTTATGTATGCCACAGCCATGGCGTTGTCAGACTGTATCCTGATCGGATGCCCTTGAAGACTCATCGACCATGTGTGGAGGCACAGCCTGATCGCTCTCAATTCGAGCAGATTGATCGGCAACTCGGATTCTTCCATCGACCAGAGGCCCTGAGCCGCCTGAATCCCCATCATTCCACCCCAGCCAGATAGACTGGCGTCCGTAGTGATCACCGTCCATTTCAGAGGAAGGAACGATTTTCCGGACAATCATCGAGGACCTCAACCACCAGATCAGAGAGTCCCTGACTGGCTGGCTCACCTGGATCTGTTGATCCAGGGACAACTGAGATTTGTCCCATTTCAACAAGATCTCTTTCTGCAGTACTCTGGTGTGGAACTGGGCATAAGGTACTGCCTCGAATGAGGCTACCATGAGTCCCAGTACTCGCATGCAAAAGCGGAGCGATGACCACTTGCGGTTCATCAGTAGATTGACCACAGATCTGAGAGTCTGCAATTTGTCTGAAGGGAGAAAAACTCTCGCTTCTCTGGAGTGCAATAGCAAACCTAGGTACTCCAGACGCTGAGTCGGCACAATCATCAACTTCTTTAGGTTCAACAGCCACCCAAATTCTTGCAGTGTCTACAGGGTGATCGCCACATCATCCTCTAATTCTGAGGCAGAAGATGCTCTCAGGAGGAGATCATCCAGGTAGCCCAAGATCACGATCCCGCGTTGTCGCAGCAACGCCAATACTGGAGCCAGTACTTTGGTAAAGACTCGAGGGGCTGATGCCAGGCCAAAGGGAAGAGCCACAAATTGGTAGTGGGCTTCCTCTGACTGTATGTGCAGGTACGCATCCTGGATGTCTAATGACGCCAGGGAGTCCCCTTGATGGAGTGCAGCGACTACTGAGCGAACTGATTCCATTCTGAACCTCTGCACTTTTACAAGATCGGACGTACCCCTTCCTTCTTGGGAACCACAAATAGATTGGAGTAGAATCCCTGGAAGTGTTCCGATTCCGGAACTGGTACAATCACCCCCCGATTCAGCAAGTCCCTCCCCACCCCACTCCAACAGGGCCTCCCGGCGAACCGGGGATACAGGTATGCTGGAGGGGAAGAATCTGTTTGGCGGCCAAGAGAGAAACTATCTTGTAGCCTGTGGAAATCAGGTCGCAGACCCATTGGTCAGATAACCGGGAGGACCACCGGGCTGCAAACTCCCGAAGGCGACCCCCCACCTGAGGCATGGATGGGGCAAACCTTCATGTGGTAGCACTTTTGTTCGCAGGCTTGCGGTTCCAGGGACGTTTTTGACCATCCGTGGGTGCCCTGTCGGGCTGGGGATGTTTTGTCGAAGCACCGGGCGGACGAAAAAGCCGTTTGTGAGCGGAAAAAGAGGGCCCTTGCCAGCGGCGTGGCTCCTTAGCCTTCCTGGCCTGTGGGAGTAGAGTACTCTTACCACCAGTGGCATTTTTAATAATGTCATCCAACGAGGCTCCAAAGAGCCGGTCGCCAAGGAAGGGAAGATCCGTCAGGGCTTTCTTGGATGCCTGGTCAGCAGACCAGCATTTGAGCCAAATCAGGCGCCTCAGCACCACAGCTGACACTGAAGCCCTGAATAACAGAGGGAGAGTATCCAGGGCCACGTCACAGACGTACTTAAGGCCTTGCACTAGTTGTTCTGCTAGTTCCACGCAGACAGGGGAGGCCTGTTGCTCTCCCAATTCGCAGTGCAAAACTTTTGCCCACTCAGTCAGTGTCTGCGACACCAGTGCGGATGCCAGTACTGGTCGCATGGCTGACCCCACAACCGTAAACAAGGAACGAGCCACCGCCTCGGCCTTCCTGTCCGTGGGATCCTTGAATGCAGGAGTCCCCTCAACCGGGATTCGTGGTTACTTTGTTTAACCTCTATACTGGGGGGTACACGACCGGAGGAACAAAGGGGTAACACCACCATGTATTTGGGGACTGAAAAGGTCTGTTGCGGGAGACCCCATTCCTTGTAAATTAACTTGTCAAAATAAGTCAGATACGGGAACACCTTAGATGAACGTGCTGGCTTGCGGGACCCAATAGGGACCGGTACATCAGCAGAGGGATCCGCTGGCTCCTGAATCTTCAGGGTATCACGCACAGCTGTGATAAGTGCTCCAACTAGTGCTTTATCGCGCACGGACCTAGACGGGGACTCATCCTCACGGTCCTGATCAGCGTCATCTGACAAGACAGAACAGGGGTCACCAGCCTCAGCAGGACCCAAGTCTGCCTCAGAGCTCTCCCCAGAGGATGGCCGCTTTTTAGCACCTTTCTTCACACTTACCGCCTCTATCTTGGCAATGAACGAATTGAGGACCGCCTTAAGGGTGTCCATAGGGACCACGCAGTCCGCAGGTGACCCGGTTGCAATTTCCCTCGATTTCAGGGGAAGAAACACCAGTTTCTGAAGCCATGCTGACCCTACCCTGTCTGCCACCCGAAGGGGACTTAGGACAGTGACATTCCCACCCTCCTGCTGCCGCTGGCTGAGAGGCTCCAACCCGCTGGACTCACCACCCTGGACCGTTCCGCACTGTATTACCGCAATGGCTGGTGATCCCCAGCGTTCCCAGATGCAGAGATAGCAGAAAACTGTGTCGGTGGCCGGCCGGTCACACAATTGGTGAACGATCAATGGGCGATCAAACATGTTCAGAACACAGGATAACCTTCCCAGCTCCCTGTGATGACCAAACAGGAAGTAGAGGGTACAGGGGCGGCTGCTAGAGCACAAAAACGTGGTCCGGCTACAAGAAAATGGCCGCCGGTGTTCTCAATAGGGAATCACCAGGAAAATGGCCGACTGAAGCCAGTCTGACCCTTGCCCATACTTAAAATGGCCGCAGAACAGCGCTATGAGGGACTAGAGAGAACATGTGGCAGGCACAGTGCTGCACCAACACAGGGGCATGACTACACAGGCATCCAGCGGGACTAAGCTTCAGGACCCAGCACAGCTAAAACCCCCAGGTGAGAGCCCAGACACACACACCACTCAGCACAACTACAGACCCCCCCACCCCGTGAGGGGGGGAAAGGAGGGGAGTTAGGGACAGGGGAGAGAACAGAGGGGCCCCCGAATCGACCTCCCAGGGAATGCCCAGCTGCTCCACCCTGCCAGGCAGGGAGAGCTGTACTTATCAGTCCTGAAGCTCGGAGACATTCCACGGTAGTAAACTCCTGATCAGTACAGGGAAGACTACTGGCCTCAGCATACTGTGACGCAGACATCAGTAGCCCGGTCATATGTACGCCCCGGAGCATAAAGCTCACAGACCTACTCTGGAGCTGAGGTATGTCGTGGCCTGCCGAGCCTTAGCTGTGACCTGCACACACTCGATGACCGGACTGGGGAGACTACAAGGATAAGTGAATCAGCCTGTCACCCAGCCGGCTGTTGATAGAAGATCACAGGATCATTCATCTTGCGCAAAAAGCCAAGCTTCTGCATCAAAAAAAAAAACACAGACCTATGGGCCCTCAGGGTTCCTAGGTCTTAGCTCCTCACTAGGCAAGAAAAAACTGAGTTCTGCCTGAGTAAGCTGTGGGGCTGTGGCCTAGGGGCCGCCCCATGGGCGGAACTAAAGGTTCTGAAGTGTTGTATTACAACTTTGCCTAGTATCTCCAGCGATAGGGCTGACAACCCATTTAGTTACAGAGAGGAGCCATGTCGGTCGGTGAATATAAGAGAAAAGCCATTTTCTCTGCTAAAAATATTTTGCTCAATCATATCCCCATTAAGGAGAGCTTCATACAAAAATGGATGGTCCCTATCGTGAAACCTCACCATCTCCTGTCCTAGCAAGAAGCTTACAGTCCCTGTAGAGGATAATTCTGTCTTCAAGGACCCAGTGGATAAAAAAAAAAAAAAAAAAAAAAAAGGGTAGAGGCCCTCTTGTGGGCTTTTTCCTTGGCGGGCCCACCAAACACCACCAAAAGCTAGAGCTTTTACTTGTGGCTTTGCACTACTTCATGAACTAAATAGGTAGATTTGCTCCACCAAATCTCCAGGATGAGCCTTCCCTTCATTCATATGAAAAAAAGGTTCTCCAGTTTTTATAAATTCCCCTCTATACATTGTCCTCTAATAAAAAACATCTGCTAAGTTTATTCACATCCACCCAAATTGGCTCCTATGTGTTGGTCTGTATAACTATAGAAGACACGTTAAAGGCCAACTCCACTTACGTGGTGGATGGAGAGATTTTCCCAAAAGTCTGCACTAAGATACAAGTCACATTTTTGGCATCGCCTACAACTAAGACATACATTATATTCATTATGCAATTTTCCTTTAGATTTACCAAAACCATATGATGAGGTCAGACCCAAAACATTTTTCATTTGTATGCAGACAGGCCCTTGCACTACATTGTTGAAGGTATCTAAAATCTAAAATGAAAGTGAACAAGAAAATTGTATAATGTATAGCCAGCTTAAAAAGTGCAATTTTGAGAGATGTCAAAAGGGATGCAGACCCTGTCAATTTCCTCATTAGAGCCCTGCAGGTGCAGCAGCCAATTCATAATTATAAAATCTCTCGTACAGATTCAGGGCCGATTCACATTGCTGCGATGCGGGAACCATGCAAATACACTGTGGGTTCCCGCATTGCATGTTTCCCAGCCTCAGTCCACACTGCCCTATGTGAACTGCTGGGGGTGTCAGGTAAAAGTTAATGAGACCCCCAACACCCATACGATCCGATTCTGCTGCGGGGGGGGGGGGGGGGGGGGGAGTCCTGTGCGAGTTTGATGCAAATTCAGCTACGATCTTTATGGCTGAAATCGCATCACACACAGAGATCACGTGATTTTCACTGGGGTGCGAATCACATCCGATCTCTGACATCGCATCAGTGTGAACCACCCCTTACTCTGTTTTGTTTTTTACTCTGAACATGGACACAGGCAAACGGCTATTCCTTCGGAATAAAAAAAAAGGTAGGAATCTGCAACAAAGTTAGTTAAAATCCTTGCAATGTACACTGATCACCAAGAGGGGAATGTTTTATTTTTTGGATGGGGCTGGGGGGTGGGAGTCTCAACAAGAACAGAGTTGCCGTTTAAAGCTTATGGGAAAGTTAACCATTTGTAAAGTTCTGTGAAACATATACTATATGGACAAATGTTTGTGGATACCTGACCATCACACCTATATGAGCTTGTTGTACATACATTTCCAAAATTGATCATCTCATTCCCTAACCCCCTCCCCCAATGGGAATTGATATGGACTAAATTATCACACATATATATTTTCAGCTATAACAATTCTAACTCATCTAGGAATGCTTTTGACAAAATTTCAAAAACACAACATCTAATACGTACCCAGTTAAAATTCAGTGTACATTTGTGAGGTCAAACCAGGTCTGTGGATCTGGTTTTGTTTACTGGTGAAATCATGCTGAAACAAAGAAGGGTATTTCCAAACTGTTGCCACAAGGTTTGAAGTGCACAATAGTCTAGAGCAGGGGTCTCCAAACTATGACCTTCCAGTTCAGGAACTACAAATCCCATCATGCCTAGGCAAGTCTGTGAATGTCAGTTTTACAATGCCTCATGGGACATGTAGTTCCACAACAGCTGGAAGGCCGTAAGTTTGGAGATCCCTGGTCTAGAGCATGGGTCACTAAATGGCAGAACTGCAGTCCGAACCCAGACCGAGCGATGGTCCTGTTCAGAACCGCCATTTATTAGCGGTGTGAGCTCTCCCGCCGCTGTCCTCCTCACACAGCTGAGGATACTTACATAAAGAGGGGGCTGTAATGTGAAGGGTAGGCTAAAGACATTTACAGGGAGTCTGAGATTTGGACCTCTGCCGAAAGAAACTTCTACTTACTGGACCTCCGTAAATTTTAATTCAAGACCCCTGCATCTAAAAGAGTCTTTATATGATGTAACATGAACCACAAACCTTCCTGGAAACACTCAAACATGGTGGAGTGTCCACAAACTTCTGGCTATAAAATGTATAAGATGAATGCAGATTAACATTTTATATTGAGATTAACCATGTAAATGGTGTTTAAAACACCACTAAATCACGCCATCTTCAGTACTTACTATTTGAAATCTTTCATAATGTTTTTGTGAATTTTGGTGCAGAAATCATCCACTGTTGTGTGAGAGTCAGGAAGGACAACCGGTGAAGTATAGTCAGGTAACTGTCCCTTTGGCTTTGTGTAACTAAAAAAAAAAAAAAAAAAAAAAAAACAGCAACCAATAGATAGAAATGAGGAAAGCTGGAAATAAACAGTATGGTCACAGTAGCTACAAAATCTCTCATCAAATACAAGAGGAATAAAATAACTTCTTCTGAAAATAACAAGCCATAACAATAAGTTCCATGCTAAGCTGATGTAGTGCTTACTACCCCGGGGAACATTACAATTCCACAAGAGAAAAAAGTGTGAAAAAATTCCTGTCTGACCTCACCTTAAAAGGAGAACTACACTGCATCTGAGCATCATGAAACAAACACTTTTGCTTACATTTTTAATGCTTGAAGCAAACTCGCCCATCAATCCATTGTCTCCGTGTTTTATTTTGGAAAATATGGTATATTGATTCCCCCCCCCCCCCCACATACAAAGCATGGGTTACACACCAGAACATATTCTGCTACTCCCGAGTATGAAATCAGTACACGTGTTTACACATAGCCAGCCACGTAGAGTGGCCCAGAATCCAAGGATGTTAAGCAGCATAAATTATGCATCCGATTTCTTGACTGCCCATTACATTGACAGAGGCCCTACCACAAATACGCACATAATTAATCCATAATTAATGTCAGGAGCAGAGAGGAGGAGGCAGAGGGACACACAGCAGAAGAACTGTGTTGTAAATAGACAAGCTCCGTTCTGAGCTCTCCCTCCCCAACACATTTATCTCCTGTGTCAGGAAAACTTCTCAGAAGTTACTCATGCTAATAACAGAGGAACAAAGCACCAGAGAGGAACAACACAGAGCTTTGGAGAGAGATAAGTAACGTGTTCTTTTCTCAGATTACATGACTGGGGTTTACACTTTAACGACTGATAGAATTCACAAAATGTGATCACAGGCATTCTTTACATTTGTGATTGCCGTGTCCAATCACAGCAAATCACAAGTGTCACTGGACTGCGTGACCAAAAATAGGATTTTTTGTACTCACCGTAAAATCCTTTTCTTTGTAATTCACCGACCGACACAGCTCCTCTCTTAGCCATTGGGTTGTTTGCCCTATTACTAGGAGATACTAGGCATTCGTTGTAACAACACTCATAGCTCTCAGTTCCTCCCAGGGGGCGGTCCCTTGGGCAACAACCCTCCTGCCTGCCAGGCAGACTTCAGTATGTCAACAAGCAGTATAACAAAGATAAAAAGGAGGGGCAGCTGCTGTGTTGGTCGGGGAATTACAGAAAAGGATTTTACGGTGAGTACAAAAAAAATCCTATTTTCTCTTATATTCACCGACCGACAGCTCCTCTCAGCCATTGAGACATCCCAAGCAGTGCCAAACTAGGGTTGGGAAAACAGCATAGAACTTCATCCACCATGGCAAGTGGGAAATAGTGAAACTTTACCCACAAAAACAACAGTGCGTGGGAAAAGACCACCACAAAAACCAGGGTACCCTCAACAGGAGTGACTACCCATAGCCACACCAAAATTGCGGAATGTAATGCAACAGTGCATTAACTTAACGGTACTGTGTTTTTAAAGAAAAACCAGGAAAAAAAAAAAAAGGAAATATATATTGCATATCCAATTGCAACTACACAGCCGCCAACAAAACTTTGCTGCCAAAACAGGCATCAGCCGATGCAGACGTCTACCTTGTAGAACTTGGTAAACGCGTGGACAGACGACCAGGTCGCCGCCTTACACACCTGAGCGACAGATGCCTGGTGTCGGAAGGCCCAAGACGTTCGATTGCCCTTGTGGATTGGGCCGTGACCATAAAGGGGGCACCTGCCCCTTCAAGGCATAGGCTTGTACTACAATCTGTCTGATCCACCTGGAAATGGTGGCCGGCAAGATCGCCATGCCTTTTATGGGACCAGCCACCGAAACAAACAGCGAGTCTGACTTCCGAAAGGGAGCAGTGGCAGACAAATACACCTTCAGAGCCCGAACCACGTCCAGAGCGTGAAGGGCCACCTCCTTAGGGTGCTTCGGCTTAGGACACAGAGATGGTAATACAATGTCCTCATTGATGTGAAAAGCCAAGACCACCTTCGGTAGAAAAGACGGTTGCGGACGCAACACCACCTTATCCTCGTGGATAACCAGATAGGGCAACTTGCAAGACAAGGCAGCCAATTCCAAAACCCTCCTGGCCAATGTGATGGCCACTAGAAAGACCACTTTCTGGGAAAGAGTCAACAGGGAAATCTCTCTGATATTTTCAAAATGGCGGTTTTTGAAGCGCCGACAACACCAGGTTCAAATGGGGGCAACGGTGGACACACCGGAGGGACTACATGTCGTACCCCCTGAATGAAGGTACTCACTAATGAGTGAGACGCCAGGGGTCGTTGGGGGAAAAAAAAAAAAAGACAGCCAAGGCTGAAATTTGTCCCTTAATGTTGCTCAAGCCAATTTCTGGTCTACTCCTTGCTGAAGAAACAGCCGGAGCCTGGATATTGAAAAAGAGCGCGGATGCCATGCTTTCACCTCACACATGGAGATGTAGGCCTTCCAGGTACGATGGAATATCTTCCGGGAAGAAGATTTGTCCTCTTAACATAGTTGGGATCACCGAGTCCGACAGGTCCTGGTACCTCAACATCTGTCTCTCAATAGCCATGCCGTTAAAGCCAACGATGGTAAAAGCAGGATGGAGAATCAGACCTTGAGACAGAAGGTCCTCTCGCAACGGCAGTCGCCATGGAGCGTCTGCCACCAGACGCACCAGGTCTGCATACCAGGGACACTGAGGCCAATCTGGGGCCACCAGCATTACCATAAGCCCCTCGGCTTCCACTCTGCGAAGCAGGCATGGTAACAGTTTCCGTGGAGGAAAGGCGTAGATCTGCTGATACTGATCCCACAGAGCCAGCAGCGCGTCTGGCCACGGATCTCTTGTCCTGGACACAAATCTTGGCACCTTCCGATTGAGACGGGAGGCCAGAAGATCCATGTCTGGTGTGCACCACTTTAGGCACAGCAACCTGAATATCTCGGGATGCAATGCCCATTCTCCTGGGTCCAGCATCTGTCGACTCAGATAGTCCGCCTGCCAGTTCTCCACTCCCGGGATGTAAATGGTCGACAGGGCCGGTACGTGTCACTCTGCCCACCAAACTATGTGAGCGCCCTCCCATGCAGCGGATGAGCTTCTTGTTGCCCCTTGGTGATCAACGTATGCCACAGCCGTGGCGTTGTCTGACTGGATCCTGATCAGACGCCCCTGAATTCTCATCGACCAAGTGGAGAGCCATAGCCTGATCGCTCTCAACTCGAGCAGATTGATCGGCAACTTGGATTCTTCCGTCAACCAGAGGACCTGAGCCGACTGAACTCCCATCACTCCACCCCAGCCGGATAGGCTGGCGCCTGTTGTGATCACTGTACACTTCTGAGGCAGGAACGATTTCCCGGACTGAATCACTGGGGACCTCAGCCACCAGATCAGTGAGTCTCTGGCCGACTGGCTCATCTGGATCTAACGATCCAGGGACAACTGAGATTTGTCCCATTTTGTCAAAATCTCCTTCTGCAGGACTCTGGCATGGAACTGGGCATAAGGTACTGCCTCGAAGGAGGCTACCATGAGATCCAGGACTCGCATGCAAAAGCGGAGTGACGACCACTTGCGGCTCAAGAAGTTTTACCGTGGATCTGAGTCTGCAGTTTGTCTGACGGGAGAAAAACACTCGCTTCCATGGAGTCCAGCAGCAAGCCTAGGTACTCCAGATGCTGGGTCGGTACAATCACCAACTTCTTTAGGTTCAACAACCACCCAAATTCTTGCAGGGTCTGCATGGTGATCGCCACATCCTCCTCCAATTCTGAGGCGGAAGATCGTCTAGGTATCCCACGATCGCGATCCCCCGTTGCCGCAGCAATGCCAAAACTGGAGCCAATACCTTGGTAAAGACTCGGGGGGCTGATGCTAAACCAAAAAGGAAGAGCCACAAATTGGTAGTGGGCTTCCCCGACTGCAAACAGCAGAAATTTTGGATGCTGAAGGCATATGGGTATGTGCAGGTACGCGTCCTGGATGTCTAAGGACGCCAGGGAGTCCCCTTGATGGAGTGCAGTGACTACTGAGCAAACTGATTCCATTCTGAACCTCTGTACTTTTACAAAGTGATTGAGGACTTTTTTAGGTCCAAGATCGTAGTTCCCAAGAAAGAAGGGGTACATCCAAACAGATCTGAGTAGAATCCCTGGAAGCGTTCCGATTCCGGAACCAGTACAACCGCCCCACGATTTAGCAGGTCCCTTGCAGCCCCCAAGAAGGACTCCCGGCGAGCCGGGGATACGGGTATGCTGGAGGGGAAGAATCAGTTTTGTGGCCAAGAGAGAAACGATCTTGTAGCCTGTGGAAATCAGATCGCAGACCCATTGGTCGGATAACCAAGAGGACCACCAGGCTGCAAACTTCCGAAGGCGAACCCCCACCCATGTCTCGGGTGGGGGCAAACCTTCATGCGGTAGCACTTTTATTCGCAGGCTTGCAGTTCCAGGGACATTTTTGACCGTCCGTGGTCATCCTGTCGGGCTGGGGATGTTTTGTCGAAGCTTTGGGCGGACGAAAAAGCCGTTTGCGAGCAGAAAAAAAGAGGGCCCTTGCCTACGGCGTGGCTCCTTAGCCTTCCTGACCTGTGGGAGTAGGGTACTCTTACCACCAGTGGCATTTTTAATAATGACATCCAAGGAGGCTCCAAAAAGCTGGTCGCCAAAGAAGGGAAGATCCATCAAGGCTTTTTTGGATGCCTGGTCCGCAGACCAGCATTTTAGCCAAATCAGGCGCCTCAGCGCCACAGCTGACACCGAAACCCTGGATAACACAGGGAGAGTATCCAGGGCCGCATCACAGACGTACTTAAGGCCTTGCACTAGTTGGTCTGCTAATTCCACGCAGACAGGAGAAGCCTGTTGCTCTCCCAATTCATGGAGCAAAGGTTTTGCCCACTCAGTCAGAGTCTGCAACACAAGTGCGGATGCCAGTACTGGTAGCACGGCTGACCCCACAACCGTAAACAAGGAACGAGCCACCGCCTCGGCCTTCCTGTCCGTGGGATCCTCAAATGCAGGAGTCCCCTCAACCGGGATCGTGGTTACTTTATTTAATCTTGATACTAGGGGGTCCACGACCGGAGGAGCCGACCATTTTTTGAGAAGGCTCTCCTCAAAGTGGTAGCGCACCGCCATATATTTGGGGACCGAAAAGGTCAGTTGCAAGCGACCCCATTCCTTGTAGATGAACTTGTCAGAATAAGTCAGGTACGGGAACACCTTAGGTGAACGTGCTGGCTTGCGGGACCCAAAAGGGATCAGTACATCAGCAGAAGGATCTGCTGGCTCCTGAATCTTCAGGGTATCACGCACAGCTGTGATAAGTGCTCCAACAAGCGATTTGTCGCGCACGGACCCGGACAGGGACTAATCCTCCCTGTCCAAACGGTCCTGTTCAGCATCTGACAAGACAGAGCAGGGGTCACCAGGGACCCGAGTCTGCATCAGAGCTCTCCCCAGAGGACAGGGGCCACTTTAGTGCACCTTTCTTCCCACGTACCGCCTCCATCTTGGCAACAAGTTGAGGACCGCCGTCAGGGTGTCCATGGGCACTGCATAGTCTGCAGGTGACCCGGTTACAATTGCCTGGATTTCGGGGGAAGAAACACCAGTTTCTGAAGCCATGCTGACCCTACCCTGTCTGCCACCCGAAGGGGACTTAGGACAGTGACATTCCCACCCTCCTTGCTGCCGCTGGCTGAGGGGCTCTTTCCCGTTGGACTCACCACCCTGAGGAGCTCTGCGCTATCCAACAAGCAATGCCTGTAGTCCCTGTGGGCTCCCAGGTGCAGAGGAAGCAAAAGCTGTGTCAGTGGCAGCCGCTGCAAATAGCACCAAAACGCTCTGAAGTGTGCTCATGCTTCAATAAAATAGCCGTCCAGTACAAAGACATAAAACACAGGGAAAATGGCTGTGAGAGCACATGCTGCTGCTAGAGAACACTGAAAAAACATGTTGAGGCTTCCGGAAAATGGCTGCCAGTGTCCTGTATAGGAGAGCAGTAGGAAAATGGCTGATTAAGCCCAGGAAAGCATGCTTGCCCACACCTAAAATGGCCGTCAAAGCAGCTCCATGAGGCACAGTGAGAAAATGATGGCAGTGAACACAGCACTGTACAAGACATCAGCAAAGCCTCACAGACACCTTCCAGGGGCATGAAAAACAGGACCCAGGACACCGCTAGCCAGCGCAGCCCCCCCAACCCAGGTGAGAGCCCCCCGGAGAGCCCCTGTATAGGCACGCACACACTGCTCAGCAGCCACATGCAACATCTACCGGGAGGGGTGGGAGGAGAGGAGAGGTGGGGGACCCCCGAATCGACCTCCCAGGGAATGCCCAGCTGCTCAGCCCCACCGAGGCAGGGAGAGCTGTACTTACCAGTCCTGAAGAGCTGGGAGAGACATTCCATCACAGACTCACTCGCTGATCAGTACAGGGTGGCTTCTGGCCTGGCATACTGTGATGCAGACATCAGTAACCCGGTCATATGTATGCCCCGGGAGCATAAAAGCTCACTGACCCCCTCTGGAGCTGAGGTTTCATCGTGGCCTGCCGAGCGCATAGCTGTGGCCTGCACACGCTCGATGGCCGGACTGGGGAGACTACAAGGAGAAGGTTATCCAGCCTGTCACCCAGCCAGCTGTTGATAGTGGAACACAGGATCATTCATCTTGCGCAAAAAAAAAAATCACGCTTCTGCATAAAAATAAAAAAAAGCACGGACCGATGGGCCCGCAGGGTTCCTAGGTCCTTCTCCTTCACTAGGCAAAATAAAACCGAGGTCTGGCAGGCAGGAGGGTTGTTGCCCAAGGGAACGCCCCCTGGGCAGAACTGAGAGCTCTGAGTGTTGTGTTACAACTAATAGCCTAGTATCTCCTAGTAATAGAGCAAACAACCCAATGGCTAAGAGAGGAGCTGTGTCGGTCGGTGAATATAAGAGAAAAATAGATTTAAAAGATGGCCACTCAGAACGGCACCACCCAGCCATTGCATTAAAAATATCTGGTCCTAAAGTAGGTAAACTCCAAACTTTGTGCATATCAAATTCTTCTCATTGATTTTAAGAGGTTACCTGAGCCCTAAACAAACATGCATCCATCTTATTAATACAAGGCTTTATTTCACCTGACTAAAGCCTCGTACACACGATCGGATTTTCCAACGGAATTGTGTGTTGACAGACTGTTGGCCTAAAATCCGACCGTTTGTACGCGTTAATCGGACAATTGTTGGATTTTCCGGACAAATGTTGGATGGCAGGCTTATAAATTTTCCAGACAACAGTCTGTCAGATTTTCCCATCGCGCGTACACAAGTTTGTCAGACAAGTCCAAATTACAAACACGCATGCTCAGAATCAATGATCACCAAAAACAACATTAGTACCACCCTTTGGGCACCTTTTGCTAAAGTGCTGAAAAGCCACATAGTACGTCACTACGTTCATGTTTGTTGGCCGACAATTGTCTTGCATACAAACGGCGCACAAGTTCATGGCCAGCGCCCTTCGGACAAAAGTCTGACGCTTTGTCTGCAGAAAATCCGATCGTGTGTGTGAGGCTTAAGGGCTCTTCACACAATATGCAGAGACCTGTGTTTTTCTGCACTGGACAAACATAGGTCTCTGCAAAACACATAAAAAAAAAACCAAATAGTTTGTGTCTGGTTCACACCAAAACGCAGCTGTGGATTATGCAGCATGTCTGCAGTGCTCCACACCTAAACCCGAAGGAAACAGCAGGGCAGCACTGCTCTGCACTCCATGTGACAGGCAGTGGAAAGGAAAACAGAGTGGTACCATCTGTCCCAGTGTCCCAACAGCAGCAACGCAGATAAGGGGGCTATCAGGAAGACATGGATGGTGAACAGGAGGGAGCGATCGGTGAGAGAAGAGGGCTTCAGAGGAAAGGGCTTGTTCGCAGACACTGCAAAGCCACAGGTTTCTTTAAGACACACAGAAAACAATTGTTTTCTACTTGTCTTTTGTAAAACCAAAATGCAGTTGCGATGTCCCATGCGGAGTGGTTCAGGATTATGCAGCATGCCTGCATCTTCCCCCTCACAGCTCCGCACTGAAACGTAGACAAAACTGACAGCCCTGCTCTGCATGACAGGAAGTGGAAGGAAAGCAGAGCAGTGGTCTCAGTCTATGCTGCCTGCCTAATTTACCCTCACGTCAGATCATGGTTGGCATATTGCTGCCACTCTGGTATGTCTGGTGCAAGGGAGGAATGTTGCTGGGCACTGATGGACAGAATGGCGGCTCAGATGAGGACAGCAGAATGGCTTAGGGTACTGATGGCAGAGGACAGAATGGTGGGAGACACTGATGGTGGGGTACAGAATGGTGACCACAGATGAGGAAAGAATGATAACACAGGATGCGATGTCAGTATGCGCATGAAAACTTATGTCAACATGCATAAAAACCAAAGACTTATGTTACCACCAAAAGCATTACAATCATTTTTTATTACGAAGTATATAAAAAAAGACACACACAATTACCTCTCCGAAAAAGACACCTCGATAGCTTTCTCAAAAATACTATTATCCATAAAACAATGCTGGCAAACACCACAAAACAAATGGTGCATCCTTAAACATAAATCCAGTTCTTCTCTGAGAAGAAACAAATGCATATATGTTTAAGATTGCACCATTTGTTTTGTGGTGTTTGACAGCATTGTTTTATGGATAATAATAGTCCAGTCTTTTTGAGAGAGCTATCAAGGTGTCTTTTTATTTTTTATACTTTTTGTAATAAAAAAGAATATATCTTTAAATTATTGTAATGCTTATGGTGGTACCATAAAAGTCAGTTTTGCCTCAAACAAGATTTCCCAATATACAGCAACTTGAGGATGTTGGCACTGTTTACTACTATATTATTTTTTAGCACATTCCTTCACATGCATAAAAAAATGTATGTAAACTCGTCTCTGCAAGTAAAATCTGCACATTTTCCTCCATCAATTTTTAAGCACATATGGTGTAAATGAGGCCTAAACCACTCTAGAACCCAAATAATAATTTTACTCACATTCGCACCAACTTCAGATAATCCCAAATTTTTTCCAAAAGATCATCAAAATTCCAGCGATGATGGGCAGAAATTGGGACACAGTGTGGCACTTTGTAAATGACATCTAGCTCTTCCAAAGAAATCTGGTCAATTTTATTTAGCACATAGATGCAAGGAATAAAAACCCTGGAAAAAACACAAATTATGAAGGACTGAGAGTGCTTATATTATGTATCATGTAGCCAATTGTCTATACACATACCTGTTTCCCTCAACTACATCTATCAAGTCATCAGCTGTGGCATCACTGCGTAGCGTGATATCTGCGTTGTGGATTTTATACTCTGCCAAGATGCTCTTTACAGTCTCAAGGTCCAACTCACTCTGAGTACACTATAGAAATAAAAATTCATGTTAATAAAAATTGTACATACAGTGCATCTGGAAAGTATTCACGGCGCTTTAGTTTTTCCACGTTGTGTTATGCTACAGCCTTATTTCAAAAAGGTTTAAATTCATTATTTTCCTTAACATTCCACAAACATTACACAACCTGAAAGTAGTTTATTTTAAATCTTTGCAAATTCATAAAAAATAAAAATATTCACATGTACATGCATTTACAGCCCTTGCCATGACACTCAAAATTGACCCTATGGTCACTCGGAGAGCTCCAGAGTTTCTCTGTGGAGAGAGGAGAACCACCATCTCTGCAGCACTCCACCAATCAGGGCTGTATGGTAGAGTGGCCAGACGGAAGCCACTCCTCAGTAAAAGGCACGACAGCTTTGGAGTTTGCCAAAAGGCACCTGAAGGACTCAGACCATGAGAAACAAAATTCTCTGGTCTGATGAAACAAAGATTAAACTCTTTGGCCTGAATGGCAAGCGTGGTATCTGGAGGAAACCAGGCACCGCTCATCACTTGGCCAATACCATCCCTATAGTGAAGCATGGTGGTGGCAGCATCATGCTGTGGGGATTTTTTTTTAGTGGAAGGAACCGGGAGACTAGTCAGGATCAAGGGAAAGATGAATGCAGTAATGTACAGAGATATACTCAATGAAAACCTGCTCCAGAGTGCTCTGGACCTCAGACGGGGGCGAACGTCCATCTTCCAACAGGACAATGACCCTAAGCACACAGACAAGATAACAAAGGAGTGGCTACAGGACAACTCTAAACGTCCTTGAGTGGCCCAGCCAGAGCTCAGTCTTATCACGATTGAACATCTCTGGAAAGATCTGAAAATGGCTGTGCACCAACACTCCCCATCCAACCTGATGGAGCTTTAGAGGTCCTGCAAAGAAGAATGGGAGAAGCTGCCCAAAAATAGGTGTGCCAAGCTTGTAGCATCATACTCAAAAAGAATTGAGGCTGTAATTGGT
The DNA here is from genome assembly GCF_037356315.1 of Lithobates pipiens. Classification (NCBI taxonomy): domain Eukaryota; kingdom Metazoa; phylum Chordata; class Amphibia; order Anura; family Ranidae; genus Lithobates; species Lithobates pipiens. The sequence goes on along the minus strand of NW_027507790.1, from coordinate 39,679,547 downwards.
GCCAAAGGTGCTTCAACAAAGTATTGCGCAAAGGCTGTGAATACTTATGTACATGTGATTGTAATCTTTGAAATTAAAATAAAAAAAAATTAAAACAAACTTCGACGTTGTCATTATGGGGTATTGTTTGTGTATTTTGAGGAAAATAATGAATTTTTTTAAATCAACCAGGTTTATTGCGATTTACAGTGCATACATGTTACAGATTACAGTTACAAAAATGCTACAGATCGTACAGCTCCTCAAATAACAATTGTATAACCATCTCAAATCTTCAATGTCCCATCACGTTTTATGCATGAAATAAATAAAGCAAAAGGGTACCTAGTGTCAGTGTTTAAGGGAAAATAATGAATTTAATCAATTTTGGAATAGGCAGTAACATAACAAAAATATGGAAAATGAAGCGCTGTGAATACTTTCCGGATGCACTGTATATGGAATGAAAAGTGAAGCTATTCAGGATGACACGATGGCAAGGTGATCGATGATGTGTATGCTTTGTTTCTTTTAAGCTGGGTGTTTTAAAGCAAACCTATCCTATCAAGATGTACGAATAAACTACAAAAGTTTTACAAAATAAAGCAACAATGCTATTGGCCATTCAAAATTGGTCATTGAACTGCAGGTAGAAGGAATCATTTCCTCAATATCCCCTTCTCCAGGGATCATTAGCTGCAGCTCTTGTAAGACTAACTTTTTAGTAGCTCAGACGCGAGATAAGAGTAGAAATAGCGAAGAACATGAAAGCTACTGAGCAGGTACCAGAATCTACCTGAGAGTGTCTAAAGTAGATGACGACCCTAAAAGATGCCAAAGAAAAAATAAAAAAAATAAAGAAAAACTGGGACTAAAAGGACGATAAAAGTAGTGTTGGGGGGGGGGGGGGTTGTGTGTCTCAAGCTGATGGCCCTCTGACTGTTGCAGAACTACAAGTTCCAGGAGGCATTGCATGGCTGACAGTTACAAGCATGACCCACAGAGGCATGATGGGAATTGTTTTGCAACAGCTGGAGGGCCACCAGTTTGATACCCCTGGATTAAGCCGTTAGTATTGACTTAAGAGGCAGGGACATAAGGGATGTACAACCATAAGCCCTTGGGCCAACAAAATAACATTTCAGAGTATAATGCTATTCTTCCAACAAAAGAGTTTACCGATAGGTGTGCCATAACTACACACAAATCCTTCACTTTTTGAACCTCAGCCATAGTGGACAGATGAACCCCACTTAAAATTACTTCATGCTCCACTGCTGGTTCCCCTTACCCAACATGCCTGGCTCCTGCATCCAAAGCCAATTGAAGAATCAGATTGAGCAAGGACAGCTCTGGATCCCTGGACAGGCAAGAGTCCTAATATTAAAAGGCAGCAGCCACAGTATTTGTAGCTGCTGACTTAACTTTTTTTTTGGGGGGGGGGGTTCTTCTGTAATTCTGCTTTAATGTGCATACAGTACATCTCATTCAAATTGAGTGGGCAGCTGAAAGTTTATAAAACTAAAACCCTTATGTATTCTCCCCCTCCATATGTGTCTGATTTCCCTTCATTTACTTTCCTGTACACTCAACACGAATTTAAAGAAGATCTTTCAGATCTAAGGAAAATCCCCTCCCATTATAGTTGTCAGAAGATTTCTCCTCTAGTTTATGGATGCAACTTCACTCAGAGATCACAGCATTTTGTGTGCAGGCGCCAGGCATGTTAGGTAATGGAAACCGGCAGTGGAGCTTTAAGTCGTTCTGCAAAAGCTGGAGGGCCACCAGTTTGAGACCTCTGGCTTAATTAGCAGGCAGATATCCACGCTGTCTACAGATCTATCAGATGCATATTTTGTACTTGGCATATGCAGAACTTTGCTCTCATTTTCTAACATGTAGACAACAGGTAGAGAAATGACAGCAGAAATAGAATCTGGTTATTATGGACAGCACCATTCCATGAATGGAAAAGTTTGGTTTAATTACGTCCTGAATACTAAGCAGTTAAAAATTCAGTGTGTAAAAAAATAAAATGGAAATTTTTATTTTATGTCCATAACTGGCATCAAGATTATAAAAACCAAGTATTACGCCATTACACAAGATTTATATGTGCGTACACAACTACAACTTACCGTCGCTGTAAGATTTATGCCACCTTTGTCCTTCTTCTTGAACCCAATGTTTGGCGGCTGCTTGTTTAGTCTGATACCAAAACCCTCCAGTTCATTTTCAATGATCTTTTTATGCCCTAGTGGCTTCAACACATCCAAGACAATGAGGATTAAATTGCAAGTGCGTGCAACTGTTCAAAAAAAAAAAAAATTATTATAAACTGGTCACCATAAAAGCAATACATGAATGGGTAATAATAACTCGCGCACCTGCAATGACCTGTCTTCCTCTGCCTTTACCATCCTTAGCGCCTTCAATAATTCCAGGGAGATCAAGTAGCTGTCAAAACAAATAACACTCCACAATAGAGCAATGCCATATGGGTGACATTCAGCAATGCCTCTTTTCTTTAATTATCTGTACCTGAATCTTGGCTCCCTTGTATCTCACAACTCCAGGAACTGTGGTCAGCGTAGTGAACTCGTAGGCTGCCACTTCAGAATAAACACCAGCCAAGTTACTGAGAAGTGTTGATTTGCCTACAGAAGGGAATCCTACAAACCCTATTCGAGCATCGCCAGTCTTTGCAACATCGAAACCTACCAAAAAGGAGTCATTGTTTTAAACATACAATTTACATAAAGATCATGTATCAATACATTCGCACATCAGGTCAATGATCAACTTATTAAAACTCATCTAAAATTAAAAAAACTTGTTTAAAAAGCAGGAGTTCCTGATTAGAGTATTGACTGCCAATATGGAATGAGATGAACCCAATAACCCATGACACAGTTTGTTCCCAGAAGGGGTGATGGGGCAGATGGATCATCTCAGTTTCACAACTACAAACATAACACCCATTGTATATATGATAGAGAAAAAAAAAAAAAAAAAAAAAATATTATATATATATATATATATATATATAGCTTATTCTATGTCTACTGTACAACAGAAGGCATCAATGCTTTTGTATTCTTTGTCATCTTGGAAAATGTAATAAACTAAATGTTTTTTTTTTTTTTTAACCAACGGAGTTCCAGGCAAAAATTTAACTCCTTTAAAAACATTAGCACTCCCAACCCCCCTGCGTTTTTGGATATCCGACATCCTGGGACATGAACAGTCCCAGCGATGATAGCGGCGCTAAGGGGGAGAAGGGGAGTAGTAGCAGGCACACACATTGTACACTGATGTTCTTGTTCTCCCCCCTGACTTATAGATGAGGCTTTGTAGATAACCATGATTGGTGCTTGGTTCAGGGGCAGGAGGCATCCATATAAAAAAGGACAATGTTTAGCTTCGGAAGAAGATAATAAGGACAGGGTGGTAGGTCGTGGGGGCGACAGCATGGTCATCCTAGCTGTGGGACGGCAGTGCTGTGTTTCTTTATCACTTGGTCTCAGCCAGATGGTAATATTACACAGCACAACAATATCTATCAGTGATGATGGAGGACCCCCCTGCTCCTCTTCATCTCCTGAAGAGCCCTTTCACATTGGGGCAGGTGTCAGTGGTAAAGCGGCTCTATTTTTACACCCACTTTACTGGCACTGCCCTCACTGTTTTCAATAGGCAGGGGCTTAGAAGTGGTGTACACACCGCTGCAAAGATGCGGCTTTCAGGACTTTTTTTTTATTTTTTTTATTTATTTTTTTTTAACATCCTGCAAGCGCACTGCTCCACTGTGAGCAGTGCAGGCGCATGTGAAAGGGGTCTAATTGCAGTCAAATTGCAAACAAGAAAGGTGAAACCATGGTCAGACTAAGCCATTCATTTACCTTCGCCAGGACCACCTCCTCCACCTCCTTTGGGGGTGATCAGATCTCGTCGGAGTTTAGCTAGACGAGCTTTCAGCAACCCAAGGTGGTGTGCCGTAGCTTTATTCTTTTGAGTCCGGGCCATCTGGAAAGTAGATAGCAGAATGGTCACCTTGTATTATTCTGATCCAGCAGCCAAATTGGGAAAACACCTGATTTATGATTGTTAGACATCACATTAATAGTACATCACATAAAAAAAAAAAAAAAAAAAAAAAAAAAAGGATGCTGGTTGCCCTTTCAAGTGCTTTGTACTTAATTAGAATTCCAGGAAATATCCATCTTAAAACTGTTCCCTCCCCTTCTTAACATCCATACTATCTAACCTGTGGAAGATCAATCTGCATACTTACCTATTTTCAGGCTGCTCTGATCACGTGGTCTCTCCTATGTCAGCCAGTTCCGGCTGCAGGGGAGAGAGCACTCGACAGCAGCTGGTAATGTCTATGAAGTGACATTACTGCATAGACGGCCCATCCGTTCACGGCACTCTCCTGCTTGCTGACACAGGGGAGCCAATCACGTGACCGGACCAGAGCAGCCTGAAAATAGGTACAATAAGTATAGACATCTTTCTGCCACAGGATAGTTAGTATACATGTTAGAAAGAGGGAAGGAGCAGTTTTAAGATTAGTTAAGTATGTCCTGGAACATTTTAAAGGATGTGGTGCAGCCAAAATCACAAACAGAAAAGTCAGCATAATGGACACGACCTACAGTCAGTAGGATGTGTACCCTGTGCCGATTCCTCTTCTTTCAGTGAAAATCTTCCTGTCTGCGTCCCCCACCCTCTTGCCACCATAATCTTCCAGAGTGGTGAGGGGTTCGTTTAAACAGACTATGCCTGCTGTTTCCACCCAGCTCCATCATTAATAGATTCTATACTATAGCTTCTATGAATGGAAAGTGATCCAAGAATGGAGGATGGGCAGATAATTAATAGCTCCAACCCTCTGTTTATAGAAGCTACTACAGTATGAATGGTGGTCAACATAGTCTGTCTCTCTCCATGGGAGCCTGTGACAGCTCTTTAGTTGCATAAACCTTGGATGCATCTAAAAATTATAGGGGGGGGGGGGGGATGGGCTTACATGACCAAGGAAAATTTTCACTAACCGAAAAAGAATCAGCACAAGGGAGACATCCTACTGACTTGTAGCTTATGCCCATTGTGCAGATTTTTCTGTTTGTAATTTTGCTTGAACATAGGCTTTAAAATCCTACCAAGCTCTCCCCTGCTATGTAATGTTTAGAAGGTGGCTGTGGACTAATGTTTACCATAATTAACTCCGACTTTACTGGCAGATCTCAATATTAGCTGTACACTAGATCTGAACACCGTCCCAACAAAGGGTTAAAAAGCTCAATGCAATTCAGCTATCAGAGGCTCTCAAAAATGAAATGCAGTATTACACCCAACACCAAAAATGTATTATATTGCAGCTTACAAATCAATAAAGCAGAACTATATTCACCTCAGCTCCAGCAATGTGGCATCCCATAGTTCCCCGCCTGGCCCGACATCTTTGACAGCCTGCTTCTGGGTCTGGATTGCCAGCTGCTTTCATTGGCTGGACAGGGATGACCTCATTCCCATGCATGCACAGGAGTTCAGTCAGATTCAGCATTACAGGGTCGGCAATGCATTTGGCATTACAGGGTCGGCAATGCATTTGGCATTACAGGGTCGGCAAAATACTTTGACATTACAGGGTCGGCAAAATACTTTGACATTACAGGGTCGGCAAAATACTTTGACATTACAGGGGCACAGAGACAAAGCATGTCTTTTCTGCATTAAAATTCCTGCCTGTTCACCTGTTTTTATTTTTGGCCTAAAGTTCCACTTTAACTACTTCAGCCCCAGAAGGTTTTACCCCCTTCCTGACCAGAGCACTTTTTACAATTTGGCATCACTGACAATCGCGTGATCATGCAATCCTGTAACCAAACAAAATTTGTATCCTTTATTTACCACAAATAGAGCTTTCTTTTGGTGCTATTTTATCACCTCGGTGGTTTTTATTTTTGGCGCTATACACACACAAAACTTTTGCTATAATAAAATATCCCCAAAAATGTTTTAAAAAACAAAACAAATTTCTTCATCAGTATAGGCAAATAAATATTCTTCCACATTTTTTTTTTTTTACAAAAAATATCACAATCAGCGAATACTGATTGGTTTGCGCAAAAGTTATAGCGTCTACAAACTATGGGAAAGATTTATGGCATTTTTAGTATTTAATAGTAATGGCGGTGATCTGCGATTTTTTTAGCGGTATTGCGACAGACAGATAGGATACTTTACAAATTTTTTGGACCATTGACATTTATACAGTGATCAGTGCTATAAAATTGCACCAATTACTGTTTAAATGACACTGGTACGGAAGGAGTTAACACTATGGGGCGATCAAGGGGTTAAATGTGTGTTCCCTCAGTGTGTTCTAACTGTATGGGGATTGGACTGAGTAGGTGAGGAGACATATCGCTGTTCCTACTTACTAGGAACAACCAACATGTCTCCTCTCCTCTGACAGCACAGGGATTTGTGTTTACACACACAAATCCCCGTGCTGACGTTCATGCACTTGATCGCAAACACAGGCCACTCACATCTGGTCTGTCGTGCAGCGGTTGCGCACCCCTCCGGCAGCTCTTAAAAGGAGCCCTGTGCCCATAAGGGGTTTCACGCAGGGGAGCCATTCTGCCCCTGTAAATACACGAGCTGGTTGGGAACCAGTTAAAGGGATAGTTCACCTTTTTGACAAAACTGCAGATAAGGGGCATCTGTAGATAAAAAACAAACTGTGCAGCTTTGACTAAAGTTAAAAAAAAGCCCTTGCTATAGGTGTAGGCCATTTACATACCTTATGAAGCCTGACTGGAATACTCCCAGGACGTTGCCAAGTGAAGCCCTGTCATCACTGCTCACCTCCACCATTACAGGAGTTAGTTCTCAAATGCTGAGCTCAGAGCTACAGCATCAGGGAAGAGAATCAGAGAGAGCGCTCACATCCGCGATGGAGGAGGTGAGCAGTGATGACTAAATCTCACTTAGCATCGTCCTGGGAGAACTTCGCAATGTCATGGGAGTATTCCAGTCTGGCTTCATAAGTTATGTACATGACCTACACCTATAGCAAGGGTATTATTTATCTTTGGTCAGAGCTGCACACTTTGTTTTAATCTACAAACATCCCTTACCTGCATAGGCAGGTTTTTTTTTGTAAAGGTGAACTATCCTTTTAAAGTGATAGGTACAAATATCAGAAAAGTGTTTTCTATCAGTAAGCTTATATTAAAGCTTACCTGTAGGTAAAATGAATATCTCCTAAACGTGCACTGTTTAGGAGATATTCCACTGAGCAGCAGCCGCTGCTGTCACCGGCATGTGCACTGTGAAGGCATGGCATATTCATGCCGCCCCCCCCCTTCAGAACTCTGTGCTGCGACTGTGACTCCCTCGCTTCGCGGCTCGGCTATTCAATCGGCCGGAACCCACGAACCCGGTAGGAAGACCAGGTGAAGACGGAAGCCCTGTCAGCGGTGACAGTGCACCACCAGATGGCTTTGTTTCATGGTAAGTCTGCCATAATGTGCTAGTATGCCATGTATACTAGCACTTTATATTATCTTGCAAGGAATTTATTTTATTTGGGGAAGTTTACTACCACTTATATGTGGTGCCTGCATCTTTTATTTATTTTTTTTAAAGCCCCCCCCGCCCCCTTTGTTTTCATCTGGTGATCCGGCCACTAACAAACCTCCTATATTTAAATGCCCCCACTCTGAATGAATGAGCACAGGGGGCACTTTTACTTTTGGACACCAGAATTAACGGTCGGGGGGGGGGGGGGTGTTAGTACTAGCAGATTTAATTACACTAAAATTGAAGCCAAACTTTAGCTCACACTTTGTAAGGAGTTAAAGTTTTTTCCTTTTTAGATAAAGGTTTTACAAAAACGCTGATCGCTATAAGCACCCCTGTCAGCACTAAACAGTTTGTCTCATCTAACTACTACATCTGCAGGACAGCTTATTCTGTTGAAAACAAACCTACTGGCTGGATCACCAGATGAAATGAAAGCTAAAGCGGTCATCACATCTAAGATTTGGTAACCTGCAATATAATAAAATGTTTGCTTTTGGGTTTAATACTGCTTTAATTAAAGATCTAACTGACCTTTCTGAAAAGATCTGTGGGCAATTTGATTGTTCTGAACACTAACACCTTTCCGCCCAGCCTATAGCGGATTGATGGCCAGGCAGTGGCTTCATAGGACGTCCTTCAAAACCAGGCGCTCATGCGCACCCCTAGGGGCACACAGCGCTACAATCAGTGGTGAGCTGTGTACCTCAGACACAGTACTTCATTGATCATAGTAAAAGGCCTATGACGTAGGCTCTTTACCATGTGATCGGCTGTGTTCAATCACAGTTGATCATTTCCGATAAAAAAAAAAAAAACACACGAGAAAAAAAAGTCGCAGCTGATCAATAGGAAATACTGTTTTTTGCCATTTCTCTTTTCACGCCGGCAGCGCGTGACGAGAGGAGAGCCAATAAACAACATTCTGGCACATTTTATAACAGACTCTTTTTTGTTAAAAATTTACGGTCTTTTTTAGTTTTTTTAGAATGAAAAAAAAAAAAGCGGCAATTAAATCTCAAAAAAAAAAAACATGAGTGCCTAATAGTCAAAGTGCGACAGTGCTAGAAGGTGAAAAATTTCCTGGGGGTGAAAGTGCCCAGTATTGGCGTGGTTAAAGTATAACTGAAGGCAAGGTTTTTCTTTTTAAGTTTTGTACAGAATGGAGAGGGATTAGAACACCTGTCGAGTTTCTATTGCCGACTATGTCCCCATTAGGGAGATTCCTTCTATTTGTCCTGTTTGCCGGTCATCACTGAAAGTTTTCACATTTTGGATTGTCACCAGAACAAGCCTAGAAGGGAAAACTTCCACTACACACACTAGTTTTGGTGACAGCCTGGGATTTCCTGTTTTGGCTGTGAGACAGGAAGTGAAGGGAAAGATGCCCAATGGGACACATGGCACAAAAAAAAAAAAGACATGACAGGGGGTTATAACCTCCCACTACTCCGTTCAAATGGAAAAAAAAAGTTTGCGCGTTAGTTCTACTTCAATAAAATGAGCCCTTGGTCATTCAGCGTCAGATCTTCCCTCTTGGCCTGCCGGAGCCGGCGTCTGTCCCTTACACACAAGCACATGCTGGGCCTACGTTCTCCTGCCAACAGCTGGAAGAGTCCCCGGCCTCCCCCCTCCATACACCCTTACTAATCACCTCGGCCTCTATTTCGGCGATCTTGGCTAGTGTGCCGCTCATGGTGGCTCACGGTTCCCTCAACGGACAGCGACCAACCGGTAGAAAACGGTGCAGCAATACTGCACAGGCGCAGTAGCAAAAGACGATGGGCCGTGATGCCACCAGGCTTTTTTTTTTTCTTTTTTTTGCCTAGCAAGCCTTCCCGCTCGTCAGAATGTGTGACGGAAGTGACGTTCCGTCGACGCCATCTTGCTACACCCCACACTCTATAGTAATGATACGCTGAGAAGGGGGAAGCGGACATCTTGTTACACCCACCGGAGTTTTGCATTTTACACTTATTTTTAACAGAAAAGTGAGTTTATATAGTAAAATACAGTACTTAGAATTCCGTGTAACAGACTATTTTAAAAGCAGCGACAAGCTTGCTCATCACATAGGTTTTCTAATCTGACAGAAGTCCGCTGCCTTTAAAATTCAACATCTAACTAGTCAGGCTGAGTTCTAAGTACAGTATTTCACAATTTAAACTCACATTATTGTTAAATATAAGTGAAAAATGCAAAACTCCGGCGGGTGTAGCATGATGTCCGCTTTCCCCCTTCCCAGTGTATCCTTACTATGGAGGAGTGCGAGGTGTAGCAAGATGGCGACGACGGAACGTCACTTCCGTTACACATTCGGACGGGTTGCCTAATCTGGCGAAACACCGGAACAGTCTTGAGTCCATTGATAGAAAGTTACCGAAATGTATCATATCTGTGTGACTGGGACAGTGGAAGCGTAGTAATGCATCCCCCTCTTCGGAATTTGAGAAGAATGTGTAAAATAATATGTGTGGCGAAGAGGAGCGCCATGTGACCATTGGCAAGCTTGGAAATCGGGCGGAGCCTGGTAGTAGAGCCCGCCCTTTCTAATGCAGGTGGTATCAAGGATGTCTCTCTATACTATCTATGAATGAAGCCAAAGTATGGAAACGCTGCGGAAGTGCAAATGTACTGGGACTGTAAAAAAATTAAATTTACATCGTTTTTTCATGTTCTCTGTTTACACCACAGTGGTGGGTTGTGCTCCACTGCATAAAAATGCATGCAGCTGAATTCATCACACCACAGCGTGCTGCAATGCATAGACTTGAAGTATCATTTTGTGACACTTCAATAAAGTTTAAAAAAAAATGCAAAACATCAGCAGCTCATCCACATTTTAGAATATGGGCAGTTGTAAACAAGCGCTTAACACCTAATGCAAAACACCCACAAACCTGCTTAAAGCGGAGCTCCACTCAAAGGGGGTCAGGGGTCCTGCGACTCCTGTCTCCTGGAAGACCAGCCAGTGCAGTATGAAAACTCCTTCTACAAGCTTTAACCAGACACTGATAGAAGTCACAAGACTGCTACAGTATCTCACAAAAGTGAGTACACCCCTCACATTTTTGTAAATATTTTATTCTATCTTTTTATGTGACAACACTGAAGACTGGCAGGCTGACCCTCCACCCCTTAGACCTCTGCAGCAATGCTGGCAGCACTCATAAGTCAATTTCCCAGAGACAACCTTTGGATATGATGCTGAGCACGTGCACTCAACTTCTTTGGTTGGCCATGGCGAGGTCTGTTCTGAGTGGAACCTGTCCTGTTAAACCGCTGTATGGTCTTGGCCACCATGCTCCAGTTCAACTTTAGGGTCCTGGCAAACTTCTTATAGTCTAGGCCATCTTAATGTAGAGCAACAATTCCCTTTTTCAGATCCTCAGAGAGTTCTTTGCCATGAGGTGCCATGTTTGGCCCAATTTGGGCATTTTCGCTTAGGGGTGTACTCACTTTTGTTGCCAGCAGTTTAGACATTAATGGCTGTGTGTTGAGTTACTTTGAGGGGACAGCAAATTTACACTGATATACAAGCTGTACACTCACTACTTTACATTGTAGTAAAGTGTCATTTCTTCAGTGTTGTCACATGATTTTTTTCTTAGAATGAAGATCACGATTCTCGTCGTAACATCGTCTTTCACATTACACAAAAAATAGGGCTAACTTTACTGTCTAGTTTTTCTTTTAATTCAATGTGACATAAAATATTGCAACGGTTGCCATTTTATTCTCTAGGGTCTCTGCTAAAAAATATATATATATATATATAATATATATATTATATATATATATATAATGTTTGAGGGTTTTTTTTATATCAGATTTTTTTTACTTAAATGTTTTCCTGTCAAAAGATACAGATTTTAACTTGTAAACAACAAGTGTCAGAAAAAGGCTAATGCTGCGTACACACGACCGGACTTTCCGGCAACCTAGGTCTGACGGGATTAGTCAGTCGGACAATCCGATCATGTGTGGGCTAATCCGTTCGTTTTTCAGGGGAAAAATCCAGCGTACCTAGAAATAGAACATGTTTCAAATCTATCCAAGGGACTAAATTCCGACTGACTAAAATCGGGAAAACCGTTCGTCTGTGTGCCAGTCCAATGTACCAAATACGACACAAGGGCAGCTACTGGCTACTGGCTATTTTTTTGTCCCGTTTACATCACCACGTTCGAACGGACTTTCGAACAGCCTTAGTCCGTCTGTGTGTGGCCAAGTCCGTTCGTTCGGAAAGTCCGTCTGAACTCTGCCGAAAGAGTCAGTCGGGAAGACCGTCAGACCTAGTCTGCCGGAAAGTCCTGTCGTGTATGCGGCATTAGTCTTTAAGTGGTTAAACTACCCTAATTTACGAAGTTCATCCCTTTGATCTAAAAGAAACAAATTATATAATGTTTCTTTTTATCTCAGCAATGTTGTGATAAACTTTGACAGCTCTGGACAGAGAACTGCTCTGTATTTGTTACATGAATCGTGGGAAAGGCTGGATTAAGATCGTGAGGGTGGTTGAATCGAGATCACGTTTTTTTAACAATTAATCATGCATCTCTAATTTTCATGTACTGTGTACTGTGGGAGACCGTATATAGTGAATGCAGGGTCTTGGGTTTAGTAACACTTTAACTAATATTTTTTTAGATATATTTCTCCTTTAAGGGGGCGTGACAGGGGGCGTGTCCTATGATTACATACTTTTGCTAATAGGTGTCCCTCGTTCCCATCTCAAAAAGTTGGGAGGTATGAATAATACATTGACTGTTAGACTGTAAAATCTTGTCATCTGGAAATATATATATAGTTGAAATAGCTGGCAATAAGGCCCCTTTCACACTTGTGCGACCTGAAAGTTGCATGACTTTGACGCCACTTGAAGCAAAGCCTGTGTAATCTTGAGTTCTATGGACCTCAAGTCGCATCAAAGTCAGACTAAAGCAGTGCAATTTTAATAATTTATTTTAGAATTTCATTCACTATGATGTAGGTAATAGTTTGTTCCATGGTGTCCCCTTCCTAATTTCTAGGTAGGGCCACCAGGAAATATAGGGTGTACCGCCATTGTTTTGACCAGTCTCGTCTTGGAGCCTTTATGTGTGCAGGGCGCCGGACACACAGCTGCTATGGGAAGCATGACGTGCTTGCAATCACGTGATTGCAAATAAAAAGCTCTATTGGCTCCCTTTGGAAAGTACTCGGTGAGCTGAGCTCTATGCCCAAAACACTCCCTCTATCATTGTTCCCTGCTGTAGTGTGTGATTGGCGGGTCTCTCTGACTCATCCCTGCAGGTCCGAAGGTGGATGACAGAGGCAACTTGTGTGAGAGCTGTGCGTACAAGGGGATGGAGAGATGGGAAACATCTGATGTAAAGGGGGGCTCTGATCTGATGGTGACATGTAATGTAAAGGGGGGCTCTGATCTGATGTGACATCTAATGTAAAGGGGGACTCTGATCTGATGTGACATCTAATGTAAAAGGGGGCTCTGATCTGATGGTGATATCTAATGTAAAGGGAGGCTCTGATCTGATGGTTACATCTAATGTAAAGGAGGGCTCTGATGGTGACATCTATTGTAATGTGGTGCTCTGATGTGATGGTGACATCTATTGTAAAGGGGTCTCTCATGGTGACATCTAATGTAAGAGTAGGCTCTGATCTGATGGTGACATCTAATGTAAAGGGGGGCCCTGATTTGATGTGACATCTAATGTAAAGGGGGGCTCTGATCTGATGGTGAAATCTAATGTAAAGGGAGGCTCTGATCTGATGGTTACATCTAATGTAAAGGAGGGCTCTGATGGTGACATCTATTGTAATGTGGTGCTCTGATGTGATGGTGACATCTATTGTAAAGGGGTCTCTCATGGTGACATCTAATGTAAGAGTAGGCTCTGATCTGATGGTGACATCTAATGTAAAGGGGGGCCCTGATTTGATGTGACATCTAATGTAAAGGGGGGCTCTGATCTGATGGTGACATCTAATGTAAAGGGAGGCTCTGATCTGATGGTGACATCTAATATAAAGGGGGCTCTGATCTGATAGTGACATCTAATGTAAAGGGGGGCTCTGATGGTGACATCTAATGTAAAGGGGGACACTAATAGGATCATCTAATGTAACGGGGCACTCTGATGGGGACATCTAATGTAAAGGGGGGCTCTAGTGGTGACATCTAATGTAAGGGGGCCTCTGATCTGATGGTGACATCTAATGTAAAGGGGGGGGGGGCTCTGATCTGATGGTGACATCCAATGTAAAGGAGGACTCTGATCTGATGGGGGCATCTAATGTAAAGGGGGGCTCTGATCTGATGGTGACATCTAATGTAAAGGGGGGCTCCAATCGGATGGTGATATCTAATGTAAATGGAGGCCTGATCTGACGGTTACATCTAATGTAAAGGAGGGCTCTGATATTATGGTGACATCTATTGTAAAGGGGGGCTCTGATCTGATGGTGACATCTAATGTAAAGGGGGGCTCTGATGGTGACATCTAATGTAAAGGGGGGCTCTGATGGTGACATCTAATGTAAAGGAGGACTCTGATAGGGACATCTAATGTAAAGGGGGCTCTGATGGTGACATCTAATGTAAAGGGGGACTCTAATGAGCTCATCTAATGTAACGGGGGACTCTGATGGGGACATCTAATATAAAGGGGGGCTCTGGTGGTGACATCTAATATAAGGGGGGCTCTGATCTGATGGTGACATCTAATGTAAAGGGGGGGGGGGGGTCTGATCTGATGGTGACATCTAATGTAAAGGAGGACTCTGATGGTGACATTTAATGTAAAGGAAGACTCTGATGGGGACACCTAATGTAAAGGGGGGCTCTGATGGTGACATCTAATGTAAAGGGGGATTCTGATGGTGATTCTGATGTTGACATCTAATGTAAAGGGTACTCTGATGGTGACATCTAATGTAAAGGAGGACTCTGATCTGATGGGGACATCTAATGTAAAGGGGGGCTCTGATGGTGACATCTAATGTAAAGTGGGACTCTGATCTGATGGGGACATCTAATGCTGATGGGGACACTAAATGCAAAGGGGGGTTCTGATGGTGACATCTAATGTATATGAGGACTCTGATCTGATGGGGACATCTAATGTAAAGGAGGGCTCTGATGGTGACATCTGATGGTGACATCTAATGTAAAGGGGGGCTCTGATGGTGACATCTAATGTAAAGGGGGGCTCTGATGGTGACATCTAATGTAAAGGGGGATTCTGATGGTGATTCTGATGGTGACATCTAATGTAAAGGGGACTCTGATGGGGACATCTAATGTAAAGGGGACTCTGATGGTGACATCTAATGTAAATGAGGACTCCGATTTGATGGGGACATCTAAAGTAAAAGAGGGCTCTGATGGTGACATCTAATGTAAAGTGGGACTCTGATGGGGACACCAAATGTAAATGGGGGCTCTGATGGTGACATCTAATGTAAAGGAGGGTTCTGATGGTGGACACAGTGAGGCTGCATATGATGGGCACAGTTTTATCTAGCAGTAATGATACATAATCACCTGATAAATGGCTATTTACAGTCCTGCATTACTAACAGTTTAATTATTCAGTCTGTTTTGCGCCCCCCCCAAAAAAAATTTTTGGAGCACCAGCCGCCACTGCCATGTGGTACATGTGTCCACCATATCTGGTAAGCTTAACCACTTTACCATACTCATTGTACTTTCAAGATCAAGTTGAACTACACAAGAAAGACTGTTGCACATTTCCGTTGTCACGTTAATTTTGATTCAAAATGGACTTTCTCAAGTTCCATATTCACTTTATAATCATCTTTGACCGTTATTTACTTATTGGTTTACTTTTTACACGTTGCTCTGGCCTTCCTGGCCATTCACATGTTTTTCAATCAGTCCACTTTAGCGCCACACTATTGTCTTTTACCAAAGTAGTGCAGGGGCTACTTTGATATCGCACAGATATGAACGGTACTCATTGGAAATCATGAAGTGCGACTTGTCATACGACTTTGCGGTCCCAAGTCGCACAAGTGTGAAAGGGGCCTAAAGCAGTATCTGCTGAAGTATAATAAAACACTGCAGCATTCCTACATCACACTCCTGACTCCTCCACTCTTTTAATTGGATGGGAGTTGGCTCAACAACACCTTCTAAAACTCTGGTGCCCAACCTGTGGTTCAGGGGCATCATGCAGCCCTATGGCCCCTTATTATGCAGTCTTGAACCTCTGCAAACTGTAGTTTTTTTTGTATCTATGTCTATACTTGCCAGTGAAAGAAAATATTCTATAGACTGTTTTCTTTTTTTCTGTGCTGTCTATCCCTTTTCTCTTTTCATTTTTTTCCTCTGATATTTATAATGGATCTTGCTATGGTACAAGTATTTGAAAGGGGGCTGTAGGCACAAGTGTGGAATTATTAATTTGTAAAGTGGCTGCAGTACACACGATCAGACTATCCAGCGGACTTAGTTCGGCGGACAAACCGCCGGACTTTGAAGCGGAGGTCCGCCGGACTCTCCGAACGAGCGGACCTGCCCACACACGACCGGACTTTTCCGGCGGACTAGGTGCGGCGGACAAACCACCGGACTATGGCGGGAGTCTGTCTGACTTTTGAAATGAACGGACTTGCCCACACACGGAGGAAAGTCCGTTTATTTTGAATGGAAGGAAGTCAATGTCGCCACCTCCATCGGCGAGATTGACACCTCGCTGGCCCCGTCACCTGGTATGGACTTAAAGGGGAAGCCCTACACCGAAAAAACAGCATGGGGGTCCCCCCAAAGTCCATATCGGACCCTTATCCGAGCACGCAGCCCGGCCGGTCAGGTAAGGGGGTGGGGACGACCAAGCGCCCCCCCCCCTCCTGAGCCATACCAGGCCGCGTGGCCTCAACATGGGGGGGTGCTTTCCCCCACCCCAAAGCACCTTGTCCCCATGTTGATGAGGACAAGGGCCTCTTCCTGACAACCCTGGCCGTTGGTTGTCAGGGTCTGCGGGCGGGGGGCTTATCGGAATCTGGGAGCCCCCTTTAATAAGGGGGCCCCCAGATACCGGCCCCCCACCCTATGAGTATCCATTCACCTGGTGAAAAAAAGTATAAAAAAAGTGTAAAGAAAAAAACACACAATTTATTGCACAGCTCCGGTGGTCTTCCGTCTTGGGGGGTCTTCTCGCCGGACTCCTCCGCTATCTTCTGCTAGCTCTTTCTTCTTTGTCGCTGCTGCCGTCCGGGGATCTTCTTCCGACTTCGGGGGTCTTGTCCCCCTCTTCGGTTCTTCTTGCCGGGCCACCGCTATCTTCTTATAGCTCTTTTACTAGCGGTGGCCCAGTCTCCTCTGCCACGATCGCGCCTGTCCCCTGAGCTGACATGAAGACGAGTGAGGGGAAGATGGCCGCCAGTAGTCTCCATGAAACTGCAGGGGAGAAGCGACATCATAGCCCATAGCTCTTAAAGGGGCATTTTATTTTTTAAATTTTTTTAAATGACAAAATTATTTTTTCTTTTTTTTCATTGCATTTTAGTGTAAATATGAGATCTGAGGTCTTTTTAACCCCAGATCTCATATTTAAGAGGTCCTGTCATGCTTTTTTTCTATTACAAGGGATGTTTACATTCCTTGTAATAGGAATAAAAGTGACAGATTTTGTTTTTTTAAAACAGTGTGAAAATAAAAAGTAAAAACGTAAAATAAATAAGAATTTTTTTTTTTTAAACGTACCTTGTCCCGCCGAGCTCATGTGCAGAAAAGAACGCATACGTGATAACATATGCATATGAAAACGGTGTTCACGTGTGAGGTATGTCCGCGATTGGTAGAGCGAGAGCAATAATTCTAGCCCTAGACCTCCTCTGTAGTGCAAAACATGCAACCGGTAGAATTTCTTAAATGTTGCCTATGGAGATTTCTAAGGGTAAAAGTTTGTCGCCATTCCACGAGCGGATGCAATTTTGAAGCGTGACATGTTGGGTATCAATTTACTTAGCGTAACAGCATAATCTTTCACAATATAAAAAAAATTGGGCTAACTTTACTGTTGTTTTTTTTTTTTAATTCAAAAAGTGTATTTTTTTTAAAAAAATTAGATTTTTGTACTCACCATAAAATCATTTTCTCTGAAGTTCATTGACGGAACACAGCTCCTTTAATTCTTGACCTTAGAGACGTCCCTAAGCAGTGTCAAAAAACGAGGGGTGGAAACATCAGAACATAACTTCACCCACAACAAAAGGAATACCTCAACAGAGGACTTGCCATCTTAAAGAGGAAGTAAACCCTGATGGGTTTACTTCTTCTTTCATTCCCTGCAAAGGCAAAGCATAATGGACTACTATGCATCACATAGTAATCCATTATGTGTCACTTACCTGACACAGGAGCCAGCGATGTCACCGCTGTCCCCTGTAGTCCGGCGCATCCATCTTCTCGGTGGGGTCTCGCAGCTCCGCCGCCGTCATTCGGCGAAGCCACAATGACGTTACTCCCGCACAT
The DNA here is from genome assembly GCF_037356315.1 of Lithobates pipiens. Taxonomy (NCBI): domain Eukaryota; kingdom Metazoa; phylum Chordata; class Amphibia; order Anura; family Ranidae; genus Lithobates; species Lithobates pipiens. The sequence goes on along the minus strand of NW_027507790.1, from coordinate 39,661,468 downwards.
GCGCACGGGAGCCGACACGCGCAGCATCTTTGTCATGGACGATGCTGCGCTCAGTGCGCCTGCGCACCGCTGTCTATGGCGCATGCACCAAAGACAGCGGTGCCTGTCTTCGGGCAAATATCTCCTAAACCGTATAGGTTTAGGAGATATTTCTTGGACCTACAGGTAAGCCTTAATCTAGGCTTACCTGTAGGTCAAAGTGGTTTGTAAGGGTTTACAAACACTTTAAACGGCCGCCATCAAAACTAGCGGCCAACTTATGCATCAAAGATGCGTTTACAACAAACTTGTAACTTAACCCTGGGCAGCACAGTGGTGTAGTGGTTAGCACTTTCACCTAGCAGTAAAAAGGGTCAGTGGTTCAAATCCCAACCACGACACTACCTGCCTGGAGTTTGCATGTTCTCCCTGTGCCTGCGTGGGTTTCCTCCGGGTACTCTGGTTTCCTCCCACACTCCAAAGACATGCAGCTAGGTTAATTGGCTTCTGTCCAAAATTGGCCCTAGTATATGTATGGGGACTTTGGATTGTGGGCTCCTTGAGGGTAGGGACCAATGTGAGTGTGCGATTTACAGGGATAGGGGTGGACACTCACTCAGGTTGAACTGGGTGGACTGGTGTCTTTATTCAACCTTACTAACTATGAAACTATGAAACCCTTTCATGACTAAGCCTATTTTTGGAATTTGGTGTTTACAAGTTAAAATCCATATTTTTTGCTAGAAAATTACTTGGAACCCCCAAACATTATATATATTTTTTTAGCAGAGACTCTAGAGAATAAAACGGCGATTGTTGCAATATTTTATGTCACACGGTATTTGCGCAGCAGTGTTTTAAACAAAACTTTTTGGGAAAAGGGACACTTTCATGAATAAAAAAAAAAACGAAACAGTAAAATTAGCCCAATTTTTTTGTATAATGTGAAAGATAATGTTATGAGTAAATAGATACCAAACATGTCACACTTTATAATCGCATGCACTTGTGGAATGGCGATAAAGTACGGTACCTAAAAATCTCAATAGGCGACGCTTTAAATTTTTTTTACGGTTACCAGGTTAGCGTTACAGAGGAGCTCTAGTGCTAGAATTATTGCTCTCATTCTGACGATCGCGGCAATACCTCACATGTGTGATTTGAACACCGTTTACATATGCGGACGTGACTTCCATATGCGTTTTCTTTGCTTCGCGAGCTCGCGGGGACGGCGGGCGCTTTAAAAATATATATTTTTTATTTATTTTAAAATGAATAAATTGTTTTTAAAAAATAAATAAAAAATTGATCACTTTTATTGCTGTCACAAGAAATGTAAACATCCCTTGTGACAGTAATAGGTGGTGACAGGTACTCTTTATGGAGGGATCGGGGGTCTAAAAGACCCCCCACCCCTCCTTTACACTTCAAAGTATTCAGATCGCCGAAAACGGCGATTCTGAATACTGTATATTTTTTTAAAACTGGGGCCATTGGCAGCCGAGTAAACTGGAAGTGACGTCATGATGTCACTTCCATGTTTACTATTAGGAGACTGGAATAACGCCGATTACGGCGTCATTCCAGTTCCTCCCCAGCAACCGGAGGCATCACATCTTGAATCGGTGCTCGCGATCGAGCGGGAGCACCGGTAACAGCGGCGGGAGGGGGACGTCCCCTCCCGCTCCTCCGGCATAACAGCCGAGCAGCTTTTAGGTAATTCGGTTGTTATGGCTGGATAGCCAATCGTCCGCTGTAAAAAACGGTACCGGGATGATGCCTTCAGGTGCGGGCATCATCCCGGTATAGCCCCCGGAAGCCGAGTACGCACATCTGCGTACGCTCGGTGGGAAGGGGTTAAAGAAAGTGTAAATCGCAACCTTAAACAGCCGCCTGCAAAACCTTGCATCCAAAGCAAGCATCTGAAGATGCGCTTATGTCTACTTTGTAGAAATTTGTGAAAGTGTGAATGGAGGACCAAGTCGCCGCCTTACACACCTGGGAGACAGACGCACGTCGAAAAGCCAAGGAGGTTCCAATTGCTCTGGTGGAATGAGCCGTGACAGGAAAAGGGGGCACCTGCCCCTTTAAGGCATAGGCCTGAATCACGATCTGTCTGATCCACCGAGAAATGGTGGACGACGAGACCACCAGACCTTTTTTCACACCAGCCACCGAGACAAAGGGTCTGACTTCCGGAGGGGAGCCATAGCAGACAGATACACCCATAGAGCCCGGACCACATCCAGGGAATGTAAGGCAACCTCTTTCGGGTGTGTCGGCTTAGGACATAAGGATGGTAACACGATGTCTTCATTTAGATGGAATAGTGAAACCACCTTTGGAAAGAGGGCTGAGGACGTAGCAACGCCTTATCCTTGTGGATGACCAGGTAAGGAGGCTTGCATGACAAGGCCGCCAACTCAAAAACCCTCCTGGCAGATGTAATAGCCACTAGAAAGACTACTTTTTGAGAAAGAGTTAACAAGGAAATCTCCCTAATGTTCTCAAACGGCGGTTTCTGAAGAGCCAATAGCACCAGATTCAGATCCCACGGAGGTAGTGGTGAGCGAACCGGAGGGACTACGTGTCGAACCCCTTGCACAAAAGTGGATGTTGGAAAAAGACAGCCAAGGCTGATATCTGTCCCTTGATGGTGCTTAAGGCAAGTTTCTGATCCACTCCTCGCTGTAAAAATAGCAGGATCCTGTAAACTGAGTATGTTTGTGGATGCCACCCCATCTCCTCACACATGGAGATGTAAGCCTACCACGTACAATGGTAAATCTTCAGAGAAGATGACTTCCGTGCCCTCAGCATAGTGGAAATTACCGAGTCCGACAGACCTCGGTCCCTTAGTACCTGGTTTTCAACAGCCAGGCCGTTAAAACCAGCGACGGTAAGCAGGATGAAGTATCGGACCTTGCAATAGAAGGTCTTCTCGCATCGGCAGCCACCAAGGAACATCTGCCACCAGTCGTACTAGCTACTTACCGTTGTTTGTGCTCCTTTCCCATACCAGCATATTATACGGATTTTATCAATATATATATATATTTTTTATATTGCTACTCCACCATTTTGGTGATTACTTCAATATTTACAAACAATCTCTTGCCAATGTTTTTACTTATGCTGCATATGGTTAATGAGGCACACCTAGGGTCAGTTTCTCTTCCTCCTCTTCTTACAGTCACCTGCCCATTTCACCCATTCACTTTATCCTCACCCTCTTCTTTTTCCTTTTTTCCCCCTGCACACTCTTTTTCCTTTCTATTTCCTGTCCGCATCCATGCCCACAATATTATAGTTCTGTCTATAAACAGTGATACTACATCAAATTTACTCTAATTTTACCCTACTCATATATATACATAATTTTATTACAGCTACTATTACATCTGTGGTCTATGGAGCATTTCAGGATACACCTTATTTTCACCTTCCTCTCTTGCCTAGTCTGCCCCCTGCCGGACCCCAGTTTGGTTGCTGTTGGTTACGCCTTTTCAGCTCCCGGTGGGAATGCTTTCTGCCGCTGCCTATTGGATCGGTGCCCTGGTCTCATTGTCCATATTGTAAGTATGTGGTGCCTCATAGAGGCCACATGCTTCTTTTTTAACCAAAATTACCATTGAATGTTATACCTTACTGCTACTTACTATTTTTTAGATACCCTGCATATACACCAACTCCTGAGGAAGCGAGCCGAGCTCGCGAAACGCGTTGAGTATTAAGTTGTATATTATATGATCCATCTCATTACTGTAAATAACATGTCAATGGTTAAATCATGCGTGTTGACGTTATTATGTCTATGTTCATTTAAACCATGTCTTTCTTGGTATCTGAATAAAAACATTTTTATACCTATTTGAGATGACCTATATGACCAACTCATTTAAAGTCCCATGGATGAATTTGTTTCTATGCCAGTCGTACTAGGTCAGCATACCAAGGACGTTGAGGCCAATCTAGGGCAATCAGAATCACCGGAATCCCCTCGGCCTCCACTCTGCGCAGTAGACACGGTAGAAGTTTGAGTGCGGGGGGGGCATAAATCAGCCGATAATATGGAGCCACCAACGCATCTGACGCGTCCACCCAGGGGTCTCTTGTCCTGGACACAAACCTCTGCACCTTCCAATTGAGCCGAGAGGCCAAGAGGTCCACATCTGGTGTGCCCCACCTTAGGCAAAAGAGCTGTGATACCTCCGGATGCAACAACCATTCCCCTGGGTCCAGCATCTGACGGCTTAGGTCGTCTGCCTGCCAGTTTTCTACGCCTGGGATGTATATGGCCAACAGGGCCGGCACATGCCGCTCTGCCCACTGGAGGATGGGAGCGACCTCCCGTGCTGCGACCGAGCTCCTCTTTCCTCCTTGATGTTTGACATATGCCACTGCCGTGGCGTTGTCCGACTGGAGCCTGACCGGACGCCCCTGTAGCCTCCTGGACTATGTGGAGAGGCTCCATCCAGAACCTTCAAACGGACCAAAAATTCGTACGAACTTTAGAACCCTATTAAAGTCTATGGGACTCGAACGTTCGAAATCAAAAGTGCTAATTTTAAAGGCTAATATGCAAGATACGCAACAGACAACACCAGCAATAAGGGGTATCTTCATTTGTATACTGTGCTGGAGGCACAAAACACCCACTTTAACTCCTGTAGATGCCTGTATTAGAGAACACCAGCAATAAAGGGTAGATACAGGTGTATACAGTGCTGTGCTGGAGGCACACAACACCCACTAACTCCTGCAGATGCCTGATTTAGAGAACACCAGCAAAAAAGGGTAGATACAGGTGTATACTATGCTGGAGGCACACAACACCCACTTTAACTCCTGCAGAGAAAAGAACACTGTCCCTGCCTATCTTGCTCTTTCCCTGCACGCTGGAACACACTACACAAGGCCGCCGCGCTGGCGGCCTTATATAGTGTGGGGCGTGTACTAAACCCCCTGAGCTATAATTGTCTCTCCTCGCTGCCGGTGCTGTGATTGGCCAAGCATGCAGGGTCACAGTGCATGCTTGGCCAATCATGAGCCAGCAACGCACTGCGATGGCGTAGTGCATTGTGGACCGTTCGTACCACACGAATTTGGTGCGAACGGTCCACAAAGTTCTGAATTCACCGAACAGACGAACGACCGATGTTCGAGTTGAACATGCATTCGAGACGAACACCGAGCTCATCCCTAATCGGCAGTTGGGATTCTTCCCGCGACCAGAGGCCCTGGGCTGACTGTACGCCCAAAACTCCCCCCCAACCGGTCAGGCTGGCATCTGTTGAGATCACCGTCCAATGGAGAGGAAGGAACGATCTCCCAGACCAAAGGGTCGGAGACCTCAGCCACCAGAGAAGGAAATCCCTGACTATCTGGCTCACCCGAATTTGACAAACCAGGGACAATGGAGATTTGTTCCATTGTGACAAAATCTCCTTCTGCAAGACTCGAGTGTTAAATTAAACATACGGTACCGCCTCAAAAGTGGCTACCATGAGGCCCAGAACTCGCATGCAGAAGCGCAGCGATGACCACCTGCGGCTCACCAACAACTACTTCACCGCAGCTTGAAGAGTCTGCAGCTTGTTTGAAGGGAGAAAAACTCTTGCTTCTGATTAGTCCAACAATAAACCCAGGTACTCCAGGTGTTGAGTCGGAACTAACACCGACTACTTTAGGTTCAGCACCCAACCATCTCCCGGAGAGTCTGCATGGTGATCGCAACATTCTCCCTTAATTCTGAGGCAGAAGCTGCTCTCAGAAGGAGGTTGTCTAGGTAACCCATGATTGCAATCCCACATTGCCTTAACAGCGCCAGAATTGGAGCTAACACTTTGGTAAAGATTCAGGGTGCTGACGCCAGGCCAAAAGAGAGAGCCACAAACTGGTAGTGCTTCCTGTAGTGTTTCCTGACTGTAAATCGCATGTAAGTACACATCCTGGATATCCAGGGATGCCAGGAAGTCCCCCTGTTGGAGTGCAGCGACCACAGAGCGAACTGATTCCATCCTGAACCTTTGCACCTTCACAAAGCTGTTGAGGGCCTTCAAGTCCAGGATTGGAAGTACCCCTTCCTTTTTGGGGACTACAAACAGATTGGAGTACAATCCCTGAAACCTTTCCAGCATTGGTACAGGTACTATCAGTGTGCGGGGCGGTTTGCGGGACACAAAAGGGACCGTCACCTCAGCAGAGGTTCCTGCTGCATCCTTTATCTTCAGGGTATCCCGTACCACAGTGATAAGTGCTCCTACTAGCGCTAGCTACTAACTTTTTCCTGCGCTAACCCGGAGTCATTATCACTGTCCAAACGGTCCTGGTCCTGCACTGCCCCGAACAGGGCTTTCCGACGAGCTGGAAGTAGAGGTAGGATGGAGGGAAAAAATGTTTGGTGGACAAGAAAGAAACTATCTTGTATGCCAATGAAACCAGTTCACAGACCCATTGGTCGGACAGTAGAAAGGCCCACCGACCTGCAAACTCCCGAAGGGGACCCCCCCACCCAAGAGTCAGGCGGGAAAAACCTTCATGCTGTAACATTTTTGCTCGCAGACTTGGGTTTGTAAAACCAGGGATGCTTTTGTCCTTCAGCAGGCACCTTGTCGGACTGGGAACGCTTATCTGCCGACCCGGGCTGGCGAAAAAGCCATTTGGAAAATGGAAAAAGAGGCTCTTGCCTACAGCCTCCTTTCTGGACTGTGGGAGCAACGTGCTCTTCCCACCAGTAAAATTTTTAAGAATGTCATCCAGCAAAGCACCAAAATGCCTCTCACCTTGGAAGGGCAAATCCGCCAGTGCTTTTTTAGATGCCTGTTCCGCAGACCAGCATTTCAACCAAATCAGGTGGCGTAGCACCACTGCTGATACTGATGCTCTAGAGAGCAGGGGGACCGTGTCCAGGGCCGCATCACAGACATACTTAAGGCCAAGCACCAACTGGTCTGCCAGCTCTACGCAGACTGGCGGAGACTGTTGCTTCTCCAATTCACAGTGCCACAACTTTACCCATTCAGTAAGCGTCTGCGACAAGGCCGTGGCCAGCACAGGTCGTAACGCTGACTCCACTACCGTAAACATGGACTGGGCCACTGCCTCCCTGTCGGCAGGGTCCTTGAAGGCAGGAGTCCCTTCTACCGGAATCGTGGTTACTTTATTTAACCTGGATACCGGAGGGTCAACGACCAGAGGAGACGTCCAGTTTTACAGGAGGCTCTCCTCAAAGGGGTAACACACCGCCATTCTTCTTGGGACTGAAAATGCCCGCTATGGACTTCCCCATTCCTTGTAGATGAACTTATTAAAATAAGTCAAATACGGAAACACCTTAGGTGTGCGGGGCGGTTTGCGGGACACAAAAGGGACCGTCACCTCAGCAGAGGTTGCTGCTGCATCCTTTATCTTCAGGGTATCCCGTACCACAGTGATAAGTGCTCCTACTAGCGCTAGCTACTAACTTTTTCCTGCGCTAACCCGGACACAGAGTCATTATCACTGTCCAAACTGTCCTGGTCTGCATCCTCTGACACATCAGAACCGGGGCTGCCAGTCACCACGGGACCCAAGTCTGAGTCAGAGCTCTCCTGGCAACAAAGGTCTCCAGGCCCGCTGACAAAGCGTCCATAGGCACCGCATTTTTTGCAGGTGAGCCGGTTGCAATGGCAGGGATGTCTGGGGAAGAAGCACCAGCTTCTGACGCCATTCTGAGCCTCACTCGCCTGCCACAACTTAGGAACTTAAGGCAAGGTACACAAATCCCACCCTCCTAGCTGCTCACAGACTGAGAGGCTCCTCCCCAGGACTCACCACCCTGAACGAGTGCTGCGATGTGCTGCTGCTGACCACTCTACCCTGTGTCACAAAGTGCTCAGAATGAAAACCGCGCTGTTCTGAGGTAAAAACCCACTGAGGCTACAAGAAAATGGCCGCCAGCTATCCTTAGCACAAAAATCACCGCCAAACCTTCTAGAAAATGGCTGACAGCCCATACACATAGACTACAGGAAAATGGCAGCGTCCTCAGCAAAAAGGCCTTTCCTGAGGTAAATTTTTACACAGACACCTCACAGTGAAGAAAAAGGGACAGAAAAGTAAAAACGGACCCTAACATACAGCGCAGCCCCCCCACCATAGCCTGCCCCCGGTCTAGGTACATACACCGCACCTCATGCCCAGTCACACAGTGGCCCCAGCAGGAGGAGGGAATAAGGGATAGGGAGAGAGGAAAGGGAGAGTGAGAGACCCCCTAGTTGACCTCCCAAGGAATGCTCAGCTGCTCTATCCTGCCGAGGCAGGGAGAGCCATACTTACCCTTCCCATCGGGATTGCTGGATGCATTCCACCCCAGAACCTCACCCGAGCAGTACGGGATAGCTTTTGGCCACGGCACACTGTGACACGGACAGCAGAAGCCTGGTCATATGTGTGCCCCGGAGCACATAGTTCAACGGCCACCCCTGGAGCAGAAGGGGCATGTCGTGGCCAACCCAGCGCATAGCTAGGATCTGCTCACGCTTGATGGCCAGGCTGAGGAGACTACAAGGATCTGTATTATCCAGCCTGTCACCCAGCCGGCTGTTGATTGTCAATCACAGGATCAAAAATTGTAGACAAAATGAAAAAAATCCCAGGACCAATGGTCCCCTCAGGTAGCCAGGTTCTTCTCTTACACTAGGCAGAAAAAAAACTGAGCTGCAGGTGAAATGGATAAGAACTACAATCTAGTTCAAGGTTATCTGCTGTTGTTTCTAATTAAAAAGTATCACGTTCAGCTCGGTTACTTCTAACTTCTGATTTATTTGTGGACGGTGTTAATATTTTATACAGAAAGATACGTCATTGCTATGTCAGTCTAATTGGTACATCTTATTGGTTAAAATACAAGAGAAATGGAGAAACTTGATGCTTGAAGTTTGGTTGAAGCTGGTTCTGTTATCACATATGCATTCTTCTAATGCGTGGGAAGCAGGGTGTACCCGCCATCTTTAAGAGCCAATCTTTTTTTCTACATAAGTAAGGAGTTGCATAGAAACATGTATACACATAAGCAAATAGACATTTTCTGATTATCATTATGTACATTACATTCCTTCACAGAGGAAGCAGGGTGAGGGGTTATAGCCAGAGGGACTGCACCCTGGGCGGCGCTGTGCAGTCTTGCTATTTTTACATGTGTTACATGTTCTGCCTAGTCCTCTCCTGAAGGTGGCGTGATAACCCTGAGGTCAACAATTAAAGGAGCTGTGTCCGTCAATGAACAAAAGAGAAAAAAGTGCGCTTGTAAGACCACTGCGCAAATACGGTGTGACAGAACGTATTGCAACAACCGCCATTTTATTCTCTAGGATGTTAGAAAAAAAATTATAATGTTTGGGGGTTCTGACTAATTTTCTAGCAAAAATAAACTTTTTAACTTGTAAACACCATATCTAAAAATTAGGCCCGGTCTTAAAGTGGTTAAACCTCATTTACCATGTAGTTGCCCACCCCATTAATTTGTTCAGATCTTCTTGTAAAGTTTCCACATCCTATGGCGAAATGATTGCCCTACTTATCCTTATCATTTTTATACTATTATCCTTATCCCATCCTCCAGATCATTTACAAATAAATTATATAGGATTGGTCCCAGGACAGAACCCTGGGGGACCCCGTTTTCCACACAGGACCATTCCAAGTACTCCCCATTTATCACCACCTTCTGAACTCACCCTTGTAGCCAGTTTTCCAACTATGTGCTCACCCTATGGTCAATGCCAACAGACCTTACTTTGTACAGTAAATGTTTATGGGGAACTGTATCAAATGCTTTTGCAAAATCCAGATACACCACGTCTATGGGCCTTCCTTTATCTAGATGGCAACTCATCTCCTCATAGAAGGTTAATAGATTGGTTTGGCAAGAACGATTCTTCATGAATCCATGCTGATTACTGATAATGATACAGTTTTCATGACTAAAATCTTGTATATAGTGCCTTATCATCCCCTCCAAGAGCTTGCATACTATTGATGTTAGGCTAAGTGGTCTGTAATTCCCAAGGATGTATCTTGGCCCTTTTTTGAATATTGAAGCTACATTGGCTTTTCTCCAATCAGCTGGTACCATTCCGATCAGTAGACTGTAAAAATTAGGAACAATGGTCTGGCAATTACTTGACTGAGTTCCCTAAGTACCCTCGGGTGCAAGCCATCTGGTCCCAGTGACTTATTAATGTTAAGTTTTTCAAGTCTATTTCTAATTCTATTATTTGTTAGCCATGAGAGTGCTTCCTGTGATGTGCCATTTGGATTAACACTGCAGATTTGGTTACTGAAGCCCCTCGATTCCCTGGTGAAGACTGAGAAGAATAAATTCAATACCTTCGCCATCTCACCATCCTTAGCAACCAAATTCCCTTCATCATTCTTTATGGGGCCAATATGATCTGACTTCCCTTTCTTACTATTTGTATACTTAAAGAATTTCTTGGGATTTTTTTTTTTTACTCCATGTACCATGTCCCCTGTATATAGTGTGTTGTGTACCATGTCCCCTGTATATAGTGTGTTGTGTACCATGTCCCCTGTATATACTGTATGTACCATGTTCCTTGTATATACTGTATATACAATGTCCCCTGTATATAGTGTATGTACCATGTCCCCTGTAAATACGGTATGTGCCATATCCCCTTTATATACTGCATGTACCATGTTCCTTGTATATACCGTGTCCCCTGTATATACTGTATGTACCATGTCCCCTTTATATACTGTATGTACCATGTTCCTTGTATATACTGTATATACCATGTCCCCTGTATATACTGTATGTACCATATCCCCTGTATATAGTGTGTTGTGTACCATGTCCCCCGTATATACTGTATGTACCATGTCCCCTTTATATATTGTATGTACCATGTTCCTTGTATATACCATGTCCCCTGTATATAGTGTATGTACCATGTCCCCCGTATATATGGTATGTGCCATATCCCCTTTATATACTGTATGTACCATGTATCTTATATATACTATGTCCCCTGTATATAGTGTATGTACCATGTCCCCTGTATATATGGTATGTGCCATATCCCCTTTATATACTGTATGTACCATGTTCCTTGTATATACTATGTCCCCTGTATATAGTGTATGTACCATGTCCCCCGTATATACGGTATGTGCCATATCCCCTTTATATATTGTATGTACCATGTTCCTTGTCTATACTATGTCCCCTGTATATAGTGTATGTACCATGTCCCCTGTATATACGGTATGTGCCATATCCCCTTTATATACTGTATGTACCATGTTCCGTGTATATACCGTATATACTATGTCCCCTGTATTTAGTGTATGCACCATGTCCCCTGTATATACGGTATGTGCCATATCCCCTTTATATATTGTATGTACCATGTTCCTTGTATATACCGTATATACTATGTCCTCTGTATATACGGTATGTGCCATATCCCCTTTATATACTGTATGTACCATGTTCCTTGTATATACCGTATACACTATGTCCCCTGTATATACGGTATGTGCCATATCCCCTTTATATACTGTATGTACCATGTTCCTTGTATATACCGTATACACTATGTCCCCTGTATATAGTGTATGTACCATGTTCCCTGAATATACGATATGTGCCATATCCCCTTTATATACTGTATATACCATGTCCCCTGTAAATACTGTATGAACCATGTCCCCTTTATATACTGTATGTACCATGTCCCCTGTATATAGTGTGTTGTGTGCCATGTCCCTGTGCTGCCCCCCCCCCCCCCCCCCCCACTTTCAGTGATGTGTAGCTGTGATCTCCGGGTACAAGGCACTGTACAGTGTATACTGTAGGGGGGTGACCCCGGCACAGGAAATAATGAGGGGGGGGGGGTGTATATATGGCGGAAGATTGTAGCTGCTGATTAGCTGTGTATGCATATTATTCCGGGAGGGGGGGGAGTGTATGGAGGGGGGGTCGGCATGTGCGGGGTCTCCCAGTCTGCTTACAGGGGCGGGGGGAGTGCTCACAGGGAGGGGGGACCGGGGGGCGGACACAGATTCTCAGCCCGGGGGGGCATCAGACACAAAGAGGCTGCGGAGGATCCGGTCAGAGCGGCCCCACATTCTGGAGTGGGGGGGTCTCGGAGTCCGGTGGGGGGTTTAATTTTCGGGGGGGTGGAGAGGCTGAGCACAGGACGGACACGGCACCGACAGCCCGCCCGCACCACCGGGACTCCGGAAGAGCGCGAACCCGCGAGAGGCGGAGGGGAGGAGCCAGGCGGGTACGCGCACCCAGGTGACATCACCCTGAACCCCTAATGTGCAGTAGGGATCCCCCTTGTTATTCCCCCATCCAGCACTGCTGTCGGCCTTTTATGCTGCGGCCGCAATGGACCCTCCCATTATCCTCTGGGCTCCCCTCCCCTCACATTCATTCCTAAACACACACATTACCACTAGGCTGCTCTGTGTGTGTGTGTGTGGGGTCACCACCACCTCCACCTCACTACAACTCTACTCCACTCAGCCTGGTATATTCATGCTTACAGAAAATACCTAGGGAGCCCTAGGTGCACACTTATTGCATTGTTCCTAGTATGGGAGGGGGGGCAGAATTTATATTTATTTATATATATTTATACATATGTAGCTCGGGAAGTTTGAAATCACCAGGTTCTGTGTACAGAATATATCTAAGGTACCTACCGTAAAATTACTACAATATGGGCAGCCAGGGACAGGACATACAGGGAACATTGTGGTCCCAACTGGACCAGACCCCCCCCCCCCGACCTCATAGCCCCACTAAAATCACTATAACGTGGGCAGCTAGTGGCAGGACAAACGGAGACCATCCTGGTCCTGCTCCGACACTCTGTCCCCACTAAAATCACCACAATATGGCCAACCAACAAGACAAACAGGGACCCCCCGGCCCCATATCCCCACTAAAATGACTACAATATGACCAACCAATGACAAGACAAACAGGGACCCCTGTCCCTCCAGCCCCATATCCCCACTAAAATGACTACAATATGGCCAACCAATGACAAGACAAACAGGGACCCCTGTCCCTCTGGCCCCATATCCCCACCAAAATGACTACAATATGGCCAACCAATGACAAGACAGAGACCCTCTTGTGCCCCTAGGCTCCATAGCCTCACTAAAATGACTATAACATGGGCAGTTAGTGACAGGACAAACAGGGACCCTCCTGTCCCCCTGGGCCCCATAGCACCACTAAAACTATTACAATATGGGCAGCTAGCAACAGGACTTACAGGGACCCTCCTGGTCCTAAGTGAACTCCCCTGTGCTCCCAGGCCCCTTAGTTCCACTATAATGATTACAATATGGGCAGCCAGTGACAGGACAAACTGGGAACCCCTGTGCCCCCAGGCCCCATAGCCCCATTAAAATTACTATAAGAGCAGCTAGTGATAGGTCAAACAGGGACCCTCTTGGTCCTACTCGGACACCCCTGTGCCCTCAGGCCCCTTAGCCCCACTAAAATTATTGTAACATGGTCAGCTAGCAACAGGACAAACAGGGACCATCCTGTCATCCCTGGCCCCATAGCTCCACTAAAATTACTACAATATGGGCAGCCAGCAACAGGACAAACAGGGACCCTCCTGGTCCCAAGCGGACTCCCCTGTGCCCCCAGACCCCATAACCCCACTAAAATGGCTACAATACGGGCAGCCAGCTACAGGACAAATAGGGACCCTCCCGGTTCCCCCCCCCCCCCCCCCCCCCCGAGTGCCATTATTGTTGCTATGGGGGTAGACATGCCACTATAAAAGCATATACCAATAGGGATTAGTTAAAATAAAAAAAAAAATCAATGTCTGAACTATTGTTAGATTTAATAATATTTCTTGGACCAAGTTGGCCTTCGTTTTGGACCGTAGGGACAAGAAAAATCAAAGGAGAAGGATGCAATATCTTTCTCAAAGAAACAAAATTCTAGTGGTTGGTTTAACTTTTCAGTTTGGGGCTGGTAAGAATAGGTGCTTGAGCAAAGGCAGCCAGATGGGGTTGTACACATGCTGTGGCAAAAATGTCCCTGTTCTGTAGTACTGCCACTGAACCCGGCTTATTCAAGAGAATAGGGCTGCACGGCAACCATAAGCCAAACATTAGGCCTGTGGTTGCGGTCCACTATTTACATTCAAAAATCCTCTTAAAAAAAGAGGCATTGTGGAGGTGACGGTGCCATCCCCTGAATGCCTGTCGGCTGCACCTGCACTGCTCTCTGAAAAGCTATTCACTTTGGATTGTGCAGATTTGTCAGAGCCCTTATTCTGATAGTGGTTATTCATTAAGGAAAAATGGTACTTAGTGTAACGTGCTTGTGCTTCCCAAACTCAAACACAGAATTCGAAACATTGCCATGGCAATCAAACTCAGGGTTGTCATATGAAATTTGCAAAGACTATAGTGAATGCTCTGATTAACTATTTTTCTGAATTTTAATTTGAACATTTGAAGGTGTATGGCCAGATACACTTGCAATATACATGCTTATATGCAAAGTTGTTGATGTGATGTTGGTGTCTGCTGCCTTCTGTAGGTCTAGCATTGCATGCCCCAGAGTCGTCATCCCACCAGCATGGAGCGTTTGGCAGAGGGATGCGGACCATCGTACTACACCTATCAAGTTAGCCAGCACAGCTCAGATGTTCTCCATCAACTCAACCAGCAACGCAAGAGTGGAGGCCGCTTCTGTGATGTGGTTCTCCGGGTTGGTGAAGACAGCTTTCCAGCCCATCGTGCGGTTTTGGCTGCCTGCAGTCAGTATTTTGAGTCAGTCCTTGGAGAAGCAGAAGGTCCAACTCCACGTGAGCTTGAGATGCACACCATCAGCTCCAAGGTTTTCGGGGACATTTTAGACTTTGCCTACACAGCTCGCATCATTATTAGACTGGAAAGTTTCCCAGAGTTAATGACAGCTGCTAAGTTCTTGCTGATGCGCTCAGTGATTGACATATGCCAGGAGGTGATCAAGCAATCTAATGTACAGATTTTGGTGCCTCCTACAAGGCCAGAACTCATGCTTTTTCGATCAGGGGCTTCTGATCTTGGCTTTCCATTGGACATGACAAATGGTTCTGTGATGAGCGGGTCAGGCATTGCAGGGTCAATAGGTGATGAGGAGGAGGACTCTGTACGGCCAGGACCAGCTGTGCCAAGTCAGGCTTCTCTTATAGCACTTGGAGGATCATCTCAAATTTTGCCCTCGCAATACCAGATGGGAATGCATGGACTTGGAAGTAAACGTGGCCGTGGAAGGCCAAGAAAGCCAAGTGTATTAGACTCTGTTCTTTTCGGTGCTGTTGGTGGCTTACGTGATGGAGCAGTACTTCCTTGTGGGCTCTGTGATAAAGTCTTCACAGATCCTTTGCGACTCCGCCAGCATGAAGCACAGCATGGAGTCACAAGTCTACAGTTGGGATACGCTGAGCTTCAAACACCTCGAATAGGGGAGAATGGGTTATCACAAGACGAACAAACAACCCCTCGAAAGAGGAATCGAGCAAGGAAACAGGTGGCTTGTGATTTGTGTGGAAAGATCTTCCGGGATGTGTACCACCTGAACAGGCACAAGCTATCTCACTCTGGAGAGAAACCGTATTCTTGTCCTGTATGTGGACTGAGGTTTAAGAGAAAAGACCGAATGTCTTACCATGTCCGCTCACATGACGGTTCAGTAGGAAAGCCCTATATTTGCCAAAGCTGTGGAAAGGGATTTTCTAGGTGAGTAAGAGAACATATGAGCAAATACTTTCTGTTTGTGCAAGTTTTTTTGGTATGAATTAAAACAGAACTGAAAGGAAAACTTTACTTTTCATTTTGCATAGAGTAAGAGAGGGTTATAACCGGTCCGGGTTTCTTTTGCCATCTGTGACCCGTGAGATTTCCCTTCACTTTATGTCCATAGCCACAAGGAGTGAGAGGAAATATCTCCAACGTGAAGGAAATTCCCGGTAGTCACCAGAACTAGTTGTCCCCATTGGAAACATTATTCCTCAATCCGTGATCTGATGACCACTCAGAATTGGAGATTTTCTTTCACTTTCAGTGATAACTGTTAATTGTTGAAGGGACATGTTGGAAAAATTTCCATCGGCCAGTGGTTGCACCCAATCAGCTGCAGCTGCTGATCAGTGTCATCTGGGGGGAGGGGGGGCATATATTCCTTGATGTGGATGAGAAACCTGTTTATTGTGACAGTGATTGGCTAGCTTGAAGTGATTGTGTTTTATTTTTTTTAAATAACAAGCATGTCATACTTACCTCCACTGTGCAGCTTGTTTTGCAGAGAGTGGCTCCGATCGTCCTCTTCTGGGGTCCCTCGGCGGTTCTCGTGGCTCCTTCTCACATCAGAAAACCCCCTAGGAGAAGCGTTTTCCCAGGGGGGGTTACCTTACGAGCACGCTCCCAAGTCCAGCATTTGCATCCATAGACATGAATGCCAGACTCGGCCCCGGTGCCCGCGTCATTGGATTTGATTGACAGCAGCGGGAGCCAATGGCTGTGCTGCTATCAATCTATCCAATCAAGAACCGGGGGCCCTGTGCAGAGAGGGAGACACAAAACACAAAATCAGGTCTGTTACTATATTTGTAGCTGGGCAGCACTCAGATGTTAACATAAATATACCTTAAGACTACATTCACACTTTTGCAACTTTTGTCATGCAACTTTGGACATCAAAGTTGCATGAGAAGTCACAGCCCATTCTTTTCAATGGCACCTGTTCAAATCGATGTAACTTAACCACTTAGCCCTAGAAGGATTTACCCCCAGAGCATTTTTTGCAATTCGGCACTGCGTCGCTTAAGCTGACAATTGCGCGGTCGTGCAATGCTGTACCCAAACAAAATTGACGTCCTTTTTTTCCCACAAACCGAGATTTCTTTTGGAGCTATTTGACCAACTCTGCGGTTTTTTATTTTTTGCGCTATAAATAAAAAAAAAAACTAACATTATTTACTTTTTGCTATAATAAATATCCCCCAAAATATATAAATATCTAATTTCTTTTGCAGGTTAGGCTGATATATATTCTACATATTTTTGGTAAAAAAATCGCAATAAGTGTATATTGGTTGGTTTGCGCAAAAGTTATAGCATCTACAAAATAGGGGACAGATTTATGGCATTTTCATTATAATTTTTTTTTTTTTTTACTAGTAATGGCGGCGATCTGTGATTTTTATTGTGACTACGACATTGCAGCAGACAAATCGGACACTTTTGACACTATTTCGGGACCACTGACATTTATACAACGATCAGAGCTAAAAATAGCCACTGATTACTGTATAAATGTCACTGGCAGGGAAGGGGTTAAACACTAGGGGGCAATCAAGGGGTAAAGTGTGTTCCCTGGATGTGTTCTAACTGTAGGGGCAATGAGCTCACTACAACATGACAGAGATCACTGCTCCCGATGACAGGGAGCAGTAGATCCCTATCATGTCACTAGGCAGAACAGCAAAATGCCTTGTTTACATAGGCATCTCTCCCCATCCTGCCTCTCCTCACCGCAATCGTGGGCCAGGGGCGAACATCGAGTTTGCAGGACCGGCAGTCACGCTCCCACGGCACGCACGTGCCTGCTTGACGAGAATTTTAAAGGGACGTATAGGTATCCCCTTTTGCTTGCCCGTGCCATTCTGCCGACGTAAATTGAAGCGACTTTGAAAAGGTGGCCGCACTACTTTGCTGCAACTTTTGATGCTCCTTTGATCCAGAGGGTGTAAAGTTGGATCAAAGTTGCACTCAAACTCGTGCTCCACTAAAGGACTAAACCAAGAAGTACTTTTGGGCTAAGGTCAGAAAGGAGCTTTCATGTTTTTCATCATCACTGTAATCCTGTGACACGAAGAAGATCTAAGCTGTGAGGATTTTTTAGCTGTAACACTGATGTAGTGTAATGATCTCAAACTCAGCAAAGTTTTTTATGCGTGACTTTAAATAGTAAAAGATGCTGTCATGAGAAGTTCCACCTAAAATAGATTTATCTTATCTGGAGGACTGTAGGCACACAATCACTGCCATTGTCACAGGAACCAGTCCATAGATGTACCCTAACCTCTGACATGGTGATAAGTGCTTAGTGTTACCTTTTATTGTTTTTGAATTTTCTATATTTGCCTATGAAGTCTCCATTGTAGTTCATAATACCATACATCATAGCTTACACCCTCCTGGTGGATTCTCTTTAGGAATATATGAAAGGCTCAGCTTGTCATAGAGGGAGATCTTCCCACTGGAACTTGAATAACTGTAGCAGCCTGGGTGGAGTCGTTCTTTAAACCCAAATCTAGCCAGTTTATTTTAGCTTCAAATAGACTGAAGAAATGTTAGTACATCTGGCATGTTTTTATTGCTGTTTGCCACCTAATTGGACAGATTTCCCCTCAGGTTTTTTTCTCTGTACAGGAAATGAGAGGAAAGCGATCATTGGAACAGGAATGCTAAAATAAAAGTATATATATATATATATATATATATATTTTATCACTACTTCAAATTGTTTTTTTACTTGGACCAGGTATTAAAACCAGGTCTGAAATACAAAATATCCTCTGTTCAGTGTAATTTAGGTGTATATGTGTTTAAATGGCTATAAAGCAAGCTCCTGCAAGTGCGGAAAGATTAGTACCCTAACAGGTTTATACTGCTGTTGGAGGCTCTAATAGAGATATTTTAGTTTACTTCCCACTTTACTAGACAGGAATTGATGGAAGCTAAGCAACAGGGACACGCACCAATAAAAAGTTGGCAAGGGGTTCCAAACGTTCCTGGCTCTCTACTTAGAATTTTTTTTATTCCTGTGTTGCTATTTTAGATTTACTTTCACTTCCTGTTTGGTAAAAAATTACAGTGACAGTAAAGCTTGCCATACATGGCTCAGTTTATTATGTATAGCCAGGGGGCTGAGCAAAAAAAAAAAAACGATACCCCCATCCACACATTTAAGGTGGATACAGGATTCCTTCTTGCTCTGTCATTGTATACAGGTCTCTCCTGCCATCAGAATACACTGAGCAGTGTTGCAGCCGATTGGCTGCAGCTCTGATTGAAGCTAAATTTTGCAACAAGTTGGTTCATGAGAAGTCGATCGTTATATTGGCTTCTTATGAATGGGAATGGCCATAGATGGATTCAAATTTGTTCGGTCCGCCGAATTTCGATCCATCTATGGCCGTTTCAGTTCATGAGAAGTCACTCTAACGATCAACTCATTAACCAGCTTGTTGCAAAATTTTGTGTTGATCAGAGCTGCAGCCAATTGGCTGCAACACTGATCAGTGTGTTCTGATGGTGGGGGAGTGTCACTGTCAGAATACAATAACACAGCGGGAAGGATTCCTTCTCATGAATGGGAATGGCCATAGATAGGAAATTTGGCCAGTCTATACTGAGCCGGGCAAATTTCAATCCATCTATGGCCAGCTTTAACACAGATGCCTCCCATTCTGTCTCCTTGACTGATCCTTTGCTGAGTCGGACAGGAAGTGGAAATGGAAAGAAGGAAAGGAAGTGGATGCCAATATGTGGCATCCATGCCTGTTGTGAATTTTCTTCAATTTTTTGATATAGGAGAAAGTGTACCCATGTAATATGGGTGGTTGGATGTAAGCGGACGTACATCTGCTCATGTCCACCCACATCTGGTCAGCTTAGCAAAAGACTAGATATAAACTTTCTCTGCTAGGTCAGACTAAACTGAATGGATCCCAATGTGGGTGGGTATACAGTAGGTGGGCGCACATCCACACCTGGCTAACTATAGAGATTCGTTTTTGATCCATTGAATCACTGTGTGAAAGGGGCTTAACATCAGGGTAATCTCTCGACTAAAGAGAGAGGGGTAAAAACCTGACAGGAGTTCTAATCCTTTCCCAGACACAAACTTTTGAAGTAAAATGTTATTACATACCCAACTCAATATTTAATCTGACTATAAGGCAGCGGATAACATGGACAGTACATCATCAGAGTGCTTTAGGAGTTTAAAATAAATCTCTTTAGCCGCAAACAAAGAAGCGTGATTACATGCAGTGTTTGATTGGCCTTTACATTAATGGGGAATTTGTATTTTAGATCAATCATTGTTTTATACACTTTGCAGGTGTCAGTTCTTTATCTTGTGATCCTACTTTTTCTGACATTTGTTTCTAAAGTATGTCACCAGCACGGCTGTTTACATAGAGATGCTGTCAGCTTCCACCCCCCCCCCCCCTCTCTTTTTCTATACTCATGGGACGCCATCTCACAATGTCTGCATCAAGACCCCCCCCCCCCTCACACACACACCATCGCCCCCTCCTCAATTGAGGACTCTAGTCAGTGATTGGACAGAACAATATAGGGAGGGGTACCAGAAGAACTACAAGGCCAGACTCTCCACCCCCACTAGGGAAATGTTCAGTTTTCCCTCCCCCCTGCAAAGGGAAGGGGACAGCGAAAGCTGGAGGAGGTTGTTGTGAAAGGGAAGGGGCTGCAGCCATCATTGAACATGTGTGGGTGTATGAGGCTACAGCAGCTGGGAAATAGGCTCACTCTCACAGATCTCATCAGGGATGAATAGATCAGCCTGTATATATACTGAGCTGTATAAGACCCGCTTCACACCTATGCATTTTTAGTGCTTTTTGCATTTTGCAGATTTGCACTACTGAATGTGTTCCATAGGAAACAATTTTAAATGGACTGTAGTGCAAATCTGCAAAATGCAAAAAGCACTAAAAATGCGAACCAGTCCTTTAGACTGCAAGGAACACTTTTTTTTAACAATGGCTTTTATATTGAGTTATATGTACAGTGAAGAAGTGCTGTAATATACTTTCTGTTATAAACTACATATCAATGTGCCTCTTTCAGACTGCTTTCTATAACTTTCCATATGCAGTGGTGGGAAGAAAATAGTGAACATATGGACTTTTGGGATTTCATAATGAATGTGATCAGATTCTTTACACCAGGGGTGCCCAACCAGTGGCCCGGGGGCCACATGTGGCCTGCGGAGCCCTCTGATGTGGCCCCCGAACTCCTGCTCTGGGATGGCTGGTTGGCAAGCCCAGATTACGGGTTCCCGACCCAGCATCCCAGAGCATTAGTGTTGTGAATGAAGCCAGGGGTAGAGGAAGCAAACATATAAGACGATGCTTCCTGTATAGCGTCACCTCCTGAAACAGGCGGAGTGATACCAAATGCACTCTGCCTGGAAAAACAACAGCTGAAGAGACCCGAATTGAAGACTGTTATTAAAGGTATGTTTAATACTATAATCTCAGGGTATATAGGCATATCTGTTCTGCAGTGGTTACCGAACTGCTTTAAAACTAATCCACAGGTGCACTGCACCTGTGGGTTACCTGCACTGAGCCATAGACCTCTGTTATTACCTACGGGTTTGGTGCACTTTCAGAAAGTGCACAGCGCCTGCAGGAAGTAATAGAATTCTATGTAAAAAGTGCAGCTAACCCACAGGAAAGCCGGTGGTGCACTGCTCTGGGTAAACCACAGCACATCAGTGTGAAAGCAGCCCTAGGCCCCTTTCACATGATCGGTCCAACCCAATCAGACCCTCCATTCACCTCTATGGAGCGATAAATGTAAAAAGACTTGTGTCTGAAGGGGATCTATCCCTTACCATCTGGGCGGATCGGAGGGCCCATAGAGTAGTAGAGTAGAGTGGGCTGTGTCCGTGTCTGCTCTGCATATGCGGAGTGTACACCGACCTGTCATCTGCCCACTCTGCTCAGTTTACCGATGTAAATAAATACTCAGGGGAATTCATAAATATTCTTTAGAATTCTGTTGGGGCATGGCACCAAAAGTGTTGGTGCTTGTACCTCACTCATGTACCTGAGCAAGAGAATACCTGATGTCACATGCCTGAAGAAGAGGTCCTTCATGGCAATCTGCTATAACCATGTGATGGCTTAATAAAGCTTTGGACTTGTTCTGGAGATTCTTGGTGTGTTGGTGATATTCTTTTGCTCTGATTAGACACAATTCCAGCTGGTGATCACTTCAGCACCCACTTATAAGCACATCCATTTCCACAGGAACGTGTGCGTTGGAAATAGTGTGTTGGAATCACTTGTGTACCTGTCACATACCATGTTTGTGTCTGCACCTTCCACACTGCACACTCACTCCTGCCTTCCCTTCTCTGCCACTGCACCTGTCACTTTGACAGGCACATGGCCAGGAGGTTTTGTACTGGCGTGGCCAAAGCCTGACGAGGAACTGAGAGACTAGTTCAGGGATATGCAATTAGCGGATCTCCAGCTGCTGCAAAACTACAAGTCCCATCATGCCTCTGCCTCTGGGTGTCATGCTTGTGGCTGTCACAGTCTTGCTATGCCTCATGGGACTTGTAGTTCTGCAACAGCTGGAGGTCCACTAATTGCATATCCCTGTACTAGTTCTTCATCAGGTCCACTTCACTTTTTTTTTTTTTTTTTTTTTTCAAATATTTTATTTCAACCACAAAAGGTGAGTCCAGGTCATTGCAGTTACCATATGTACTCAAAAATATTACAGATACATTGCAGTGATAGAGCAGCGGTCCAGATGTTAAGTCAGAACATATATAGTACTCTCAATGTACATTCAGAAAAACGAATACCCGTGATATAACCATCCGGGGTCGCCTTTTCCATCTTCCATTTTCTAAGTAGTATGATAAAAATCAGTAGAGAAGGATTAGTTGGGAATAAGCGTGGGAAAAAGAAGAGGGGGGGGGGGAGAGAGGAGGGCACCCTGGTTGAACAATAAATATTTTGTTATCGGGTATCCAATCATAGCGTCTTCTCTCAATAATCATGAGTTAAGGAGGGTCATACACTCTTCAGAGAGGATAAACATATTCCATAACCGCTTCACTTTTGATTGACAGAGCACAGGAGTGGGCAGGTCCCTAGTTGCTATTCAGTCCAATAGTGGCTTTGGAGTTTGTCCACTGCCGTGCAATGTCAATCAATAGTAAAGTGGACTAGTCTGTTTCCCTTCAGGCTCCACCCACCCAGTGACAAGTCATTGCATTACCATCACCTGTATGCTGTTCACATTTAGCCCTCATTCACATTGGAGCAACTTGTCATGCGATTTGACAGGTCACACCCTATTGCCGGCAATCGTACTGTTCAAAACAGTGTGATGCTGACTTTGCGGTGCTGCAACTCAATTTGAAAAAGTAGTTCTTGCACTGCCTTTAGCAAATTTGAGTGCGACTTGCATAGACATCTATCCCGCGCAGATGTCTTCCAAGTTGCACTTAAAGTCGCACTGACATGCAGCTTTGAAATCAATGTGAACGAGGGCTTAAATTTCTGTCAGGAATTCTCATAACCAACAGTTAAATAGGGGGATACATCACTGTGCAAGAAGCTGTCACATACTGTATATAACAGTTTCCCAGTATAGGCACTGCCTGGCCTGAGTACTGGTGTGCCAATGTATGCCAACTTGGGGTTGGTCTTTGACATTCATGTTTTTTTTCATCCTTCTGCAATGCATACACAACATTTTAGAGTAAGTTGGCTTCCATAGCCATACAAAATACAGCAGCAGGAAAAGGAGGTCATAGGCATACATAGATATCGTTACATAGTAATCCCTATTAAAAGCCTTTTAATTTCTTATAAGTACAAATAGGTTAACTTCATAAAAGGTAGGGATCTCCTGGCCCTAAACACTCAGATATTAAACTAGGGTCTCAGGAAGTGTTGCCACGCTGAATTGAAGAAAATGCTCCAGGATGAAGCAAGAGTGTTAATGAGGAATATAGCTAAAGGCTAAGTGGGTAGGGGAACATAGGAAAGCAAAAAAAAAAAAATTAGGCTGCGGTCTATGGTGAGGGAAGTCCGCAGATTAGCAGGGGCCTGCAGTTTAAGTTAATGGAAAAGCACCTCTATGGAGGAGGTGATGTTTGAGAAACCAGGGTAGATATGTATGTATTATAGCCCTGCAAGCTGTGGCAGCCACTTAGGCCTGATTCACACCTATGCATTTTTAGTGCTTTTTGCATTTTGCAGATTTGTACTACAGTCCATTTACCATGGGGGGTTATTTACTAAAGGTAAATCCACTTTGCACTGCAAGTGTACTTGAAAGTGCACTGAAATTGCACTTAGAAGTAAAGTCGCTGTAGATCTGAGGGGGATATACAAGGAAAATAAAAAACAGCATTTTAGCTTGCACATGATTGGATAATAAAATCAGCAGAGCCTCCACTCATTTCAGATCTACCCCTTAGATTTAGAGCGACTGCACATTCAGTGCAAAGTGGATTTACCTTTTCGTAAATAACCCCTATGGTTTCCTATGGAACACGTTCTGAAGTGCAAATCTGCAAAATGCAAAAAGCACTAAAAATGTATGGGTGTGAATCAGGCCTCATACAGGGCACAGGGACCCCCCTTAATCCATGCAACCGGCCCCTAACCTACATGCAAGGCACCAGATGCATAGATTTCAATGTTTTTTTCTTTAAGCACATGATTAGAGCCTGAGGCTCTAATTGGCTTCAAAAAGGGTGGGCCTGGGCCGCAGAGCCTTGCTCCCCGAGCCCACACAGTTGTGAGACATTAGCGAATTAATATTCGCTAATGTCTTCCTGTTTCTCCCCCTGGCCAATCAGGAAGCGAGTCAGGAGACCCGATTGGCCTCAAGTCCTAAGTCCTGATTGGCAGGGAGTGGAGAGGAGATGCAGGGGGGGAGCCGCGACCTGGATGGGTTAAGTTTGGGGCTGGTGGGCGCGCGTAGCAGCGATAGATGGAGAAACAGGGGGGAAGTTGCGATCGATCGAGCGCCGGGGTTGGCTGGCTGGGGGGGGGGGGGGGTGGCTGGGTTGGGGCTGCAGGCCGTCCCCCAAGAAAATTGAGCACCAGTCACCACTGCCTGCAAGTACTGAAAATTGTGCCAATAATACCATGTTTTATAGAACTGTTCATCTCTATGCTTCATAGTTTCATCTCATTAATCTCGTTTACCACAGATATCCACTGGACAATTGTCGGGGGTCAGGCTCAGAGTTGGTCCTAATTACCGCTACCATAGCGACAGATTTCTAAATGACAGTAGAAAGAACTACCTGAACATGTGTTTTAGTTTCTCTAGTCAAAACTCTGTATGTTTACTAGAATGTTAAAATTTTGTCTCATTTGTTAACAGACCATTGTTCAGTAGTGCTTTGGAACATCAGGTGGCACCCAGGTAGCAGCAAGTATATGAACATAACAGTGTTTTTCATATGGTAAATTCCATAGATTTATCTATATGTAGATTTATCTATAAATATAGATGTACAAGTGACGCCTGCAGAATCTCAGCTTTCCTGTGTACTGCCTAGTTCTTATGAATTATTTTGTAACCCCTTCTAGATTAATTAATATTAAACAGTTCTTCTTCCAAGGTCCCTTGAAATGATTTTTGATTGGGCCATAGTGTAATTCAGCAGTATGTATTGTTTATTCAAGCCCCACTCCAGGCAAAATATGGCCCCCTTCTACCCCTACCTGCCCAGCCCATCTTGCTGGGATTTTACCTTGTGAATGAAGTTCTACTCACCTAAGGTCCCTCACCGATGCCATTTTCAGGTGCGGGGGACTGCTATTCCAGTGCTGCAGATGGTCCCTTGATGGCAGCTCTCTTACCATCGCATTGCAATGATCTAACTCCTCTGATGGAAAGGCACCAGGAAGTGTCCACGTCATGCAGGAAAGTGATGTGGACACCCACATAAGGACCCTTCCTATGTAAATATAGAAAGAGAGAAGACTTAGGACTGGAGTTTGGTGTGTAAAATAGGCATTTCATTTTTTTTCTCTTTTACTTCCAGCGATCGGTTAGAGCGGGGGTCTCCAAACATTTCAAACAAAGGGCAAGTTTTCTGTCCTTCAGACTTTAGGGGGGCCGAATTGTGGCCATTGAAAGTAGAAAATGTCCTGGGCCCAGAGTCAGTGAGGATAAACATGTCTTGGTGGTCAGTAGAAGGAGGAGTAGTACCCCATCATTGATTCTAATAGAAGAAATAGTGCCCCATTTTTGGTATCAGTGGGAGAAATAGTGCCTCATATCATTTGGAAGAATAGTGCCCCAAGCCAAATGAAGGCTAGCAAAGATCCATAGTTTGAAGACCCATGGGCTAGGGCAGTGATGGCGAACCTTGGCACCCCAGATGTTTTTGAACTACATTTCCCATGATGCTCATGCACTTTACAGTGTAGTTGAGCATCATGGGAAATGTAGTTCCAAAACATCTGGGGTGCCAAGGTTCGCCATCACTGGGCTAGGGGATGGTGGGAGTGTGGATAATTTTATCCAAGGAATGGGCTTTAACCGATTGAGCCCCGCACCACTTGGCTGGCCAAAGACCAGAGCACTTTTTGCGATTCGGCACGGTGCCGCTTTAACTGCAATTACGGGGTCGTGCAACGTGGCTCCCAAACAAAATTGACGTCTTTTTTTTCCCCCACAAATAGAGCTTTCTGTTGGTGATATTTGATCGTCTGATTTAAATTTTTTGCGCTATAAACAAAAAAGAGCGACAATTTTGAAAAAAACACATTATTTTTTTACTTTTTGCTATAATAAATATCCCCAAAAAATATATAAAAAAAACATTTTTTTTCCTCAGTGTAGGCCGATACGTATACTTCTACATATTTTTGTTTTGCGCAAAAGTTATAGCGTCTACAAAATAGGGGACAGTTTTATGGTATTTTTATTAATAATTTTTTTTTTATAGTAATGCCAGTGATCAGTGATTTTTATCGTGAGTGCTACGTTATGGCAGACACGTTGGACAAATTTGACACATTTTTGGGACCATTGGCATTAATACAGCGATCAGGCATTGATTACTGTAAAAATTTCACTGGCAGTGAAGGGGTGAATGTGTGTCCTAGTTTGTGTTCTAACTGAAGGGGGATGGGGACTGTGCAGGGAAACTAACAGATCGCTGTTCATACTCTGTATGAACAGATGATCTGTCAGTTCTCCCCTCAGAGAACCGGAAACTGTGTTTACACACACAGTTCCCGGTTTTCCGTGTGCTCTGAGCGATTGTGGGAGCTTGGTGGGGATCAAGACCACCGGGCACTCGCATCGGCTTGGGGAGCGAGCGGGGGCGCGACCCTAGTGGCCACAGGGCGAAGCAACGTTAAATAAAGTTGTTTCGCCCAGCCGTGCCATTCTGCCGCAGTACAACTGTGGCGGCTGGTCGGCATGTGGTTAAAGTAGAACTATAGGCAAAACTATAGCGGTAGAGGGTTATAACCCCTGACAGTTTATGTATTTATTTTGCCATTTATGTTCCATTGAGAAGATTCTCTTCACTTCCTGTCCCATAGCCAAAACAAAAAGTGAGACGAAATCCCTGCAAATTAAGGGAATCCTTCGGGGCCGCCCAGGTCACCAGAACTAGTGTCCCCATTGGAAGATTTTCCTTTCATTCATTTTCTGGGGACGCCCCAAAATTTGGGATTTTCATTTACTTTCACTTTCAATGATAATAGTAAACAGGACAAATAGAGTGGGGGAATCTCTGTAACTGGGCCACAGATAGCAGTAACAAACTCATAGGTGTTCTAATCCATCTGAAGTCTATACAAAACTAAAAAAAAAAGTTTTGCATTTACCGGTAGTTATAATTTAAAATGAAATAGATGAAGAGCAAAAAACATTTGGCAGACATCCATGCAGAAAGTCAGAATATGCTTTTGGGCTCACAAACTTTTTTTCAAAACTGTAAGTATCCTCTATAGCAGGGGTCTCCAAACTTTCCAACCAACAGGCCAGTTTACTGTCCTACGAGCTTTAGGGGGGGCTGGATTGTGAAAAGTGAAAGTAAACAATGCCCCATTATTGGTTTTGGTGGGAGGAATAGTGCCCCATTGTTATCAGTGGGGGGAATAGTGCCTCATTTTTGGTGTCAGTGGGAAAAATTGTGTCACATCATTTGTGTCTGTGGAAGGAATCGTACCCCAAGGCCTGGATAAAGGCAGGTAAATGGCCACAATTTGGAGACCACTGCTCTATAGAAATGTCTTTGCTATCCAAAATACAGCAAGAATAGTCAATGTACAGATTTAGATCTATGCATATCTCCTACAGGAAAATCATTAAGGGGGGATTTCTTTATATTTACTTCTAATTATAATTACTTATAAGGGTTATTAAAGCGGAGCTCCACCCTAAAGTGGAGCTTCCGCTCATTGGAACCCTCCCCCCCTCCGGCGCCACAATTGGCACCTTTCAAGGGGGAGGGGGTGCAGGTACTTGTACAGTACAGGTATCTGCACCCACTTCCGGCATAGATATCTGCAGAATATACGCCCCTTTCCGCAGAATCTACACCCCTTTCCGCAGGTCCCCCGCTGTCTGCTGCGAAACACACGGATCCCAGAGACAGCGGGGACCATCCTTATTGCGCAGCGCGACTCGCGCATGCGCAGTAGGGAACCGGGAAATGAAGCTCCACTTCCTGATTCCCATACCCAAGATGGCGGCGGCAGCACCCGAGAGATCGGCTTCGGGTGCCAATATCGCGGGCGCGCTGGGTGGGTAAGTGTCCTTATTTTAAAAGTCAGCAGCTGCAGTATTTGTAGCTGCTGGCTTTAAAAAAAAAAAAAAAAAAAAAAACGGCGGAACTCCCGCTTTAACCACTTCCCGACCAGCGCACGACGATGTACGTCGACAGAATGGCACGGGCAGGCATATTGGCGTACATGTACGTCCAATATTCGTTGCCGCCGTGCCATCGGGAGCGCGCCGCCGCCGGCGTGCTCCCGCGCTGGTCGGGACCCCCGTGAGTCCGGTCGCGGGACCCGCGGACTCGATCGCCGCAGGCATCCCCGCGATCGTCTCACGGAGCGGCCGAATGGAGGAAATGCTGTATAAACAACATTTTCCCATTCTGCCTAGCAACTAGTGACGCTGATCTCTGCTCCATGTGATTGGAGCAGAGATCAGTGTACACTAAATGAAAGCCCAACCCCCCCACAGTTAGTAACACACCCCTAGGAACACTTAACCCCTACACTGCCACCCACAGGTTAACCCTTTCACTGCCAGTGTCATTTACACAGGAATCACTGCATTTATATAGCAGTGATTACTGTATAAATGACAATGGTCCCAAAAATGTGTCAAAAATGTCCGATGGGTCCCCGACAATGTCGCAGTCACAATAAAAATCGCAGATCGCCGCCATTACTAGTAAAAAAAAAAAATAATAAAAAATTATTAATAAAAATGCTATAAAACTATCTCTATTTTGTAAACGCTATAACTTTTGCGCAAACCAATCAATAATCGCTTATTGCGATTTTTTTTACCAAAAATATGTAGAAGAATACGTATCGGCCTAAATTGAGGGAAAAAAAATGTTTTTTTATATATTTTTGGGGGATATTTATTATAACAAAAAGTAAAAAATAATGCGTTTTTTTCAAAATTGTCGCTCTATTTTTGTTTATAGCGCAAAAAATAAAAACCGCAGGGGTGATCAAATACCACCAAAAGAAAGCTCTATTTGTGGGAAAAAAAGGACGTCAATTTTGTTTGGGAGCCACGTCGCACGACCGCGCAATTGTCAGTTAAAGCGACGCAGTGCCGAATCGCAAAAAGTGGTCTGGTCTTTGACCAGCAAATTGGTCCGGTCTGAAAGTGGTTAATGTAGTACAGCCAATATTCACTAAAAACCCTCTACTGTGTTGTTGTATAGTGTTGTTGACTATAACTAGTTCCTCCCACAGCCACAAAGACATGCACAGGGCCTGGATCAGACAAATGTATTGGCTCATCTGATTAAATGCTGGCTGATTGATCTGAAGAGAATCAATTGTTGGCTTGGGTTTGATTTGGCAGCATTTATTATTTTGCTAAGATAAGGCTGACGTCAGAAGTGTCACGAGAAGTTTTGGCAGTCAGATTTCTTATATCAAATCAGTAGAAAAGGAGTGCTATATAAATCCATGCAAAAAAAACAAACATGTGAATAGCATACCAGGTAATATACAAAACATCCATTATAAATAAAATATAGTTCAGAAATCATTTATAAATCCATGATTAGGCAACCAAGATCCAAATGAAAATCTTCCTGTTAGAACACACAGTGATTGGTCCCATGGGAGAGCAGCTCACTGTCAAAATCAATCTGCAAGATTAAAGTTTTATTTAACCCAGGATCCTGCATTCACTATATCTAGTCTCGCACAGTACACATAGAAATGCAATTATTTTAGAAAATATAAACTGCTGAATACCTTTTATAATCAGCTGTGACTTCTATCAGTGTCTGTTTAAAGCTTGTAGGAGGAGTTTTCATTCTACGCTGACTGTCCTATGAGGCTGCAGGACCCCTGCCCTCTGTCTGGACAATGTTGATTGGCCCTGTGTTGATCACATTCATCCTCCCAAATAATAAAAAAAAACTCTAGCAATACACACCAAACTGAGCATGTGCAGAGATGAATTGGGGACAGTGGAAGAAGGGGGATTCAGAGAAGACAGGATCAAACAGCCTTTTTACACAATGCAGAGGTTTAACCCCTTAGGTTCCACAGTGAGTATAACAAGCATGCTTTATTGCATATACAGACTGATTTTACTGTTGTGGCTTTAGTAACACTTTAATGGAAGGTCTGAGAGCCCTTTTGTCTTATCCACTTCGGACTGCTGTCCTCGTATATGAATGCAGATCACAGATGGATAGCATAAGATGTATATCCCATATGCACAGAAAAAGAGGCTAATACTAGTGACATGCCTCTTAAAAACTTGTTAAAATAAAGTTTTACCCTCACGTAGGCAGAAAAAATTTCAGCATGTCAAAAAACCCACAAAATGGTACAGACTCACACTCTGGTACCACCAACTAGGCATTCCCATAGCACAAAAGCGCCCAAGCCTGATGACAACAGTCAGAACCCACCCTACATGTACAAGTTTCATCTGAATAACTTCCTCAGGGGCTGAGGTCATTCTGACGAAACTCATGTGTTAGATTGTAAGCTCTAACGAACAGGGCCCTCTGATTCCTCTTGTATTGTAATTGTACAGTCTGCCCTAGCGTTGTAAAGCACTGCACAAACTGTTGGCGCTATATAAATCCTTTATAATAATAATATGTGTAGGGTGGCTTCCCAGTGTCGTCATCATACTTTGACACTTGTGAACTACAGGAGTGCCTGGTTGGTGGTGCCAGAGTGTGAGTCCATAGAATTTTGTGGGATTTGACATTCTAACACTTTTCCTGCCTTTTATTTTTTATGAAAACATTTTTTTCAACATTCCATCTATTAAATCTTCTGCCCTTGTTGCTTTAACTTTGGATAGTAAAACTTTTTTTTTCTGCCAGTAAATACCTTATACAGCCCACTTCCTGTTTCTTGTCTGGTAAATAGCCTAGGCTTATAACATCGTGCACAGCTCTCTGTCTCTCACTCTTGTGAGAGTTTGCCAGGAAGGGGGGGGGGGGGTGAGTCATAAGAGGGCCAATGAGAGCTGGATGTGTGCCTCTGTGTGTCTGTTTAAATCCAGGAAGTGAACAGGCAGCAGGTTCAGCAGACTGCAGTTCCTTTTTTAAGTACTACTAAACTATTGTTATCCTCCTTTTCTATGTGTATACGATTTCCTTTGTGAGGTATCCATTCGTAACCCAGATTTATATAAGAGGACAGCAGTCCAGAGTGAATTATACAAGTGACAGGAAGATTTTTATTTGCATCCTGGGTGTCCAGTCATGGACTTATAGATATTTTATGAACTATATTCTCTTTATGTATATTTCCTGGTATTCTATTCCCATGTTTATATTTGCACGTGTTTAAAGTGGTGTTGCCACCAAAAAATTAAAAGCTGCTTAAAATTCGTAAAAAAAAAAATAATTGGCCAAAAATAAATTTTTTACTCACCTCTAAATACCTGTTGCTAGGGGGTCCCTCGTAGTCTGCCTTCTTCATTGCCCGGGCTGGTGAGATCACTTCCCCTCGCGCCGCACATTCACCTGGGACCTGTCACGTGTCCCAGGTGACTGTACGGCGTATCACGGCGCCCTGCGCCGCTCGCGCATGCGCAGTGGGTGCCCGGCTGTGAAGCCACAGCCAGGTGCCCACAGTACGCATGACGGCGCCGCTAGCGGAGTGGGGAACGAGGGGGGGCTTCGTTCCCCCGCATCGCTGGACCCTGGGGCAGGTAAGTGTCCGATTATTAAAAGCCAGCAGCTGCAGTATTTGTAGCTGCTGACTTTAAATTTTTTTTTTTTAGGGGGTACCCCACTTTAAGTAGGTGCTCCTTTGCTATTGATTTGACATTCTTTCTCTTATTAGTTTTTGTTATTAGCTTTTGTTTTTTTTGTTTTTTTCATGCTTGTTATTTAGGTGCAGCACATTCATTTTGTATGGATTTGTTTTATATTTTATGTCTATGATATATCTTAGTGGAGCGCTACTAATAAACCTGTCACAAACTTGCTCAACTAAACATGTAATGGAAAAATACTTAAGCAGAGGTTATTTAAGTGCAAACTGCACGTCAAAACAAGAATGCATCCTGAAATACAGTACACTGAAATTACATGAAATTTGGCAGAGGTTCTAACCCCTCCCTACCCTTTCCAAAACATAAAAAAAAACAATGGGTTTAGATAAACGTTCACTCTGTTCGGTATATTACTGCATAACTGTCTCCAAAATTATTTAAAATACTGAAAATATGCTTATTTTAACACCAATTATTCCTACTTTATTCAGTAGATATTTGATCAAAGCTTACCATTCTAAAGCTGTACTTTGTGAATCTACTTTTATTATATAGCATTTTTCTTTCTGGTAATTTAAAGCACTGTATCTACCATTGGAGGCAGATACTGGGCAGCCATCTTGCACACACTCAGTAGATTATGATCCTAGGGCATTTTTTTATTTTTTTCCCCCCAATACTGGAGTTAATTAACTTATCAGTATGTCTTTGGAGTATGGGGGAAACTAGAGAAAACCCATATATGCATATATGCATAGGGGGGGGGGCATGCAAACTCCATGCAGATAGCATCTTGGCCATGCTGATTTGTGGTTTTGTGAACCGAAACCTATAAGGACAAAGAAATGCATTGATTGAAATTCATGGTATAATTGCTCATTTCCTTTGTGATGATCTTTGCTTTATTTTTATTTTTTAACAGGCCAGACCACCTTAATGGACACATTAAACAGGTTCACACATCCGAGAGGCCGCACAAGTGTGAGGTATGGCACTGGGGATGGGGGACTGTGGCTTACAGTCCTGTGAAAGTGATTGAATGTCAACATGTTCCTTGTGCGACTTAAAGCACCAGTCCCACTTTACAGGCACTGTTTCTGCAGTATATTATATTAATTGTCCATTTCTTGCATCTACAAGTCCAGGTAAAGGGTAATAAGATTTACATTTTAAACATTTTCAATACTTAAATACTTTCATGCCTTTATTTCCTAACTAGACTGATCTGCTGTGCAGAATTTGATATCGTTTTGACAAGTCACATTTTCCTAATGAAAGGGCCCACAAAAAATGATTTTACACCCATTTTTCTCCAAACTAGAAATCTGCAGAAGGATTTGCCAGCCAAGTGCACAGTGAGCAGGAGAGAGGAGGAGGAGGAGGACAGGTAATGCAAAATGAAAATGAAACACAACCTGAATATACTTTCTGAAGCAAAGAAGCGGGACTGGTGATTTAATTGGGCCTAAAAAGTGTATGGCATTTTTCAGTTATTTTGTCTGTGTGCATGTATCATCTAGTATGTTTGTGAGCAAGTCTATGTAATAATGTTAGCTGTTGTCAGGGTATGTTTAAAGGGATAATGCACCCAAAAGGGATATTTTAGTTCTAGGTGGAAACTAATGGAATGAGCC
The DNA here is from genome assembly GCF_037356315.1 of Lithobates pipiens. Lineage (NCBI taxonomy): Eukaryota > Metazoa > Chordata > Amphibia > Anura > Ranidae > Lithobates > Lithobates pipiens. The sequence continues at coordinate 39,627,536 of NW_027507790.1, read as the reverse complement.
ACTCTGGGGGGGGGGGGGGGGGTTGGGTGTTCCTGCCCCCCATTGTGTGCTCCATTCCCTTATCTTGTATCCATCAGGTAAAGTGGGAACCCCTCATAATGGCCACAGCAGGTGGTCAGAAACGCAGATACCAATACCAATAGATACCTAAATACCTAAAAGCAATAGCAATACAGTAAAACCTTGAATTGCGAGCATAATTAGTTCCAGAAACATGCTTTTAATCCAAGGCATTTGTATATCAAAGCAAATTTCCCCATAAGGAATAATGGAAACTCAAATGATTAGTTCCACAACCATTTATTCATAGGTCCTTCAGTTTATAGTCCATATAAAAAGATTCTGTGACCAGGTTGTGTAACCATAAAATGTCCATCCACAAATGGAAGCCTCCACAAGGGGATTAGAAGCAAAATCCATCAGGAGCTACAGAGTATAAAAGAGAAGAGAGGCATCTCTAAGTGTAAAAATATGTTGCTAAATGTTGTACCTTCAGTAAATGTAACCATATTGCTACACATAGAGGCGTCTCTCTTCTATTTTATTCTCAGTTGTGACTTGACGCTACTCGTACTGTATATCAAGACATCACTTGTATATCAAGTCATAATTTATTAAAACATTTTGCTTGTCTTGCAAAACACTCTCAAACCAAGGTTTTACTGTATATGGAAAAGGACAGATGGTTTCACTTTCCAGCATCTAGCAAAAACTGAAATAGCATTTTTGGGCAAACTTACCATATAATGTTTATCAATTGGAAATCTCCTTCATAATTAGGATGCTAGTTCACAGGTAAGTTCTTCAGCTCAGCCCTTTATTTAAGATATGGGGCATGTAAATTTTTTGTGCGTTAGTGTGCATTAAAGAGGTAGTAAACCGCTGGTAAATTTTTTTTTTTTTAAACCTCCAGAGTTATAATGTGCTAGTAGGCATCATTTAAGCCTGACCTGATTTTATTCAGTAGGATCTCTATAAGGTGGGTTCACATCTCTATGGTACATGGTAGTGCAGTGCATCCTGAAAAAGAGTTGAACTTTACCTGCTCTGGGATGTGTTAGTGCTGCCTTAACGCAATTCATGTAAATGGGTGGCGTAGTGCTTGTTAATGAGCGTACATTATCACACTACAGAAATGGGAACCAGGCCTTATAAATCAGTGAATGTGCCATTCCTTAAACATTCATTGCTGGTGTATTTTCCTAGAGTATGTGTTTTAAATTTAGTAAATGATTCACCTGCAGTGAATTTTTGGTGAATGTAAGTCTTAAGCCGCGTACACACGGGCGGACTGTCCGGCCAACTAAGTCCGTCAGACAATCCGGCAGACAGTCCGTCCTACTTTTGAATGAATGGACTTGACCACACACGATGAACAGACAGTCCGTTGAAAGCTTGCACGATGACGTGTACAGCACGTACGACGGGACTAGAAATACGACGTCCAATACACTGCAATGCAACCTTCGGCCGTGTAAATCCTTTCTGAGCATGCGCCATACTTAGTCCGTCCAACTTGCCTACTCACGAGCGGACTGTCCGCTGAAACCAAAGTTCGATGGACAATATTACGGAAATTCCGAAAGACTTAGTCCACCAGACAGTCCGCTGAAAAAGTCCGCTGAAGCCCACACACGAGCGGACTGTCCGCTGAAATGTGTTTCAGCGGACTAAGTTGGACAGACAGTCCGCCCGTGTGTACGCGGCCTCAGCTTTATAAATATGTCCCATAGTGCCCACACACTTTCATTTTTAAATCATTTTTAATAAAATTTGTAATTCGTTTTTGTGAGATTGACAGGGTTGCAGGATGTGTAGTGTAATCAAGCGTTTTTTTTTGTTTTTTTTAACACAATGATATATGAGCCGGGTGCCCACAGTAGTGATGCCGGTGCCGAGGTTTCGATGGGCCCACCACTGGACCATGGGAAATGTGAGTGTGTGTTTGTTAAAAGTCAGCAGCTACACTTTTTGTAGCTGCTGACTTTTAATAAACACAGAAACGGTTGGACTCCGCTTTAACATGACTAAACAATATGTTGCTAGCATTAGGGTGACAGCATTAGGGTGACAGTAGGGTGACATTAGGGCAGGGACACAGCCGTCCATTCTATATCATGTCTCAGGAGCACTAGTAGCCAACATAATTAAGTTGTGACAGAGGAGCATGCATGTTAATACCAGTCTAGGATTGGCACATGTTAATGCAAAGATTTCCCAGCACATGGGAATGACTGAAAGCACTAATTTGCATATTGTAGAAATTTTATACATGGCCTGATCATTGCAAGACATGCTTAAATAAAGAACATCGCTTGAAAATACTAGCCCATGTATGACCACCCTAAATTAGTTAATTTCCGCAGTCAAAGTGAACTTGGTCTGCCAGACCAGACTGGCTAGGGGGATCACAGGGAAGGTAAGTGCATACTTCTTAGTATTCCCACAATAAAGTAAATCTGGAACCATGCTCAGGATACTGATTACTATCACACAAGCAGGAAGGTACACATTGCAATAATATAGACAGTGACATTAAAGTGTATATAAACTCAAGATCTAATATTTATTATATCACACCTTACCTGCTTTAACTTTCCTTTATTAGCCTTTTTTTCTTATTTTTTTCCTGGTGATCCTGCCGGTAACGCAGTTCCTGCCCTAGGGTGGCAACACTTACCTAACTTTTATCTATAGTATAGAGGATCCGCATTGTCCCCCTATGACAGGAAGTGTGTTTGGACAACAGAACACCTTGCCCTCTCCATATATACATACAATGGGGAGGAGATACAAGTGCAATAGAGGCATAGAGCATGGGAAGTTGTCAGCTCACTGGATGTCTGGAAGGATCAAGTGATATTTTTGCACTTCTTGAACAGTTATAACAAATTCTTTTATTGGTATATTTTACAGACCAAAAAAAACAAAAACAAATAAGAGGCTTTCATTATTAGAGTTTACATACACATGCATTTTGTGGGCAAACCGCTTTAACACTTTTGTACACAGACAAATGTAAGGAATGCTAATAGCAATTTATTTTATTTGCTGTGCTGTGTTTTTCCAACAAGTTTTTAAGATAATATATTTATCTCTGCTTTCAGACATGTAACGCTTCCTTCGCCACACGTGACCGTCTGCGCTCACACCTAGCATGTCATGAGGATAAGGTACCATGTCAGGTGTGTGGTAAATACCTACGGGCAGCCTATATGGCAGACCATCTGAAGAAGCACAGTGAGGGTCCTAGCAACTTCTGTACCATTTGTAATCGAGGTAACTATAAAGTAGGAAGAACTTTTAGTATATGCAATTATGCCAGAGAAGGGAAATATTTTGTATAATGAAGGCGCCACAATGGCCTTGTCTGTTGTGATAATATTTTTGTTCAATGACTAATGAAGATAATGCAATTACAAAGCAAGACAGGATGAGTGCATTTGTGTGGGTGGGAATGGCTGTTATAAGGCTTGAAATTAAGATTCTAATTTGGAAAAGAATCACTACTATGCTACTAAATATCAAGTTATATGTCATTATACTATTAGAAGATAGATCCCCACACTAGTAGAATAAAATATATAGATATCAACTAACCAAAATAAACATAACAAATATGTGTAAAAAGAAACAGAGCAGCTACCACTTGACAGTGCAATCACCACATCAAGCAAACAAGTATAAAAGAAAGAGAAGCGTTCTAATATACTGTATATCAGATGCTACTGTGATTCAAAATACACATACAACATCAAATCATGTGTAAATAATAATAATAATATGTAATAATAATAATAAAAATGACATTAACATTCATGTCAAACATAAAATGAAGTGACAAATATTAATATATCACAAAGATATCAAATGCCGTATAAAGTCCATTCAGCAACCTCTTTCCCTAAACAAGAAGCAGGGACATTAAAATGTACACGTTTTTTATGATCAAAATCCTTTCTAATGGTAAATGGGAACTCACACATCAACTATATACAGCAAATAATGAACATAGATAAGCCAGGTGGTATTGTAACTCAGAGCAACCAATCCACTATCACTTTTCACCTTTTCACTGATCTGACTGGTAGAGCCTAGTAATGGTAAACTCTGGGCTGGTACATTATGCCAACATGCTTCCAGCCCTGAGTGAATCTACATATAGCTTTGCTTTGAATATTTTATTTTAATTATTACAGGTACTTATATAGCTCTGTCACCACCCTCCTGATAAACTGTGCCACTTAGAAGAATTAGGAAAACACTAAAGCTCATTTACAATAAAAGGGTACAGTCTACTTAATGCTCCAAAGCTGAAGAAAAATTGAAACATTTACAGCAAGGTTGGGGCTTTAGCCATAGAGAAGCCAGATCTCTCTGATTGCAGCAGGGAAAGGCCTACATATCCATTTTTTAAAGACACTTTAAAGAAATAATTTCTAATCCTTGAGGCAATCATGATTGAATGGCATGATATGTTAAAAAAATCTGCACACATGTAGTATTTTGTAGTTATTCAACATTCATCGTAGCTTCCATTTGCTGCCCATTAAGCTTTATTATTCTGTATCTAGTATTTTCTCAGTTCTGCAGTGGACTGTAGAAAACTCTCATTTGCACAGCAAGGTGAAAGAGAATTGTCTATAGAGCATTGCCCTATTGATGGTGATTATTTGGTAAGGAATGTATTTTGCTTGCCATTTAGCCAACAATATTTCGCTTACAGATCATTTACAGAGCGTTGGGTTGCTTGGTCTCCTCCTTGTCCATTCACAACAGATCCAATATTCTTTTCATGGAATACAAGGCATTCTGTGAATGTACGATAGGGGGAGTATGATGTTCTTCTGGCCCTCCCCTCCCTTTGTCCATTCACAGAATGCTGTACGTTCTGTGAAAAGGATACATGATGTTTTGTGAACGAACAAGGTGGAAATCCAGTGACCCACTATCATCACTGTACTGGAGCCTGAAGTTTCAGTGTCGGAAGTTCTGCGCTTATAGTACTGCATGGGATGAATGAAACAATGAGTTTTACCTAGCACAGCAGCATCCACATATGGGACAACCATCATTAGAGGTAATTTATATTTTGCATAGTAAATGCATATACAAAGCAAGCAGAGAAAGATCCACCTATACTCATCCCAGTAGATGAAGTGCTGCATTCACAGCAAGTTTTCTTCATAATTCATGGGACTGAGGGGCATGCGCGGCGAATGCTTAATCACAGAGCTCCGTCCCACTCCATCCATCTGGCGCTCTCAGCAGCAAGCAGCATCACCCCACAGAAGCCAGCACAGGACCGGGACAACCTAGACACCCGCAGGAACCATTTTATGCTGGTGGAGTCAGCTAAACGTGGCTAACGGGCACGATTTGGCAAAACGCCCGCTTTATGAGGCAGCTCACACAGGGATTCCTGTCTCGTCTCCCTGGCTGGACTCACTGCAGGGGGAGGTATGTGGAGGGGCCTCCATTATCAAATCACTCGGGGGCCCGACATCACCAGCTTCCACGGTATCTCTAATCAACCAGACACTAGATGACATGCTCATGTCCCCCTCAGCTGCGGCCTCACCGAGGCCTAATGTGACTTACCAGGATATGGGGCTTAACACCTCAGCCACATGATATCTCCCTCATGTTCACTAAATTTGCAGAGATGCTGTACAGAGACCTAGCTCAGACCGCAGCCAGAATTACTTCTGACATTAAAATGGATCTCCAGCTTTTGGGCTCTCGCATTGAGACCATTGAAAACAGAGTAGACCATGTTAACCAGAACACAGACCGTGTCCAAGATTTACATGGCCAAAATTGACAACCTTGAAAACAGGTCGAAACTTCTCAACTTTAGAATCAGGGGCCTGCCCGAGACCATTATGGATATACTGGAAGCAGTGAACTCCCTCATTAAGAGCCTTATTCCAGATATCTGAGCCCACAAACTGGAGCTTGATCATGCCCTGGGACCCCTGGACCCGATGGACTGCCTCGTGACATTGTGGTCAAGCCACACTATAAGAATGTTAAGGAGGAAGTCATGAAAAGGGCGTGCTCCACTCCACAAATCTAGATTATAGGTCATCTAATCCAAATCTTCGCCGATATCTCCCCATACATGATTCGGAGAAGGCGAGCACTCAAGCCCCTTTTGACTGCGCTGACAGACAAGAACATCAAATACTGGTGGCTTTTCCTTTCAGTCTGAAGTTCTAGTTTAACAATAATTCATGGGACTGCAGCACACATGCATCAGAGGGATCCAGATTTTATGTTTAAAAATGTTTGATTCCTGCATGTTTATTATTGCAATGGCGTTAACCCTTACACTGCTTAAATTTCATAAGCACTGCTATGATTGGCCTATGCTTATTAACGAAAATAGGATAAATGGCCTTAAAAAAACGGCTCCCAGGTGCAGAATCACCAATATAATTACAAACTACTCCCATTGCAATAAACCTGTATGATAGACTACAACTGACCCCAAACTATATAAAAAACAACAAATCAAGCACAAAAAAAGATTGTAAAGGAAAAAAAAACATAATATTAGCTGTGTCCCCATGAGGAAGATGTTTAATTAGTACAAAACAGTTGGGAAAAACCTGGGCAACCTGGGAAAAACCTGGGAAATTACTTGGAAAGGCACTGTCTTCCTTCCAACCAGGGCCCTCCACATCGTGGGACTGATGGGAGTCAACCCACAATAAGTACCTGGACTTTTAATCAAAATAATGAGCAGTCCAAATTTTGTTTCTTGTCGCCTTATGTGTACCAATGCTGCTGTGTATGTTACATTGGTAAACTACTATTGTTGCTATATATTTTGTATTTTTTTTTTTCTTGGAAAGAAAAACTTAATAAAAATGATTGAAATACAAAATACCTTGGACATATCCCAATTAAATATCGGGATCACTGGGTGTGCCATGTTGCTGGAGACAAATAAAAGTACAATCTATTTCAAAAGAACACCCTGGTTGAACGTATAAAAAAGTAACTTCCAAGTACAGTACTGGATATATATCACATCCGTAGCTCATATAACACATTTCTCCACAAAGTAAAGAATTGAGGAGAAATAAGTATCAAGTCAATGCATATGTTCTTAGAAAAGACTATAATAATTGGAGATTGAGAAATTATACCATCATTTACATATATGTACATTCCAATGAAGCACTGTATAGTGTAAAAAATATTGTGAGCACATGTAATAATATCATGTCATTTCACTGTTTCAGTGAGGAAATAGCATCGTTACTGTATTTAGTGCCAGTTCACACATATGCAGTGACAGTCATCACATGTGATTCATACCACATTGCTGTGCAGATCACATACGATGTTTGTGCGATGCAAATTTCAGCCATACAAAACGTATGGCTGAATTTGCATCGCATTTGCACCACAATGGTGCAGGACCCCTTTTTTGGTCCGCACCGGAACTGTATCACATGGGTGCGAATTGATCCTAAGCGAATCCGATTTTGCACCATTCGACAGTTCGCACTGCGATATGCGAACCGATCTGGGAGTGTCATTAACTTTCAATTGACACCCGCAGTGGTTCGCATAGGACAGTGTGAACCGCTGGTGGGTAACATGCGATGTGGGAACCCGCACTGGAATTGTGGGTTCTCGCATCTCATATGTGTTAACTGAGCCTAAATGTCAGTTACAGAAACACATTTGCCTTCTTTATTAAAGTAGAACCTTAGACAAAACATTTTTTTTTTTCATTTTCAATACAGCAAGGGAGGGTTATAACCCCTATAAGGTTTATTTTTACCAACTTTGTCCCATTGGGGAGATTTACCTTCACTTCCTGTCCCATAGCCAAACAGGAAGTGAGAGGAAATCCCTGCAAAAGGGAAACCCTAGGGGACCTCACGGGTCATCAGAACTAGTGTTCTTATTGAATGATTTCCCCACCTCAGGCACACCCCACTTTTAAGTACGCAATGGGGTTTATTTACTAAAGCTGGAAAGTGCAAAATCAGGCTCACTTCTGCATAGAAACCAATGAGCTTCTAACCCCAGCTAGTTCAATTAAGCCTGGTAATAAAATCTGGAAGCTCATTGGTTTCTGTGCAGAAGTGAGCCTGATTTTGCGCTTTCCAGCTTTAGTAAATAAACCCCATTGTGTATTTATAAGTGGGGTATGCCTGTATTACTTTTCTGGGGACAACCCCAAATTTATTTATTTTTTTAAATTCACTTTCAATGAATAAGCATATATAGAGAGGATGACTCTCCCTAACGGAGCACAGAGAGCAATAAAAACCTAATAGGTGTTCTAATCCATCTCCCCCTCTATCCAAACCTAAGGCCGCGTACACACGCGGGGACTGTTCGCCCAACTTTGTCCGTCAAACAGTTTCAGCAAACAGTCCGCTCAAAATTAGCATGGACGGACATGGCCACACACGACGAACGAACAGTTTGCTGAAACCGTGCGCGATGACGTGAACGGCACGTACGACGGGACGAAAAATACAACGTCCTATACACTGCATTATAACTTTCGGCGTGTAAATCCTTTCTGAGCATGCGCGGAACTTAGTTTGACGAACAAGCCTACACACGAGGGGACTGTTCGCTGAAACAAAGTTTCAGCGGACAGTTTTTCGGAATTTCCGAAAAACCTTGTTCAGCGGACTGTTCGCTGAAACTGTCCGCTGAAAGCCCACACACGGGCGAACTGTCCGCCGAAACACTGTTCAGCGGACAAAGTTGGCCGAACAGTCCCCGCGTGTGTACGCGGCCTTAAAAAAAATGTTTTGCCTTTATTTGTACTTTAATACATTTTTGTAAAGCAATATAAATCACAGGTGACACTATGGTAGGTAGCAATAGCATAAATTAACTTGGTTTCTATAATTTGTATATTTCAACAAAATGCTACACTATATTGCCAAAAGTATTGGGACACCTGCCTTCACACGCACATGAACTTTAATGGCATCCCAGTCTTAGTCTGTAGGGTTCAATATTGAGTTGGCCCACCCTTTGAAGCTATAACATCTTCAACTCTTCTGGGAAGGCTGTCTACAAGGTTGAGGAGTGTGTCTATGGGAATGTTTGACCATTCTTCCAGAAGTGCATTTGTGAGGTCAGGCTGATGTTGGACGAGAAGGCCTGGGTCGCAATATCCGCTCTAATACATCCCAAAGGTGTTCTATCGGGTTGAGGTCATAACTCAGTCCACAAACCCCAAAATCGCTCATCCATGTCTTTATGGACCTTGCTTTATACACTGGTGTGCAATCATGTTGGAACAGGAAGGGGCCACCCCCAAGTTCCCACAAAGTTGGGAGCATAAAATTCTCCAAAATGTACTCTGTGCAGGCCAGTCAGGTTCCTCCACCCCAAACTCGCTCATCCATGTCTTTATGGACCTTGCTTTGTGCACTGGTCTAAATTGTTTGGTGGATGGGGGATTATGGTATGAGGTTGTTTTCTTATCAGAGGTTTGGTTTGACCCCTTCGTTCCAGTGAAGCAAACTCTTAAGTGTTCAGCATACCAAGACATTTTGGACAATTTCATGCTCCCAACTTTGTGGGAACAGTTTGGGGCTCCTTCCTATTCCAACATTACTATGCACCAGTCCACAAAGCAAGGTCCATAAAGAGATGGATGAGCGAGTTTGGGGTGGAGGAACTTAACTGCCCTTCACAGAGCTTCTGGAAGAATGGTCAAACATTCCCATAGACACACTCTTCAACTTTTTAGACAGCCTTCCTAGAAGAGTTGAAGCTGTTATAGACGCAAAGGGTGGGCCAACTCAATAGTAAACTCTACAGACTGGGATGCCATTAAAGTTCATATGCGTGTAAAAGCAGGTGTCCCAATACTTTTGACAATATACTGTATATGGCAATTTAGAACTGTAAAAAAATATACTGCCATCATATTAATGTGAGATTTGAACAACGCTTCATGCTCTACGATACATCCACAGTGCATACATTACATAGTTACATAGTTAGGTTGAAGAAAAACACCAGTCCATTTAGTTCAACTAAAAAAAAATACAATCCCAATGCTGTAAATTTTGCATCCATCCCAATTTAAGACATATGTGTAATGACTAAATTCTATTAATGGTAATGGTGAATGATGGTAGAATTTCTATCAAAATCTTCCCGAAAATACAGTCATTCCACAGAACAACATGCAAATATATTCAAGATAGGCTGACAGTCTCCAAACAGGAGATGTTCACATCTATGAGATTTAATGAAGTGAATTGATGCCTCTCATAGGCACTGTGGGGGTCCTGTATTTGACATCTGACCAGATATGTGGTGCCTGCCTTGCTTCCAAATATTGGGCACACTGACTATCCCCCTGGAGGCATTTGCATTTTAACACAAGACATTACCCATCAGAGCTGGAAGCATCATACATAAAGCAAACACAAGTTGGTGCCTGCATCACAAATATTGGGGAGCCCTGTTTATTTACTGATAGATGGGCCCTAGTATATGGCTGGGCAGCAGCAGTATCTGGGGACAGAGCAAGCCAGTGATATTCAACAGACTTCTTGTATGAGTAGTGCTACAGGTTGCAGTTATTTCCTCACAGCCACAAATCACTTTTACATTGAAAAACAAAGAGGTGAACAGCATATTGATGGGATAAAACTCAAGAGTAAACATAGACATACTAAGCAGATATATTCCAGAAAAGTCTATTGCTAATGACTCCAGACATTTCACATCCTTACAATAATAAGGCCCCTGTGAGACCATAGCACCGCCCCAGAGAGCCATTATTCACTCTTAGTAATAGGTGGCCACAAATCACTTTTTGTTATGTAAAATCACACAAAGCTCAAGGACATTAGGAAACCAGAGCCACACCAACCAAATAATAAACATATCTGTTTAGTAATTTCATTGTATACATATGCAATATAACAAATTATTTCAAATAACAGTAGCAGCGACCAGTCTCGGAGTCTTATGATAACTGTACATGCCTAAACAAATTATAGCAAAATACAGAATTTAATATCAATAATCAGAATTAAACTCATGCACTCAGTGTAGGGCTGCTTTGCACGGTATATGATTCGACCAATAGAACCTTACATGTTTATTTCAATGTAAATTCACAGGCAAAGGGGGTTCATTATGGCAGGTCATAACTCCCATGTACATTATTATCTTACATATGCATATTTATATGTTGTATTCTTTTCAGCCAGCAGATGGAGCTTTAGTCACCTTTTAACATGTTTTCTGAGATTCTTAGCCCCTCTACACAGCTTCTATCTCAAGCTGAAGTTTACACACAGTGTCCTAAAAAAAAAAGTGACTGCTTTCCTCCCTATTTCCCTTCATGGTTCCATCCCAGGTTTCAATAAGAGACAGCATGTATATATATATATATATATATATATATATATATATATATATATATATATATATATATATATACACACACACACACACACACACACTATCTCACAAAAGTTAGTACACCCTCAGATTTTATTATATCTTTTCATGTGACTACTAAAGAAATTACACTTTGCTACAATGTAAAGTAGTGAGTGTACAGCTTGTATAACAGTGTAAATTTGCTGTCCCATCAAAATAACCACACAGCCTTTAATTTCTAAACCACTGGCAACAAAAGTGTGTACACCCCTAAGTGAAAATGTCCAAATTGGGCCCAAAGTGTCAATATTGAGGACATCACAGAGATAGGGGATGTTAGAGACCTCACACTTCACCACCTTCCGTTTGAGGATGCCCCACAAATGCTCAATAGGGTTTAGGTCTGGAGACATGCTTTGTCAGTCCATCACCTTTACCCTCAGCTTCTTTAGCAAGGCAGTGGTCGTCTTGGAGGTATGTTTGGGGTCGTTTTTCATGTTGGAATACTGTCCTGCAGCCCAGTCTCCGAAGGGAGGGGATCATGCTCTTATTCAGTATGTCACAGTACATGTTGGCATTCATGGTTCCCTCAATGAGCTGTAGCCCCCCAGTGCCGGCAGCACTCATGCAGCCCCAGACCATGACACTTCCACCACCATTTAAATAAAAATGCGTTGTGCTGTTATATCCTTATGCATAAATTACTATGAATGACTTAATAAGTGACAACATCAGTAAAAAAATAAAAATAAATTAATAAAACTAATTATTAGTAAGTGTCCATAGAGTCCATAGAAAGTGATTCACAATCAAGTGCAGATGTCCTCCAGTTCTTAATTTGTGCAACACCCAGTGCTCTCCATAGGAAATAAGGGGAAATATATCCTCTAAAGCCCCATACACACTATCGGATTTTCTGTTGATTTTTTGTCTTCAAATTTACCAAAACCATGTAGTGCAAGGGCCTGCCTGATTGCATACACATTGAAACTCCTAAGGTTTGACCTCATTTTATATGGTTTTGGTAAATCTGAAGGAAAAAATCTGCAGAAAATCTGATCAGTCACCTTGTGGATATCACTGATAGAATTCACCATAGCTATCTATAGAAAACTTCTAACCAGTCATGCGATATATCAATGAAAAAAGAATAAAAAACTCATTGCGCAGCATCCAAATTATTAAAAAGGGGGGTTTATTAAAAACTACTTACAAGAGCAATGTTAAAACAGGCATTAGGAAATCACAACATCCGCCTTACACCCCCTACAGGCGCCACAACATCACCGCTGCTTTCTTGCTTAGCCTGATATATTTTTAATCCGAATTACTTCTTCTGTGAGGCAATAAGGGCTCCCCCACCATGCTTGACTGTAGGCAAGACACACTTGTCTTTGTACTCCTCACCTGCTTGCCGCCACACACATTTGCCACCATCTGACAAAACCAAATAAGTTTATCTTGGTCTCATCAGACCACAGGACATCTCAGTAATCCATGTCCATAGTCTGCTTGTCTTCAGCAAACTGTTTGCAGGCTTTCTTGTGAATCATCTTTTGGAAGAGGCTTCCTTCTGGTATGACAGCCATGCAGACCAATTTGATGCAGTGTGCCGCGTATGGTCTGAGCCCTGACAGGCTGACCCCCCACCACTTCACTCTCTGCAGCAATGCTGACAGCACTCATATGTCTATTTCCCAAAGACAACCTCTGGATATGACGCTGAGCACATACACTCAACTTCTTTGGTCAATTATGGCGAGGCCTGTTCCTAGTGGAACCTATCCTGTAAAACTGCTGTATGGTCTTGGCCACTGTGCTGCAGCTCAATTTCAGGGTCTTGGCAATCTTATTATAGCCTAGGCCAACATTATGCAGAGAAACAATGCTTTTTTTTCAGATCCTCAGAGAGTTCTTTGCCATGAGGTGCCATGTTGAACTTCCAGTGACCAATATGAGTGAGAGCGATAACACCAAATTTAACACACCTACTCCCCATTCACTCCTGAGACCTTCTAACACTAGTGATTCACATGACACCGGGGAGGGAAAATGGCTAATTTGGCCCAGTTTGGCCATTTTCATGTAGGGGTGTACTAACTTTTGTTGACAACGGTTTAGACATTAATGGCTGTGCGTTGGGTTATTTTTAGGGGACAGCAAATTTACTCTGTTATACAAGCTGTACACTCGCTACTTTACATTATAGCAAAGTGTCATTTCTTCAGTGTTGTCTCATGAAAAGATATAATAAAATATTTACAAAAATGTGAGGGGTGTACTCACTTTTGTGAGATACTGTATATGTATATAGACTAGCGTATACAACACACCTACAATATACATGTATGTACAATTTACTGGTGCTGATTCTTTGTAAAACTTTTTATGTGCTTCATTATCCTTGTCATAAACAACCACATGTGTATAAGGAAGCAGAGAAGGGAGACATCAATGCGCACTTGCACAAGTTTGTTCAGCACTTCAATGGGTTGTTGATCAGTGATTGAGCAGCGTGCCCTGGAAAATTATAGTGTAATGTGAATGTTAGAATGCTGTTGTTGGTTGTGAGTAAATAATCATGGAATGTGTGTTGTGTGAGCAATTTGTGAGGATTTGTGTGATGATTCCAGGATCAGGAAAAATGTACATGTATGGAGCTAATGATATAGCTATTAAGGAGTCAGAGGTTTGTGTGTGGCAGCGTCTCATTTGCTTTTATCTTGTTTAGGTTTCTCCTCTGCCTCTTACTTAAAAGTCCACGTAAAAACACATCACGGCGCCCTCCTCAGTGCGGGCCCTCACCGGCCGGAATCCACCCCAAATGGTGCAGCACTGTTCCAATGTGTCCGGACCTGTGGCGTGAAAGGCAAGCGTTGCACAGCCGGCTGTCCGTGCAGAGGGGGGCGCAAGTCGGAAATAGGAGGGGTGTTAGCTGTACATTACCCACACAAGTAAGACAGGATGTTAAAGGGAAACTCCACTTTTGCTGAGAAAAAAAACAAACACTCCAAGTCAATATATATATTGCAAGAATAAAAAAAAAAAAGTAATATTACATATTCTATCTGTCTTTCTTCTATGATTACATAACAGATCAATGCATTTAAATTGATGAGTAAATAGGAGGGTTTACCTGCTGTATTTACAACTATCAACAGTGCCGAATTACCAGATAGGCAGCGTAGGCATCGGGCTATGGGCCCCACGCTGTTTAAGGGCCCTGCGACAAACAGATAAAATTAATAATGATTTGATCTTGAAAGATAATTACAATAAAGCTTTCCTAATTTGTTTACAAAAGATAGTAAAACATGAATCAGCTCAAAGAAATTAAGATTCTTTATAGAGTTCTCTATACATTATAGAGAAAATACTGTATTAATGTAATGTAATTTTGGTGTAACCTAAGTACGTGTAATGTACAGTAATGTTGGTCAACATGTACACTACTTAGATCAATGTTATCCCACTAGAGCACACGCACAAGAAACCCCCAGAAATCTTCAAGGGGGAGCCCCAAGGTTTTGACTGTCTAGGGGCCTCCACATAGTTTAATCCGGCATTGACTATCAATGCTGGAGATGCTTGAAATTTTAACTCAAACACTGTGGTCAGTTTCACAAACGAATAGCTGGCTGCAAAATGAAATTCAGAGGTAATATTCAATTCCAAAAATTACGAAATAAGTTGTGTATCAGTGATATAGGTTATATCACTTATATCTAAGTGAATGTGGAGTTTCCCTTCAAGGGTGATAATAAATCATGGACCAGGAATGCATACAGACAAAAACATTATATGCCTAAGGGTCTATGCACACTGGGCTTAAAAAAATGCCAGTTCCCTTGGTTCATATAGAGCTTTTTTAAACAAGTGTTTAGCATTTTCTTCTGCCAGAAACTCCTCTCAAAAACACAATCCAGGAGGGTTTTTTCCCTTCCTCTAAGCACTGAGCCTAGGATATGCCTCTAAACGTCCTTATGCACAGGGGGGGGGGGATTTAGTAAAACTGATGCACTCAGAATCTGGTGCTGCTGTGCATGGTAGCCAATCAGCTTCTAACTTCATCTTTCTTAAATGAAGCTTTGACAATAAAACCTGGAAGCTGATTCGTTTCTATGCAGAGCTGCATCAGATTTTGCAAAATGCGGTTTTAGTTAATAACCCGATAGTATAACATTGAGCTGCTTCTACATGCAAAACACAAAACTCCTGTAGAAGCAGCGTTTTTCAAGCTCAGTGTGCATGGACCCTAATTCTCTAAAGTTCACTAAGTTCAGGTGACAGAGCCAGAGAAAGTTTACCATATACATACATGGAACTCCCAAATAGGTTATGTAGATAAAGGCTTTGGACTTTGGATGGTAAAAGATGTTAAAAGGTTTATTCAGTAAAGAAGCTCAAAAAATAAACACATGAGTCCTGTAGCAACCATTCAAATTTTAGTTTTATAATGTCATAATGCTGAAAGATGAACTCTGGTTGCTGTGGCTTTCTGCACTCTGTTCGCTTTATTGAATAACCCTTTTATAAGACAAAAAGGTTTACCTACAGGCTATAGAAGAGAGATATAGTTTTGTTTCAGTCCAATCTAATTTATATATCAAATAGCCTGTCTTATATATTATTTATTTAAATATTACATAGCCTGTTGGCATTCAAACCATGGTAGCATTTAAACATTATGTTACATAGGAGAATATGCATTACACAAACCATATTTTAAGTCATTATCACATTGTTCACTATATAGTCATCTTTCATGACTTTCACATTTTAAAGGTTTGCTCTTCCATATTTAAATTGTTTGCTTTAGTAGCATTGATTGGTCCATAGGAAGGGAAAATATAAACTAGTGTGACATTTATCAATTATGGGGCATATTTATAAAAGTCATAGCAAATCGTCAAATTACAGCCAAATAGGTTGGTATCCCCCATGACAAGAGTTTGGTATCCCCATGACAAGTGGGTAGTAAGCATTAAGCTCTCTCTCATGCAGATACCAATATGGATACCCTTTATCATTGGGGGAGTGCTTAGACAAGTTTGAGCTCCAGCTCAGTAAACTTCAGCAGCCCTAACGCACAGGACAACATGTCAGCATGGGGCAATATGCAAGTAGGTTGTCGCCCTTTCTCTGACGAACTGATAAGATGGTACTTTCAGTAAATTACTAACATTTTTGTGCTTTTTTTTGTTTTTGTTTTTACTGTTTACATACTGACACAAACTGGTGAGAAGAGAGGGCTCTGAAGGCAAGTGCACCGGGGAGGGGTTGTAACACACTACTGGCCCCAACACTAGTGCCTCCTAGGGGGTTCAAACAGTGTTTAACAGTATCAAACAAAAGTGCTCTTAAAGTGTCTCTAAAGGCTCAAGGTTTCATACATTCATACCTATGCATGAAGGTAAAAAACCTCCTCTGTGCAGCAGCCACCCCCCCCAATACTTAACTGAGCCCCATCTCGATCGAGCGATGAGCACGAGAGCCGCATGTATCAGAAGACTCTCCCTCATTTGCTGAGACAGCAGCAGGAGCCATTAGCATCACAGCCAGTGAGTCAATGAGGAGAGAGGAGTTGAGGCCAAGCCGTGAATGGACACACAGAGCTGCGGCTTGGGAGCCCCCATTGCAAGCTGCTTGCTCTGAGGGCAGGAGGGAGGAGCCGACGAGGGAACCGATAAGAGGAGGATTGGGGCTGCTCTGAGGCAAAACCGCTGCACAGAGCAGGTGAGTATGACATGTTATGTATTTATTTATTTATGTATTTTTAAAGAAAGCCTTTAATATCACTTTAAACCCAACTCCATTCAAAATATTTATTTTGTTTTGAACAGAGCAGGAAAGAGTTAGAGAGCTTTGCCATCCGTATCTACACTGGGGAGATTTCTCTTCAGTCCCTTTAACCTCCCTGATAGTAATCTCAAGTGTGGCTCTGGGTTAAATTTCAGTACCGTTAGCGGTAACCCTGAGCCACACTCGGAATTGAATAGCAAAATCCTGGCCCAGGTTACTTACCTTGTCACCACGATACTGCAATGTCCCCCCCGCTGTGTCTGCGGGCTGTGTCCTCCGCCCGATGCTCTGTGTGCCAGGCTCCCTTCCCCACAAGAGTCATAACACATACAGTACACTGATTACATTACTGTAGCAAATCATTTCACATCCCTTTTGTCCAGTGCCCTGCATGCACTTTTATATTATATATTCTGTTCTTTCTACCTGGAAACAAGATTGTCCATGGCAACCAAAAAGTGTCCCTTTAAGTCAAAAGCAGTTTTAGACCGCCTAGAAAAAATGATAGTAAATTAGAACACTTGCAGAATTGAGCGATAGTGAATCGTGGGGAAATAAATTGTATTATTATTTTATTATTATTTTTTATAATTATTTATAGTTATTTATTATATTATAATTTATGATTTCCTGTTTCAAACTTCATCATACCTGAGATGTCTACTAGACTCTTGTTTGGACAGATTTAAGTGTGTTATTACTAAGAATTACAGGCCTACAATGTAAAACTCATAATTTCTATGCAAAACATTGTACCGCTTTGAGATTCAAAAATCTGACATAATAATACTGCCAGGGAGGTTAAGAAAGTTATACAAGATCTTTTCAAAGGCACAAAGAAAATAAAAACAATTTTAGTAGGGTTAGGAAGAGTTTCATTTTGACAATGTTTTTATAGCTTTCTTGTCCTGGTGATGCACACACCTCCTATTTCCTGTAATCGCAGAAGTATGAAGTGTGGGAAAATCCCAATTAAGTCACAAATAGAACCTGATACAAATTTTAACTCTTCTCTACTCTATCCAAATCTAAAATTAGAATTGTGGCTGGAGTTGTTCTGTAAGAGGGGCAAAGCTCCCCATAATGCACGCTTGTTGATCCCTTGCCTTGGGGATACCAGGTTGTATACAAAGGATTGTATATTTGTTTTTTCTTTTAACCCTTTTTTTAGTTAACCACTTCAGCCTTAGAAGGATTTACTCCCTTAATGACCAGGCCATTTTTTGCGATACGGCACTGCGTTATTTTAACCGACAATTGCGCAGGCGTGTGGCGCTGTACCCAAATAAAATTGATGTCCTTTTTTTCCCCACAAATGGAGCTTTCTTTTGGTGGTATTTGATCACCTCTGTGTTTTTTATCTTTTGCACTATAAATAAAAAAAAGCGACAATTTTGAAAAAAATATATACTTTTTTTTACTTTTTGCTAAGAAATGTAAAAAAAAAAAAAAATGTCATCAGTTTAGGCCAATATGTATTATTCTACATATTTTTGTTAAAACAAAATCCCAATAATCGTATATTGTGTAAAAGTTGTAGCATCTACAACATAGGGGAAAGATTTAGGCACTTTTAATTTTTTTATTGCTTTTACTAGTAATAGCAGCGATCTTCAATTTTTTTGCAGAATTGCGGCAGACAAATCTGACACTAAGTGACACTTTTTGGTGACCAGTGACACCAATGCAGTGATCAGTGCTATAAAAATGCACTGATTACTGTATAAATGGCACTGGCAGGGAAGGGGTTAACACTAGTGGTGATCAAAGTGTTAAGTGTTCCCTAGGGAAGTGCTTTCTAACTTTTAGGGGGATGGGCTCATTGGGAGTTGAGAGATATCGATGGTCCTGATCACTAGGAACAGCATATCTCTCTCTAATCTCCTGTCAGAATGGGGATCTGCCTTGTTTACATACGCAGAACCCTGTTTTGCTACTGTGGGGAGCGATCGTGGGTGGGCGGCGGAACATTGCGGGCCTCTGGCCACGCGCGTGCCCCCTGTATCTATTACACGAAGCGACATACAGGTACGTTGCTTTGCACAATAGAACCGACCTGCTGCAGTATATATACTGTGGCTGGTCGGCAAGTGGTTAAAAAAAGAAATGAGTACTACTGACCTTAAGTTTCAATGGTCAAGATTGTATTTTTATTGAAAAATATATTCAATTGCCACTTTAGAACAGAAAGCACCATTCTCTATTGAGGAACATACTGTTACTGTTTTAGATGTTACTTGATCTGGCGAGTGTGCAGGCGACTCAAACCACCCATTATATGGAGAATAGAGCTTTTAAAATAATATAATAATGGTAAACTACCAGAAGCTTTTTTCTTTAATGTCACCTGCATAGCATTAATGCATTTGGACTGCAAGTAAACACAAATTTTCTTCTGTGTAATATCTTGCCTACCTTTCTGTCTCTCTTAAATAGATTTACATATTACTTTTTATTCTTTGAGAAAGATTTGTGTTCGAAAGAAGTAATTTACTGAATTGTAACCTCAAGTTATACTGGGTGCAATTCTTACTGTACTGTTTAATAATATATTTGCATGCAAATGAATATAAAACAGTTTCTAAATAAACGGTAAATATGATGTATGACTTCAGCGCATGTCTTTATAAATATGCCCCTTAGTCTCATTAAAATAAGGAAATCCTTAACCAAATATTTAGTCATACTAATCCTTTAGATCAGGGGTAGGGAACCTTTGCTCTACAGCTGTTTTGAAACTACAAGTACCATGAGACATTGCAAGACCCTAACAATCACAGGCATGACTCCTAGAGGCAGAGGCATGATGGGATTTGTAGCCGAGGTTCCCTACCCCTGCTTTAGATCAAACATCACATGTTCTCTTAGAGATAGATACAAAAGAAACAATTTCTTACAAGCAGGCCATCCAGACTTTGTTTACTTACCGTTTGTGTATTGCTAATCTTACATTAGAAAAACCTTTTCTATGCTGACCGAGGAGAAAACACTGGGAGTTAAAGGTAGTGCATGTTAAGCTCTAGAATGGTCTATTTGGCTGTGAAATTTATTTTTGTTTGTCTGCAGTATTCAATATGAGTGAGCAATGACAAAAATGAATGCTACAATGTGACCATTCTCTAATACAGAAACTGGGCAGTGTTCTGCATGCAATAAGACACTGAATTTTTAGGGGAATTTGAAGGAAACTAAACATGTTTTTTTGTACTCTTGCTTTACAGAGGGGGAGAAATGCCAGCATGGAGAACAGGAGAGTTCTGACTCATATGGTGACCTGTCTGATGGGAGCGACCTCAAGTCCCCTGAGAAGCCAAATTCTAATGGATCATATGTTGCATGTGACTTGGTTATTCCCAAGAAAATTGAGGGAGAGGCAGAGAAGCGCTATCCATGTTCAGAGTGTGGAAGCTTTTTCCGATCAAAGGCCTATCTCAACAAGCACATACAGAAAGTTCATGCCAGGCCAATGGGGACACCACTTGGAGATTTGGGGGCTACCTTAGGTCCTGCACTAGGCCCTGCCCTAGGTCCTGCATTAGGCCCTGCTCTTGGTCCTTCTCTTGGCTCCACTCTTAGTGCCTCCCTTGGGCCAGCACTGGGGTCAGCATTGGCCTCTCCTTTCTCCCCACAGCAGAATATGTCTCTTTTGGAGTCATTTGGTTTCCAAATTGTGCAGTCAGCTTTTGCCTCATCTCTTGTGGAGCCTGAGGTGGAACAGCAGGCAATGGGAAGTGAAGGGAAGTAAAAGCGATAGCACTTAATACATCTGGGAAAGGGTAGTGCTTTACATATGTGGGAAATTCATGCAAAAGCACCATATGCATGAATATGGAAAACTCCCCAAAAAAGTACTGAAACACCTGAGAAGAAGCTGTGTTTACACATGTTGTGGACACCATAAGCTGTATAGTTTTAAGAGAGGATCAGAGTGGAAAATAGCAGACAATGAGAAAAGATGCAGACTTTTCTCTAATGATATCCTCTTCGTTGAGCTCAAAACTGTGCACTGCCTTCTGGACTCATGGGGTTCACATGTCTACGCAGGGTGCACACACTGAACTGTTTCTATGTGAATGTTTTGTAGATTTTCAGATATTGATTATGAATATTCACAAAACTTGTCACACATTAAAATAAACAAATTCACATGGGATTCTGCACGAGTCATAAGGTGCTGCCTTTATTTGAAGTTTAAGTTCTTCTTCAATGTAGACATGCAAGAAACACATATGATGAATGCAAGTCATAGAAACATAGAAGGTTTAATATCAATGCCAGAAGGATAGAACTGAAAGAGTCACTCCAGATTTAATTAATAAACATTCCTTATTGGTGGAAAATACTTTCTTTCTTTATGTTTCCAGAGTTTTAGATCTTACCACTTTCCCACCTTACAGCTAAGGCATTTTACAAAAATGTAAAATCCTCACTTAAAGGCTTAATAAAACACCTAAAGATGTATTAAAACCAAACAAAATAACATATTGCAGCTTACCAATTATTCAATGTGGTGGCTGTAATTTTTTATTTATTTTTTTAGGCTTTTCCCCTCTATTTTCATCTGGTGATCTGGCCAGTAACACACCTCCTGTATTAGCCCTTGTACACACAGTCGGACATTCCGATGGAAAATGTCCGATCGGACCGTGTTGTCAGATAATCCGACCGTGTGTGGGCTCCACCGGACTGTTTCCGTCGGAATATCCGACCAACAAAGTTTGAGAGCTGGATATAAAAATTTTCCGACAACATGATCCGATCGGACTTTGTCCGATTGTTTGTACAGAATTTCGATCGGACAAAGTGCCACACATGCTCAGATCATATTCTTAGACCAAATCTATTGGCTACTAGCCTGAACGTAGTCCAGTCGTAATGAAATAACGTCATCACGTTACGAACAATCGGATTTTCCGACAACTTTGTCCGACCGTGTGTATGCAACACCAGTTTGGAACAAAATCCGACGTTTTTATTTTGTCGGAAGTTCCGACCGTGTGTACAAGGGCTTAGAGTGCCTCCACTCTTAATGAAGGAGCACTTGGACAACAGCCTTGTCAGTCCGAGGGAGGAGAGTGTTAGATAGACTAGCAGATTTAATTTCAATCCTTTTTTTTTTTAAGTAGCAAAAGAGGCCCCCTTCAATGGGAAGTAAGAAACTCAAGTGCTCAGGTACAAGATCATTAAAGTATAACTAAAACATCAGAAATAGACCAATAGGCTTCAAAACAGAAAGATATTTGTGCTTATGACATGACAATTGCTTGGATGATGCATAGATTGACAATAACACTTAAAGTTGCATTTCATAACCAGTATTCTCGACTATTGTCATTCTTGCACCAATAGTCACAGAGAAAACAAAGAACACAAAAAAATGAAGTTATATTAATGATCATTGTAAGTTTCCCTGCCTGTGTTGATTGGTTTGTCTCATGTAACTGATACAGCTGCAAGAAAAGCTTGTTCTTTTGAAAAATAACAGACTTACTGGCTAGATCACCAGATGGAAATAGAAGAAAGAAAGCCAAAAAAAAGAAAACGAATGCAGCCATCACATCTAAGAACTAGCAAGCTGCTAAATAATAAATGTTTGTGTTTGGATTTAATAAACTTAAAGAGTTTGTTACCTTTCATTTTTTTACTCTGCCAGCCCCTCTCTTGTATCCACCTATAACAGGCAGGGTAAGTGTATATGGAAAACAAAGCCTCTATATACCTTTTTTGCAGATATCTTCAGGCCGGTCATGTGACACCCGGCCACTCTTCTACCCCGATCCAGGGCTACAGCGGGAGGAGCCAAGGTCTCTCTCTGACATCAGCTGGGACGTCACATGACCGCTCGGCTCCTCCAGCTGTAGCTCTTAGATTGGGCAGTAAGCAGCCGGGAGTCACGTGACTGGCCTGAAGAGATCTGCAAAAAAAAAGTATATAGAAGCTTTGTTTTACACATACACTGCCTGTTATACCTGGATACAAGAGGGGGCTGGCAGTACTTTTTTTTTAAAGTTTAAATGCCTACTAATAGCAGCACACACACATACAGAGCTGACAGGTGGGGTAGAGGAGGACACAGGAGAGCAGAGGGGATAGCTGCGGATGGCGGAGGCACGTAAATTGAACGCGGTGTCAGGGCTCAGCAGCCATGATAAACCATGGTCAGTTTACTGAGGGGTGGGCAGAACCAGGCAGGATCAGTCAGGTATTTCAGGTTATACAGGGGGCCAAACTACAAAGCACAAGACTATGCTGTATAAAATGCTTTAAAGGAACAGGATCCATTTATTTATTTATTTATTTTTAGGGTAACAAACACTTTAATAAAAGTTTGGCTCAGATTTTTCTTGTAAACACTAACTTCTGCTTTTGCCTCTCTGGTGGATAAATCCCGAGAAGGTCACATGTCTCCACTTGCACCCCAGACATCAAGAAGGTGGTAGTGCTGTACCACTTTACTGCTATTTTAAAGGCAATCTATAAATCTGAATAGCAGGGAGATAGGATGACATAAACTGCAGAGAGAGTTACAGAAGAGGGACACTCCTGCTCTCTTAGCAAATGAGGGACCATCTGGCTTACTAATTTGAGTGAGATTAGATTTTCATGCTTGATCCAGTTTCCTGAGTCAACACGTTTTACAAATATGACAGCTTGTCTTGGCCAAGTGTGATGTTTGTTGCCATTGAGCAGCACTTTCACACTGCCTATTCCATTGGAGAGAAATAATGATCCAGGCAGCTTTTTAACTTTTGTAACCTGCCTAATGGAATGTTCATTAAAAGGCCTCCAACAGACATGAGATCATTACCCAATTCTGGCAAAAATAGCTGGACAGCCCAACTATCATCTTATGCTTAAGGCAAGCCACAGATGACTTGATTCTCTTTCCTTCCATAGGTAGAGGGAAAGAACATTGTTTGATTTCCCCATCAGCACAGTCACTGTTGATGGGAGAATTCTTCCTGCGGTGCTATTGTGTTCTGCTGGTGGGGGAGCCTTCCTGGCCTGTAGAACACAATTACTGCTAGCAGCTATAGCATCAATATCAATGGATCAACATAGGTACAACCAGCCTGCCCATAGATGGATCGAATCGACCCATCTATGGCCGGCTTAAAAGTATCCTTTGTCAGTCATACATAGGATGACGTGTAGGTAGTTCTCAGGCAGTGCTGGTCTTTTTTAAAAAAAAAAAAAAAAAGACCACCATGCTTTGGATGTATCCCATATTAAAAGTTTTTTTTTTTATGTGTTAAAAGGATAAAACAAGTTTATACATACTTTTGACCAACAAAAAAAATTGACCAAAAACCTTTGTAGTAGTTTAATAAAGATCCATGTGGTGTGTTGAGATATTTATTTCTTTATATCCAATATGCTTCTCTAATAAAAAAATATTTTGCTTTTACTATGTGGTGATGCGACGATTCCTAATCGAGCTTCCAAGCTCGAATGTGCCTTCATGCAGCTTGTAAACTTTAGAGATGACTCAGTACTGGATTAGGACCACTGGATCTACTCATATTGTATAACAGCCTAACCATGCCAGTGTAGCAGAATTACTATGAATACTGTTACTTCATCAGAAATGAACTGGATGGTTTTCCATGCAGCACCAGAATCAGAAGGATTTACTTTTTGAAGCAAAATCGAAAAGCCCTTTACAGTCATTCTGACACTATTATAAAATACAGTAATTAAAGTAATATATATCCTTAACAGTAGGCCCTTTGAGACACACTTTCTTTATATGGAAAAGCTGCTTTTGTGTACCTTAGGGGCGATAAAGTGACATGGAAAACAAACAGGGCACTTTGGCACACCCCCTACATCCCATACTGTGGTCAACACCACATTGCATTCAAGTCTTTACAATGTTGATGTGTATAGTTGGATAGGGGTGGTTCTGGAGACCCGTTTACTTTGTTAGATGAGAATTTACAGTGTGGATGCACCAAGCATGTCTCCAGTGCCCAGATGGCAAACACAAAACACCCCAATAAAATACTACATGGTGCAGAGGATAAAGATCTTTGTAGCACATGGAACTTTAAAGCTACATTCATATAGGTGATTACCAGTGAATGTGGCTGGAACGACAGGTGTGAGTGCAACCGCCCAGCCCATGAAATGCAGTGACATTCAGATGGCAGCGCAGTTATCTATGACTATTCACGCAGCCAAGAATTCCTTGCAGTGGTCATGGCTGCATACAAAAAGAGTGCATCCAGCTATAATCATCTGTCCCAGGTGCATTAGCTACGCAAACAGTCATGAATAACTGGCCACTGCCAGACTGTCATTGAATTGTATGGGCTGAGTAGAGCAACTCTTCACACATGCATGTCATTCTAACTACAAGAATACTCAGATTCAGGCCACTAGAATTTGCAATCACCTGTGTGAATGTTGGCTATATACAAATACAGCCTTGATGCAAAATGGAGATTGCTGGCATACAGCACCCTGTAGGATTTAGAGCCTGCTATTCCTGAATTCCCCCTCTGGTTGTCAGGCTGACTTTGTTTATTTAAAGTATATCTAAAGCCAAAACTTTGTTTTTTTTTAAATTTTGGATAGTGTAGGGAAAGGTTTCGATTTCAATCTTTTTATTTGAGCTTTAGAGTAAACAAAGAGCAGGGTACAGAGCATTTAGCTCTCCCCAACAGGAGAAAAGATCCACATCCTCATAATTTGAGTAAAAAAAGATTCTATTAGTTGTAGTCATCCCAAAGCCAATTGGGATCAGGTGCAGCCTTGAAAATATGAAATTATGCCAGACCCCCAGAAGGCAAAACTAACAGATAGGAAAAAAACGTACCCAATCATGGTAACATTAGATTCGATGTCAACATCACATGCGCAACTAATGGGTGTATAGCACTCTGGTTTAATCCTCAAACTTTTACAAGTAATATTGAGGTCCTGGAATGACCTCAATGACCATGTTAAAGTCCAAATAAGAAATGAGAAAGAGAAAAGATATGAGAGTAGAGAAGGAACGGGTTTACCAGAGCCTGTAGAAAGGGTATTCCGTTAATCTGCTGATGTGTATCAAATCCAGAGATCCCACATCTTCTCAAACTTGGCTTAATTGTTTTGGAGGGTACATGTGATCTTGACGTTCATCATAATCCAATTCAGCTGAAGCAGAGAGCCGTCCCTACTGGGAGAACACAATAGTCACAATAGTCCCCACTGCCTACAGTGACTAGTCACAGAAAGCTTAACCGTTGTTGCTCTACAATACCGACTGTGAGTACCCTTGTGGGATATCCTTCACTACACATGGTGGATCACAGGTATAAGGGTCAGTGGGCCTTGCCAGCATACACTCAGTTAACAGCTCCGAGGTGATCTGTAGCCTCTCCCTAAAAGGTCCTAATTCTCTTGGTAATGACTGCTGTTCCCAGTATGAGCCATTGCCCTTTTTAGAGGCTTCCATAATTCCTTTGGGCACACCCCTATCCTGTTTCAAGAGAGGAGTTTTCAACCATTATGTCTGAATATTTTGGTAGGCTTTTGACCCTTTTGGAGACCTCAGACTGCAGGGGCTGCAAGTGGATCTCTCCACCCTCGACCTACTAAATTAATCTCTTATTTTTCTTTTACTACTTCTGTGATTCCTGTGATGCATGAGGGTACCTCATTGCATTCTGAGGATTCAGAACAAGAAGGGGCCACATTTGCTCATATTTCTCCCATGCATAAAGATTCCCTGCCTTAGGGAAATCTGCATTGACCCAGGCAAGCTTCATCAGCCTTGGTTCCTTAAAATGCCTTGGCTTGCCAAAACATTCCCTGTACACTCTTAAAGCCTTAGTTGTATGGTGACTGGTTTTAGCCTGAAAAACTATTTTTCCAAGCACTCTGTTCAGCAATACCCAATTGAGGAGGTATTTCTAAATAATCCCAGTGGTGCAGCCAGACAGATTTCTGTCTTAACAAAACCTTAATGGTTCCTGTTGAGAATATTCCTGTTTTCAAGGACCCTAAATAAAAGGTTAGAAGCCCTCTTCGCTCCTGTTCTCCCTGGCTGCTACCGCTATGCATTCTGCCAAAGCAATAATGCCAGTGTGCCAGACTTTAGTTGTCTGGTCCAAAAACATGGTTTAGGACCCCTGATCCATTTTTACAGACCCATCTGTCCTCCCTCATCTGCAGCTCTTGTCCATGGCCTTGAGCTACTGGGTTGAGGGATTAGAAGATACATTATAAAAAATACCCAGGATGACCCTCTTTCAGTATACATGAGATGAAAACTTTGGCTCAAGCATTGGTTTGAGGAACTCTCATGCAAAAAGAAGCACCACACGGTGAGGATGTCCTTTAAAGGAGGATGCCTCCTTTGTGACTCCTTGGACCCTTCGATTCAGAAAATCGGGGGGTAAGAATACTCTCTTACCCCAGTAGAAGAATACAAAATGTTCTGCAGGCAAGCCTTTGGCTCCTGAGATGAAAAAGTTTTCCTTGCCCAGAACATAATTTTGCCGTAAAACCTGAACCTCCAGACCCACCTCACAATAAGGCGGTGCCCCCACTTGTCAGAGGGAGGGGAACCTCTGTCAGCATTCTTGGCCATCCAGGCCCAAAATGTTTCAGACACTTGTGTCCAGTGCACTGTATGCAGGGGCTACAAACTAGTTTTGGTCTTTGCCTCCTACCTACATAGTGCTGTCAAATCTACTGTTCTGTTTCTGCATTGCTTTACAGCAGCTCCTTTCTCAGTGGGTTATTGCCTCTGTCCTAGTGTTTCTACTCAAACCCGTTCACCTGGAAAAAGGAGATATTTGTCCTATTCTGGATCGAAAGATTCTCAACAGGTTCTTTCAAGTTCAAAATTCTGTATGGAATCTGATAGGTTAGTCATTGAGTTCCTTTGACGAGGGACCTTCTAGTCTCTGGGGACATCGAGTCAGATACTATCACAGACCAATGTGCCATGCTGTACACTTAAAAGAAATCCTGTAGTGCAACAAATATATATATAAATATATATATATATATATATATATATATATATATATATATATATCTCCAATGCAGGTTAAAATCAATATAGTGAAAAATACATTCTATTAGTAAAGTGCTGACGTGCTGGTGATATAAATTATAATGTCTTAATCATTTATTATCAAAAAAAGTCCTTATAAAGTTTCCCATGTAGTTGAAACTTTGTGATCCTTATAAATATTTTTTTTTGTTCATTCTACGCCACACTATACAACCTTCCCCCACGCCCTTCTAACATGTCGCTTGAGGATTGACGAATATATTGCTACCACAGAACTTTTGACTATCCCTACAGCTGTAGTGCAGGATCTTGAGTAACCATTTATTGAGGACGACTGTGCTTGCAATATCTTCCCTCAAACCCAACAAAAGCCCAGGCGTAGGGCCAGCCCAAGATATTGTGAATGAAATGCTGCTCCCCCCCCCAAAAAAAGTCACGCCCACCAAAAGGCACCCACGCCCATTATTTTATATCATGATAACCTGAAGGGGACCCATCATGGCCCTATACATGTATATAGGAGTATAAAGAGGACCTGTCATGGTTGTTTACATGTATAGGAGTATAAAGAGCACATGTCATCGCTCTATACATGTATATAGGGGTAGAAAGAGAACCTGTCCTGGCTCTATACATGTAAAGGAGTATAAAGAGGACCTGTCATGGCTCTACACATGTTTATAGGAGTATAAAGAGGACCTGGCATGGCTCTATACATGTATATAGGATTATAAAGGGGACCCGTCATGGCTCTATACATGTATATAGGAGTATAAAGACATCACCTGCCACATGTTGTGGATTGTCACTTACCACTTCACCTGCGACACATAGCGGATTGTCATTTGCCACAACGTCACCTGCCACATGTTGTGGATTGTCACTTGCTACAACGTCACCTGCCACACGTGCCTTGTCTCTTGCCACACCTGCCTTCAGATGAGGATTGTCCCTTGCCATACATCGCAGATTTTCACTTGCCATGACATCGCCTGCCACACATTGCAGATTGTCACTTGCCACCTGCCACACATTGCAGATTGTCACTTGCCACCTGCCACACATTGTGGATTGTCACTTGCCACTTCACCTGCCACAAATTGGATTGTCACTTGCCATGACATCACCTGCCACATATTGTGGATTGTCACTTGCCACTTCACCTGCCACACATAGCAGATTGTCACTTGCCACAATGTCACCTGCCACATGTTGCGGATTGTGAACCACGACGTCACCTGCCACATGTTGCGGATTGTCACTTGCCACGACGTCACCTGCCACACGTTGCAGATTGTCACTTACCAGGACGTCACCTGCCAAACGTAGCGGATTGTCACTTGCCACGTCACCTGCCATACATTGCGGATTGTCACTTGCCACAATGTCACCTGCCATACATTGCGGATTGCCACTTGCTGTGTCCCAGAGTGAAGGCAGGCAGCAGAGAAATTATGTAATCTCTCTACTGCCCTCGGCTGCACAGTGAGGGCGGAACTGCAGAGATGATGTCAACTCTTTGCTCCTCTGCCCGCCAGCCCACTGATTAGCCAGCAAGCCTGCTCACCTGACGACTGGCCCGCCCGTTTACTCAGCCGCCGACCCCTCTGCTGACTGTTCCCCTGTTCTGCCTACATGCTCCTGTCACCTTGGTGCAGGCTCCTCACAGTGGGATAAGCAGCTGAGCAAGCGGGATGGTCTGGCTGGTGGGCAGCAATTTGCTGCCCGCCTGAAAGTGCTTCTCGGGACCGATGGTACCATCGGGTCCCATGGTAGACCCGACCCTGTCTGAATGGCTACCCGACTCGCTTCTATAAATCCTTCCAGGATTCCCTTACACCACTTCTTATAAACACATATAATGCTATTTCAACTGACTCTCCTTTCCCAAGACAAGCTTTGGAAGCTCATATCATAGTCTTACCTAAACCCAGGAAAGATCCTACACTCCATTTCACTCACCAACATTGACATTCTCTTATACTCTAAACTATTTGCCAATCGCCTTCTGCCATTGACACCTGACCTGATACATCTTGACCAAGTGAGGTTTATCCCCAGGAGGGAGGCCAGGGATAATATCCTTAAAACCATTTCCTTGATGGAATATGCCCAAAAATGCCAAATCCCATGTTGCTTGATCGATGCCGAAAAAGCATTTGAATGGGTTCATTGGCAATTTCTAGAGAGCACACTACAGCAAGTGGGCCTTGGGCCTAATATGCTATGCAAGAGCCTAGCTCTCTATGGCAACCCCATGGCAAGGATTCATTCTAATGTCTTCCTAGCTGACCCGATATGGATTCATAATGGAATTCACCAGGGCTGCCACCTGTTACCATTATTATACATACTCACTATGGAACATCTTGCCATGGCCGTTCGGCACAACGTTAATATCCAGGGCCTTTCTATTGGCCAACATCATTATAAATGATCGCTATATGCAGACAACCTCTTATTATATGTTACTAAGCCTTGCATATCTATGCCAGCCATTGTTGAGACATTCACAGAGTTTTGTTAGTAATTCCAAAGTAAATTACGATAAAATGGAGGGCCTTAACATTTCCCTACCCAAATCTATTTTATCCCGGTTTCAATCTTCATTTGAATTTAAATGGCAGCAAAAGGCTATGAAATATCTTGGAATCCCAATTCCTACCTCTTTATCTATGCTGGCAGATCTCAATTATACGCCCCTAATACGAACGATGTGAACGTGCCTTGAATCTTATGATAAACCAAACATCTCCTGGTTTGGCCAAATAAACATAATCAAAATGGACATTCTGCCTAAATTTTTATATATTTGTGAGGCTATTCCTACCTCCCCTTCTCGTGGTTTCTTACAATCGATCAAGAATGCTATTCGGGACTTCATAAGAGACCTAGGATTGGCTTTAATGTTTTAGCTTTGTTGGAAAAAAATTGAATCACGCTACCTATGTGACTCTAAATGTGTAGAATCAAAAATGCTATTGATCAATAAGTGTAGAAAAAAAGAGGGTCATGTACATATGATGACCAAAAGTGATAAATCAAAAAAAAATTTATGAGATTCAGAAAATATGTGTCTACAAATTATGAATCAAAAATAAAAAACACATACAATCGATAAATGTGCACAATAAACCAGTTAAATTTGAAAGGTTGTGAACAATAAAACACCAGTGCCCTGTGAAATTAATTATTCTTCTATGCACCACATTTATCCATGTGATGGTCTGAGTGGCCGTAAGGTGGTTTCCAGCAACCCGTGATTGTGTCTACCTTTATTTGGAGCCGAGCTGTTATTCATTCCATTCGTCCCTTGATCCTCTGTCATGGGCAGGGCCGTCTTTAAGGCAGGGCAAAAGGGGCAGCTGCCCTGGGCCCTGTCATTGTTGTGGGGCCCAAAGCAGCTGCCTCATACTTGCCAACTATCCCAGTATAAATTCCCTTGTCCCTTGAAGTTTTAGTCCTGTACTGTGTCCTGATATCTCAGTGTGAATTGATGGTACTAATGCTGCCCAGCTCTGCCTTATTGTTGTGTACAGATGACTCACCTGCAGACCCTGTGTTTACATGTAAATAACCGATATTCATATGTAAATAGTGGCGGCATTACTAAGTAAATAGCTGCGGCTGGCAGCATTGATATGTAAATAAAGATGACATTCATATGTTTATCATGCTCCCCTGCAGTGAGGAGATGATGTGCTGTAACCAGTAACAAGCAGAAATCATTTGCTGTAACCTCTAGCAACTAATCAGTGAGCCGTAATGTGTGCTGTAACCTCTAGCAACCAGTCATTAAGCAGTCATGATATGCTGTAACCACTGGCAACCAATTGCAATTGCTGCCTGATCTGATACAGTAAACTGATTTTAAGTCTAGCTGCTATTTATTGTATGTCTCAGAGCAGGTGGAGAGCAAAATTGTATGGGGGGGGGGGGGCCAAGAAAATTTTTGCCCAGGGTCCAATCAATATTAAAGACTGCCCTGGTCATGGGAGATCACTGTGATTTGGTAAGAGTTTATTCCTGCTGGTTTGGTGGTGGATCCAACACGGTTTGCTGGCTATAAAATTCTAAAGACGTCTTTTTCACAATTATATGAACTTTCATTTCACAGTGCACTGGTGTGTTTTTTTTATTGTTCACAACCTTTCAAATTTAACTAGTTTATTGTGCACATTTATGGATTGTATGTGTGTTTTTTATTTTTATTTTTGATTCATAATTTGTGGACACATATTTTTTGAATCTCAATATATTTTTTTTGATTTATCACTTTTGGTCATGATATGTACATGACCCTCTTTTTTTCTACACTTATTGATTGATAGGTGTTATAGCATTTTTGATTCTACACATTAAGAGTCACATAGGTAGCGCAATTATCATTTTTTCCAACTTTGTTTCTGTATTTATGCTATACGTAAGAATCGCAGCTTCCGATTGAATGGTGGGAATTTATTTTTCCAGTTGCTTTTATTTTTCTTAGTGCAGTTTCTTTTTTTCTAATATTTTAGCTTTACCTAAGAATAGAGGGGGCGTTGCTCTTCATGACCTACTGTTGTACTTTCATGCTGTGTTGTTAATCAGAATAGTCGATACCACGGTTCCTCCATTAAACTGTGGACGTCATTAGAAAATGACTGAATATCTCCCGACCTCACATCCCTTCCATGGATGCACCCGATACACAGACCCCCTTCTGGCCTAATGCCCCTTGTCACTTCCACTGCATTGCAAATTTGGGACAGTTTCTTTACCAAAGGTTTACTGTCCTCGAGACTAGGGATGAGCCGAACACCTCCCCTGTTCTGTTTGCACCAGAACATGCGAACAGGCAAAAAATTTGTTCGAACACGCGAACACCGTTAAAGATTAAAAATCGTGTCTATGGGACACGAAGATGAATAATCAAAAGTGCAAATTTTAAAGGCTTATATGCATGGTATTGTCATAAAAAGTGTTTGGGGACCTGGGTCCTACCCCAAGGGACATGTATCAGATATCAATGCAAAAAAAAGTTTTAAAAACTGCAGTTTTTTTGGGAGCAATGATTTTAATAATGCTTAAAGTTAAACAATAAAAGTGTAATATTCCTTTAAATTTCGTACCTGGGGGTGTCTATAGTGTGCCTGTAAAGGGGCGCATGTTTCCCATGTTTAGAACAGTCTGACATCAAAATGACATTTCTAAAGGAAAAAAAGTCATTTAAAACTACTCGTGGCTACAATGAATTGTCAGTCCGCAATACACATAAAAGTTAATTGATAAAAACGTTAAAAAAGTTAAAAAAAATAATGCATGAGGGTCCCCCTAAATTCCATACCAGACCTGAGTGTCTGGTATGGATTTTAAGGGGAACCCCGCTCCAAAATAAAAAAAAATGGTGTGGGGGTCCCCCTCAAAATCCATACCAGACACCAAGGGTCTGATATGGATTTTAAGGGGAACCCCGCACCAAAATTAAAAAAAATGGAGTGGAGTCCCCCCAAAAATCCATACCAGACCCTTATCCGAGCACGCAACCTAGCAGGCCGCAGGAAAAGTGGGGGGATGAGAGAGCGCCCCCCTCCTGAACCATACCAGGCCACATGCCCTCAACATTGGGAGAGTGCTTTGAGCTAGCCCCTCAAAGCACCTTGTCCCCATGTTGATGGGGAGAAGGGCCTCATCCCCACAACCCTTGCCCAGTGGTTGTGGGGGTCTGCGGACTGGGGGCTTATTGGAATCTGGAAGCCCCCTTTAACAAGGGGACCCCCAGATCCCGCCCCCGTGTGAATTGGTAATGGGGTACAAATGCTCCCCTACCATTTCACAAAAAAATTTACAAAAAGGTTAAAAAAGACAAGAAACAGTTTTTGACAAGTGCTTTATTAAATTCTTCTTCTTTCTTCTCGTCTTCCTTCTGTGTTCTTCTAGTTTCTCCAACTTCTTCTTCTCCATCTTTTTCTTCATCTTCTTCTTCATTTTCTTCCTCCGCTCTTCTCGTCCTGCATCTTGCTCCAGCTTCTTTTCCATGCCGTCCACACGATCCGCCTCTGTGGGAGTTTTCAGCCCTGTGACAATTCGATTCTTCTGACACTTCTTAAATAACGGAGGACAGGGCCACCCGGTGACCCTCCTCCTCTGATGCACGGGGAGTTCCCTATGGCTTTCCCCGTGATGTCAGAGGAGGCGGGGTCACCCGTTTACGTAAACGTGTATAGTGAGCTGACTATACACCATATAGTGTATGGTGTATAGTCAGCTGAACCATGCTGCTGTCTGGTGGCATGGGATCAAGAGCTAAAATACTGAAGATGATGGCGTTAACAGCACTCAGAAGATGGACTAGAAAGGGTTGAGTGGTGACTGCAATAAAACACAAGTGCCTTCAGAAGGAACTTTTGAGATTTGTTGTTTACAAGTTAAAAACAGTTGTTTTTTGCTAGAAAATTACTTAAAACCCCCAAACATTATACATTTTTTTCTAACACCCTAGAGCAGTGATGGCGAACCTTGGCACCCCAGATGTTTTGGAACTACATTTCCCATGATGCTCAACTACACTGCAGAGTGCATGAGCATCATGGGAAATGTAGTTCCAAAACATCTGGGGTGCCAAGGTTCGCCATCACTGCCCTAGAGAATAAAATGGCAGTTGTTGCAATACTTTGTCACACCGTATTTGCGCAGCGGTCTTACAAGCGCACCTTTTTTGGAAAAAATATACTTTTTTGAATTAAAAGGTAAGACAACAGTGAGCTGGGGCACATTTACAATTTTTATTTTTCTTATTTATTTTACCTTTTATTTTATATTTTTACACTGTTCTTTTAAAAACAAAAAATTGTGTCACTTTTATTCCTATTACAAGGAATGTATACATCCCTTGTAATAGAAAAAAAGGATGCCAGAACCTCTTAAATGTGAGAGCTGGGGTCAAAAAGACCTCAGATCTCATATTTGGACTTAAATGCAATAAAAAAAAAAGGCCCTTTAAGAGCTATGGGCGGAAGTGACGTGCAATGCTGCAATGCTGCCCTGCAGTGCTATGGAGATGTGTGGGGGCCATCTTCCCCTCACTCATCTCCATGCCACAGAGCAGAAAGGATCCGATCGCTGGAGAAATGCTATCGGTGGCGGGAGAGGGCCCCTCTCCTGCCACCAATATAAGTGATCTTGTGGCGCAGAGACCACTATTATCGGAAACCGGACCACCTGCCAAACAAGAGGATACAGTGGTTATTGCAACTAGCTGCTGCCATAACAACGATATCCCTCTTCAAAATAAGGACATATATCGGCGTGCGGCGGTCCGGAAGTGGTTAAAATTGACAACGTTACAGCTCTGGCTGTCAGGCTTATTTGGGCACTAACGCCAGACCAAATCCAGATGGGGACACCTATCATGGAAGCTGTCATGTGGAACTACCTGCCCTGTGTGTGGTGATACAGACCTGCCATACTGGCCAACTAGGATGGATGTCTGCGGCTGTGAACTGAGCAGCATAACCCACATGATCAAAGGGGAGACGCTGTGATGGGCGTGGAAGAGGGTGTCACTGTGGTCCTGGATGGAATTGACATTTTCAAGATAGGAAAATGTGGGGCACAAACGTCCCTGGTTGCCGTGAATACAGGTTTCGCTTGCATGGGAGGCAGTTTTCATGTGCTTTTTAGAAGCTATTTCTAGTGCTAAAACACCTGAAAACTGCCTCAGGCTGCACTTCAACCCGACAGACCACATTTGGGATGAATTAGAATGAAGACTGTAAGCCAGGCCTTCTCGTCCAACATCAGTGCCTGACCTCATAAATGCGCTTCTGGAAGAATGGTCAAACATTCCCACATACACACTCCTAAATCTTGTGGGCAGCCTTCCCAGAAGAGTTGAAGCTGTTATAGCTGCAAAGGGTCTGCAATATTGAATCCTATGGACTAAGACTGGGATGGCATTAAAGTTCATTTAAAAGGCAGGTGTTCCACACTTTTGTTAATATAGTGTACATGCGTTTATAAGATACTTACAAATGCATATGTACATAGCTCTAATTCCTCCTGTATTGAATTGTATTGTAACTATACTGTCTGCTCTCATGTTGTAAAGTGCTGCAAACCCGTTGGTGCTATATAAATCCTGTATAATAATAATAATATAAAAGATAAGGGCCCCTTTCACACAGGCTTTCCGATCAGGTCCGTCTGTCAGTTTTTCAGGCGGACCTGATCGGACGCTCCATTCACCTCTATGGGGCAGTGGATGTCAGCGGTGACATGTCCGCTGACACCCGCTGCTGCCCGATACAATTCTGTCCATAGAATCCAGACAGATGGTGACCTTATTTTCATCTGCCTGGCGGTTTGGAACGGATAGGATCGGATGAAAATGGACAGGTGGACCGTTTTCATCTGATCTCCTCATAGAGGAGAGCTTAGCTCTGACAGGTCCATCTCAGCACGGTGAAAGGAAATGGACCTGTTACCCACCTGCTCAGCGGGGAATAGCGGATCGATCCCCCCCTCCCCCCGCTGAGCAAAATGGTGTCCGCCGGGCATTCCAATCAGCTGCGACTTCTTAGGCTGGCCATACATTATACAATTTTCTTGTACAACTTTTTTTTAGATTTACCAAAACCATATAATATGAGGTCAAACCTAAACACTTTCAATGTGTATTCAGGCAGGCCCTTGCACTACATACTGTAGTTGAAGGCAGACATCTCAAGTCTCCCGCAAGGTGCACACATTTCCCAGACATCCGCAAGTGCTGCCCGGCTGTGGGGCTAATCCTGGATGGTCCCCTGGTTCACAGTCATGGATGATTAGTGCAGCAGGAGGGATAGCTGTGAACCCCGATCTCCCTGTATAGCTGACATCCGCTTCTCCTTCTCTTCCTCCCGTGGCTGTTGAATAAAAAGCTATACAGGGAGATCGGTGATCACAGCTGTCCTTTCTTCTGCACCGATCATCCCAGACTGTTCCCTGTATCCTCCTCCTCCAGTCCCCCTCCGTATCCTTCTACCCCCCTGTTCTTCTCCCCCAGTTCTTCTACAACTCCCCTCCCCTTCTACAAAGCCACTGTCTCCTCTCCATTACTCATCAGTGCAGAGAAAGGGACTGGGGAATCTGTGTCCTCACTCCTCAGCCTCTTTCTTTGTCTCAAATGGGAGATGTCTGTAGGGTTGCCACCTTTTCTTCAAGTCAAACCCGAACACTTTTGTGGCACACAGCAATTTATATTTTTTTTATATAGTATAAACTATACATATATTTTGCTATTAAATAACATTTCTAATCATATGAAGTTAATAAAAAGAGTTCCCCTTTTACATCTGAATTCTGCAGACTCTGATGTAAGAGAGAACATTGGGGAGTCTAACATAGGGGATGCTCTGGGAACCCTGCTTTAAGGGGGAACACTGAGAACTCTGATGTACGGAGAGGACTCTGATGTAAGGGGGAATACTGTGGCCTCCAGTGTAAAGGGGAACTCTGATGTAAGGGGTGCTCTGAGAACCCTGACTTACCTTAGTGTACTCACTCAGAGGCAGGAGAGAGAAGGAGGCGACTTCAATCACAGACGGGGGTGGATGGGAGCTCACTCAACCCTTGGCAGTCAGCACCTCTCATCCAGATGTATCTGAGGCTGCTAGACTTCAAATTTCTGGCCCTCATGTTACTTTTCTGAAGCACAGCAGCAGGGATTGGAGTGTGGGCAGACACAGTGGGGTAGGGGCAGGAGGAAGAGGTGCAGATCGAGCCCTCTCTCCTCTCCTGTCTGTGTGTGATTGAGGGGGTTGCTAGGTTTTTCTGGCTTTGGGCAGTGTGAAAGAGAGTGTAATAGACACTCTCAGCTTAGACAACTGCAGCCAGCAACCCTGCTGGGAAGCCATAGTCCAGTCTGTATCATGTCCAGGTTTCAGGCAGCCTGAATCCCGGACGCATGATTCCAAACCCGAACTGTCCAAGTGAATCCCGGACAGGTGGCAACCCTAGCTGTTTATACCCCTGATATCTCACCAAAGCCCCCCCCCAACAGGGTTGATTAAAAAATGCAAAAAGTATTAAAAAATGAAATAGTAAACAAAAATTATAAAAAAATAAATGATACATGTAGCGGTACCCCCATGGGGGTTGCTGAGTTTGTTCATTACCTTTTGTCAGATGGCTCCGCTTCCAATCCCCCATGCAAGTACATGACACCAAACAGTCAGAACTCTGGATTTTATAATGCTTTATTCTGGGTATAAATCGGTGGGCTGTTCAAAAGGGTATATGAGATATCCCATCCGACCCCAGTTTTAGGTCAAAAAGGGTACTAATCTGTACCCGTAGCTTTTGTTAATTAAGGCCCTTAAAGCGATCCTTTCTTGGTTCCAATTCTCTCTTATGTCGCACTTCCAAATTGGACAGTTAAGCATCACTCTGAAGAATGCTGTGGATGTTGACCTCAAAGTCACAGGCCACACTGCCTATTTCCATAACTTGTGCTGTCAAACTTCCCTCAGTCCTAGAAAGTGCTTGATACTGTGGTCCTTGGATGCACAGTATGAAGTTACTGAGAAGTTCTACTGGGTTGCACTCCAGTTGCTCTCTCCCAATCAACAGTCCATGTTCTATGCACAGAAAGTCGATTCCCAGTTTTCTCCTTCTGTTTAGTTCCTGCTTCCTCCTCCTTCTCCTCCACGCTGTCCAGCACATCCCCGCATGGGAGGCCAGGTCTTCCTCCAGCGCTACATGCTGACTTCTCCTCCAGGGGCCAGACTTCGGCCTCCCTGGACTTGCCTCCGTCTATCTGGCTCCGGGATCTCTGAACTCCTGGGCCTCCAGTCCTGAACCTCTGGACCTCAAACCGAACTCCCCTAAAGTATATGACCCCCCCTTTTTATGAGAGATCTCCCATTGACCATAGAAATTAACCATTGGTCAATTCTCTCACATGGGTTTCCTGCCACTCTCAGCCCATCCTCTCTTTCCAGCAGAATCCACTATCAAGCAGAGGAGGTATTCCTGAGCCCAAGTGTAGGCAGCCACACCCACTTCTACTCTGACACTCCCATCCCTAAATAAACAACCAGGCCTAGTAAAAAAGTAGGATCCTGGCTAAATTTACCTGTCGCTATATCCTATACTGTCCAAAAAACATCACTAAGCACCTACCTAAATTATAGGGCGCTACATAAAAAAATGTGACACCACCCCCCCTGCCCTACCAACACTGTTAACAACCCCCTTCCCCTAAAAAGCATTGGAAAAAAAAAAATTGTGAAAAAAACATTATGTAAAAATAAAAACTACCGACACAATCACCACCACATACTCCCCACCCCTTCCCCAGAAGCACTGTGAAAATAATATAAAAAAAAAATGATTTAAAGAAAATAATAACAACAAACAATGGCTCCTGTCACTCAATGGTACAGGCTGAGCAGCTCCGCTGATCGGATCACCTGAGATCCCAGCCACAAGTATACTTACAGCACCATGGTAGTTTAGGACATGTGAATAAGGCCTAAGATACATACAACAATGTATGCAATGAATCACGTAGAACAGGGGTGCTGAACCTGTAGCCCTCAGTGCCCTTTGATGTGGAGAAATCTACAACACATGATACAATAGTGTGATGGTCAGTGGGAAGAATGGTCCTTACACTTGTGGTCATTGGGAAGCATTACCCCCTTACAGATAGCTAAAAAAATCAATGGTGTCAGTGGGAACCTGAGAGGCAGAAATCACACAATGCTGAAGGAACCCTTAGCAACCTCTGAAGGAACTCTGGTTGAGAATCACTGTTCCAAAGGTTGAGCACCCCTGACCGAGAACATTTCTGTATACGGTATGTATAATATTTAATTTCCTTTACCAGGTTATCTATTGTTAGCTACCTTTCCAATTCAGCAATGCCAATCGCATGTGATTCGCACCGAATTGTAATATGAAGTAGAAGGGATCTCACCGCTCCTGGAGCACACATGTAGGCTGTAAACTGTCTCTTCGGATGGGAAGCCACAGGTACTGGCTATTACCACTAGCAACAGACGAAAAACAAGCTCTGGACTGGCGCACTCTTCAGAAGACCACTTTCTTTTATTGGAAAATGACATCACAGCTCAACGAACACAGCGAACAAGGAAAAATTGCTGACGTTTCGCACTAGCTGTAGTGCTTATTCATAGCATTGCGGCAGTCCAGAGCTTGTTTTTCGTCTATTTGCAACGCATTGCTGTGCAGATCATATCTGATGTAGGTGCGATGCAAATTCAGCCATACAAACTGTATGGCTGAATTCGCATCACATTCGGACCAAACTTGCGCAGGACCCTTTTATTTTTTTCCTCACCAGAATCGGAAGTGTGTGGGTGTTCACCTCCTGTCCGAAGTCACAGTTCATATCGTGATCTAGGGGTGTCATTCACTTTGTATTGACACCCGCAGCGGTTCGCAGAGGGCAGCGTCAACCGCCGGCGATTCAGGTGCGACACTGGATTCGCAGGGTTTCTGCCGCATCGCACCAGTGTAAACCGAGCCTGAATGTAACAATTGCGTTGCAAATCGTTTTATAATAAATGAATAGAAATGACTGCGGACAGTTGTTATTTTCCTGTCTCTGAATAGAAAGAGCCAGCTTTGCCCATGGGTGACATTTCTAATTCAGGTCCTTTTTTTTTTTTTTATCACAGAAGAATCCATGAAACTCCTGGACATGTAATGATTTCACTACAAGACTGTACAGAGAACATGGAGAGAGATCGCTGTGAAATGACTGCAGTGATAAGTTGAGCGGATGTACTGAGCCTTGAGCTGCTGTACCCACAGAGCATGCACAGAAATCCTGTCCAAACCGGCTCTTACCGACTGCTCTGGCAGGCTCGGCTTTTCTACCAAAACAGCTTCCCCCACCCCCATCAGCAAGAGAAAAGAGCACTGATGGGGGGGCATGCATTGTGTATATAAAATCAGGAGCACATTAAATGCCTTTTCCTGCCCAGGGTGATATTTACAGTACCTTAATCAAAAGTAAATATTGCATTTATTAGTATTTTATTATAAGTATTTATATAGTGCTGACAATTTATGCAGTGTTTTATGTATATATTTTGTACATCCACATCAGTCCCTGCCCTTACAATCTAAGGTCTCGAAGGCTGGCCATACATTATGCAATTTTCTTGTACAATTTTCTATTAGATCTACCAACATCATATAATATGAGGTCAAACCTAAACACGTTGAATTTGTATTAGTGATGCACCGATAACATTTTGTTTTACAATGAGTACGAGTACCGATACTTTTTTTTTTTAGTACTCGCCGATACCAATTACCGATACCTACCGCAACTGTTTTGTTTTAACTTCAGCTGTCAGCAATGATACAAAGCATCGAAAAGTTATTTACAAATTAAATTAATTTTTTATTTTTTTTATTTAGCGCTTTTTCAATGTGAAATGTGTAAATATATGATAATATATACGTGTAAAAATATTCAATGAGAAAGCAAACAAAAAAAAAAGCTTTAATTGTTAATCATTTATAAAATAGACGTGAACAAAAGTAAAAAAGTGGGAAAATAATAATGAAATGGAGGAGAATAGGGAGTTAATTAAGGCTGATTAGAGAAAATTAAAGGTTATTAAGGGGTTAAACAGAGGATCATTTGTTCATCCCTTTGATCTGCAGATGAAGAAACAGAAAGATACAAAAAGAAACCATGGGGGTTTATTTACTAAAGGCAAATCCACTTTGCACTACAAGTGCACTTGGAAGTGCAGCCGCTGTAGATCCGAGGGGGCCATTAAACATAAGGAAAATATGAGGAAAATCAAAAACAGCATTTTAGCTTGTACATGATTGGATAATAAAATCAGCAGAGCTTCCCCTCATTTCAGATCTACCCCTCAGATTTACAGCGATTGGACTCCCAAGTGCACATACACAGTTCAATATATGATCAATTTCTTTTCCAATCAATCTCCCCTCAAAGGAATAAAGTCCACAGCCCATTTGATCGATATGACACACACACACACAGAAGTGGACTTCAGTTGATACGTTTGTAATTTACAATCATAAATGATCAGTCACCTCTCTATTTCCACCATTTGATCACATAGGCTGATCAATCAGATCATATTCTTGAACAAAAAATCTCGGTACTGCTCAGTTCTGATTATTTTGATTGAATCACACATCAATCAGATAATAAAATCGAAGCATACACTTCGATTTTATTATCCAGATATTGGGGGGTTATTTACTAAAGGCAAATCCACTTTGCACTACAAGTGCACTTGGAAGTGCAGTCGCTGTAAATCTGAGGGGATGATCTGAA
Organism: Lithobates pipiens; assembly: GCF_037356315.1. Lineage (NCBI taxonomy): Eukaryota > Metazoa > Chordata > Amphibia > Anura > Ranidae > Lithobates > Lithobates pipiens. The sequence goes on along the minus strand of NW_027507790.1, from coordinate 39,585,003 downwards.
AGGAGGGGAAGCTCTGCTGATTTTATCATCCATTCATGTACAAGCTAAAATGCTGTTTTTTATTTTCCTTGCATGCCCCCCCTCGGATCTACAGCGACTTTACTTCCAAGTGCACTTGTAGTGCAAAGTGGATTTGCCTTTAGTAAATAACCCCCAATGCGTGATTTCATCAAAACAATAGACTGTACCAAACAATCAAACAGCCGTAACTTCCCTTCCGATCGATTTAGGTCGGATCTAATTAAAGTCATCGATCAGCAGCACCGAGATACTTTGTTCATGATTACTTTCGGATTTCGATGGATAAGATTATGACATCACATGGTGGAAACAGTGATGCAATCGATCGAAATCCAATTCTCTGTTTGGCATATCAATGGAATTGATTTTCAATTGTCAATCGATTATTCCTCCTGAAAGAGACTGATCGGAAAAGAAATCATTGAATGGAAGCATGTACGGCCACCATAATACATGTTTGGAACAAGGCAGTGTGCGTGTATTTTATTCTACATAGAAGACATGTGTCAGGTCCCCTCCTCCCCTAGCACAATCCCTGCAGTGCAGACGTTTCCGGCTTTCAGGTCCTCCCTGTATGATGGAAGAAGGAGGAGCAGAAGCTGATGTGAAAAACAACCCTGAACAACAGTACTGATACTAGAGAAAGAGCCAGATACACAGCACAGGCAAGATGCTCTTCCATCTATGGATCCTAATGCTGGGCTGCCAGCTCATCTGCGGTACACCAGGTACCCTTTCTTTAGTTTTATTTAGTTATATCTGCATTCTTGGTTGTTAGTATCTGACTTTATTTTTATGATCATTGGTAATATTTTGGGATGATCAATACTGTGTATAGAGGAGGGTGATTATTAATGCACAGAAAGGGAGGTGATCACCCCAATGCATTGCAATGATCTTCAGAGCCAACTATGAGCTATGCATGCAGAGGTGCTGATCCATGACCGATGCAGCTGTGCAATACAGCAGAGAGTGCTGGGTATGTTATGTGCACACACAGTAGAAACACAATTCTGCACGACTGCATATTGCATTTTCTTATTTTATGTATTATTTTTGTATTGCACGCTGTCGATCGCCCTTTAACTCCTTCTTTCCAGCATGTCACCCTAGTCACATGACCTTGTTTTTCTGTAAGAGTCGTGGGTGGGCCGAACACTTGTCCTCCACCCATTTTTAGACTAGTAAATGGATTGGATGGTGCTGTTGTTGAGCTCTTTCTGTACTTCTTATTGGAGGATAAGTTGAAGCTTTTGTCCCTGTTGCTGTACAATTGGGACTTTAAATGGCAAGCAGCACGCCTAACCGCGAATTTCCTGCTTTAGGTAGACTTGAACAGACATTTTACCTGTTTGCTTTGTTTGTTTAAGTTCAAGCTTACCAAGCAGGTCAGTTATGCTTACACAATACATGCTGCCTAGGAATGGAGTAGACCTAGGTAGCTTTTATGTGTCAGTCTCAGACGTTCTACGCAAGGTGTGGTTGTTATGTTCTTTCACGTTATTTTTTAGTTATATAGTGGTTTACAGCACTGCAACATTTTTCACTGTAGAGAAGTGTCCATATAGGTTTGAGGCGCACAATATAAAGGGGCAATTACAGTAAGCAAGGTGCAAATAAAGTGATGGCAACAGGGGCCGGTATATAATTTTAATACTTCAATGTAGGATATCACTTAAGAAGGTTTCCAAACAATATAGTTGTGTGTCTGACCTCCTTTGGTGGTGCTAAAGTTGTGCAGGCAGATATGTAAGGGCTAAATTACACTTGCTTCAAAACATGGCTTCGGACAGGCTTTGTTAAAGCTCTCTGAATGCCGGTCAAAGCCCCTGTCACAAAATAAAATGGTTAGCTTACAGTCCTTCACCTTGCTTTTGCTTGGTGCTTCAATGAGGCTTTGGTGGAGCTTCAATGAGCCTTTGGTGGGGGCTTCATGCGAGCTTTGCCACAGACTTCTACATGGAGTATAATTTTTGAAGCAAAGCAAAAGCAAGGTGTAAACAGGACTGTAAGCTATTTTATTTAGTGACAGGAGCTTTGACTAGTGTTCAGAGAGCTTTAACAAAGCGTGTCTGAAGCCTTGTTTTGAAGGAAGCGTAAACTAGCCATTAATGTGTGTTGAAGCTGAAGCAAGTGTAAACGAGACCTAAGTGTTTAAGGGTGGACCAGGTATTTTCGGAGAACATGAGGAGGATGCTTGGGGTTTCAGTTGCTTCAAAGTATTGAGAAGTGAGAAAAGAAAGGTTAACAATCGAAGATTCGTTAAGAACATTGGGATGTTGGACGATGGTGTGGCAGGGTTCGGGTGAAAGAAAACGTAGGGTTTGACCAGAATATTCGGTGCCATGGCTCAATTACAGTTAATAGTTAATTCAGAGGGAAGTAAAGAGCAGTCTACATTCACATGGAGATTGTTATCCAACCAAGGATACCATATTTTAGAAATTTAGAGTCAGTGTCATTAAAAACAGCTGTGAGTTTCTTGTGCATTGTAGAACCCATTATTCTTGACCCCCCCATGAGGGTTTATACACACGATCAAAAAATTGGACGAAAAATACCTCTTTTGAAGCAATAGTACACTAATCTTGTCATTAGTGCACAGCTTCCGAGAGCCGATCACAACAATTTATCCGATGGGAAAAGCACAACATTTTTTCTCATAAGATACCAGATTTTTGTTTAATCAGTACAGTTTTTGTTTGAAAATACAATACAATACATGATATCACTTCCAATTTTTTATTCTGTCGTATGAGAATTTTCGTAACCTCTTCATTTTCAATGTGAGATGAACATGCAAAAAAACAAAACAAAAAAAAACGGATAACCATTCATCCGATAATCTTACTGTGTGTACCAGACATTAGAGTAGGTTGTTTACATTGTGTTTGGCAAGGGTATTTTCTTCAGGCTGTACAAGTTTTATATGACACGTCCAGTGCTGGCCACCATAATTAAACATTGGTTTTAATGGAATAAACTTTGGAGCAGAGTAATCTTGACATGTTTAAAATGACCTTTTTCGGAAAAAAAACAAAACAAAAAAACCCCAAAAAAAACAGGACCAGTGGCTATATTAAATATTTATTGCCTCAGACAGTTCTAGAGCTTTACGGGACAAGGCAATTTATCCAAGACAAAGATTTTGCAAGATGTCTCTCAGATAAAAGCTAGCAAAGTTCATATGAAATTTGTTATACTATGCTCTTTGCGTATTTTAATTGTTTTTAGTTCCAACGCACTTCATTAGAGAAGATTGCTATTTAACAAAATACATTTGACTAAATTATGTAATCTCTTTTTTACATTCTCAAGAACGTTTTCCTAAGCTTCCCCATTCTAGTTCCTCAAAACATTATGGACTCGCTTCCCAAATTTCTCCAGCAGCAGAGGATTTTTATTTTTTTTTTTGGTAAACTGCTTTAATTTTATTTAAAAAAACTTCTACACTACCGTCCACGGGTACTTTTATTTCAGTTCCACAGACCCAAGTTTCTGTCAGGCATCAGCCATAACTCATGTAAACAGTCATGGAGCAAGACTCAAGGTTCTTGGCTGCAATTGCATTGGCACTACACACTAGAGAACTGTTTTTTTTTTATCTGAACTGCCTCTCCCTATTGCAGCACCAAAGGGTTTTCCAGGGCAGCTGAGACTTATCTTTAGCATGACTGAAACAGCAAATCACATTTACTTTTCTACAGACTCTGCAATATGAAGACAGTAGAGTTACCCCCAAATGGCACTTGCAGGGGGGAGCGGAATAAGGTCACCCTCCTTACTATGTTACATACGTGATCTGTCAGGTGCTTCTGGATGTCTCTTTTTCTTTAATTAGAAACCATAACCTTTAAAGGTGAACTACGGATACAAAAATATGTATAAGTATGTAAAGAGGAGGTAGTCCCAGGTCTCATTCCACACATATCCCTAAAATAAAATTAATCCTCATTTCAAGATAAAGGCTGTAATCATGTAAATTATTGCTTTATACTCCACTGGCCAGAAGCACATTCATAACCACTGGAGTATAGTGAACATAGAGCCTAAGGCTGACCATACATTATACAATTTTCATTTAGATTTACCAAAACCATAAAATATGAGGTCACACCTAAACACTTTCAATTTGTATGCAATCCGGCAGGCCCTTACACTACATAGTTTAAGGCAGGGATATGCAATTAGCGGACCTCCAGCTGTTGCAAAACTACAAGTCCCATCATGCCTCTGCCTCTGGGTGTCATGCTTGTGGCTCTCAGAGTCTTGCTATGCCTCATGGGACTTGTAGTTTCGCAACAGCTGGAGGTCCGCTAATTTTAAGGTAAATCTAAAAGGAATTTGAATAAGAAAATGGTTTAATGTATGGCAAGCCTAACATTAGTCATTTCTTCCAGACTACATTTAGCTGTTTTGTTGTGTTAGGGTGTAGGCTGCTAATGACTCCCAAATCTTTGGTGTTTGCATTCCCATATAAAGTCTGGCATGGCACCAACTATATCGCTTTTATGATTTACAGCTCCAACAAATGATATTCCAGAGGAGACTCCAGCACCACAGACCACGCAGAAGCCAGAGGACTCAACAACTCTCTACAATGAACCAGAGAAGGTCAATATGGCACAGCCTGTGATCAGCATCAGTGAGAGAGTCCAGGCCAAGCCCCATGAGAAGAAAGACCTTGGCATATTAGGTATACATTTCTTCTGAAATTACTCCAAAACACGGTTACTCCTACTTACTTAATATTGATATTTGAGGTATTATGCTCGGGTCACACTGCCGCAACTTGGTATCCAACTTGTGAGACCCCAAGTCACATGACGTGAAAAATCCCATGTTAGTCAATGAGAGCGGTCTTAAAGGGGTTGTAAACCCTCAAGGTTTTTCACAATGCATTCTATGCATTAAGGTGAAAAAAACTTCTGTAGTGCAGCAGCCCCCCAGAGCCCCAGTTTTACTTACCCGACCCGATCTTTCCAGTGTTGAGAAAAAGCCCAGCAGCTCCAGCCACTGTCTCGGGTCTTCATTGGATAGATTTATAGCAGCAGCGGCCATTGGCTCCCCCTGCTGTCAATCAAATCTAGTGACGCCAGGGGCAGGGCCAAGTTCTGCGTCAATGGATGCAGCAGCAGGACTCAAGCGCACACCTGCATGAGTGTTTTCTTGAAATGCGGGTCTGAGGGGGCACTTAAGGTTGGGAGGTGTGCCGCTGGGGATACTAGAAGAGAAGAATTGGGGCCACTGTGCAAAATCCTTGCACAGAGGAGGCAATTCCGACTTTAGAATACGTTCCTGTACTACTTCAAGGCGATGTCTATCCAACTTGTGATCATAGACATTAATGGAAGTCGCCTCCAAGTCAGATCCTCATCTATATTGATGTGATTTAAACCCATTAAATTACAGGAAGATTACCTAGGCATTCCCGAAAGGTGCTTCTAAAGTCGCATCAAAGTAGAATTTAGAACAAATGGACTTTCCCGAACAAAAAAACACATACACTGTTAGAAATTTGTTTACAGAACACTTAGAGAGTGACGGGAGTCAGGAAATGCAAGGATGTGGAGCACTTAAGCATTGTACACACGCTTAGATTTTCGAACGACCAAACGTCCGTTTTTTTGTGGCATGCTAATCTCATGTCGAAAATGAAGAGGTTACTCACAATACTAACATTTTCGTACGACAGAATACATCAGAAGTGACGTAATGTGTTAAATAGTTTAGTATGTATTCTTTCGTTTCTGAGCATGTGTAGTCTTGCTCTTACGACTTTTTTTCATACGAAAATTGTACTAACAAAACAAAAACCGGATGTTGAATTCACCATCCACCAAAAATGTTATAGTCTGCACATCCCAGCTTTTGTCTGACGAAAAAGCGAAATCAGCTGTCGAAAGCACCATAATACCAAACCAAAAATTGTCAGACAGCGCGTCGTATGAAATTTTTCCATCCGATTTTCGTATCATGCGACTGCAGTTTGCAGTCTGGAACGTTTCTGTTCACCGGACCCTTTTCAAAACCGCACTGCGGCCACTCTGCACATTTGTGAACTGGCTCCATTGAAAGCCGGTCATATTCACGTTATGCAAATTGGATGCCATTAAAAACACATCCAAATCACATATGTGAACCCAGCCTAAACAGTTAATGGAAAAAAAAAGGAGCATAATCCTGTTGCCCTTGAATTTCATTGCAGCTCCTTTTTAAAAAAACTTTTTACCCCTTATTTTTCTCTAACTAGGCTAAGGTCATCAGCAATGATCTGTGGACACCTTAACCATCTACAACCCGCTAACTGCTAGTGGGTGGCACAGCCAGGCACCAAGACACCTGTACTTCTTTGATTAGAGGTGGGAATGCGTGCACCCCCTAGTGACCTGTGTTGTGATTGGACACAGCACAAGATTGTAAGCAGGTTATGGCCAATCATTTTGACTGTATACCTGCTGATCGGCTGTGGCCAATCACAGCACAGATCTGTGTGTTTGTAAACACAGGATCTGGCTGGATTTCTCCCTGCTGTTCAGAAATGAAAGCAAGAAGAGAAACCCAGCCAGATCAGCGAGTAAAAGCAGCACACTTACACTGGTTAGGCACACAGTTAAGCCCTCAATTGCCCTCCCAATCCCCCCGGCCACCCAGCCAGTGCCATTAGTACAGCGTCAGTATACAGTATTATCACGGATTACTAGTGATGTCAATGTCAGCTAGTGTCCCTCCTAGCCAGTATCAGTTAATGCCAGATTGGCCGCCACACTATCACAGTCACAATACAAGTCGCTGATCACCATCAGAACTATACTAGTGTCCCCAAAAACTCAGTGGTGATCAAATACCACTAAAATAAAGCTCTAGTTGTGTGAAAAAAAAAGATCTAAATTTAATTTGGGTACAGTGTTGCCAGCTAAAGTAGCACAGTGCTGAATAGAAAAAAAAAACATCCTAGTCATGGAGGGGGTAAAATCTTTCAGAGGTCAAGCGGTTAAATATGTACTCACCTGCCATATATTAGAGGACTGAGCTCCTTGGGTTCTAGGATATGTTCAGACCTAAAAGCCTGTGTTTATCGTTTTTATATTCTGAAAGGAGGGGAACATGCTAGATACCTAGCTAGATATAGCACATCTGTAAGACAAAAAGCCATTTCATGCTCTGGATTCTCCCAATACTTTTCCCACTATAATTTTTATACTTTAATTTCACAGGTTATGTCCTTGGCATCTTGATGGTGGTGATAATTATAGCCATTGGCAGCGGCATTGTTGTTGGATACATATACAAGAGGTCAGTAGTGTGCTTGAAGTGGGTGTTAGAATGATCTACATTTTCTAAGGTTTATGATAACTCATGAATTCTGTGTTACTTATATGACGTTATATTGTATTTTTTTTCCCGTAGGGGTAGAGATCTGAAGAAGCAGCATGACCAGCAAGCAGAAGAAAGGCGGCAACAGCGGATCAATTTACCCCTCTCTGCTTTCTTAAATCCAACATGTGACATTATAGACGAGAACACAATAGAGTTATCCTCCCATCACACCCCCAACACAGTACAGGAGGGTGTTGTACCCCTAATAGGCAGTGCTGGTACCCCAGGAGCATGAAGGGAGGCACAACCCTAAGTGAACATCAATGTGATTAAACAGTACTCCTTTGTTGTGGACATGACATTTTATCATGCTGTGGCACAGGCCCAGTGGACTATCGAAGGAGAGTTGTCTTCATTACCCACATTAACTTATGTTGGACAGAAAGGGGCATGGATTTCTACATATCTGGTGCAAACTGATTAAAAAGCCAGTGTTTTTTGCTTCCAAGGCAAAGAAATTATTACAGTAATTGCCCCTTTTTTCCCTATATTCTGATGTGGGGTTTCGTATGAACCAAGTGGTGGAAGTTGGCTGCCAGTGGCGGAAGTTGGCTGCCAGTGGCAGCTTCTGTATTGCTAAAGATTAAGTCATGTAGATTCCAAGAAGTAAATATAAAGCTTTCTTGGTAATCACCTGCAGGCTATAATAGAGGTGGATATAGTGCTCTACTACATCCTTTCTCTTGGGTGTGTACAGTGAAGCTCATATTGTAACTTGTAGTACAAGTTTCTTCCAATAACGTATATCACAATCTTTTTCCGAGACCAGGGTTCTTCCTCTTAAGTGTGCTGCTAAGGTTTTTTTAAATGGACAGAGACGGATGTACAAATTGTAAGAAGAAAATTGTTTGTTTATTGGCCTTTTTTTTGTTTGTTTTTGTACATGAATGTTGCATTTCTATAAATAAAGAATTATCGGGCAGTGCCTGATGATTAAACCAGTCTTATGTGAATCCAGTGGAGTGAGTGGCAATGCCAAAAAAATAAAAAAAAATAAAAAAATAAAAAAAACACAAAAAGCTACTAGCACTGAAGGCCAAAAACTTTTAAGCTTCATTAATTTCAGCGACCAAACAGGAAGGGCAGTCACCCCATAATCACAGACAGCAGTAAAAAAAAAAAAAAAATCTGACATAGGCTCCAACTAGAGGTACACCGATACCAGTTTTATTAAGACCAAGTTTGAGTACTGATACCTTTAAGTACTTTCTGATACCATTTTTTGAGGACCTGGTTCATCCCAGTGCTTTTTTCATGCAATTTGACCGTTCAAAATCAAGTCGCACCCCATTGGCGGCAATGGAACAGTTCAAGTCGCAGCAACTTTGAAAAAGGTTCCTGCACTACTTTTGTGAAATTTCATTGCGACTTGCATCGACTTCTGTTAAATTAAACAAAAAGATTACAGCCCACACATACAAAAAAATGACATTTAAATCCTGCAAGGCTATTTGAAACACCTGAACATATTCAGCAACTAAGCAAAAATATGGGGATTTGGTCACACTATAAGGCCATATGGTGCATTGACTTTTGTTAAATGAAGTCACAAGCCGCAGTGAAATCGGAGGTCCAAATGGCATTCACCTGCGGCTTTGAAATTACCCTGAAGTAGAACGATTTAAAAGCCGCACCGAGTGAATCAGGGCTAAAAGGTGGCGGTTACAGTCTGCAGACTTGAAGATATCGGTGCAAATGCTTAGTATTGGCACTGATACCAGTATTGGTGCAATGCCAGTTCTGACCCTTTCCCAATCTATCCACAACCTTTTCTGAAGTTTCAATTTAATGGAAACTCCATAAATCCTCCTAATGGATGTGCCTTTCAGGAATCGCCTACATGTTCACAGATGCTATAATTCCATAGTTCACCTAGGAGTGCCACCTGCTGGTGAATCTGACATCTGCAATGTAAAAGGATGACATGTTTTAGAAAATGATGAGCTTGTCTTTGACCATATGGAGTGAACTGCAGGACAAAAGGTTAAATTGACAAAGGTCAGATGGAAAGGGATTATTCTGTGCATGGAGGCTCTGATGGGGATTTATGTTAAAAATAGAAAATTCCCTTTAAACAAAAGCACATATTAAAGTGTATCTAAACCCAAAAACTTAATATATTGCCATTTACCAGTCTTTGAAAGAGGCCATTTTTTTCAGGCTCTTTAAATTAACTCTTACCTGGTAACCTTGTTAATAACACACTTCCTGTCTTTTATCTGCATCTATGAGGGCAACGGTTGTGAGACAAGCTGAACTTCAAACATTTCAGTCTTTGCTTATCTCCATTAACATGGTGGATTAATGGAAAAGGTAGTTTACAAAAGGGGGGGGGGGGGGGAGAGGTCCTTTGTGCTTTCTGCTCTGCTCATAGGAAGTGACCAGCACGCTGCATTGTGGCAGGATCCATGGGTTAGTTCTATACTTGCTGGTAAAAGGGTTTTTAGCCTCAAAATGAATGCAACCACCACATCAATGCACAGGTATGCTGCCATATATTACATTTTTGTTTTTGGGTTATAGACTAATACTCATAGTATTAAACAACTCAACAGACACTACATTTGTAAACATTTTTTATGAAAGCCTTCTCAAGACATGACAGGGTATAGCCACTTCGAAGACTATATGTTTTTGGTCAATGATCCAGAGAGACAGACACAATCCATATCTCCCGCTGCTAAAGTCCAGTTTGAAACAGATAACCACTTGCCATACAAAAAAAAAAAAAGTACAATTTGTAAATACCATATAAACCTGTACTATATCTTACAAAAAAAAAAAAAAAGTAGAAATATTCTCACTACAAATATCTCATTGCATAAATCTGACAGCCTAGATAAATGCACTTGATGTCCAGCTGCCAAAAACATCTAAATAGATGGTAGCAAAAAGTCATGATTCAGGCAAAATTCCCATGGTGTCATAAAAATACACCATACACACAGTATATACACTAAGGAGAAAAGTGCAGTACAAATGCTTACAAAATCAACTATCAAAAATGTGAAATTCCAGTTTTCATGTGAAAAAAAAAATACAGCAGTCTCTCCACAATGGAGTACAAGTGCGAAGATAAAAGTGGTTACTAAATCACATTATGTCTTAAGAAATGGAATGAAATATTACCGGAATAAATATGTGACAGGCATCTGCCTCCTGGAACTCTTCTGTGTGGTAGACTTATTCAAGTTTTGATCTAGTATGTAGCTGAAAAGGAGGTTCATAGCATGGAAAGCTATGAGCAGTATGGACAATACAAAACATTTTAAAAACACTTTTATGACCTGCTGTGGTTCTAAAATATACATATTTGTAGCATAGAAACCCCTGAGGTATCCTTTATCTAATTGGGTCTACCAAGACTGGAGAAATGTGTGCAATTTTAGGTTACAAAGTCATTTTTTCGTTAAAAGATAAGTTCATAGCTTTCTACACAAACTCATGACCTATACTGAAATGGTGCAGATTAGAGCGAAATCTTCTACCGCCAGTCAACATATATAAACGGTTTCCTTTATGATCAATGGAATGCTTTTGGAGAGATGAACTGGAGGGTGCTTCAGCTCTCCTTATCTCTGCTCAGGAATGTGATCTGCATCATCTTGTGGAGAGTATTCATGTTTCAGCTCATACTGCAACCTCAGTTTAGTCTCCATCATTTCTAGTTCAGAAGGTAGTGGAATGGCCAGGTCCCCCAGAAACAGAGACAGGGCTGAAAGGGTATCATGTAAATAAGGGAAGTCTGGCCTAGGGTATAAAAAAAAGAAACATTTTAGGGTTAATAATAGATAACCAACAAATACATTTTTAAAGAGAATAAAAAGCGCAACTCACCAACCCAGTGACCAAGCCGCGGCGAGTAGGGGGGGGGGGCTGGAGCGGCACTGGCTGAGGCCACATTAATATACATATTGTTGGCACTGGGTTGGTGAGCGGTGCCTTTTCTTCTCTTAGATAATACTCTTACACCTCAGAATGGTACACGAACGCCCCCCTTCACCGCAACCAGCAAGAAGAGCTCTATCTCAGCTTAGAGCGGCCCTGTTGCCGTTATGTGTAGTTGGATTAGGCTGAACGCTGTACCCAGTGGTAACGGCATTTAGAGCCCTATGCTTTCAGAGACCTTCTTCGCCCCCACAAACCCATCCCTTCAAAGTTCAGCACCTGTCTTCCAGTTTAAATGTCACCCTGGGTTCACAAGAACACTGCAAAGAATGGCCCATCATTATTATATGCCACTTATTTGTAGGTTTCAGGATGCCCCCACTGTCACGGACAATAAAATCATATTCATATACACGCATACATAGAGATATATATATATCTCTCTATATCTATCTATCTATCTATCTATCTATCTATCTATCTATCTATCACACTACACCCCTCACATTTTTGTAAATATTTTATTATATCTTTTCATGTGACAACACTGAAGAAATTACACTTTGCTACAATGTAAAGTAGTGAGTGTACAGCTTGTATAACAGTGTAAATTTGCCAGCGGTTTGTTGAGTTAATTTGAGGGGACAGCAAATTTACACTGTTATACAAGCAGTACACTCACTACTTTACATTGTAGCAAAGTGTCATCTCTTCAGTGTTGTCACATGAAAAAATATAATACAATATTTACAAAAATGTGAAGGGTGTACTCACTTTTGTAAGATAATAAATTATATATATATATATATATATATATATATAAAAAAGAGAAAGACAGACATATCTCTTCCTAAATGCGGGGAGAGGGGGACGGGAGTAACTAAGGAAATTACATTTGACATTAATGACAAAAGATTTTTGCAATGCTATTTGTGCAGTGTGGAAGACCCTAATTTGTTATAGGTATACGAGAAAGAGTACTGGCTTGATACATATTTGAAAGCTCATTCTCCAACCACAAATCTCATTTAGGTTTTAGAGAAAGTGATAAAACGGAAAGAGAATCTAAGCTCCTCAACAATGCCACAGACAAAAACAAGATTCTAGAAGATTAGACAAGATTCTAATTCTTCCCCACTAAATGAAAAGATGAAAAATATGCTTTTGCTGGGTTTTCACTAGTGAAGAAGAGATAGAGCTGAAGTCATATCAGGTAGGAGTAGCACCTTTATAAATATTTCCTTTTTCAACATTATAAAACTAGCCAGATTTTTTTATAGGGTGAAACGATTTTTTCTAACTTAGAGCAAAGTCACCCATGTAACATTGGCCTTAAAAGACTGAATAGCTGATTGAAGGGGTTGTAAACCCTCATGTTTTTTCACCTTAATGCATCCTATGCATTAAGGTGAAAAAACACTTGGCAGGCCCCCCCCCCCCCGTTTTCCTTACCTGAGCCCCTTCATCTCCTCGGCGGGGATGCGCTGCCCCTCTCTCCACGGGGTTCTGGGTCTTTATTGGCTAGATTGATAGCAGTGCAGCCATTGGCTCCCGCTGCTGTCAATCAAATCCAATGAAGCAGGCGGCGGGGCAGAGTTCAGCATTGGTGTCTGTGAACCCAAATGTTGGACTCGGGAGCGTGCCCGCAAGGTAACCCCCTCCTTCTCCTAGGGGGTTATCTGATATGGGAGGAACTGCGAGACCCGCGTGGAACCTCAGAAGAGGATGTTCAGGGCCACTCTGTGCAAAATGAGCTGCACAGTGGAGGCAAGTATGACATGTTTGTTATTTAAAAAAAATAAAAAACGATCCTTTGCAATCATTTTAATGTCAACTCACCTTTGGTCAGGCTCCAGCTGGCAGCAGGATGTTGCAAGGGGGAAAAATCCTGCAGGACAGTCCTTTGTAACAAACTTTTCCCAGAAAAGACGAACATTGAGGCCATAATCAATGGTGCGTGGCAGGCAATCTGGATCCGCATACACCTGTCCAATAATCTGTAAAATCCAAAAGAATTAAAGTTAAAGAATTTATGCCGTGTGCAGTGACAGAAAATAGTATAAACTGAATGTAAATTTGTTTCAGCTTTTCAGACACTAACAGCCCACAGTGATAAGTAAATATGTGGCTTTAAAATAATAAAATACCCTGCCCAAGTCTAGGTGTGTGCCTCTTATAAATGAAAAACAAAAAAAAAAAGTATCTGAGTGAATCTGGACCAGATTCCTGTTCAGACCTGACCTGAGTGCATGTATTGCAGATTTCCTTCCTGGAACACAGCTGGGTTAATCACAGATCCATGTACACACTTTGCCTTCTCTACGTCAAACAAGGACAGTGAGTGCTGCTGTCTGGAGAGCCGTAGTCTGTAGCTGTGACATGTCGAACTCCAGGGAGATTCAGCCTGCTGCGGTGAAGTTGAATTTTGGGCTGCACTCAAGCTCACTTAAAGAGATGCATGGCCAAAGCTTTTCTGGTCATACTTCTCTTTTGGATCACAGGGTGCATACCTGTAACCCAGACACAGCTGACATTGGGCCCCAAAAAGACCGACTCCAGACTTGTAAAAAGATCCCAACCATATTGTTGGGATCCACCCAGCTGCCTGATTGAAAGCTGACTCCAGCATTCAGTGCATGAAGGGGCAGAATGGAGAGTGGTGACTAATAGTAACTGCTCTCCTCTCTGAGAAGACCAAAAACTGAATAATCGCCAGTCATGTGATAGCTTAGTTCTCAGTCTTAGAGATGACATGGGACAACTGCAGCATTACCCCAATGATTCAGCATAGAGGCGAGTATGTTTTTTTTTTTATAACCCCAAACTTCTCCGTTAAAACAACAAGTAGTAGTATGGTACACTTTACCTAAAACCTCATGTTTTTATGCACCCTAATCTTGCTCACGCTTTATATCTTACAAATCACTTTTGGGCTTAAATAATCTCAAAATTAAAGCAGTGGTTCTTAAAGAGGAAGTAAACCCTGATGAGTTTACTTCCTCTTTCATTCCCTGCATTAAGGCAAATTATAATGGACTACTACACATCGCATAGTAGTCCATTATGTGTCACTTACCTGACACAGGAGCCAGCAAAGTCACCGCTGTCCCCTGTAGTCCGGCGCATCCATCTTCTCGGTGGGTCTCGCTGCTCCGCCGCTGTCATTCGCCGAAGCCGCGATGACGTCACTACCGCACATGCGCACGGGAGCAGCCACGCGCGGCATCGTTGACAGCGGTGCCTGTCTTTCGGCAAATATCTCCTAAACCGTGTAGGTTTAGGAGATATTTCTTGGACCTACAGGTAAGCCTTAATCTAGGCTTACCTGTAGGTCAAAGTGTGTTGTAAGGATTTACAACCACTTTAACGCCTGTCCTCAAATACCACCAGGTCATGTTTTCAGGTTTTCCCCTCATCTTTTACTTGTCATGTAATCACAAGGGCAACCCATAAACAAAGTACCTGTCGGGGGTAGATGAGGACTGGAGATGAGAAACAACCTAGAACAACCATTTTCAACTAGGGCTCCACCAGAGGTTACTAGGGGATCCATGAACTGTGGCTCTTTGACCTCTCATTTGATGGTGTCTGCATAGCTCCGAGGCCAAGGTCAGTTGAAAGAGCCAGCAGCATGTCACCAATGATCCTTTTGCTGTGTGGAAGGGGTGCATTCTTCCAATGACCAGCACTGTAAGGGGTATTTTTGCCACTGATCCCCGATAGACAAGTTCTATCAGTGGTTCCCCAAGATCCAGATTCCTTGGCGATAAAAAGGTCAACAAAGGCCAATCTAAAGCATATGTATGTAAAGATATAACAGGTAAGTTTACAGGCATTCCGATGCAATGGTGTAAAAGTAGTAATTCAAATAAAAATGGCATAACTCTGTTAATGGAAACGTTTAATTTTGTATTCCTTGTATAGGTGTCCATTACATCTCTTCTAGCAAATTCTCCCAGTGTTTTTAGCTTTTTTTTATGAAAAACTGTGACCTCTACAGCGGACAGCTTCCATGGGCAGAATTACATGCTATAAATATGTATTCATTGTACTTTCTAACTTAACACAACTCCACTTTTCAAAGAAGCCATTCTGTGGTTTTGGGATATACAAAAGATTACACTGACAGGGGAAACCATAAGGCCAGGTTCACACCGCTGCGATGCGGGAACGCCGCGAATCCGCGGCGTTTTCCCGCATCGCACGACTCCCGCCGGCAGTTCACACTGCCCTATGCGAACGGCTGGGAGTGTCAATGATATGTTAATGACACCCCCAGATCCGATCGCATATCGCAGTGCGATCTGCCGACTCGCACAAGAATCGGATCGCATGGTGTGAACGCCCATGCGATCCGATTCTGTTGCGGACGAAAAAAAGGGTCCCGTGCGAGTTTGCTGCGGGACCGCTGCGAGTTCAGCCATACTATCTGTATGGCTGAACTCGCAGCGCTACGGAGATCGGATGTGATTTGCGGTGCGAATCACATCCGAAACTCCCCCCGCAGCAGTGTGAACCCAGCCTAAAGCACAGAGAGGGAATTTTCAATGTCAAACTGAAACTTCTACAAACTTATAGTTAAAGCAGGCAAATACAACAAAAAACCCATAATTTATTCTAGTTGTGGATTATAAATCTTTAAACTGTGTTTTACACATAGCTTGAAAAAGTTATGTGTAAATGCCTTGCTTTCAGCCACTACAATCCTTTGTCTAGCAGCACTCAGCCCAAAAGAGGAAAGGCAAATATTGTAAGACAATACGGCTCTACTGCATTGCAGAGACCTGCCCATCTAACATTTGGCTTCCTCAAGGGAGAAAAGAGTACAGTGAGGTTCTTCTCAGTGCCCTGCTGCTCCTTCATTATCCAAAGGGTAGGGCAAGTTCTAGACAGGCTGTACTTCTTTTTTTTTGGTTCAAAGGACAATTTTATTGAGCATAATGAACAGGATATAATCACGAAAACGCAATGCAACAGGCACTACGCAAACAAACTTGTGCATTTTACAGACAGGTACAGTAAATATGCGAAAATGTTTTGCAACAAAAAATGTGTGATACAGTGATCAGCAGAGGAACCTAAAGGGTATACAGTGTAGGGAATAGTCCCTTTGAAAAGACATAAAGACATAAAGACATACAGTACAGAGGTCAGCTAAGTCACGGCATTGCAGGTAGAAGCATTCTCCAACCATCTATCCCATATTTTGTTGTATTTATGGGGACAACCCCTATGAGCATACAACAGCTTCTTGAGGGGAAGCGTGTCATTGATCGCCCTAATCCATTGCTGTAGCGTGGGGGGACGCCCTCTCAACCACGTCCTAGCAATCTGCATCCTAGCCAAAAACAAGGTCTCCTGTAAAAAAATGTTGAGGTATTTCTCACTGTCGGGTAAAGAGAGGAGCCCCAGTATACACTGTCGAGGGGACAGGGACACCGGGGAGCCCATGCGGTCGTGAAGAAATCGGACCACCTGCGCCCAGTATCCCTGTATGATCGGGCAGGCCCACAATAGGTGGTAAAAGGATGCAGTCGGGGAGTCACAACGGGGACAGTTGGGGTCGAAATCAGGTCTGTATTTAGCTATGCGTTGAGGCGTAAGATAGGACCTGTGCAGAATGTAGAGGTGGGTAAGGCGGTCCGGGAGCCTAGGTGACATGAGCCTGTGATTCGCCAGAGCTTCATCCCAATCCACGTCCGACACCGCACCCAAATCACCCTCCCACCGAGAGCGCACCTGATAGGCCACGCTCAGGGCAGTGGGGGATAGCAGATACGCGTACAGCCGCAAGATCAATTGCCGATGGTCGTCACCCAGCACCAGGTCAACCACAGCTGGCGTCTCAACCCTTGGGATACTCCCAGTAAACTGGGCTTGGAGCGCGTGTCGGAGTTGGAGATAGCGAAACAACATGTGGTTGGGCAAGGCGTAGGTATCCTTGAGGGCCTGAAAGGATCTGACCACCCCATGGGAGACCACCTGTGACAGATAAATAACACCCTTATGCACCCATAACCCGGGATCCGGGACAAGGGCCAGTTCTGGTAGCTCGGAATTATTCCACAGAGGTGTGTGAGAGTGAGGAGAGGGGGCCTGTCCAAGGTGCATAGTAAGCTGCCAGATTCTACAATGATGGGAGAGCAGGAGGTGTCCGTCGTTAGGGAGGGGCGGAAGGCGGAAGCTGCTAAACAGCAGTTGGAAAGGGTGAAACAAAGGGCCTGAGGCCCGTGAACACACTAGGGTGGTATAGCGGGCTCTGTCCGTTTGAAGTGAAAAAAGTGGGATAGTTGAGAGGCTATGTAATAGAGTTGGAGATCGGGCAGGGCGGCTCCCCCCAGGGTTGACGGACATTTTAAGACCCGCCACGACAACTTGTGTCGAGACGAGCCCCAAACCAATGTGTTAAGGATAGACTCCATAGCTTTAAATAGGCGGGGAGGGAGGTACAGCGGTGCCTGCCAGAATACATAAAGCAGCTTGGGAAGGATAATCATCTTAACCAAATTTATTCGGCCCATCACCCCAAGGGGGAGACGAGACCAGACTTGAGTTTTGGATTTTAGAACGTCAAATAGGGGTTCAACATTAAGGACGAGATAGTCGGAAAGGGACCTAGAGATGTGTACACCGAGATATTTAATGGAGTCAGTTCTAGCAAGTGCGAGCGCTGCCTGTTCAGCGGTGGGGGGCCCCAAATCTAGCGGGAGTATTTGAGATTTGGACCAGTTAATCTGGAGCCCAGAGAAGGCTCCAAAGGCCGTAATGAGACGCAGGGCTGTCTGCAATGAGGGACCAGCATCAGCTAGATACAACAGCATATCATCTGCATATAGGCTGATCACCTCATGCAGATCACCACAGCGAAGACCCCTAATGTCTGGGTGAGACCTAAGAGCTATGGCCAGGGGCTCTACAGCCAAGGCGTACAGCAGCGGGGAGATGGGGCAGCCCTGACGGGTCCCCCTGGAGAGGGCAAATGAGGGGGAAGTCCTACCATTCACTTGAATACGTGCCGTGGGGGCGTAATATAGGAGCTGGATCCACTTAATAAACTTGGGGCCTATTCCGAATCTGCGGAGGCACTCCCAGAGGTAATGCCACTCCACAGAGTCAAACGCCTTGGCGGCGTCCAGGCTGACCACAACCCTGGATCCAATATCAGCGTGCTGGGCCTGGAGGTTCATGTGGAGCCGCCGCAGGTTAAAGGCCGTGTTTCTTTGGGGCATGAACCCAGTCTGGTCCGGATGTATCAGGGAGTGGATCACTTTGTTTAGTCGTAGGGCGAGGACTTTAGCCAAAATTTTAATGTCCAGTTGGAGTAAGGATATGGGTCGGTATGAGTCAGGTAATTGCGGGTCTTTGCCGGGTTTGGGTATGAGGACTATGCGGGCCTCGCCCATAGATCTGGGGAGAATGCCGGTGTCGAATATATGCGAGTACAGTTTAGCCAATTGGGGGATTAAAATTTCGCTGAATTGGGTGTAAAACTTCAGAGGCAAACCGTCAGAGCCGGGGGTCTTGGACGTTGGGAGCTGCGACAGGGCTTCCATAATACAGTCAGTGGTGATAGGAGTCTCAAGTTGAGCTTTTTGCGAAGGGGTGAGGGAGGGGAAAGGAACGTCACCAAGAAAAGTGGTAAGTTCGTCCTGGGTGTAACATGCAGCGGAGGAGTACAGGCCCGAGTAGAAGGACCCAAACTCCTCCGCCACCAGGTCGGGGTCCACAACCACCGCACCAGACACAGTTCTCAGGGACACCACCACTGGAGGCCGATGGTCAAGATGGGCCATGTAGGCCAACAACTTGCCCGCACGTTCGCCTTGTTCAAACAGGCGTTGTTTGTTGAAAAAAAATACCCTGCTTGGCCTTCTCATGATGAAGTTGGTCTGTGAGCCTAACCTGCAATTTCAACAAAGAGGCGTTAGTCACCGAAGGATCAGCCTGAAAGGCCACCTCAAGAGCACGCACTCGCTCCTCCGCCTGCCTCAGCAGGTGCTTAGAGGAAGCCTTATGTCTAGATATGCGCATGGTGAGGATCATGCGGGCATGCATCTTGAAGGCCTCCCAGATGGAACCGAACGACGTGGAGCCGGCGTTTATGTGGAAGAAATGTTCCCACTCACGCTGGACAGAATCCAAGTCTGGCAAGACATTGAGCCAGAAAGGGTTGAGTTTCCAGTCTCGAGGCCCAGGGGGTGTTGGCAGCCGCAACTTGATCCAGTATGGGGAGTGGTCGGATAGCACCCTAGCTTCAAATCCTACGTCAAGAAGGTGGGGAAGGAGATGGGGCGAGAGTAGTATGAGGTCAATGCGGGACAGGGCCGATCTAGAGGGTGTGTAGCATGAAAAGTGAGTCGATGTAGGGTGTCTGTCTCCACGTGTCCATGAGGGCGAACTCCGCTATAAACCTCCCAAACCACGTGATACCCGAAGGCGGGGGTGAGGAGACAAGGGGGCTCAGCCAGTCAAGTGAGGGGCTCACAACCATGTTAAAATCCCCCGCCCAGACAGCCGGGACCAGGGGGTAGCGAGCCATAAATGCGACACCTTGCTGCAGTGCTGCAAAGGCAAAGGGTGGGGGGAATATAAAATGCGAGAATGAGAAGCTCCAAGCCCCCTATAGTGGCATATAGAAATAGGAAGCGTCCCTGGGGGTCCGACTGCAAGTAATGCAGTTGGAATTGAACAGTCTTGGCTACCAAGACCGCGACCCCCCGGGAGTTCGTGGTGTGCGGAGCCTGGTACAGCCAGCCCATCCACGGTTTTTTAAGGCACAACTGTTTCTGTCCCGCCAGGTGGGTCTCCACCAAGATCGAGACGTCCGCCCTTTGGGACTTAACATGGGACAAAATTGCGGCCCTCTTAGCCCTGTCACCCAGACCTCTGACATTCCATGTCAGAAGTTTAAGAGACGCCATAACATAGGTAGATGCCGTAACAACAGGAATATCCCCCCAATACCATGAACACACATACTCTTAGAAAAGTCCATCCCATCCAGTGCGGACCCTGCTCCAGCCATCCGGGGCCAGCGCCAACATGGCGCATAGCAGGGGAGGGCGCAAACGCCACAGAGACGCCTGGCGACATGGGTAGGCACCGTCGGGAGGGCAAAAATACAATATATAGCATAGCGATAAACCAGTTGCAAACAATAATGTAAGGCAGCAAAATGCACAGAAAAATAATAAACAAAAATACTGCATTAACTCTGGACCGACTAAGCAGGTTCAACGCTCCAACCTCCTCCGATGGCAGAGGGGCAGAGGCCGGCCAGGGAAACTGAAGCTTAGGGGTGCTGGGCAATCGCGGCATACACGCCAGCGTCCTGGAATCAGCCACAGCAAGAGGGGCGAACAAACTGAAGGGCATACAATAGTCACAGGAGGGATCAACCAGACCCACATCAGACGTGCAGGCAGGAGCCGCTCGAGGCATGCACAAACGGTTCGTGTTGGACAATGTCATATTGGGGCGTGCTGCACCCGCACAGGAGTGCAGAAGCGCTGGAAAGCCAAGAAGAGCACCGGGAGAGGAAGGGCAAGGGCAACAAAGGGGGGCACAGGTAGCTCACTCACATGTCCCAACGGCGTGTATAGTCCAGGGGTCAAACAAGGTCGGTATGAACGATCGTTCCAGATAGCATGTAGCAAGGATCAGGCCGGGCCAGCCCCCCCACGGCGCTCCATCCAGGAAAAGACAGCCTGCGGATCGTCAAAGAAGTGTGCTTTGCCTTCGCTGGTCACACGGAGACGGGCCGGAAAAAGCATTGCATATGGCAGGTGGAGCACGCGGAGTTGGCGCTTCGCCTCAATAAACTTAGCCCTCTTTTTCTGCACCTCCGCGGAGAAATCCGGGTACACCTCCACGGTCCCGTTGTCGATCGGTATGTTGCCCCGCTCCCGGGTAAGCCGAAGGATAGTGTCACGGTCGCGGTAATTAAGAAACTTGGCGATGAGGGTCCGAGGCGGGGCCCCCGCCGGAGGCGGCTTGGCAGCAAGACGATGGGCGCGCTCCACCACAAATGAGGAGGAGAACGCCTCACGACCATAAGTCCGAATTAGGAGATTATCAAGATAAGTGGGGGGATCAGCACCCTCACATCTCTCAGGCAGACCCACAAAACGAAGATTGCACCTCCGGAGACGGTTCTCCACATCGTCCTGTTTGGAGAGGATATTGTTCAGCTGGTACTGTAGTTGCTCAGTGGTGACCTGGAGAGGATGCAGGCCATCTTCCACCTGGCCTACCCACCGCTCAGTCTCTGACACCCGCTCCCGGAGTTTGTGCATGTCCTGTCTAATTAAGGATATGTCGACCTTCACTTCTTCAATCCTGGAGGTGAGGGTCGATTGACAGAGGGCGATAGCCTGTAGCACGCGGGCGGTATCGCTTGCAGGATGGTCGTCTGCCTCAGGGCACGGGCCGGCGCCATCTTCCTCGGGAGGGCCGCGCTCGTCGCGGCGGTATTTATCCAGCTTGGCAGCGGCACCTGAGCGCTTAGAGGGTGACATAGTGGATGGCAGGGTTGCCCCGGGCCGATGTGACATCCAAAACTGGCAAAAAGGTTCTCAGGATCGGAGAAAAGGATAGGCCTCGAGCGGAGCTCCTACACAACGCGTCCTACTCCATGTAGCACCAGACCACGCCCCCCAGGCTGTACTTCTTAGCACAATATAGTTTGCAGAAATGCCCAAGACATAGCCTTGCTGTCTGGTAGGGGTTCCTGAATGACAATACTAACCAAAGAGAATTAAATGTATAGAGCTTTGCTTTAATAAGAAAAAAAAAAAAAGAAGATGTGTTGACTTGGATACCAAAACTTGAAAGGGATACCAGCTCTGTTAGGGGCTACTTACCTCACACAGCACAATGCCAAATGAAAATACATCCACTTTCTCATCATAGATTTTACCTGGAATGAAATAACAGAATATTAACTGTAAATTTAACCTCTTAAATCAGCCCCCATTCATTGAGTAGAGTAATAATTCTACTCAAAACCCCTTGATATTAGAGTATTACCATTTAGCATTTCTGGTGCCATCCAGTATGGGTTGCCCACCACTGTGTAACGCTTCTTGCGGTCTGGTTTACGAAGAGTTCTCTTTTTTGTGGGAGGTCGATCTGGTGGGGGTTTGGGTTTTTCTTCTAAAATGAGCCTGGACAGTCCAAAGTCAGCAACCACTACGGTTCCATCCTACAGAGAAAAAAAAAAAAAAAAGACAGCTAGCTGAGAAAAGTTGGTTTGTAAGAGCAGAGAAAAACATGTGGGCAAGTACCGGAAATCCAAGGT